>NC_141607.1:31237648-31837648 GCF_047967505.1 Dipteris shenzhenensis | reverse complement strand
TTAGTAGAGACCCCTCAAGACCATATTGCTACACGTGGAATAGCATCCAAGTGATTGGCCAAGTCCCATCACTGAAGGCCCTCATACTTCATCGTGATGGACCACAAGCATGATATAATGATGTTGTTCCATGTTTGAGACTTCTTCATAAAATAAAAGTTGTAAGCCTCATTTATTTTAGAAGAAAAGAATGTACTTGCAGTAGTCCCGTCATTTCGAAATCCCAACGTGGAAAGATGCATTTTTGTCGCTGTGTTCCTCGATAGTAGTGAGAGTGTGGACACTGTTATACACTTCCTTAGAATCATTGTGGCCATGTTGTCCGTGAATGAGGCTAATTGATATGTTGATGTTCCATATTTGAGCCTTCTTCATAAAATAAAAGCTGTAAGCCTCATTTATTTTAGAAGAAAAGAATGTATTTGCAATAGTCCTGTCATTTCGAAATCCCAACGTGGAAAGATGCATTTTTGTCGCTGTGTTCCTCGATCGTAGTAAGAGTGTGGACACTATTATACGCTTCCTTAGAATCGTTGTGGCTAGGATGTCCGTGAATGAGGCTAATTGGTCAATAACTTTTCTTTAGAAAACGTGAAAGATCACATACAAGGCTCTTATTTCCAATGAATGCACGAGTAATGTCGCCTCCCGTGAATTGTTCATTAAGCATTAATAGAAAAAAAGATTAAGGCTACAAATCCAAAGGTGGAAGAAAAGGCAAGCTATGACATAGTACAGGGCTCAAAACAAATCAAATTTAGAGGACTCTGCCTCATGGTAATCTTGCCCTTTGACCTTGCAAACTCCACGATAGCGTGAGGATTCGCAGCAGTACTAGCGATATCATCTTAGATGAAAAATACAACATGGTCATCATTCAACCCCTCTCATCTTAACAGTTTGAGGATATGCAATTAGATGCACGGCGTTTCTTGTGAGTCGGTGGGATGACACTCGAGTGAGACCACCTTTGCATGCTTCTTCAACAAGTTATCGAGATTTTGAAGTTATTGGAACGCTTTGCCCTGTTTTCAATATACAAAACACCTGGACACACGTTACAAACGATGCCTCTTAGAAGATTATCATTGGGGATACGTCATGGGCATAGTGGCTAACATGTGCTTATGTTGAAGCATAATAGCCTCTTGATCAAGTCCGTGCTACTTCTCGCTCTAGGCAAGGTCTGCGCGACTAAGTACCTCCTCGTGCTTCCATTCATCTCGCATCAACAAGAAAAGTCTTTCAAAATCCGAGCTTCTTGAGGCTTTCCTGCCTCCTTTTTTTCTTCCAGCTGCTTCTTAGTTTCTTCCAGCTAACTTCTGTTTTGTTCCAGCTGCCATGAATTCTCTTCTAGCTAGGACAAGAGGTGCTGGTCTTTCTCCATATAAGCATCTCCATCGAAACAAACACACTTGTACATAGCATATACACAAGACAACAAGTAATAGACTATGAGGACAAAACAATACCCATTGCCCCCTCCAAAGGGTTCACACCTGTAAGCATATTCAGGGACAAACATTGTGAGGAACTATCATTCCCCAAGCTTTTCTAAGACCATCCTCAAGCACATAACGTTCCTAATCGTATCTCTTACCAAGATATTGCACGATAGGATCTCACAAATGAAGACAGACATTTTGCACTGTCCATTGAGAATCTTTTCTTAAAGTCCTAGTTCATCAAGTCCTATCATCCACGTGGGTGCACATGCGAAAAGGACAACTCAAGGGATGCACACTCCAAGCAAAGGACGCAATGCAAGACACTAACATAGATTCATGCACGTTCACGGTCTATAAGCACAAACTTAAAAAAAATGTATTTGCCATGTTGTGAGACAACTGCTTCTTCGTTGCATTCTCAGTAGCGGAGAAACTATGGGACCCAATAGTATCATGTTTGCGAGCTCTTAAAGACAGCTCCAACGAAACAACATGCATAACTTCGCCAACGCACATTTGAAACCTAATTCGTGAAGACCCGGTCACGACTACAAGATATTATGTGCACAGGTTTCAGTGCATGAAGAGGCTATTGAAAAAGAATGCATCCCAATAAAGGACCATTTCTTCGTGACCCACTTCCAAAACAAAGGGAGCCAACACGACCATGGGTTGCTTTGGACCCAATATTTGGCATAACATCCAATGACAACATAGTCCAATTCGTGGACCAATTCACTACAACTAACTCATCACTAGTAGACCAACAAAAGAAGGATTTGCAAATACAACCTTTCGATTCAGATTCCAGTGACCACCTATGTATGCGTCAGGCTACTCCTACCTATTGAGAATCCGACGATAACCACAAGTTGCCATGTTGTGAGACAACTGCTTCTTCGTTGCATTCTCAGTAGCGGAGAAACTATGGGACCCAATAGTATCATGTTTGCGAGCTCTTAAAGACAGCTCCAACGAAACAACATGCATAACTTCGCCAACGCACATTTGAAACCTAATTCGTGATGACCCGGTCACGACTACAAGATATTATGTGCACAGGTTTCAGTGCATGAAGAGGCTATTGAAAAAGAATGCATCCCAATAAAGGATCATTTCTTCGTGACCCACTTCCAAAACAAAGGGAGCTAACACGACCATGGGTTGCTTTGGACCCAATATTTGGCATAACATCCAATGACAACATAGTCCAATTCGTGGACCAATTCACTACAACTAACTCATCACTAGTAGACCAACAAAAGAAGGATTTGCAAATACAACCTTTCGATTCAGATTCCAGTGACCACCTATGTATGCGTCAGGCTACTCCTACCTATTGAGAATCCGACGATAACCACAAGTTGCAAGGAAAACATAAAGCAATAGCAATAACTTATGCTGCAGCCAGCAACATTAACGTTAGATGTTGACAGCTTCTTACAAGAACTCACCATAAACGAGGATGACAACATTATGGCGTTGCGAGCGAGGATATCACAACCAACATTACTACTAAAAAGACAATCAAACGACATACACAAACAATTTCAACCCAACGTTGTCAATTTACTATGGGACACTATTACAGACATACAATTCATATTGAACGCAATGGTGCTGCATCATATTGCACTTCCCATATGACCAAGGTCGACAAAAGCACTATGGAAGTTGTTAAGAATGCGCTCTCAACGAGCCTTCAAACTAATGCCTCGGCAAACGAGCGTGTTCGCACAATGGGAAACGCAATCTTGAACACACAACACATTAGCTCACAACAAGCAATATACAAGTCACTACGGTTTTACCACTAACAAGCACAACTAGAGAATTTATTCACATAAACACCAGCCCATATGAGGAAAGGACATTACTTCTAAAAAGGAAAGAGAACCTACAAAAGATGGATCTAAAAACCACGGACATTTTCTTTGCAGACATTATCACTAAGTACACATGTCGACCAGCACAGCTATGTCTCACAACATATGCTAGTGAGTACACACATTGCCAGAACAAGGGGGGGGGGGGGGGGGGGGGGGGGGAAAGACCAAGGGTTATAAGATTCAACAACTACAACACTACAAAAGACCCAAAGGACCTTACAAGGAGCTATGCTTGTTGTATTTGCCTTTCAAGATACGGGAATGTGCCTTAAGCGAGAGCTTTCCAACATGGCGCGATATGTACGTTCAAGAAAAGGAAAAAGTAGAAACAAACAAAGCGCAATATAACAAGTCCGTGGGATTGAGCACCACACAGAGTTCGACCCACACGAACAACGAAATTTCATCGATAAACAAGGATAGACACAATGACAACAATGAGTTCGACCTACTAATAGAGCTCCAAGGCAACAAGATGGAAAAAAAAACAATTAACTACCGGACTACAGAGAGGGAATCATGCCAAACAATAACTATTGAAAATACATAAGAACACTAAACCCAGAACAAAGACTCATATTAGATGACATACTGCTGAAGAAAAAAACCAAGAGAACTTAAAACTCTTCCTCACTGGAAATGCAGGAGCAAAAAATATACACATTGTTGGGAATCGTGCAAGCACTGTTAAAACACTACTCACACCAAGAAACTACAGATGTCAATCACCCGAGAGCATTGATAATGGCATACACACGAAAGGCAACTTACAACATAGGAGGGACAACTATACACTCCGACCTTCACCTACCACTAATGACATCAGCCTATAAAAGCTTGGCAGATGATACACTACAACAACTATCAATGTTGTATAGGGATAGTGCTTGATGAAATCTCGTTGGTTGGGCAAAATACTTTCATTGCAACAAACATGAGGATGAGAGAAATAAAACATAGCCACACGGAACCATTCGGCGGCGCCTATGTCTTCTTATGTAAAGACTTGTGCCAAGGAAGCCCCACAAAGAACTCCTAGGTATTCTCCAGAAAACCAGTCTCGCTAGCCATACTGCCGTCAGTGTGGACAGAAAACATCCAGTAATGAGGCAGACACACAACTTCATGGGCACACAAACTCAAGAACACCTACTCAAATTAAACACACTACATTGTTCTGCACCATGTAGTAAGAATTGAACACCACATTTACTCTACACGAACGCAACAAAGAAAAAACACAATGAAGATGTTTTCAACATGCTCGAAAAAACACCCTACTTCTTGAAAGCAAGGGACGTCAAACACAAAACTTGCAGCAAAAAGATACAAATCCCAAATGACACAAAGTGTACAAGAGGGCTACACGGAGAACTGAAGCTGAAACCAGGAATGATTGTTGGAATATGCGCATGGAACCTGGACATTGAAGATGGCCTCGTAAATGGTGCAGATGCAGTGTTTATGGAGTCTACAACAAATAAACATGACATCAATAGTGTGGGTGCAATTCAACAACAACCAAGCAGGAAAGCTGACAAGAAATAGAAACTCCATTCTCTACGGTGACCACGTTCCAAGGTCATGGACACCGATACAACAAGTAGCATCAGGGTTTCAAGTAGTAAAAAACCACCTGAACCAATCTGTCGCTACCAATTCCCAATACAGCCTGCTGCAGCACAAACTATCCATCGCTTGCAAGGACTTTCAATGGACTCACTAACCTTTGACCCACAAACATCAAGTCACATGGGCTCGTTTACACCGCAAACAAACGTGCTTGAAGAGATTGAACAACTGCAAAACTCAAGACAATGAGAAATTGATCAAGCTGACTCTGCCATGGAAACAAAAAGCGTCGACAACTTACAATCACTAAACACAAGATCCTTCAAAAATCACATCGTAGATATCCTATGCACCAAAAGCATATGTGCATCGACAATACTATGCCTACAAGAAATGCATGCAGCACAATTAGCCACATTTAAAACGATTCCATTAAAAAGTGGACTAAGGAATAGCAACATACTACAAACAACAACTCAATCTAGGCAAAACAAATACATCCTACAAAGAAGGGGTTCAATGCTTGCTAACCATCTTCAACAAGTTCAACAATAACAAAATAGCCATTATACAAGCCACTAAAGGCACAAATAGAATACCTACTAGAAGGACTACATAAACTAATTGAAGACACAGAATAACAAAAGACAGCTTGCATGTTGGGTGACTTCAATATCGACTACAACACGTGTGGGCTTGTGTAAAAGGAGGAAGGACTAGTGGAAGAGTCGACAAAGTCCAAAAGCCATCACAACCGACACCACCACAAAGGAATTAGAGACTTCCTAGATATTACCTACGAAGATCCGGAACCCAGCATAGATGCTCTAAGGAGATCTCAAAGACCAACGATTGAAGGGGACCAAGCGCAAATGGTTAAGTGAATCTTTGAAGCTTCTCAGCATTGAACCAAAGCAATAGTCCAGAACTGGACATTGAGGAACGGTGTTGGAGGTCAATGCTGTACCCTCTGTTACCCTTCACTATAGCTTAGTTGCTCACCTATAAGGCCCTCAAATGAGGAGAATCGAGCATGTAGTATAAATAAAGATGAGATGCATAGGCACTCTATGCAGCCATTCATCATTTTGACGACATGAGGTGCATCAGGATAGCAGATGGCTGTCCAGATCACCTCTATGTATTCAGATGACTGCAGAGGTGGCATTGGGTAACCAAGGAGATGATATGGCTTGTGGGAAAAATGGCAGGTGTAGTGCTGACGTGGCCCTGTAAGGATGCTGCTGATGTGGTAAAACTGCCCTGTATGGATGATGACATGGTAGTATGCACAGACTGCTGATGTGGTAAAACTCCCATGCGGCCTGTCAGCTGATTGCCACACGGCAGTCAGCTGCTGGTCAGCTACAGATCAGGTCGGCTAGCCTAGAGGCTACTCAGCTGGTAGAGGACGAATTCTCCCTTGCCCGCTTGTTGGGCTATAAAAGTGGGAGTTCCACTCCCATTCTCCATCAATTCATTCTCCTCCCTCTTCATGAAGCGAGTGTCCAACGCATAGTGCGACCTTGCACTAACTTCCTTCACCTCCCATCTCAGGAGTTGTGCAACTTGCAAGGAAGGCTACTGACATCTAATAGAGGAGCATGGTTTCCAGGAGTACTACTTGTGATGGAGTTTCATTTTCAGCCTGATCAGCTGGGAAAAATTTTGCTTCTGCTTTGGGCATCACAACCATGGTGAATTTCTCTCACATTCCTTGTAGTGTGACACAACTTAATCTGTTTGCTCCTAGCTGACTCTTGATTCACGGGCATAGGCACCTCAATTTTCCTCCCAGCCAACCTCGGTGGTAGCAAGCTCTCAGCAAAATCCTATTGTTACGTGAAGCTCCTGCCTACTAAATTCCACCAAACCCCAAAATTCCCTAGATGGATCTAGTATGCCACATGTCTTCTTTCTAGGGTCCCTCCTTAAAGCATCATTTACCCCTCTCTTGGGATATCATTAAAACCATTTGCCCCTAGGTACATTTAATGCATTTAGGTCCCTTAGCCTTAGATCCACCTAGTCTGGTGCCATGTCACCCTCACCAAGGACCTTGACCTTTATTCCTTTTTTATCATTTACATAAAGCCCAAACAAATATAATACAAACATTGATCCTTTCAAGGAAAATGCCGACTGACCCTTCCGAAGTCATGTTACCTCGACTTGAGCGTAACATTCCTTCCCTCTTTAGGCATCAGCGTCCTCGATGATAAAGTCTGGGAATACTCTCCGTAACTAATATACGGATTCTCAAGTAGCTTCTGATAGAGGTAGACCATGCCATGCAACCAACAGCGTGGGTATCTTCCGATTGCGCACTTGCATTGTTTCTCGGTCCACGATTCCTGTTGGTTTGCGTCTTGCATTATCCTCTATCTCCTGAAACAAAACAACACCCTCAATTAGTGAGTCACATGTATGCAAAAATTTCTTAAACGAGAAACATGAAACACATAGCACCTTACAACCCTGTGGCAATTCTAATTTATAGGCTACCTTGCCTATTCTTTTTAGAATTAACCACGGCCCACAATATCGAGGTGATAATTTAGCACACTCTCCTGCAGTCAAAGACTTAGAGTGCGAAGGAACTCTGAGAAAAACTTTTTCCCCTTCCTTAAATTCTCTAGCGGTTCGCTTTTCATCCGCATACGCCTTAGCTCTATCCATAGCTTGGCGGATGTTAGCTCTCGCAAGTGCTAGCATCTCCCGCATCTGAACCACAAAGTTTGCGGCACTAGGCACTTTTTGAGGTATTCCAACTGTAGTTGGATTCGCTGGCCTATAACCATAGTTCAGCTCAAACGGACTGAACCCTGTAGAGGAATGTTTTCTATCATTGTAGGCAAACTCTAACAATGGCAACCACTTGTCCCATGTATGTTGCCTCAATGACACATATGTTCTAAGCATATCCTCTAAAATTTGGTTAATTCTTTCCGTCTGACCATCCGTTTCTGGATGATCTCCACTATTCATTCCCAACTCAGTCCTTAGTGCCTCAAACACTGCAGTCCAAAAATGACCGGTAAATTTGACATCCCTGTCTGACACTATGGATTTGGGTAATCCATGCAAATGAAATATATGTCTAATAAACAAATCCGCCACTTGCGGGGCACTAACAGACTCTCTAGTTGGAATGAAGTGAGCCATCTTGGTAAGACGATAAACCACCACAAGGATAGAATCATACCCACCTTGTGTCGTAGGCAAACCTACAATAAAGTCCATGAAAAATGCTCTCCCACTTACCTAGTGGTATCTCCAAGGACTGTAAAAGTCCGAGTGGCTTCACCCGCTCTGCCTTACTTACCTGACACGAAAAACGAGCCTTAGGCCAAAGGATCTGGACGAACTCGTCCACCTTTTGAGTTTCTCTAATCTCGGTCATTAGAGCACTCTCTAATACCGTGAAACTCATGTTATGCATAATGCGTGGCAACGCATGAGCAATTTTATTATCCTTCCCTCTTCGGTACTGAATCGTCAAGTTAAACTCCTACATGAGTTTTGCCCACCTAGCTTGGCGGCCTCTCAAGTCAGGTTGTTTACAAAAATGTTTCAGAGTATCGTGATCAATATCAACATAAAACTCTGACCCATACAAATAATGTCTCCATGTTTTCAAAGCATGGACAACAGCATACAACTCTAATTCATGAGTTGGCCAATTTCATTGAGAGGAAGAAAGCTTCTTGCTTTCAAAGGCTACTGGCCTTCCCTCTTGGAGGAGAACTACTCCTACCGCAATGCCACTTGCATCGGTTTCAAGGAAAAACGGTTTCTCGGCATCAACTATTTTTAACACCGGTCCTGAGACCACAACTTGTTTTATGGTGTTAAAACTTTACTGTTGATTCTGTCCCCATATAAAAGGTACTTTATCTGAGGTCAGATCAGTCAATGGTGATACTATTTCGGAATATCCTTTGATATGCCTTCGATAAAATTGAACAAATCCCAAGAATGATCGCAAAGCGGTCAAACTCTAAGGGATTGGTCAAGTCAGTATCGCAACCACTTTCTTTGGATCCATTTCTACCCCCTCAGGAGTAATTATGAATCCTAAATATTCAAGTCTTACCATACACAGTATAGTTTTCTTTTTATTTACATAAAGACTGGCTTTCCTCAAAGTACTGAACACTATTCTTAAGTGTTCATGATGCTCAGTAATACTTTTACTGAATACCAGAATATCGTCAATAAAGTGTACTACAAACTTTCCGATATACGGACGTAGTAAATCGTTCATAAGCATGACGAATGTAGCAAGAGCATTGGTAAGTCCAAAGGGCATTACCAAAAACTCATAATGTCCAAACCTGCTTCTAAAAGCGGTTTTATGCACATCCTCGGCTCTAATACGGATCTGATCGTAGCCACATTTAAGATCTATCTTACTAAAAATTACAGCCCCATGTAATGCATCTAGCAAATCATCGATCCGAGCCATCGGATACCTGTGCTTAATAGTGATATTATTCAATGCTCTGTAATCTATACAGAGGCGAAAAGTATCATCTTTCTTCTTTTTTAATATCACTGGCGAAGCAAAAGGTGAGAAACTTGGTTGAATCTGTCTCAACTTGAGGTATTCTTCCAATTGTCTTCGTACCTCCGCTTCTTCGGTAAAACTCAACCTATAGGGAGATCTATTTACAAGTTCTGCCCCCGGGATTAGTTCAATCTTATGCTGAACATTCCACTCTGGAGGTAACCCATAAGGTAGCTCATCCCTAAAACGATCAGAGAACTCCTCTGCTATTTGATCAGCCAGCTTGGCCATCTCTCCATTTTGAGCAACATTAGTGCTAGCTGAAGAATCATCAACCGGCTCTACCGATGCTGTACAAAGAAACAAAAACTCTTCTTGAGCTTTTCGAATTTCCATCACGGAAACCAACGGTCCTTGAGGTATATCCTTTTCACCTCGTAAGACATACAGCACATTCTTCCTAGAATGCCAAGCCTTAACCAGGGCTATGTCTGCATGAGCAAGCTTAGTCATTTCAAAATCAAGCTTCTCAGCATAGTCCTGAATTCGAAGCTCCAACAAGGTAACCCTTTGGTCCCATACTTCAGTTGAACTTCCGTCTGCCGTTCTGACTGCATATGCATTGTCAGATGGGCTAGTCTTTAATTTCAGCCTCTTTACAAGCTTGGAGTTAATTACATTGTGCGTTGACGCTGAGTCAAACAACACAATGACCTCATGATTAGCTACTTGCCCTTTCATCTTAATTAACTCTGTATCATTAAAGGCTGTATATCCCGTTGCTGCGGGCTTTGACAGGATATTATCAGGTGCACTAGTTACTAACATAGCAACAGACACACATAACAAAAAAGGTACTGACCTTTGAAAAGATCCTGGTAGCTGAATCTGCATTTGTTCTGCTTTGGGACTTCCCTCCATTTCCACGTCGCATTCTGAGACCACCATCTCAGCCATCCGACGATCTTTGTTTCGTGGACAATCTTTCCACTGATGAGGCTGAAGGCATCCAAAACACAAGCCTTCTCTCCTCGCTTTTTCCCTTTGCTCTGGGTTCAAAGAAGACTTCGACCAAGCAAGGGCTGCCATTGGTGTTACTTTTCTTTTCATTCCAATGGTGGTACTTGATTTTGGAGTCTCAACTGGTTTCGCCTGCTTGGCTTGACCACTAGGCTGTGAGACACTCCTTTTGCTAATCCACTTCTTCTTAAACCCAATTTTCTTCGGGTATCCATACTGAGTCCCAACTTGCACAAACCCACTTGGTCTATTCCCTTTTGCATCCTCATAGTTCAGGGCTATGGCAATGGCTTCATCTAGCGTGTTCGCATACTTAGCCCGAACTTCCATCTTGATTCGATCATTCAATCCAAAGATAAAATCTTTTACTTGGATTGACTGAGGTAGGGGTTCATCAACCTTCATTACACTTTCTCTAAACTTATCAGTGTATTCTGCCACTGATAAATTTCTCTGACGAAGGTTTCGATACTGATCCCAAGCTCAGAATGCTTCCTCAGGAGGTAAGAAGTGTTTTCTAAATTCCTTGTTAAACCCCTCCCAAGTAGTGGATGCTACTTCATCTTTCTGTTGTTTTATCCACTACCTATCCGCTGCCTCATTAAACATATGGGTGGCCTCACGGATTTTCTTCATATTATTCCTGATTTCACAAATGGCGAAGGCCTCGTCCCATTTGTGTAACCAGGTGTCAATGATATCGGAACTACGGTCAAACATCCGACCAGAATACTTTTCTGGCCTATAATTGGCAATATTAGGCACTTTAGCCCTCCTAGGCTCGACCGTACGAACACTGGACTCCGGTTCCATCGGGGATTTACCTTTCTCCTCACGAGATGGTCTGGCAAACATACTATGTACCATTTTCCTGAGCTCAGACTGCCCTACATTTGTTTGTAACTGCTGCGCTAAAATCTGTTGCAAGGCATCCTCTAGCATTGCAATTCTGTCAGACAGTGTATGACCTGCTGGGCGCGACACCTGCGGGGTCGGCCGGACTCCCAACTCTACGGGATCCATCCTAGAAGCTGCTGCTTCTACTTCCATTTAGGTCAATGGGTGTTTTTTTTTTTTTTTTAATAAACACCGCTTGAAACTGTAATTACAAATCACAAGTCCAACATCCAAATTTATAGCTAACCAGGCATATATCACACTGTAACCAAACCCGCTTTTCCCTATACTAGGGAAACTCTTGCAATCTAAGTTGACTCAAACACGGAGGCAAATAAACAACCATATGCTCCAACAAAGCTTAGAAGACATAGAGAGCTCCCTGGTTATAATTCTTGCTGCATGAAGAGATCCACTAGTCCCTGTAGTCCACTCCAAATATAGGGCTCAATATGTATATGAGGGTTGAGCAAGAGGCTATGTGCAACTCGCATAAGTGAACAGAAAAGTGTTGAGTCATCCAAACTCCAAGTAACCTCATCTGAAATAAATTGTATGAAATATGGGACCAGAGGATGGAGACCAGAATCAATTGCCAAACTTCTCAAAACATCCTTAAATAGCAAAGAATCAGCCCCACTCGTTATAAGCTCCGTTATTTTGTCGAAATAAAGCTGCAGTTCTCTAGATAGACCATGTCTGATAGGAAGTTTGACTTCAACTGGAAAGTCTTCGTCTTTTATTTTTGCAAAAGTGACATTTTTGAAATCGATATCGCGATCATCGACGTAGAACAAATCGATGTGGCCCACGGCCCTCTTGAATCGTAACGGCCCTCCCGTAGCAAAGCCGTATAGTGGCTCTATGTTCCGCAGCTGGAGCGCACTTTGATATTTTGCTTCGCCAGCCAGTTACTATGTAAATATGACAACAGCTAGCCCCTGTGACGCCAAGGAGCCCAGTCTTCAGAACTAACCAAATTCCCCATGCGATGTCAAGGAGCACCAAACCGTGACCAGCGCTGCGATGACGTCCGTGAACAATTAATGCCGTAATTCACAACAGTTAGTTCCATGACCACACCGTAACTTTGGTCGTGCGCTACTCATCTTCCACACCTTCAAATCATCGACGAAATATACGACACCACCAGATTACAACAGCTAATCCTGAAGGTAACCTGCGACTATACGCGATCCTGCCATCCTTTCACACGCAACTCCAAGGTTGACAAACCACTGCAGATAATGCGACCCAGATGATGCAAACAGCCCGTGAGCTTAAGCATGCACCTAGCCAGCCCAAAACCTCTCGTGATCCCCCTTTTCCAATCACCTGCGGCTCTGATACCAAATGACACAACTTAATCTGTTTGCTCCTAGCTGACTCTTGATTCACGGGCATAGGCACCTCAATTTTCCTCCCAGCCAACCTCCGTGGTAGCAAGCTCTCAACAAAATCCTATTGTTACGTGAAGCTCCTGCCTACTAAATTCCACCAAGCCCCAAAATTCCCTAGATGGATCTAGTATGCCACATGTCTTCTTTCTAGGGTCCCTCCTTAATGCATCATTTACCCCTCTCTTGGGATATCATTAAAACCATTTGCCCCTAGGCACATTTAATGCATTTAGGTCCCTTAGCCTTAGATCCACCTAGTCTAGTGCCATGTCACCCTCACCAAGGACCTTGACCTTTACCTTGACCTTTATTCCTTTTTGATCATTTACATAAAGCCCAAACAAATATAATACAAACATTGATCCTTTAAAGGAAAATGCCGACTGACCCTTCCGAGGTCATGTTACCTCGACTTGAGCGTAACATAGTGGCTGCAAGTGACGCCATGTGACCACAATCAGTTGTGTGTGTGTGCATGCATACATGCACTCATGGGTACAAATCTCGGAAGTTCATGGCTCCAGCTAGGAAAGGCACTATGATTCCTGACTACTCTGCTCTGCACACTCTTCTTAAGACCAGGGTGGTCATATGCTGTGTATGCTGTGTCCCCAAGATCTCTAGTGGCTTGAGCTCAAGATGCCATTGCTTCTAGTGAACAGTCTCACATGGCTTCTCAGATATAAGACAGGAATCTCAGCTATCCAATGGGGAATGCATTTCTGTACAATTTATAATAGAGTTTTTCTTTCTCTGATATCTTTTTATATTTTATTTCTTTCTAGCTACTCACACAGACACACATGCTGACACACACACATAGGAGCTACTTTCTCCTTTTTTACACGTGGCATCTTCATGATGCAAATAATTTAGGGCACTCAATGGCTCTCATATGGTACAAATAGACAATCAAAGGTAAAAATTCTGACCATTAGAGTAATTAGGGCATTCCAATCCAAATCTTGCCTTCGAAAAAGTAAAACAGTGTGCTCAACTTTGAACAAAACTATGGTTTGCAGACCACTCTAGAGAAATTGCCTCCACTAATGATGTTGACGTTGCAAAGCACAAATACCTGTTCATCGATCATAATTATAGAGATACCTCGCTCATCCTTACCACGGCGTCCTGCCCTTCCGCTCATCTGCTCAATCCAAATGATTGCACACAATGCAAACAAATGTCAGACCGTAAAAGGAAAACTCAGCAGTCCACATGTAAATACTGCAATTGCTCAATAACAACCGAGACTGCGATAAAAACAAGTAGCTGAAATATTTTAAGCGAGCAACACCTGAATATACTCTCCAGAAGCCATCCACCGGTGACTGTCGCCATCCCATTTGCGAACAGCTGTGAATACCACTGTTTTGGCAGGCATGTTTAAACCCATGGCAAACTGCAAAACAAGTTCAAATCACACCCCATCATTCTTACAAGTAAAGCTGGCAGCTGCAGCATGCCAAAAAGGAAAAAGCTATGTAATGCTGATTGGATAAGCCAGTAGACCCCACCGTTTCTGTAGCAAATAATGCTTTGATTAATCCTTCTTGGAACAGAATCTCAACCACCTCTTTCACAATTGGAAGGAGACCTGAATGATGCACTGCTATACCACGTTCCAGAAGAGGTAAAATGGAAATGATTGGAGGCAAGTCCCTATCTTCCTCACTGAGGCACTGTATTGCGTTTTTAAATACGTCATTTACCACTTCTTTCTCCTCTTCCGAGTTGAAATCTAACTTAGGCATTGATGTCGCATACTGCTCGCATTCCCGACGACTGAAACTGAAGACAATCACAGGCTGAAATTTCCTTTCCATGATCATCTGAAAGCAAAGAAATATTAGATAAGATGCTCCTTGAGACTTGGAATCAGATACCTAAAATTGCCCGCTTAGTAAATAAACTAAGACCCCTGTAAGTCTCTCTCTCTCTCTCTCTCTCTGTGGCTCACCAGATACAGAGATCACGGAGTGTCACAAAATTGAACTCCTCCCAAGAAACAAAGAGAAATCTTTGTATTATTGACTCCAGCCAAAAAGGTTAACTTTGGTTAACTAGAGCAAGTTTACTTTTCTTTGTTGTACATTCACTAGTGAGCACTATGGGGATGCCCACAAGGGACTCGGATTAGTCCAAGAACTAGAATTACCCGACCCCTAATGGATTAAAGTGTATTAGATTTTGTGTTTAGTGTGGCAAGACCTTTGAGAGTGCAAAAAGTCAACGGTTTTAAGGAGAAAAGCATAAAAAGCAGGTCCCACAAGATAAGCAGATATGGAGTGCCCAATTTTGGGGAGAAATCACATGCCCACAGGGCTAAAAAAGGAAATAGCCTATTCAGGCTATTGCTAAAAGCAGGCCCCAGGTTTTTGGCTATGTGCAAAGCTTATATATTAGAGAGCAATTCTGCTCTTTGTATTGCATGAGAATTCAAGTTGTATCAGCTTCATGCTCCTCTGTGAGTTCTTTTGGCAACATGCCAAGTGAGCCTGTGTACTGCAGATTGACCGATAAATTACAGGTAAAAAAAACGCCACAGGTGAATCTCCGTCAGGACAAAAAAAATCAAAACCAAGACCCTGTCAAAAACAGGTTCCTGAAAAGCCCAGGATCGGAGGCCACAACTGGCCACAATCTGGCCGACCAAAAAACTGGCCGACCAGACTGACCTGGTCGGTCACAATCTGGCCGACCAGACTGGCCAGGTCCGCCAGATCGACCAGCTGGCCGACCAGCTGGTTGACCGACTGGCCCTTCCCTATTTAAAGGGGGGGGGGGCCTAGGTGCTCCTACATCATCTTGTGCTCCTGAGGTCCCTGCACACCCTGAGCTGCTGCCTCCTCTTCTGCCTCCTGGCTGCCTCTTCTTCCTGCACCAGATCTGTCTCTCCTTCCAGCTCCAGATCTGTCTCTTTTTCAGCTCCAGATCTGTCCCTCACCTTCCAGCTCCAGATCTGTCTCTTCTTCCAGCTCCAGATCTGTCCCTCTCCTTCCAGCTCCAGATCTGTCTCTTCTTCCAGCTCCAGATCTGTCCCTCCTCTTCCAGCTCCAGATCAGCCCCCAACTTCTGCTCCAGATCTGCCCCCAACTTCTGCTTCGGATCTGCCCCTAACTTCTGCTTCAGATACTGTTCTTTTTATTCCAGATCTGCAGCAATCCTTGCATCAGTTTGCTGTCTCAGATTTGGTTCAATTCCAACTTGTGGAGCTAGTGCAGAAGTCCACTACAGTTGCCTTCTCTAGAGGATTGATGTTTGCTCCCTCCAAAGCTTCTCTCTCATATCTTCTCTTGTATTGAGTTCCGCTTGTGATATATACTTCTTCTTCAGCTATCATTAGTCTTCAGTATTGTTTTATTTGTTTCCAAGAACTTTCTTTATATGGTATCAGAGCAAGGTGTGCCAATCGACACATGAGCCTTGACCTGGAAAGCTTTGAAGATAGATCATCAACTGAAGATGTCTTCTCCTTCTTCCCCAAAGCGATCTCAGCCTGAATCGACCTCTATTCAACCACCACCCTCGTCATATGTCGATAGAGAGTCTGCAAGGATTGAAGGTGATGAATACCTCTCCAAACTCTTTAAAGAATTTGCTGAATTCCAGAAATGGAAGGAACTTGAAGCAGGTACCCGCACACCTCGTGCTTCTACTTCTCCACGTTTTTCTCCGATACGTCAACAAGGACCTCTATTCAACTCAGAAGAAGCCGAGCAACATCTCAAGTTCGGTGCCAACGAAGAACAAGTATACCCTGACGAAAGAGGACAGGCCGGCATGAGAACATTGGGTTATTCGACAGTGCCTATCCCACAAGAATCAGTGCAAGGTATGTTGCCCTATTCCCTTGGTGCAACTCCATCTGTTATGCAAGGCATAGGAACGAGTAATCACGAGGACACAAATCCATACATGCATGTGAACACGCGCAGACGAGAAAGGAGAAATGCGTCCGACAATGAGTTTGCTTTCGGTTCACATTCTTCCTTCCCTCCCATGCCATCTTTCCTCCAGTGGCTTCTCATCCTCCTCCTTCTCCCATGCCACTGGACTCCTATAGTTTATTTCCCTCTATCTCTCCCGCTGCCCCCTTTTCCCCTCTCATGTCATATCCCACCTCTCACGTTTATCCCTCCCCCTCTGGACCTTCTCCGACTCCTTTTGTTCCTCCGGTGGTGCCGTCTCTCCCTTCTTCTCACTCCACTCCTGTTCTAAATTCTCTCATGCCTCCACCGGTTGCTTCTCCCTATCATTCTCTTTCTTCCTCTCACCCTGTCTCTGCAACAGCCAAACATGCTTTCACTGATATGACTCGTTTTAACGGGTCTAATTATACCACATGGTCAAATCTCATGCGCCATGTGCTTGATTCTCAAGACCTATGGGAACTCGTTAGGTACTGAATCGCAACCTGATCCTCATGTTTATCCTTATCAGGTAGTTCGCTCGTGGCGACATCGTAATGCCACTGCCATTGTCGAAATCATGCAAGGTCTTTTGCCTGAATTTCACTCTCAATTACAGCATTTTGATCTTGCCTCTGAGCGATGGGCACATCTCACTGACCGCTATGCTACTCGAGATCGTACTCGTCGCATAAATCTTGACCATGATCTCCAACAATTCCAGATCACTGCTGACGATGATCTCAAGGTCAAACTGGCCGATTACCGGCGGTCAGTTGCTGAATTTGCCACAACTGGTCCTCCCAAATCCGAGGATGACCAAGTTACTTTCTTTTTAAACAAACTTCCACCCAAGTATTTTAGTTTTATGCAGCAAATCATTTCTCAACCATCTCTTCCTACGTTTTATGAGTTCGAATGTCAACTTTTGCGTTATGCTCGTCTTTACTCTCAGGTCCACCAAAAACATAGTGTTCCTGCTTCAGAGGGGGCTCTTCTCTCCGGGATTCAAAAAGATCAACTCAGCTCTGGGAAGCCCTCTCCCACTCCTAACTCCAATAACTCCTCTGGTATTAAACCCGCCTGGCACAACCTTCCCAAAAAGAATAGGTTTTGTCAGCATTGCCAGAAAGTTGGACATGTTGATGATGAATGTCGCTCCAAAGCCAAAGGCATTCTTCCACAGCCCCCCACCACGACTCCTCTGCCACCTCGTTGGCGCCCTAGGAGTGGTCCTCCTCCACCTAACGCTGGTCTTTGGAGACCACAGGGCCATGTCACTAATCATTTCACCCCATCCCCTCCTTTTATCACTCCTGAAGGCCTGTCTGACTCGTCCACTGGAGATTCTCTAGACTTCACTTCTCAAGCCTTGATCCATATCACCGAGCTTGACTCCTCCCCATCCATATCTGGATCAGCATTTCATACTCTTCCATGTGGCTCTAAATCCCCTTGGATTGTGGATAGTGGAGCCACTCATCATATGACCCCTCATCATGATCTCTTCATTTCTCGCCAACCGGCAACAGGGGGGTCCGTTGTGGCAATAACTCTGTTGCTACTATTCATGGTGTTGGTTCAATCACATTTGATACCGACAGGCCCCAATCTTGCTCAATTGGATCAAGTGTTTTATGTCCCCCAATTAGGGGTCAATCTTCTTTCCGTCCATCAACTTTGCCTTCGTGGTCGCACGGTGCTATTTACAAAGATGCATGTCGACATCATAGATGAGACCTCGGGACTCCTTTTAGCTCAGGGCGACGCCCAACCTCATGGTTTGTACCTCATAACTCAATTTCTTGAGACTCCCTCCAATACCAGCTCTGAGTTTTATCGGCTTCATGGTCTTGCTAACCTGAAAGATCCAACTTGGCATTATCGTCTGGGACATTTGTCCTATGACTCTTTATATGAAATGTCTCGGGATCATTTGGTTGAAGGCCTACCTAAATTATCACGAGCCAAAGATATTTGCCGTCCATGCCAATTAGGCAAACAAAGCCGAACTCCTTTTCCTTCTCATTCCACTTCTCGAGCCAGTGAGATATTGCGTCTAATCCACCTCGATATTAGTGGCAAATCTCCTGTTCTTTCACTGAATGGCTCACAATATTTCTTCTTAATTGTGGATGATTACTCTCGATATCAATGGGTGTTCTTCATGAAAGAGAAATCTGACACTTTTTCCTTCTTTGCTACTTGGGCTCGCTTAGTCATGAATCAAACGGGAAAGTCTATTGGGATTGCTCGTAGTGATAATGGTGGTGAATTCATTTCCCATGAATTCACTCACTTCCTTCACGAGCATGGTATCCAACGCCATCTTACATCTCCCAATTCGCCCTCCCAAAATGCTCGTGTCGAACGGAGACAACGCACAGTCATGAACATGGCCCGTTCCATGCTTTTTGCAACCGATTTGCCTGAATGTCTCGGGCCAGAAGCTGTGAATACTTCTATCTCCTTAATCGTTGCCCTACTCAGCCCATCCCGAACATGACGCCTTTTGAGGCCTTCTATGGCTACCGACCCTCTATTTCTCATATCCGCATCTTTGGATGCCGCGTGTACACTCATACTCCCAATGATACTCGCGGTAAACTAGAACCTCGTGCTGAACTTCTACTTCTAGTTGGCTACTCAGCGGAAGCCAAAGCTTATCGCTTATTTGATCCTAGTTTTGGTTCGCCGTGATGTGGTCTTCGATGAAAGAGATGTTCTAAAAAATTCTTCTATTCTCTCTTCTGATGACGTATCTACTCCTGTCCCCTCTGACTTCTCTCCACCCATTGCTTCTGCTCACGACCCACTGCCACGCTGGTATCGACAAACTATGAAGGAATTCGGGATTATTCCCTTAGAACTTCCTCCTCCCGATCCTCGACGCTCTACCCGGACAGCTTCTTCCACTACCACCGCCTCCATTTTTACTACAGCCTATATCATACATTCGGAACCTACCACTTGGCAGGAAGCAGTTCAACATCTTGATGGCATCGTGCCATGGAACAAGAGCTTGAGAGCATTGATCGCAATGAGACCTGGATTTTGGTCGATCGACCCACTCCTTTCGCACAAAACTCAAAGCCGATGGAACACTGGACAAGTACAAAGCTCACTTAGTAGTGCAAGGATTTCGCCAAAAACATGGTATCGATTATGAGGAAACCTTTGCCCCTACTGCTCGATTAACTTCCTTTCGCCTTCTTCTCGCCCTAGCCGCTCATCACAGCTGGTCTATCTATCAGATGGATGTCAAGAGTGCCTTTCTCAATGGCTACCTTCATGAGGAAGTCTATGTGGCTCCCCCACCTGGTTTTTCTCCTCCTGGCCATGAAAATAAGGTATTCCGTCTCCGCAAAGCTCTTTATGGGCTTAAACAAGCACCTCGGTCGTGGTTCCACAAAATAGACACCTTCCTCAAAACTAATGGGTTTCATTCCACTCCTTTTGATCCGAATTTATATATACATCAATCTTCAGAAGGGGTCTGCTTTATCTTACTCTACGTAGATGATCTTTTGCTTTTGGGCTCTACTCCCACCACACTTCAATTCATTAAAACTCAACTCAGCACCACATTCGAGATGACCGATCTCGGTCTTCTCTCCTATTTCTTGGGCATGGAAGTTGTTCAGCATTCTGGTGGCATCTTTGTTTCTCGACAGAAATATGCTCTTCAACTCCTTGATCAGATTATTCCCCACGAGACTAAGCTAGCTGCCACTCCCTTGGATCCCACAATCAAGCTCTCAAAAGACTTGGAGTCTCCTCCCTTTGATGAACATCTCTATCGTCAGGTTGTTGGCAAGCTGCTCTAGCTCATTCACACTCGTCCGGATCTTGCTTACTCAGTCTCCATTCTCAGTCAGTACTTTAATGAACCCAAGCTCACTCATTGGCATGCATGTATTCGTATCTTGCGGTTCATTCGTGGTACTTACTCTTATGGTTTACATTTCAGACCAGGACTATTACTACAGGGATACACTGATTCTGACTGGGCTGGCGACCCGGATAATCGCCGTTCTCATAGCGGCTACATTTTCTCGTTCGGCTCGGCCCCTGATTCTTGGTCCAGTCGTAAACAAGAAACTGTTGCTCGCTCCTCTACTGAGGCTGAATACCGGGCCTTGTATGATTGTACCACAGAGGCCATATATCTCCGGCAGTTTCTGGCAGAGCTACACTTTCCTTGTACTGAACCAACGATCCTCTACGTCGACAACAAAAGTGCCATCGCTCTCGCCGGCAATCCCATTTTCTCCAACCGCACCAAACATGTTGGTGTACACTTTCATTTTACTCGCGAGCAAGTGGAATTAGGTACTATTCGATTGGTTTATGTTCCAGCTACCGATAATCATGCTGACATTCTTACCAAGCCAGTTAACCGCCCTACTCTTGAGCATCTCAGTCCACGCCTGGGGATTGGTATACCGACTCCTTCTACTTAGCAGTTTTTTTTTTACTTGTGCTTAAGGAAGTGAACAAATCCCCTGCGAGGGCACTCCTTAAAGTACTTCTTTTTTGTACCATCATTTGGGCATTTAGTGAAGATGAAAAAATCTTGATGATGATGCTGAGATTGATATATAGTCGACCATCAACATGACTATGTTGTACTTAGGACTTAGTACTGCCATTCTGCATTTTTGCATTTTGCATTGGTATGGATGCTCGTTTAGTAGCTCCACTACCATAGCTCGTTGTATTAGGATTTTCACAATCTCATAGACCCATCGGTCTTCCGAAGACTTTAATAAACTCTCTCTCTCTCTCTCTCTCTCTCTCAGACTTTAATAAACTCTCTCTCTCTCTCTCTCTCTCTCTCTCTCTCTCTCTCTCTCATGTAAGAATGAAAGAATGAATTTACAGAATGAATGAATTATTTAAAATATAAAAACTAAATGAACCCCTTACACTTACGTACAGCTTCCTACAAAGATGCAAAATTTATATTCCTAACTAAGAAAGCACATGCATACTCAAGCAAACTCTCTTTTGAAACTAAACAAAAAACGGGCTATTCAGCTCCCCGCTCAGCTTATGTTCGTGCGGACATCCTCCTTGCGATCCTGTTTAGGCTTTCTCGACTGGAGGGCAAGATCATCTTAAAGTCTCTTTATTTGGAACGTCCTCTTTATTTCGGTTTGCAGGAGGTCCCATGTGGCTTGTTCTTCCACTATGAGATTGCAACAGGTCCCATGTGGCTTGTTCTTCCACTACGAGATTGAGGCTACCATTCGGAGGCTTCGTTAGTTAAGGCCATGGGGAACCATGCAACCTTATCTTCATTTGATTGATCCCTTCCAGCTTGACATGTAGCATCAAAATGTTGGAGGAATCTTGCTAGATCACCTTGGCCATTGTGTTTTGGAAGTTCTAGTTTACTCAGGGGTCACCTGCCTTGATTGTTACTACGTCAGGCATAACTGTTGTGATGGAGAAAGAAATTTCTCCCATCCACTTCTAGGTCAACAAGGAGCAATAAGCACTTATATCTAACTCTCCACCCACAACTGTGGCCATCATTATGGTTCACTGCCGGGCATGTTGCATACTATGTTTGATCTTCTAAGTCACCTTCTGTCACGATCTGTGACGTATTTCTTTCTCTATATCTAGACTTATGGATGGTTTGATGAATGGACACTTGTGGAAGGATATGCCCTTTCGACAAGACACTTCCTATGAGACACAACCCTTCACAAGAGACATTCTATGGAAGAGACACTTCTATTGTAATGTACCCTCTCATCAAGGGTCACACCCTTCACAAGGGGTACACACCTCTTCATGCACATACACTTTGGAGTACACACCTTTTCATGTGTGACTCTTCACTCTCTATATAAGAGAGGCCCAATTGTATGGATGACACACTACAGATACACTATAGACACTCAAGCAATACAATCATTCCTTGTTCTCTGCTATTTCAGTCTCCTTTCTGTTCCTTAGCACATTTCTAAATATAGAAAATCTAGGATTTCTTACAGTGGTATCAGAGCAAATTTCGCTCCTGCCTGTAGGAAATGCCCCCCACCTTCTAGCGCCTATCTGATACATCTTTTTCCGCTAGAAGGATCCGTGCACATTGTGCATGGAAGAGATGGAGAGAATGAGCGTAAAAATTTTTAGCGCCAACCCTGCCTAAAGTCATCAATGGCCTCTCCATCTTCTACACATCACGAGTTGATGTGAATGGACACTACAAAAATTGTGTCTTTTCATGTGCTTGGGCTGTCCCAAAACCAAGGGACGCACCTTTTCCACCATCGGACACACCTTTTGATGAAGAGTTTTGACTCTCACCCAAGGGACACACCCCATCGTGGAAAAAAGGACACACCTCTTCATGTGGGGACACCCCTTTTAAAAACACGGTCGCACCCCTTCATGAAAAGGTACACCTATTCCAAGGGTCACACCCCTTCGAATAGGCACACCTTTTGGCACCAAGCACTTATAAAAAAAGGGTACCTAGAGGGGCTAAAAAGGAAAACCCAGCCCCATACCTTAGGTCTTACCCTAGACTACCCACGGGTTAATTAAACCCACACATTAATTTTTGGCAACCACCCAACCTAGGCAGCCACAAACGAAAAAGGGACGATCCATTTTGACGCCCATACGGATTTCTGTCACGCAGGCTCGCCTCCCTTGACCGTACGGATTCTGGTCACGCAGGATCCGCCATGTCTCCACGCCATATGCAGCCCCCCCCCCGGCCGGTTTCCTGCCCTGGTTTCCTGCCAGCCCTGCAGCGCTAGATCAACGCCAGATTCCCTGCCCAGGCTGCCGCGAATCAGCCCTTGGTAGCCAGCAGCCTGTTTCCCCATACGCAGCCTGCCCCCCCTTTTTCGCCACCTTACCCCACATTGGTGCTAGAGATTGATGGGTTAACTGAGGATGATCGCCTTCATGCTTTCATCTCAGGCCTAAATCCCTCGTTACGCATTGATGTCCTCAAAGTAAACATCACCACCACAGCTGGCGCTATTGTTTATGCACAGCGCATTACTTATTTCCAAAACACAGGGAAGCAGAGTGCTAATCGAACACAGAACTCTACTATGGCCAAAGGTGCTCGCCCTCAAGATAACCCCAGGTTTGCTCTGATACCACTGTAAGAAATCCTAGATTTACTATATTTAGAAATGTGCTAAGGAACAGAAAGGAGACTGAAATAGCAGAGAACAAGGAATATTTGTATTGCTTGAGTGTCTGTAGTGTGTGTAGTGTGTGTCATCCATACAGTTGGGCCTCTCTTATCTAGAGAGTGAAGAGTCACACATGAAAAGGTGTGTACTCCAAAGTGTATGTGCATGAAGAGGCGTGTACCCCTTGTGAAGGGTGTGACCTTTGATGAGAGGGTACATTACAATAGGAGTGTCTCTTCAATAGAATGTCTCTTGTGAAGGGTTCTGCGTCTCTTCAGTAGAATGTCTCTTGTGAAGGGTTGTGCCTCATAGGAAGTGTCCCGTCGAAAGGGCATACCCTTCCACAAGTGTCCATTCGTCAAACCATCCATAAGTCTAGATATAGAGAAAGGAATACGTCACAGATCGTGACAAACACAAGTACTTGAGTAGCCAGGGAAGGTTCGGGGTTGCTGGCAAGGCTCAGGTGGATGGTATTTGCCATTCGAACAGCTTTGCCTTTCTTGTCTTGTGCTGGGGTAGCATCTTCTGTTTGGGAAGTGCTAGGTTCCATATTGGAATTTTGCTTTGGTCGTTTGGGACAATCGAACCATCTATGGTCGCCTGTACAGATGGTACAAAGTCCTTTTGTGCTGGAGTTGTTCTTGTTGTCAGTGGCCGCACCTTTATGTTGGGGATGACGGTAATGACTTTGTGAAGAAGAAGAGGCGCGATCCTTGAAGGAGTGCTTCTGTTGGAATCCAGCATACGATTTCTGAGACTTGTGGGGATCTTGAGACTGTCGCTGACCTTGATTACCCGAGTTTTAGGAAATGCCCCCCCACCTTCTAGCGCCTATCAGATACATCTCTTTCCGCTAGAAGGATATCCATGCACATTGTGCATGGAAGAGATGGAGAGAATGAGCGTAAAAATTTGTAGCGCCAACCCTGCCTAGAGTCATCAATGGCCTCTCCATCTCCCACACATCACGAGTTGATGTGAATGGACACGACAAAAATCGTGTCTTTTCATGTGCTTGGGTTGTCCCAAAACCAAGGGACGCACCTTTTCCACCATCGGACACACCTTTTGATGAAGAGTTTTGACTCCTCACCCAAGGGACACACCCCATCGTGGAAAAAAGGACACACCTCTTCATGTGGGGACACCCCTTTTAAAAACAGGGACACACCCCTTCATGAAAAGGTACACCTATTCCAAGGGTCACACCCCTTCGAATAGGCACACCTTTTGGCACCAAGCACCTTATAAAAAGGGTACCTAGAGGGGCTAAAAAGGAAAACCCAGGCGCATACCTTAGGCTAACCCTAGACTACCCAAGGGTTACTTAAACCCACACTTTAATTTTTGGCAACCACCCAACCTAGGCAGCCACACACAAAAATGACGATCCACGATTGACACCCGTACGGATTTTCGTCACGCAGGATTCGCCTCCCTTCCACGCCATACGCAGCCCCCCCCCCCATCAGCCGGTTTGCTGCCCTGGGTTCCTGCCAGTCTTTCAGCGCCAGATCACTGCCCCTTGCTGCCGCGATTCAGCCTTGGAAGCACGCAGCCAAGTTTGCCACAAGCAAGCAGGCTGCCCCTTTTTCGCCACCATACCTGCCTTTGCCCAGCAGCTGTTCTGCCCTCTATCGCAATTCAGACCAGCCTGAATCCTGCTGGCTTATCTCACCACCTTAGCCTATGAAAAGCGCCCTTTTGCTGCCTTCCAATTCCGACCAGCCAGGCCCAGATCTGCTCCTCGCACCCCACAGGCACTTTTCCTCTGAAATCAACGCAGGAAACCCCTTTTCTGCACCACACCTCTGCCAACGCCCCTATCTGCCTCGAAAGTCTTGCCAGGCACCTTTTTCCTGCTCACACTTCAACGTGAACCTGCAAAGATAGTAAATGGACCTCCGGACGGAGATTTTCAGGCCTTGCTATGCAACTAATTGGCAGATCTAATCTATGCCAGGTGGATTCTTTCCATTCTATTGCTAAGGATTCTCTTTCATATTGTTATTTGACGCTCGTTATCAAATTAGAGCAAATGAAAGCCTTCTCCCTAAAGCATGGAAACCCCTGGTAATTCACCCGTCCTTTCAAGGACATCTCAGGCATCATCTACCACACAATATCGTATTCAGATTGCACAACCAGCCCATTTCAGAGCTTTTGCATCGTGGGTCTTCTGTCACGTGCCCTCCTAGTGATTTGGACCACATCCTATACCTTCTACGTGTGGCACCTCAGTTACATTACTTCCTCAGCAAGTCCAGGTTGTGTTCCACGAGACACGTAGATACCCAGAACCCGATATTCCTCACAAGTTTGCTGTCCATCTTTGGAGAGACTTTTACCCCTCAGCTTCAGCATCTCCAGAGTACTCTCCACCTCCTTCAGCTCCCAGATATCCTCCTATACAGGTTGTACCTTCCCCAAGACAGTATTTACACTCTGAAGGCACTCCTCCTGGATATCCTCCACTTCCGACAGCAGCTCCTTATCCCTTCTCAGATCCGTGGACTCTGCAACCTACTCCTGTACTCTCACGAGCGGTAACACCCATTTCAGCATCACCAGTGTTACCTCAGACAGGACCTCCTTTATTACCAGATTTCCACGGGTGGTTCCATCCTGCCTCGCCTGCCCCCTCCAACATGAGCAACCTCAGGGAGCAGCCCAAATCTTCTTCCAAGATTGGTACAAACTAGAGCGCAGGTTCGTGCTTTTCTCACGGCGACCTCAGATATGTCGCAACGCTCGCGTGCAGTCTCTCCAGAGATCAGCGACTCAAGTCCAAAAAAGACCCCCAAAGTCAACTTACAAGGCGAAACACTACTGCAACTTCAAATTTCCCAGCTTCAGGACAGCATCTCCGACTTGGTCCAGAAAGTCCAACAACTCCAAGATTCTCGCAGTACCACACATACAGAGGATGACGTGACGCAACCAGACGACTATGCGGATTCATTCCCACCAGAGGTAGAAAACACTGAACTCCGTGCCCTCTACCGTTTACTTCAAGCTTCCAAAACTAAAAGACTTGACATTAAACTTCCGGAAGCCTACACTGGTCAACGCAATCGCCAAACAGTTGACCAATGGCTCGCAAAATTGCGCATGTACTTTGACACTGTTGACCTCACTGAAGGCAAAAAGATTGCCTTGGCAGCCTCCCTCCTTAAGGATATAGCTTTTCTATGGTGGCAAAGACGCTTAAAGGACGGTAAAAGTGTGTTAACTTGGGAACGTTTTGAACACGTGCTCCGTAAGCAGTTCATACCTGCCAATGCGGGCTTCCAAGCACGTTCAAAACTCCGACAATTGGAGCAAACAGGCTCCCTGTCTTCCTACATCTCTCAGTTCACCACATTGGTGCTGGAGATTGATGGGTTAACTGATGATGATCGCCTTCATGCTTTCATCTCAGACCTAAATCCCTCGTTACGCATTAATGTCCTTAAAGCAAACATCACCACCACAACTGGCGCTATTGCTTACGCAAAGCGCATAACAGATTCTCAAAACACAGGGAAGTAGAGTGCTAATCGAACACAGAACTCTACTATGGCCAAAGGTGCTCGCCCTCAAGATAACCCCAGGTTTAGAAAAAACTCGGGTAATCAAGGTCAGCGGCAGTCTCAAGATCCCCACAAGTCTCAAAAATCGTATGCTGGATTCCAACAGAAGCACTCCTCCAAGGATCGCGCCTCTTCTTTTTCACAAAGTCATCACCATCATCCCCAACATAAAGGTGCGGCCACTGACAACAAGAACAACTCCAGCACAAAAGGACTTTGTACCATCTGTACAGGCGACCATAGATGGTTCGATTATCCCAAGCGACCAAAGCAAAATTCCAATATGGAACCTAGCACTTCCCAAACAGAAGATGCTACCCCAGCACACCATCCACCTGAGCCTTGCCAGCAACCCCGAACCTTCCCTGGCCACTCAAGTACTTTGTGTTCAAGGATCGATTCGTGGAAGAACGGTCACTATCCTCATCGATAGTGGCTGCTCTCATAGCTTCCTAGCTAGTTCTATGGTCAACAAACTTCGGTTGACCACCAGTCCTAGTCTCATGGACTATCAGATTGAACTCGCAAATGGAACTACCTTCTTATGCAACACTAGGATCAAAAACTTGTCTTTTCGCATCCAACATTATACGGACAAGTTGAACTTCGACATCATGCCTCTTTCTCGGTACGATGTCACACTTGGACAACAGTGGCTCTACGACTATGATCCATCAATCAGTTTTCGCAGCCATACTATCCAGTTTGTCCACCATGGAAAACTTATTGAGCTAACTGGTTCTAAAGACTCTCCTTCAACCCCAGTTGCCTCTGCCCTACAAGTAAAGAAGTGGGTTCGTAAACGCCAAGTAAAGACTTCACTTCTGTTGGTTACGGCAGTAGAGGAGACACCAACAAAGGATCCTCCTGAATACCTCAACCAACCTTTTTTCCAGCCCTACCTGGATATTTTTCCAAAGGAATTGCCAAAGCAGTTACCACCTCGACGACCAGTGGATCACCCAATCGAACTTATTCCCGGCAGTAATCCACCGTCGAAACCTCCTTATTGGGTTTCTTACACTCAAAATGAAGAAATCCAAAGACAGGTCACCGAACTACTCGACAAAGGTCACATTCCGCCCAGTCGCAGCCCTTTCGGATCTCCTGTAGTACTTGTGGAAAAAAAGAATAAGTCAATGCGCCTCTGCATCGACTACCGAGCCCTCAACAAGCTCACTATCAAAAACAAGCATCCATTGCCTCGCATCGATGACCTCTTCGATCAACTTCTACACGCAACACAATTCTCAAAGATTGATCTTCGTTCAGGTTATCATCAAATTCGCATACGAGAAGGCGATGAGTACAAGACAGCTTTTCAAACAAAGTATGGACACTATGAATGTTTGGTCATGCCTTTTGGGTTAAACAATGCCCCAGTCACATTCATGACACTAATGAACGACATCTTCAGGCCTTTCCTGGATAAGTTCGTCATCGTTTACCTCGATGACATCCTCGTTTTCAGCAGATCCCTACATGAGCACAAACAACATCTTCACCAAGTTTTTGAAGTTCTCCGCGCAAATTCTCTCTACATCAACATTGATTTGGGACATGTTATTTCAGCTCAAGGCATCTCTGTGGATCCCAAGAAGGTCGAGGTACATGAACGCTCGACAAGCACGCTGGGTTGAGTTTCTGGCCAATTTTCACATGACCATTGAGTACATTCCAGGACTACGCAATGTAGTTGCAGACGCTCTCAGCAGGTTAACTCTAGCATCAGCTATGGTAATCTCTACATTATCTGTGGATGTTCCGAATTCATTCAAAGGGAAGTATTTCAATGATAAAGACCTCGGCACAGCAGTACAAGTTCTTTCAAAAGATCAACCTTCGACTTTCGATTTCTCATCCTATTCTTATACGGACGACATTCTGTATTATCAAGATCGCGTTTGTGTACCACATGACAAGGATGTTCGACGTCTTTTGTTAAAAGAGCATCATGTAGTTCTTATGCTGCCCATCCAGGCATCAACAAGACTTATAGGTTACTTAGTGCAACATACTACTGGCCTCAGATGAAAAGCGACATCATTAAAATGGTTACATCTTGCTTATCTTGTCAATAAATGAAAGCAAGCCGACGACTTCCAGCAGGACTTCTTCAGCCTCTTCCAGTTCCAACTGAAAGGTGGGAAAGTATTTCCATGGATTTCATTACAACACTACCACGATCCTCCAGAGGTAACACTCAGATCATGGTAATTGTTAATCGACTGTCCAAAATGGCATACTTTGTTGCTTGCAAAAGCAGTGCACAGGCTCCGGACATCGCCAAACTCTTCATACAACACATCTTCCGACACCATGGATTACCCAAGAATATCATATCCGACAGAGATCCTAAGTTTACCAGTCACTTTTGGATTTCACTGTTCGAATCTTTGGGAACAACTCTACTGTTTAGTTCAGCCTACCACCCAGAATCAGATGGCCAGACTGAAAGAGTCAACCAAGTTCTGGAAGAAATGCTTCGACATTATATTCAGTCACGCCTAGCAGCTTGGGAAGAGTATCTACCACTCCTTGAGTTTGCTTATAATAACTCTTTCCATAGTGAGCTAGATAGCCCCCTCTCAAGTCCAAACTAGTACACTGTCGCCAGATCGATGTAACTTCAGTGCTCCAATGACAACGGGCATATAACAACTCACAAAGATCAATCAACTGTGTCTGGGTTCCCGCACTGGCAATCTCCATCCCAATCTCCCGCGCAACAGACATAGCTACAGCAGAACACTAGGAGACCCCCTATGGATCTGCCAGGTCATAACGTCCAAACAAGATACAAGCTAGCAACTGCCATCTGAGTCAACGGGAACAACTCCTTGTGGCTCGACGTCCTGTCTGAAAGCCTACCTCGATAAATGACTGTGACGAACCAGCCTTCTCGAGAATGCAAATGTGTGCAATGCATGCAGAATTTGAATGCCAATTGGCCCTCCAATGGGGAAAAGCGCCCTCGTGAGAGTACTTGTTTCTATTTCAACCTACATGCAAGGTGGGAGAGAGATGGCAGATGAATGCAAGGTGAATCGAGAATGCTACGTGAGATTCACAATGAAAGGGTGATACTCTTTCAGACACGTGTGTGCACATTTTTATTGATAGAATAAGTATCACATGTCCGAATTCGATGCCGTCTGAAGCAATGGCTCCAGCTCGACTAGTCCTATCTATTGAGATGATCCACCGCCATAACAAATTGGTCGGTAACCATCATAAATACATATGCATGTTACACCATTGGCGTATAATTTATAATAATGTTTTAATGTCTACTAATCACATATTAGTGATTTCTCGTCATGACACTCCCTCTTGCTTGAATGGACAGAAGTCCTCTTCTGGATCCTCTCTTGTCTCTTTCTCTTACGTACGCTTCTCTTTTACTTCTGCATTTGCATCTCCTCTTCATAATCTGCAAATAGTCTTCTCGTGGTAGTACACGATCCCTTTTGAATCAGAACTTAAATCCATCTTTAAGTTCTGGTTCCTCTCGATGCTGAATATTCAACATGCTGAAGTACCACTGCAGTGCCTCTTCAATATCTCTTCATACTCAGAATTCTCTTCTGTATACCAAGCTGCTGAAATCTCTCTATAGTAACCTACTCAATAAGTTGAAACATATTCTCAACAAACTAGTTATTATTAAAATGATTCTCTCACCCAAATGTTTCATTGAGCTAGGTAGACCTTGGCTCTAGATAATTTTGCGTTGAACAGCTTCTTAATCTATAGAAACTATAGATCATCAATCTCTCTTTTTTTTTAACTCTTGTATTTCAGCCCTGTTCATCCTATAAGACGCTCTACATGGAGGAGAAAATTCTATGTCCATTCTCTACAATGAATATGCCTACTCTCTATTCAGTTCACACATCCATACACTAGTGTTGGCTGAATGGATAGCATTTACTCTTGGCTCTATGTTCACCGTAGAGTCCTGGGATGAGGAGGTAGAAGCCTCACCCTCATGCTTCAATGCTTTGCCTTCCTTTTTACAGAATTGGTTATGGCAATTTTGGCTAATAGAGTAGGACATTTATGCCATGGATGCCCGGGCTTATGTTTCTTATATCCGAAACATTTACCCTCCTTAATTAGCTTTTTCTTCTCATCATAAGTCATGGAAGGAAATGGTATCCATCCAAGACGTGATTGGCTGTTAACATTTTGTACAATAGCTTTCTCTTTTCCTTTGTTGAAAGGCTTCTGAGGATTCAATTTCCTCTCAGCAATCTCAACCAATTTAATGAGGTCTTTTAATAAGGTTGAACATTTCAACCTCATACTTTAGGGCTGCTTAATACTTCTTCCTTCTATCATCCTCGCTCTTCTCAGGTAACTCTAAAGAGATTTTTCAGAACCTAGGGGTTGCAAATTCCAGCTTTTCTAGGATTCGTGTCTCGAAATTTCCAAGTCTCGAAGCTTCTCTGCAACCCTGTTTTCCTGTCAAGAGATTCAGCAGACCTCAGCCTTCACGCAGGGTCCAACCAAAGGACTGTTTCGCGCACAAATCTGCCATCCTCTGTGTCCTCCATCCGGCATTGTGCCGCGTCACTGCAGCCCTAGTCGCACACGTCCCTCCAGCGCAGGTTTCCTTGTGCCCTCCGCCTTCACGTACGACTCCCTTCCGTGCGTTCTACGTTGGCTGCTGTCCTGAGCGCTTGCACCCTCCCTCGTGCTCGCGTCTTCTCCTCCTCTATCCGTCCCGGTAGTGGATCGTCGAAGCTCTGATACCAAATGTGAAGCACCAGCCTTCTCGAGAATGCGAATGTGTGCAATGCATGCAGAATTTGAATGCCAATTGGCCCTCCAATGGGGAAAAGCGCCCTCGTGAGAGTACTTGTTTCTATTTCAACCTACATGCAAGGTGGGAGAGAGATGGCAGATGAATGCAAGGTGAATCGAGAATGCTACGTGAGATTCACAATGAAAGGGTGATACTCTTTCATTAATGTCCCTTGAGATCACTCAGGTTCCATCTTCCCATTTACACCTACCCTTATCCTACGACCCATGCATCTCGCCATTCAATGCACCTCAATCACCCTTCCCTTCCTATTGCCCCTACGACCTAGACACGTGTGTGCACATTTTTATTGATAGAATAAGTATCACATGTCCAAATTCGATGCCGTCTGAAGCAATGGCTCCAGCACGACTAGTCCTATCTATTGAGATGATCCACCGCCATAACAAATCGGTCGGTAACCATCATAAATACATATGCATGTTACACCATTGGCGTATAATTTATAATAATGTTTTAATGTCTACTAATCACAGATTCGTGATTTCTCGTCATGACAATGACTCCCTACTTGGGGCACCTCATCGGCAGGTCCTGCTGCCACAAACAAGCAAGCAATCCTCCATCTGGATCCGGAAAGCCTGCTTGCAGCGCCTACCTCGTGCTACTAGAAGGCTTGAGTATACGTGGTTGCAGCAGAAACACTATTGGCCAATTGGTTACTGGACCCCTCAAGGTTCCTTTGGGGGCACTGACGCCAATAATGACCTTTCTCGCCACTAGGGCAGTCCATGGTCCTATAAAGAGGGCTCATCCCCCCACAAAATAGGGGGCTGTAACCAGCCCGGGTGGCCGACCTCCACCCACTGCTCCACTACTCCACAACCCACAAAAGGGGCCCATAAGAGGCACCCAAGAGCTGCAAAATGAGGCACACCAGCCCACACAGCCCTGCACCTCACCTGGGAACCTCCGTGGCATGTGTGGCAACACATGAGGCACAGGAAAGCCACGCTAACCACTCTCACGGGGGGCGGGCACACCCACAACACAGGCCCTTACTCATCTACCCTAGCCTCACTCACCAGGGGGCACACCCACAAGCAATGCCCTCTCTCACTGGGCGGGCACACACACAAGCAAGGCACTAGACGAGCCACCACAGTGCCGAGTTGCAGGTTTCGGATTCTGAGTTCCAGCCCCAGTTCCAACTCTTCTCCTACTTCAGATAGTACATGATATGACATGACATGATATGATATGATACGATACGACATGCTTTGTATTTGATATTGCTTGAGCTATTAAGCTCTTTATTTCAGCATAGTACTCAGCAAGGGCCTTAGCGCGCCCTTTGCTCCAGCCCTTTGTGGCTTGTATGAGTTTTTTCACTTTTGGTGTTTTCCACACTTTGTCCCATAGGCCTACGAGGCCTTCAGCGGACGTTGATATTTCTTTCTTTCTTTCTTTCTTTCTTTGTCTATGTGACGTCAGGAGATGTTGACCTCTATCACCATCATGGGAGCTGCTCGGGCAACGTCATCGATGTATTGGCATTGGGCTGAGATGTGTCAGTGAGAGGGGGTGTTGGAAAGGTCACCTCCCTATCTATAAGCCCCCAAATGAGAGCGTGGGGGAGGGAGACCTAGGGCATATGCCCAGAGAAAAGACAGAGAAAAGGATCATGTACCTAGAGGCATCAAAGTGGCTGCATATGATGTTGCCTTTAAGGAAGGAAGATGGCAGGGCAAGCTTGTCTTGGATCTGCCCTAGCAAGAGGTTAATGATGCTTCAGATTCTATTGCTTTGCTGCAGCTAGCCTTTCTATTTGCCAGGAACAGCCAGGATTGGTTGTTTTGCTGGCCTCTGTCTTGCCACGACTCCCTTGACGGGTATCAAAGCCGCCAAGACACATTTGGCTGATTTCTCCCCTGCCAGAACTCCCCTAGCGTGTATCAGAGCTGCCAAGGTTAGAACCCTCAGTCAAAATCGGAAGAAGGGCTGCCATGGGATGTTGCACTAGATTGGGATGCCTTTCTGTGATTGCATAGCAGAACGGAAGTGTCTGTGAACGGATTTTTCAGTTAGCTGTCTTTGGGCTGCCGCACGACAGTGCTTTTCTTGTATTTTGAGAATAAAAGATAAAGAAATACCGAAAGGGGCACTAATTGTTTAGCGCCAATCTGGTGTCCGATGCAGGACTGGGGCAATCTAGCTCTCAAGTGTAGTTTTCTAAGTTGTTCTAGTTTGCTGTGGACAGTTCTAAGTGGCTGGAAATCCAGTATTTGCTGTGGACAGTTCTAAGTGGCTGGAAATCCAGTATTTGCTGGTTATTAATTGTTCACTGCCCTTTGGATTTCCCGAATGACCCATGCAACCAAGGCACGACTCACATGAGGGCAGGGTGCCTTGGCCCAACCAGAGAGGTGTGCTTCCAGGTGCACTTTCAGGATCACACCGATGAAGGGCTGGCTTTTCGATACGCTGGTGAGGCCAACTGCCATGTATGCAGCACCTTTTTGGGAAAGTGATCTCTCGACAACAGAGTGGAGGAGGTTTGAGCCACTACAGCTGATATGAGGGCCATATGGATGAGCAAAGATAACCGACACGCCGCTGCCGAGCGAGGGACATAGAAATGATCTAGAGGACGTTAATATATGTTTCTCTCTCTTTCTCTCATTCTTTGGGAGTGCTTTCAAGGATCTGAAATGGCCCAGAAATGGCCCAAGACAATCTTATGGTTTTTTCTGCACAAAGGGAATGTGGCAAGGGCAAAAGTGCAAGTTTTATGCTCACTTTGAAAAACGAGAATGAGCATTTTTGTGATTGAAGAGGGGAGGGATAGGCGGGAGGGAGGGGAGGGATTGAATAGGAAAGGGATAGAGGGGAAAGAGGAGAATGGTTACAACTGAAGAGAGAGCGGGTAGGGGGGTTGGGGTTACACCTATGTTTGAAGCATCTGTTACTGTCATTAAACAATCCTTTCCACAGCAAATATGACGTTATCATCCCACCTCAAAGTGTCATTGAAAACATTAATATTATCAAGAGTCGGTTAAGCAACTTTCTTTGCACAACACAGAAATGAGAACTGCAATTTTTGAATCTCAATCTACCCTTCTATGCACACATGAGAAGAAAAGTATCAGAGAACAAATTGAAAGTCACAGATGTAGAAAACCTACCTTCACAATTTTATAGATGTCTGACCCTCCATTCGCACCATTCCCTGCGCCCCTTCCCTTTCCTCCTCTTCCGCCTCTTCCACCTCGGCCTGCTCCTCGTCCGTCCCCACCTGGAGAGAGGAAGCCATCTTCCTGATTGTTTTCCTTCGAAAACGTCTGGACTAATTTCGTGAAACTGTCTTCTCTAAATTGTCCCTTTTCGTCTACAATTAAATACAGCCCTGAACCTCCCAAGGGGAATGCATAATGATGGAGTGGAGTTGGCCTGAAATCAGTATAGACAACATGGCAGGGCTGCTTGTGCAAATAGCATATCCACTCGGCAAATTCAGTTGCATTAGACATCGTGGCTGACAAAAATACCATCTTGATGGCAGGCGGGAGAAAGATAATGCTTTCTTCCCAGACAACACCTCTTTCTCTATCTCTCATATAATGAATTTCATCAAATATAACCCAAGCAACTTCTTTCAAGACCTCGGAGCCTCTGTACAGCATTCCTCTCAAAATCTCTGTAGTCATAACTATGCAAGTCGCGTTCGGAGCTATAGAAACGTCTCCAGTCATGAGACCTACGTCACTGAACTCTTGACTAAGCTCCCTGTACTTCTGATTGCTTAGAGCCTTCAAAGGAGACGTGTATATGACTCTTTGCTTGTCCCTGAAAGACATGGCGATCGCATACTCTGCTACTGCAGTTTTGCCAGCGGACGTATGAGCTGAAACAAGGACTGATTCATTTCGCTCGAGGCAAGCAACTGAGACCTCCTGAAATGGATCCAAAACGAATGGATAATCTTTAGCTCTGGGACCGTTGTACACCGGATTGTCTATGCTTCCATGAAGTTCCTCATCCTGCGTTGGAACATAACCCGGGGGAACCGCCACTTCATGAACGCAGGTGCGCGCGATATTACGACGCTTACTCTCGGAAGAAACAGAAAGTTTAGACTCCTGATCAGGAAGGGAAATAGACCCATTCACACTCTCCGGATTCTTTCGTTTCCCAAGCGCACTGTCTGGTGACTCGTCCATTTTCTTCAAATCCGCTTTATGACAAGGGCATTGTATGGCCACGAAATTGCAATTGCTGGCATGCAATGAAACTAGCTATAAGAACTGGATTTTCCGCACGGCAACTACTGAACCTGTTGTACACACTCCGCCAAAGCAAAGAAATTGCAATTCAGCAAGAAAATTGACGAGCAGAGAGAGGGAGGGAGAGGCAGAGAACGGGGGCAAACCGACCTTGCAAGAGAGGCTCCAGCCAAAAGAAATCAGGAGCGCAAGCAATTCAATCAGATTCTGCAAAGAAGAAATCGAAATGCTCCAGGTTTTGGAAATTGGACAGAGATTATGTAGCGAAATTTCGGAGAAGAGGTGAGGGAGCTCAAGAAACTCTAAATTCCTGTGCGAGACAATCCTGCAGAGGCTCCCAATTTATCACAAGCTCCCCACAACCAAAGTAAAGAAGATGATGAAGAACAGCCATATAATCCAGCTGCATTAACTCCTTAATTACAATCTCAACCCTAATTTCCTTTAAACCCACCCATAGGTCATGTACAGTCACCAATCCACATCACTCTTCATTTTTACTCAACCGTGTAGTTTGTATCGGCCAACGTGGCACGGCCTTGCGCACACCTCCTAAGGGTCACACTGGGTTAGCTGATCTCCGCCTGGGATCGTTCAAGCGGCCCTATATCAAGCTATCGTGATGCTCGTGATTCAAGAAGGATGTAACAAGGTGGTGTTTCAGCACAAGATGCATCTTGGGCTTAAGGTGTCTTTGCTGTTGGCGGGAGTTGCAACGTACCTGAAAGATTTTAGCATACTTGGAGCCCACAAAGATCTGGTCATCAATAAAGTCCTAATGGATGCAATATCCAACATAGACTTTGGATAGGAACCCTTGCTGCGTGCAGCGCTGGATACAGGCGACTAGCCCCTCTATGGCCAAGTTTTGTAATCGGGTCCATTTTTTACCAGGGTTGACCCCCTGCTAATCCAAAATTCTATTTTTTTACCCAAAAAAAAATATTTTCCTTAACATCTACCACCAAGGCTTTGGCTTAGTGATTTGAGCATCAAGTCACTGGTTCAAATCTTGGAGGCCGGGCCTAGTGTCCTAGCTTGTGGTTGGGTGGGTATGTAGTGTTGACCATGGCTATCGACCGTGTGCCCACTGGTCCTGAGCAATGTGCCCCTCAAGGGGGGGTGAGTGTGGGGTGGGTGTGTTTTGTTTTTTTAAGAACATTTTTCTAAACAAATCACAAAACTTGGGGTTTCAAAATTTTGAAAGTTTTCTAATGAGAATTTGCAAATTTTTAAGCTAAAATATACTAAATTGCCTAAAATTTTGCAAATTTTTCAAAATTGAGAAAATATTTTTAATAGGTGAAAATGAAATGTTGTAGGTCCATTGCTAAACAATGTTAAATATCTTCCCTCACCCCTTTCTAAGGACAAAGCCATGTAGGAGAAATATGGTTCTTACACTAGCAGACCTTGTTGCCCAATCTAGGGTCTTCACACACTTTTACACCTTTTTATTTTAACAATGTCATAATTATAACTTCTTGGAGAAAACCTATCTTTAAGCAGGTAGCATAGTGCCATGAAACGAAAAGTTGAGCTTGTTGAACCACTTGTCCTTTTCCACATGGCATCCAACCTCTACCAAGTACCTCACAAAAGCTACGGTGTGCTTTTCCCACCCCAACGCACCACGAACCATGAAGTGGCCTCCAAGAAAGTTTTGAGTATGCTAGGTGGAGCTCAAGTTGGAGATTAGAAATTCAAGCTAGATTAAAAGCTCTAGTGGTTATAGGAGGACCTTGCTTCCCTCGTCAAGCCTTCCCCATGCACAGATTGCTGAGAATTACCCCAAGGATATTGCAATTGCACAAGTTCTTCATACCCCCATACTTTGCTTATTGATACTTTCCATCTACCTACTCTAAAGGCCCTTAATCTCAACAAAATATTCCATACATATAACTCAACCTAAGAAGAAATGTAATTAAAAAAGACTTTATTTTTCAAGAGAAATTCAAGCTGAAAAGGTGGAGTCCCCCAATTAAGCTATTGTTAAAAAGATAGCTTCAAAACTTCATGCAAAGGGGGACAACTCACGACATCCATAAGCTCTTACCACTTGGAGCTCCAAGCTCAGTCGTCGTACCAGATCCGTCGATCCCTTCATCTTGGTGGATCGATATCCATAAGGTGTGTGGCATATGAGCACATGAGAGATTTAGTTAAAAGAATGGTCTGTGGTCCTACCATTGGAGTTGTTGATGGCCAAAGATGCCAAGGAGCTACATGTATGAGTGCTCTTGCCGGATCCCTTTTTTCTCTTTTGGTTGTGTGTGTTTCTTACAATATTGTGTAAATAATGAGCACCAAAACAATAAGAAGAGCAAAACGTAATTACAAATTTATGATCTGGCTTCAATCCAAATAGTGAAGTTTGGACAGTGCATAACATCATACTCGAGATCTTTCAAGGCTAAACATTGCAGTTGAGATCATTCAATTGCAGTAGGATGTTCTTTCAACACATCCAAAGATATTTCAAAAATCAGCCCATTTTTGCTGGAGGTATCACAATGATAAGGGAAGAGGCATGCAATAGCATCACGTCTAAGCATGAGAGGAGCATAAGACATGGCGAGGTGTAGGTAGGATGCTTTTGGTGTAGGGTGCTTTTGCTGGGCAATGGGCTGCATGCCTTGGGGTGAAAAATCAACTTTGCCATGACATCAGATGAGCAGTAGAGTGGCTACTTTGTGGACATACGCTAAAATATGTGATAGGCAACTACACATGCCTATGATGACAAAGGATGCATGTTCCTCGTAGATTTTTTATCTTGGGAAATCTTCATCTCTAAGTGAAGTGAGTCCTTACAAGCACTCTTTTGAGAGTTAAAGAGGATTTCAAAAAACAATAGTTGTGCACATCATGAAGGGCCTAGATTGCTCTCAAGTGTAAGAAATGTGAGGACTAGACAGACCAAAAAATGGATTGCTCTCAATGCACGTCATGAAGGGCCTGGATTGCTCTCAAGTGTAAGAAATGTGAGGACTAGATAGACCAAAAAATTGATCTGCAGAGTTGCAGTAGTAGGTTGCTTTTGGTGTAGGGTGCTTTTGCTGGGCAATGGGCTGCATGCCTTGGGGCGAAAAATCAACTTTGCCATGACATCGGATGAGCAATAGAGTGGCTACTTTGTGGACATACGCTAAAATATGTGATAGGCAACTACACATGCCTATGATGACAAAGGATGCATGTTCCTCGTAGATTTTTTATCTTGGGAAATCTTCATCTCTAAGTGAAGTGAGTCCTTACAAGCACTCTTTTGAGAGTTAAAGAGGATTTCAAAAAACAATAGTTGTGCACATCATGAAGGGCCTAGATTGCTCTCAAGTGTAAGAAATGTGAGGACTAGATAGACCAAAAAATGGATTGCTCTCAAGTGCACGTCATGAAGGGCCTGGATTGCTCTCAAGTGTAAGAAATGTGAGGACTAGATAGACGAAAAAATTGATCTCCAGAGTTGCAGTAGTAGAGCTGGGGCACACTAGTAAGAAAAGCCATGAAAATTCTAGGGAAGAAAAAATTGATGATGCATATGGAAGAGGAGTGTTTTAGTTGATCGTAGAGCTTTCTTTCACCTAGCAGTAGTGGGTAGAGCTTTTGAAGCATAGACAGAGGAGAAGTCGCTCAAGAAGCATTGGTTTCAAACAAGGGTGCATGCATGCACGAAAGCACTTGGCTTCAACTTGTGGGTTTTACGGGTCTTTAGACACTGTCAATTGTTTAGTACGAAATAATAAAAAAGAAACGCTTTGAGGAATCGCAAGATCCAGTAGGCTTTGTCAAGTTTCTATAGTTATTTGCATGCTCTCACACTGATTGCACAGCCACTTGCCTTTATATTTAAAAAAACTATAATTAAAAACTGAAAGGTAAATCGGCGTTATTTTTCCTTTAAGGTTTTACGAATGATACCTGCAATGTTTTGATGTCAACTTTCTGGGGTTTTTTTTGGCTTTATTTTTATAAACAGATCCAGTAGATGACAATCTCTTCATCGATAGACATAAAGCCCATTAGGCAGGCATAAAGCCTGTTAGGCAGGCATAAAGCCCGTTTGGTTGGCAAAAAGCCCTTTCAACAGAAATATTTTTTTAAAAAGCGAACCTGCTTCTCTGACAAACGGCTTTCTGGATAGCAAATTTTTTTTTAGGCAATGGCTTTAGCAATAGGCGAATCAGCTTTAGTGCCTTGCTCACAAACAAACACACGAGACCTAGATGAGCGACCGGAAAGCTTGAACTAACTTGAAGCCTTGTAGCTAGAGGAAGCTAAGGCAATCATTCTAGGGAGAGCTCAAGCATGGAGGGAGAGTGGAGCCCCTAAATTGATTTATGGCCATGTTGGAGGGGGGTAAAAAGCACACACAAGCTAAAAGCGGAAAAGCCAAAAGCCATCTAAAAGTAGAGGTTCAGAATTTTAGAAATTCCTAAAAAACTAAGAATAATCACAAAACTCCCACTCAACTCAATCCTAAAGCACTGTCTCTAGGAGAGCCAGTGCTAATAAAAGCAATTTGTGATGGAAAGCATTCAATTCTTGTGTAGCTATTCATGATTTTCAATAGCGTTATACCAAATCTAAGAGCTCGTGTAATTGTTAATCATTTATTTGATGGTTTCCAATTGAGATCCTTCCATCAAATGCGCCCCTCAGGAAACGCACCTCGCAATGTAGTGGAGGTGCAAGAGATGGATTTGTGCTCAAGCTAAGTTTTTATCATTGCGTTTGTTTTCTGCAAATCACCCACACAGATTTTCAAATGTCTCACATTGAGGCTAGCATCAAAGAAAACCTCCATCACCCAGCCTAGATCAAGAGTAGTGGGCCTCACCCTATATCGCAACTAGATCCGCGGTTGGCAATGCAAAGCTGGGATGCTTCCATCGCCTTTTTGGATCTCAATATGCAAGATGGTTGTAATCTCTTTTGATAGCTCAGGCACTTATTAGTGCTCTCCTAGAGAGGCCTCCCCCCCCACTATTATGAACATGATTTTTGTAGCAAAATTTTCTTATTTTATCGCTTCATCCACATGAGTTCACAAGTAAACAATTAGTTTTCAAGCAACTCTGTCTGAGTTTTCTTTGAAGAGTTAGCTTTCATGTCTTTTTAGAAGTTTACATCTTTTTGTACTCTATATTTCTCTTTGACTATGGCTTAATAAAGGTATTAAATTTTAGCCCCAAAAAAAACTTATTGTCTGCATACAAGATTTCCACCCACATAGAGGTTGTCTTGTTGGTATCTTTTGTTCCATGGTTTTATATGTGTAAAAACCTTACATCTCCTCTATCTTGCTGTTTAACTTAACCCTTATTTGTGAACTCCCCATCTAACACCTTACGTCATCGTTGTCTCGACAAAACTAGCTCTATTGTTGTCATTGCCAACCACATAGACTATGTACATTTGATTTTAAATGTTTAGATACCTTTATGTTGCATGGTTAGTTTGTTATTTCTTGATTGGGTTTTTTTTTAGGTTTTTAGTTTTCTAGTTATGGTTAAGATGTGGTTATTTTATTAGTACTTAGAGTCTTGACTAATGTCTTAGTTTTATAAAGTTTTTATTTTGCACACACACAAAGAGAGAGAGAGAGAGAGAGAGAGAGAGAGAGGGGGGGAGGGATGGAGGGACAAAGGGAGGGAGGCGGAGAGAGAGAGAGAGAGAGAGAGAGAGAGAGAGAGAGAGAGAGAGAGAGAGAGAGAGAGAGAGAGAGAGAGAGAGAGGGACAAAGAGAGAGGGGGAGAGAGAGAGAGAGAGAGAGAGAGAGAGAGAGAGAGGGAGAGAGAGAAAGAGAGAGAGAGAGAGAGAGAGAGAGGGAGAGAGAAAGAGAGAGAGAGAGAGAGAGAGAGAGAGAGAGAGAGAGAGAGAGGGAGGGAGGGAGGGAGGCAGGGAGAGAGAGAGAGAGAGAGAGAGAGAGAGAGAGAGAGAGAGAGAGAGAGAGAGAGAGAGAGAGATTTTAAAATGTTGGTTTTTAACATAATAGAAGAATGTGAGAAAGAAAGTTGTATTAACATCTTCAAGAGGCCTCACGGCCTATGAAACAAAGTACAATCAGCAGAAATAAATCTTACAAGCTGCTATGTGCTGAAGCAAAGGGCCTTAGGACTTGCTAAGGCCCTTGTTGAGTGCTAAGCTAAGCTAATAATCTCAAAGTCTCAAAATCTCTTTAAAAACTCCCAAGAGACTTGAGAATATTGCCTTTTCAAGCCCTCTTCCTTCCATCTCTTTCTCATGGATCCAAATCCTAGTAGTGAAACTCAGCCCAATCAAGCTGCTGGATCTTCCGGTCCACCATAGGTGCAAGTGGTTCAGATTGATGCAAATGTTCTTCAGGTTTTGTTCAATCAAATGCAAAGTACTTAGCAGTAGTTGATATTGTTGCAACAAACTCAGGATGCACATAAAAACATTATGGTATGCCCTCCTTTTCTCCTAAGATCTACTTAAGAGAGAAGAAAGAGAGGACTCATGAGTATGTAAGCTCCTAGTTTGAATAGTTGGGGAGCTCACTTTGCCATCATTGTTTATCCAGACGATATCCACTCGACCCTTGTTGAGATGTATCTACGAGGGAAGGATTTCGCATGGTGGTCAGAATTGAAGGCAAAGCGTTCTACTCCAAAGTCTAGGACAGTTTTGTGAGGCTTTCAAAAAGGAATTTCTACAATAACTTGAGGATGATAATTTTTGAAAGCTTCAAAATCTCTCAAAGGGTATCAAGTCCTTGGAGTCATGTCTTTAGGACTTCAGAGATATTACTGCAAAGTTCCCTAACTTCAATCAACAAGCATTGCACTTGTTCTTTGTGAATAGTTTACCTAAGTATTGTCAAAACTGCAAACACTTGAGGAGGCTATCCATTTTGCGAAGATCTACAACAGTACCTATGGACACAAGGACATTGGATCTTCATCGGCCATGCAAAGTGGCAAGCCTAAAAGAAGAAACAACCGAAAGAACTGCCGAGGCTGAAAAGGCTACTTACAACAAGCAGATGTCAGGGCCTCTCACAGGAGGAAGCCTCTCATTGAATCTCTAGCACAAGCCAAAGGTTTTTGCATCAAGTGTGGCAAGCCAGGCCACATATCACCTGCTTGTCCTTGGAACCGAGCGAAAGGTAAAGGGAAAGTGGTTGTCTAATTCATAGAATCATGTACACCAGGTAACCTTGTCACATTGCTCATCTTGAAGTCTTTTCTTCTTATTCAAATTGTGAGAAATGTCATTTTAATGTCAAAGTATTTGGACCTCATGACTTAATTTGCATGATTGAGGGGCATCCAGTTCACATCTTATTTAACAATGGTAGTACTCACAATTTTATTGATGCTTCTCTTGTACAGAAGCTAAACATCCCCACGGCTCCCAGTAGCCATTGCTACGACTTAACTCTTGTGCATAGAGCTACAGAATCTTGGGAAGAGTTAATTCTATATCTTCGAGTGGAGATTCTGGATTCCTCAAACAATTTATCATTCTATGTTATGAGATTAGAATGGGTAGATCTTTTGATTGGCATGGAGTGGTTCTCTGCCAAGAACTCTTCTTTGAATATTGATTATAAAAATAATGTAATAAATTTCAAGTTGATGGAAAGTCATTTACTCTTCAAGGGGATCTTCATGGACCTATGGTCAATATTTCCTCACAACTTGATTTAAATTCACATGAGTCTAATGATCAGTAATTTGTTCTGCTTTTAAACATTTTAGCTATTGCAATCTAGAGATTGTGATGCTTTTTCGGGTTTGATAATAATTTAAGCTTGTTTTCTGCTAAACACACCTATGAAGCATGTATTTGTTGTGATAATGTTAATTGTAAGTTGGGGCAAAGATAGTGCGAAAGCTCCAAGGATATATCTAGGAGTCATGGTAGCCCTCCAATGAGATGCAAATATGTCAAATATCTATAGATGTCAAGTTGTCTCTTGCTTTGGCAGGGAGTTTGGTCTCTAGGAGATCTGTATCCGATGGGCCATATCAAGGGTAACACCTCGGGTAGGTCAATCTACTTTGAGTAGAGCAACGATAGGTTGGACCTCTACATGCATGCTCTGGTCAACCTTTGTGTCGCAAGCTCCACCACTCTGTGTCATCTCTTCCCACCTATCCATGATGCCCTCATCTTAGCTATCTCCTTCTCTACCCTATTGTGTCTTGGGATTGACTAGGAGGCATAGAAGTCAGTAATGTGTCTCTACACCCCTATGTTACTGTCACCTCTTACTATTTGATCTAGTGTAGCAGGGTTTCTCCATGTCACCACATATCTATTAGAAAGAAGAAAGGGATCAAACGTGAGAGTGGTCCAAACCCCTGTCCCTATACACGGACGTGCGCACACACACACACACACACATACACACACAGAGATTTGGCTTGTGACATGTGTATGTGACATCCCATGTAAATCATGCATGAGAGGGTGAGAGAAATATAGCACTGTGAGTGAGACATGGCTATATATATATATAGATATATAAAAGGGCAACTTATAGAAAGGTTGCATACATGTGCTTTTTAATAAGCATACATGTGTTGTGTGCACATACACAAGAGAGAGGAGGAGAAGAAGACACTTTTAATGTTTTAAAACATTCACATTGCGATAATCAATTATGTTGTAGCAATGGGCACAAGTCCCCTACTCATTTTATCATCTTAGCTTGGATGAGGGGATGGTGTGTTGCTAGAATAGGAAAGAAGACTTTTCAAGTGCTAGAATATATGCTGAATGGTTAATAACATAAGGGAATAGCAAAATTCTTGTTGGAAAATATACCCACAACAAAAATGTGCAAATGAAGTTTTTGTTAAGGAAGCGTGAGGAAATTTGGCATGCTAGCTTTTGCACTTTTGAACATCGCTTTTGAATCCACACATTGAAAGGTACCAGTCTCAATGAAAGTGCACACATGAAAACTCCCACTGTGGAATCCCAAGGGAGCTTGGTATGTTGTCATACAAAATTTTGAAGCACTAGCATGTCGAATGGGAATGTCATTTCCTTCCTGGAATTGTGCAAAGGATATTTCCATGAGTATTTATGGGGAAATGTGGCATTTTGGCTTAGTAACAATTCATCACCAATTCTAAGCCCATACATTAAGTGAGAATTTACTCCTTTCTATAAAAAAGGGCAATGGAAAATTTTCATTGGGATGCCCAAGGAAATGTGGTATGCTAGCATATGATCTTTTTAAGCAAATTTTCATTGCGGCGATGGCATTTTCACACCATTTATGGGTTCTTGGGCTCAAAAGTAAAGATGTTGCTAGAAAGGAGAACATTCTCACTTATTGTGTGGGCTTAGAATTGGTGATTAGTTGTTTCCTCCTATTGGAGAGGAAAATTTTCATTAGGGATGCCCAAGGAAATGTGGTATGTTGGCATGTAAACTTTTAAAGCAGATTTTCATTGCGGGACTGCTAAATTTTTACATTAGGGATACCCAAGGAAATGTGGTATGTTGGCATGTAAACTTTTAAAGCAGATTTTCATTCCAGATTTTTAAAATTAATAAAGCTCACAAACGAGTCTTGCGCGAGTGGCCTTCCATCCTTCATTTCCTGAATCTCCGTGTTTGGTGCTTGTTGCAATTTGAAGTAACTTGGTCATTCATGGGCTTGAAGGGTGGGTGCTTTGGATGCTCCTTTGGTAGGCAGTAGGGAGACACTCCCTGTGGTGAGGCATGTTATTAATGCTCTTCTTTAATTCCTGCGGCTCCTTCGTAGTCTTACAACTAGTGCAAATCTCTTGCAAAAATCTACATTTGGGCTCGAGTGTTGTATGCATTAAATCCTAGTACTTTTCCAAGGGTTAGTCATTGATGTAGAATAGTTTGAATTGGAACCCTTTAGTTCTCACTATCTAAGTCTTTTATATCAATATTACTATTTTGAAACTCCCCTCCCGTCGTCTGAGATCCTTCCCATCAACACAGAAGTGATGCTCCTCTAAGCCCAACCACCGTATATTTCTCCTAGCATGATCCTGGACCTCCTCAGTCGCTCCCCCTTGTGCCTCTCCTACCAAGCTTTCAACTCACGTACCTGCCAGTGACTAGAAGCTTTGAGACTAGATTCACGTAGCCACCTTGGATGCAAGGGACACGTCACGCTTCTCTAGATTTTCCAGCCATGTAGTCAAGTCCATTCTACCACTCATTTCAGAGATTTATGCAAATGGTGTTTGCTCATTATTTGGGGGATTTCTTGGAGGTGTTTTTAGATGATTTCTGTATATTCTCATCACGTAAGGAGCACATCATGAAGAGCCACTCAAGGGAGGTTACTGGGACCTATTGTCTCATCCGAGGGCGTCAAACCTGACCTCGAGAAGGTAGAAGCCATCCTCAAGCTCTCCCCACCAACAACCAAATGTCAAGTACGCTCATTTGTCAATCTAGCAGGATACTATCGCCGCTTCATTGATCAATGTGCTGCTTTGACATGACCCATGACTATGCTATTAAAAGATGGGGTTGATTTCTCTTGGGATGAAAATTGTGATCATGGGTTTGCACAAATCAAGAATGCTCTGGCTTCAGAACCCATTCTACGCAATCCAGATTGGTCAAAGACTTTCTATATCAATCCTGGGTCTGGTGAGCACACTCTGATAGGTATTCTTCTCTAGCAAGGGGAGGATCGGTTCATGTATCGTGTTCGATTTGCTTCTCGACAATTGCTCGACACTGAGCAACGCTATTCAAAGGTTGACAAGCATGCCTTGTCTTTGGTGTTCTGCATTGAGAAATTTAAGCATTATGTGGCTGAAAAGTCCTTCATTATACTCACTAGCACTGGTCTTGCAAAGCAAGTTCTTCAATCACCAAATCCCATGGGCCGGTTGGCCAAATGGTTGGCAGTTTTACAAGAATATGATTTTTCTTTCAAAATTGTAAAAGGGGGTTATTCCAACTTGAAGAATGCTTTGATTGATTTAGAGGAATGCCTTGATGTAACCCTTGTAGCGGCCATAGAAGTTGGGGATCCATGGTATGGTGGTATCTACAGGTTTCTGACTGCTTTCTCCTTTCCTCCAGAAAGTACTAGCTATGAGAGAAAGAAGATCTGCAGAGATAGTAGGCGCTACACCCTCTTTAATGGGGTGTTGTACTGTCAAGGCATGGATGGGGTACTAAGACAGGCCATTGATGCAGATGAAGTGCCTAAGGTATTGAAGCATTATCATGATGGATTTTGTGGAGGCCACTATGCTAGTGACTATACAGCTAAGAAGATTTTACATGCTGGATACTATTGGCTGACCTTGTTCAAGGATGTCACTTTGTATTGCAAAACTTGTGAACCATGCCAATTCTTTGGTAGAAAGGATTTGCGTCCTGGGCAACATCACCTCGTGATGTCCATCCATCCGTTTCAGAAGTGGGGAATAGATTTTGTCAGGCCCTTGCCCATGACTGCCTGCAAAAAGAAGCATATTTTGGTAGCCACTCAGTATGTCACTAAGTGGGTTGAAGCTATGGCCCTCCCTGCTACAAATGGTAAGGCAGTTTCAAATTTCATATTTGAACGTATCTGCACAAGGTTTGGGACACCCATGGAAATAGTCTCTGACCATGGGAGTCCATTCTTAAATGAAGCAGTGGAGTTACTCATGGATCGCATGGGTATTGATCATCGCACTTCTAGCATCTATTATCCAGCATCCATGTGTCAAATGGAGCAGACCAATGGCCTCCTTTGTAAAACCATGGGAAAAATGGCCGCAGGGAACAGGAGCCAGTGGGATCAGAAGGTCACTGGAGCCGTGTGGGCTTACAACATCACTCATAAAATGTCTACAGGTCACACTCCTTTTGAGTTGGTGTATGGTACTGAGGCAGTTTTACCACTAGAGATAGAGATTCCGGCCTTGAGATTGGCACAAGAATAGAGGATGACAGAAGATGGAACATGTAGAGACCAGATTGGTACAACTTGAGAAGTTAGGTGAAACCCGATGCCTTGCACTACACCAAATAGAGATCCAAAAGAATAGACAAAAGGCTCGCTTGGATGCTAAGATTTGCAAGGGATGGGAAAGACACTTTGCTGAGGGGGATGTTGTGCTATGCTTTGATAACATATTGGACCACCAAATGGATAAGAAGTTTCTGCCACTGTGGACTGGTCCATACAAAGTCATCAAGGAACGTAGCAATGGGTATGTACAAGTTCAAGAGCTGCATGAGCCATATGGCAAGAAGGTGATCAACAAGCGTTATCTCAAGTCCTTCTTTGTGCCTGATGGTCCCAGGCATGGAAATGTTGTGCATTCCCTGCCTGGGGGGGGGAACTATTATGGATAAATTTGACCAAAGTAAAAAGGCATAAATATGAGTGTGTGTTTGCATGTCTAGCAATAGTATAATAAAATATGGTGTGCATAGGGCCCAGGGTTGAGGTAGCAGGGCATGACCATGTGCCACCCTTCCACGTAAGAGGACCCGTAAGGTGTGATGTACATAATCCATGGTAGTAATATTATAAAATGTAAGGTGGCATGGCTCCTCCATGTGCCACCCCTCCACCTAGGCTACATTTAGTGAGATATGGCCCAAAGTCCATGGGAGAAGTAATATAAAATAGGTGGAGATGGATATTATATTGGATTATTCCCTCCATGTAGGATAGGCCCATGTGGGGGAGGTATAGAAGGTCCAAGAATGCAAGTTAAATAATGGGGAAAGTAGGATGAGGTGGCAAGATTCCTTGTGCCAACCCTCCACTTGTCCTCCTAGAGGTTTGAACGTATTATAAAATTGGGGAGAGACCAAGGGAGTATCATAGACTTGAGGTATGGGGCTTGATTTATGTGGAAAAATGAGGCAAAGGGTTGTCGCACACAATTGAGAGTGCGTAACCACCTAGCCCACATGGGAGACTTTTTCACACACACCATGCATGTGGGAGGATGCATTTATTGGGAGAGACCCCCTCTCTTGGCTATAAAAGGAGGCTGAAAACAGTTTTCCTCTTCTTGGTTGTGAAAGCCAAAAGAACTCTATATGTGGGTCTCAAACCAAACTCAGCTAACTAAGGTGGCATACTAATTGGGCCACGAACTAGAGTACATAAGGATAGCTATCATCCAGCTATTATTCATGGGTGGTGTACCAACCGCATCTGCAGCTAACAAGTCGGTGACATAAATGCACAATGGTCACCTTGGCATATCATGAGTGGAGCTCAATATCTCAACACATAATCCATGGTAGTAATATTATAAAATATAAGGTGGCATGGCTCCTCCATGTGCCACCCCTCCACCTAGGCTGCATTTAGTGAGATATGGCCCAAAGTCCATGGGAGAAGTAATATGAAATAGGTGGAGATGGATATTATATTGGATTATTCCCTCCATGTAGGATAGGCCCATGTGGGGGAGGTATAGAAGGTCCAAGAATGCAAGTTAAATAATGGGGAAAGTAGGATAAGGTGGCAAGATTCCTTGTGCCAACCCTCCACTTGTCCTCCTAGAGGTTTGAACGTATTATAAAATTGGGGAGAGACCAAGGGAGTATCATAGACTTGAGGTATGGGGCTTGATTTATGTGGAAAAATGAGGCAAAGGGTTGTCGCACACAATTGAGAGTGCGTAACCGCCTAGCCCACATGGGAGACTTTTCCACACATACCATGCATATGGGAGGATGCATTTATTGGGAGAGACCCCCTCTCTTGGCTATAAAAGGAGGGGGCTATTCCTTGATGAGACACGCTCATTCTTGTAAAGCCACCTAGCTAGTACTTCGATTTCCCCTTCCCTTCCTTTCAAATAAAGCATGGTTCTCTTTCCTTGATGTCTCCATCTTTACATTCCTCCTCCAATCATGTACATGCTTCTCTTCCTCGACTCCCTTTCCCCTTGTGCCATAGTCTCCCTCTTCATTCCCTCCCCTTCTAATCCCTTTTCCCCTCCCATGATAACATTTCACCCTCACGTTCTCCTTTCCTCTATGGTCCTTGAGCGTCGCCATGCTTAGTGTCTAGCCTCTTGTCCTGATTTCTTTTTTGACTAACAGTACGCGAGCTCATCATGGATGGAGAGGATGACTTGGTCTAGTGTTCGACTACAGAGAATGCTGCGGACATCTTCACGAAGGCTCTTGGAAGAGACTTGTTGGAGAGGCATCTTCATCGACTTGGCATTGGCCCGAAAAAGTAAGTTCACTTGCGGGTGGACATTGAGGGGGGGTGTTAGATATCAATGCTCCACTCTCATGTAACTATGCGGGAACCAGCTAACTCTACTTGTAAGCCCCCCATATGAGGAGAAGGCATTTGAGTAGCTTGGTTATCCGTGGTTTGGACATTAGATGGGGGCCATGTGTGGCCTGATGGCTGGATGGAGTTGGCACTGCCAACTAGGCTACATGCAAGTGTGGGAAGGCATCCCATGACTGACCGCATTGAGGGTAGACAGAGCATTTCCCGAGGTAGCCCACTCTTGGGTTGTAGGGCCCATTTGGAGGCCCAAATGATCATGGATGGCTCTATTTTGTGCACCGGCTCTATCGTGTGGTTGGTGGCCTATTTTGGGACCGACCCACAGGTCGACCGATTTGGGCGGACTCGGTTGGTCACCAAATTGGGTCTAACTAACTACGATTGGTGGCTATATAAGAGCGTGCCCGTGAAGCCCATTTCATCATTGGCTACAACAACCCTGATTCCTTAGTATCCAGCCTCTGTCCTCTACTATTTCTAGCATGCCATCGAAGCTTCTCTCATAGGAGCGCACGGCTGGGATGTAGCGCCATCTATTGTATCAGTTCTATAGTAATCAAATTTTGATTCTCCATACTATCTGTTTTTCTCTCTTGCATACGAGATCCTGTTATCTGTTGAGCACAGACATTGTATTGTTTTCTTACATGGTCCATCTAGGAAATACAAGAAACGGAACCACATAGCATAGTCCAATGCTTTGGGTACTTGGTAGATACATGTCAGAGGTGTAGGGAAAAGATTAATGCGCTTGGTTGAGGGGTTGAACAAGGAGTGTCTGCACCATGCTTCATGAGTAGGTAGGAGAATCTAACAGGGATCACAAAGTAGTTCATTTGGTTTTACAACACATCAATTACCCACAAATATGGATTGCTCAATTCAAGGTGCTCCTAGTCATTCTCTAGGTGTGTGGAAGTTTGATTGAGGAACCTTTGTAACAAAAGAAGAGAAATATAATTTGGTCAAAGCTGATTTACCCTGGATAATGTTTCCAAAGTGCTCAAGTGCAAGAAGGCAATACGATAAGCCATGCATGAGTACCACATTATGATGGAATGATTTCTAAATAGAGATTCAAAAATTTTGAGTAAGGAATTCAAAGATAAGATAGAGAAGGAAATGGCAAGGGATGAGAAGGTTATGAACGAGAACATCATCATCCCTAAGGAGGTGTATGTGTTTCATATGAAAATTACAAGTTCAATTGTTAAATGCCTTACCTACTCTCCCGCAGTGGCAAATTACAAGTTCAATTGTTAAACACCTTACCTACTCTCCCACAGTGGCAAAGTTTTAGCACGTTGCATATGTGTTGACTTTGTACAATGTGATGCAAAGAAGAGCATATACATATGTGATGCAAAGAAGAGCACATACATGACGACTTGAAAGCACATATACTTTGTGTTCATTTTTGTGCTTGGGTTACATGCAATGTCCATTAATTCATGCATCAAGAAGCTCTCACAAAAGTGGAATTATTCCAAGCCTTGAGTAGTAGAAGAAATCTCATAAAGTAGATGGGAATGAACTCGTACTCCTCCTTTTGGTTTTGTATTGCATGGGAATGGAATCCAATGAAAATGTTTTCGTGGACGTTGTACAACATCATAATTTTGGTGGATGCCTCTACATGTTTGTGAGAGGATTACCTTTCCGTCATGGCCGGCATCTATTTTACATCCTTTTTTGCTCCTTTTTATAACATAGTTATATTTTAGGGATTGAATGGCTTCACCTTTTCCAAGTATGGACTAGATATGTAGTAAGTATTGCATGCTAATTGTGGTGTAAAGTGGTAAAACCAAATATTAATGTTCATATCTCCTTTTTCCTCGCTTGCTTTTTTAGGTCCACTTGACTTTTACTACTCACCTTTGGTAATCCTTGAACCAAACCTCATAAAAGTAGATTGCAAAAAAGAGGATGCAATCCAAAGGATAGCGCTAGAAGATCCTAACACACATTTGTCCAAGGATGCAATAATAGGATGTGGCATTAAAGGACATCTCTGCCACTTGTTCTATTCGAGTACAACACTTATATATGCAAATGAGGCAAAAAATATCCTCTATGATAAGTCTCAAATATGGATACTAGATATGAAAGAGTAATCACATCTTGTCCACATAGTAGAGGACCCCTCAGGGACAAATAAAAAGATACATTAGTGAGACAAACTCTCTTATCAAAATCCTTGAACATTAATTCTCAATACATTGAAGAAATGAGAATAAGGAGGAACAAACAAACCACACGATCTACAACAAGTCAAGAAGGTTTTCCAAGAGCAAATACAACTAATCCATGAATTCTAGAATGGTTGGCAGCAATAGTTGACCCAGGTCAGTGGAAACTACAAAAGGGTAGAATCAAAAGAGCAAATTCATTTCATGCCATGCAGAGCAAAACAGTGAGATGAAAGACTTAAAATAATATCTCATCAAACTAGGACAAATGTTAGAAATTAACACTAGCCCCTATCAAAGATCTACACCATTTGTCAAAATTCAAAAGGGAGAGGTAACAGTATCAAGATGACAAGAAGACTCTCAAGCCAAGACATTTCCAACATAAAAATCAAAGAGGATTCCAATGAAAATCACTCACTCAAATGAAAACCCAACAAAATGTCAACATGGACTCATCAATAGAAAAAAAAAAAGGTCATCCAATAGCAATAGGTATTCCACTTCATATAGTCAGAAGCAATCCAAACAAATCTATTTGGATACAAAAGAATGATGTGCTTTGCTTTGTGTCCAATGGACATCATCACTTGGATAAAAGATTAAGGTGGGCATGGATACCCAAAAGATGCACCAAGAAGACCAAGAATACCCCTACCCCTAGAAAATTTTCAACTATTAATAGCCATGCAATAAGAAAAAAGAAATATGGATATCTTGATGAAAGTGTGCATGACCTGGAAAGAGTGACTTTATGTCCAAAAAACGGGATACACACTAAGCATGAAGTTATCAATTACAAATATTTCTCAATAAAAGAAGTTTCATCCCCTCCCAGCTGCAAATGAAGGCTTTCAATGCATGAAAAGAATCAAACCCAAGAGATCCAAAGTACAAAACATATAGAGATACATGCATCAACAAAGACAGATAATTCAGTAGAGGCATGCATAATCAATGGACATAACACAATCCAACAATCCATCGTACAACATGATGGGCTTGCACTTCTTCCAAATGGTTATCCACATATGAACTCAAGTTTCAACTCTCTATGCTAGTCCATCTTGCCAACACTCCTATTGACTCAAGTACGAGACTACAAAAGCTTCAACAAAATCCAGCAGCCAATCTGGAAGAAGTTTCTCTGTGATGAAACATGTTCCCAATGATGACCTTTGTCTTTCAAGGGAAAAAAAGGTTAAAGATAAATATAGAAGTGGAATTCAGTAAAACTCCATTTGAGGACCGAGCCACAAATAATAACATGGTTTCTCAACCTAGCATGAATGAATAATAACATGGTTTCTCAACCATGGCACGAATGAATAAAATTTGCATATAAGCCTCTCTCAAATCCCACAATGCAATAAGTCTGCACAATAGACACATTAGTTACACCCGGGACATACACACAATTTTTTTCACTTTAGACAAAATAGATGCATAAATAAAACTCCATTGAATAGATACATAAATACAACCCCATCGAATAGGGAAAGGCACAAATGTGTCAATCACTCAATCTCAAAATCAAGGCACATTCTCAAGAGTTTATAGGTAAATTGGTGATCATATTGAATATTTTGTTTGGGAAAAATGAACCCACCCATCTTCAAGCATGCACTCTCATAGTCTCTTGGTAAAAATAGGAAGCTATTAAGAGCACCACATATGATAGCAATACAAATCAATGCAAGTATAAAGTACATTCAATACAAGTTCTTTCCATTGTCAACATTACAAATTCATCAATGGCTTCCAAAGATATGCATACAAGTCCTAAGCCTATCATCGGTAGCCTCATCCTTTTCTCTCTGAGAAGAAGTCCTCTTGAAAAACAATGAATCACCTGCCAAGATCCAACTAGATATATGTTCTATACAAATAGAGTACATCATGTAAAAGCGTATGTTTTTGGGAGCCAAATTCAATGCCAAATCAGGTGATAAAATATAAGGCCTAGCAACATGTGCATCTACATTCCAATAATTAAAAGATAAACAAGGGAAATGCCAATCATTACCAACATGAAAACATGGTTCAATCCCTCAACATCAAGCAACATAGTTTTTATGCAATCCACAAGAAAAAAGGAACCCTAGAAGCACTAAAAAACAATGCATGGAATACTTTGACATAAAATTTCCATGGAAGGATCATAGTTGAAAAACTTTCCAAATTCGTAATCACAATAAGCCATAACCCAAGGATAGGTAATGAAATTGGTTTGGGGGAATGTTAACCCTGTGTCAACAAGGACTTAGTAAATTGTGTCAAATGTGTGTGTGCAGTAGGAAAAAAGTTTCACTTATAATAACTTGAGCTTTAAAGTAGGTGTGAGGAATCCAATAGGATGTGGATAGCCAAAATACTCTCTTGAAAGGATTTGATGATACTTGGAAAGTCATGATATAGAGAGAAAGAATAAAAGCCTACATTTTTTGAGGTCCGATACCCTAAGGTCATATACAAAAAGTGTAGAGAGCCCAAGAGGTCCACTACAAAGACTATAGAGATTGCCAAGAGGTGTTGTAGAAAAGTGGTCTCAAACGTTGAGGTTCCCTACAAAAACTATAGAGACTCTTGCCCTTGAGGTTTCCTACCAAAAGAATCCCACCAAGAAGTCCCCTATATTGTGTAGAGACCGACATGTATAAATATCTCTCAATGGAAAGAATCTCTAGAGATGCTTCCACTTCTTGGGGTTCATTGTTCACTTTACTTTGGTGTTCATGTGCTTGATCTCCTTGGGTCCATCTTCCCTCAACACTATGGACGTGTGATCCTTGCAATCTCCCATCCTCCTCTCCTCCTCCTCCACCCTTCCCTCTACCCCCCCTCCTCCCCTATCCTCTTCGTCCTCCTATTACTTCCTTCTCCTTCTCCTCCTTCCTCTTCCTTCTCCTCCTCCTCTCCTTGTTCACCACCCTAGACTCCCTGAATGTGTGAAGGAGACTAGCTCTCCACTCCTCAACCTTGTGATCTTTCTTAACCCTTAACTCTCCCAAAACCCCTAGTTAGCTTTCTCATCCCTACCCTCTTTCTAGACCCCGTAACCATTTCCTAAACCCTTGAACTCCGATGGAGGTGAAATACTCCTTCAATCCTCATAATCATATCTTCTTTCTCACCTAATATCTCAATTTCTATGCTTCATCTCTCACCAGAAGACAACCTGAGGACCTATTCTTCATTTGTGAATGTGTATGCTACAACAAACAACGACATAATTGTGGGTGACCAACGTCCTCAGACTTGCCAATGAGAGAAAAATTGACAATATTATCTTGCATCACAATGCTAACTACTCTTTTGTCAAGTTCTTTTTGTGTGCTGCAATTCATGGTCTAAAACTTTCAACACTTCCATGCTCAAGCTTAAGTTTGAGCACTATTCTTTAAAAATTCACATGAAAGTATTAACTATTCCCATGCAAACAACAACTAGGTTAGCACTCCTAGTCGTTATTGCTAATGTCAAGTACAAAATTACTACAAGGTTATTAATTATACTGTAGAGTTTGTGCAAACATATTGATACAAAATTTTAGTAATCCCTTGGTGGGCAATGTGAACTCCAGACTATTATTTGGTGTGAAATGTGAAATACGCACTATTATTTGTTATGCAAGGTATTGTTTTCATATCATGGTAACCCTTAGTGGGAAATGTGAACTATGTAGTACTATTTGTTATGCATGGCATTGTTTTTATATGGTACAAGTCTCAAGGCTTCAAGACTCTCGTCAAGACTTCCATGCTTGATTGAGAAATGGTCTCTAAAAGGTTTGAGAACTGTATCTGATTTTAATAATAATAACAAACACTTTGCAGAAATTTTGGATTTCTATAATGCAAATTATGGTCTCAAGTTATAGCACTCATCCCTAAAAATCTAGGATAAATTTTGACTATTAACATGCGAGTAACATGCTAACTATTCATAATTATCATCAGACAAGTTTTCTCATTTTTCTAAGGTGAAATGTATGGTTTAAGGGGTTTAAGTGTGCAATGCTCAAGCTTAAGTTTGATAATTAGTTTAAATAATCTAGAAAGCTACATCTAATAGGATTAAAGGAAGTAAAGTTTGAGGACAAGTGTCTCAATAACCCATGAAAAGTACTCATCGTTATCAATGTGTAACTACTCTCACAGTTATTATGTGCTACAGTTGACTTTTTGTTCTCAAAATTTCAAGGTGCATGCTTAAACTTTAGTTTAAACATTGGTCTTTACATCATCTAGGCAATCAACTCTTATAGGGTTAAAGGGATTGCATAATATAGGAAAGGATTGCAGTCCAAGAAATGATATCTATTTATTATGCTAACTTTATGGTCTTAAGATTGCAAGTGTGCCATGTGAACTTAAGTTTGAGCACTTGTCTCTAGATGTTCAAAGTACTCACTATTAACATGATAATTGTAACTATAAGGTGAAATTCACCATCTCAATCTTTCAAGGATGCCATGAGGAGACAATGTGATCAAAGTACCCACTATTAACATGATATTTGTAACTATAAGGTGAAATTCACCATCTCACCCTTTCAAGGGTGCCATGGGCATTGGTATTTAAGTAATCTAGGTAGCTATCTCTAATAGGTTAAAGGGACTACACCAAAAAATCTAATCAATGACCTCTATTCATCATGTTTACTTCATGATCCCAAGTTTTGAAGTACTCCATGCTTGAACTTAAGTTTGAACTATAGTACTCTCTAAAAGATCCATGCAAAGTAATCACCATGAACATGCTAACTAGTAAGTATTTTGTGGTAGAATGAAAGTCAAAGTCAAGATTTTAGGGTTTCAATACTCAAACTTTAGATCAAGCATTGCTCTTCAAGTAATCAAGGCAAGGGATTATAACAAAAAGTTCAAGAAACAGTCACTACTTTATTATAATTCTAACTTTGACTATAAGTAGAGTCAATAAGATATATCAGTTTAGAAGACAAAGAACTAAGAAAAAAACACCTATGCTTGAATGTTCGAGCATCAATTTATTAACAACATCTAAGGGAATAAAACTAATTGTAACTACAAGTCCTTAATGCTTATTAGAACTTATTAATTCAATGCTTAAGAACCTATGCACATGTATAGATTTAAAAGCTTAATAAATTGAATTATAATTCTAGTAGTATAGCTTGCACTTATTTTGTTAATTTTTTAAATTGGAATTAATAGGATATATCTAGGAACAAATTTGAATGCCAAAACATTTATGCTCAACTTAAGTCCCAATATGCAAAAACTATGACATAATTTAAACACTCCAAACTATACAAACTTTCTTTTCTAATTAAAAGTATTCTTGATGCAATGTTCTGTCATGCTGCAATTATTGATGCAATTCCATTGGCTGTGCAAGCATCAAGTCTACTCTAGTTCTTGTTGGAATTATTGCCATATATGCTGCTTATGGATGCGATTCCACTGGTTGTGAGAGCATCAAGCCTACTCTAGTTCTTGCTACAATTATTGCCATATATGTGCTTATTGATGCAGTTCCACTGGCTGTGCAAGCATGAGCCTACTCTAGTTCTTGCTACCATATATGCTACCTCAAGCCAAGGTAATAAAAGGAGGATGCAGATAGAGAGTGTGGATGAAGAAATCAAAACCAAATATGCAATACATCTTGCTCTAGTGAACAAGTATATCAAAACATACCTGTGATGCAAAAAGAAATACAAGAGGTGTGGTGAACACAAAGAAACAAAGAAAATAGGATCCCAATTGAGGGAATCTGTGAACTTTATTTGGGTTGCCCATACTTCAATGTCTTCTATGGCTTTGATCGTCCAATTACAGTCTCTATGCCTCAAAATCGACACGAGATGGCAAAATGCAATGCGTTTCCCTAGCCCTGTTTGTAAAAGATCCACATCTAATCTAGTAAATCTTCATGCTCTAGTTGTGTTTCGAATCCAAGATCCTTTGCTTCATGCAGGTATTCCTTTGCAATTCTAAATGCGATGCATGAGCAAACACTTCGCAACGGCTCCTATGCTATCATCGAGCTTGGCCCATATACCTTATCAAGTAGTCACCACATTGAGGGCACTGCATCATTGAAAAAAGCCTGGTTGATGCAGAACAAGCCATCTAGGTCCTACTCACGAGGAGATGGTGCAAGTGTTGCGCCAGCCCAAGGCCAAGAGTGTCGAAGAGATCATCCAAAAGTTCATAGGCATTAATGTTTCAAGGACTGTAGCCTTCACAATTCTAGTTCAATTGTGCTAAATCTTTGTATAGCTATGTTAAAGAGTGGTCAATTTTTCTTCCATGTCTATCATTCTCTGTCCCTAAGCACTGTGTTTGATTTGAAGAGCATCATGGTTGATTTGGAGTGCATCGTGTGACTGATTTAAAGTGATTCATGGCTCACTTATAGAGATTCGTAGCTCGCTTGCAAAGAGTCGGGGCTCGCTCATAGCGATTTGAACTCCTGCTTCAATGAGGCAAACTGTTACTGAAGATTATTAAAAATTTTGCTCAAAGTATCTGACTCAATTTGTGACGGGCATTCAATGAGGCAAAGTTTGAGCACATAATACTTTAAGGCGCCTTTATTTTCTTCCTCAAACAACTTCTTTTTGCTGATGGCATAAGGATTTCAGCCGGCACGACGTTTAGAATTGAAGCTTGCCTCACTCAATAGAATTGGGGATGTCCCTGTGATGAAGAAAGCTGGTGGAGAATGAAAATATGCCATCAGCCCTTTAGAGGTGGAATGATGAGCAGACAAAAGGTGGGAGGGGTTTAAATATATAGGCTCGAGTCATTTTTGGGAAGCACAAAATTCCAAATTATTTCAAGGAATATGTAAGTAAATATGAAATATTGATGAACATAGATAGATAGATATATACCTTTATATAATATACATATATAATGTCCAAAGGGCAACTTATTTTATGACTTTCAAATATCCTTTCTTTTCCTTTTACCATTGGTTGGATCATGAAATTTTGAGCAAATATCCTCTTTACAACTCCTTAGGATGAGCTAAGAAAAATATATAGTGTATTTTTAATAGACCCTCTAAGTGTATTCTACTAGAGGAATATGGTTTAAAGAGCTTTCCCCAACACTATTCCACTGGCGGAATACCCTTGGAGAGCCTACACCTACTACAAAGAATGGGTCATAACTTTTGCTCCTTAGCTCAGATTGAGGAGCTTTAAAAAGGAAAAATATTCAAAATTTCATGATCTATGCAATGGTAGTGTGATGCCCAAAATTGATATTTTTAATTTGGCATTGGTATTGTTTTTCTCTATGTTTGATAAGAGTTTGAGTATCAAGTGATAGCCTAGCAGCTCTCACTTATTTCTATTTTTAAAGATATTATATGGGATTGAGAGGATGAGTGGAATGGATCATTGTAAATACCATAGGTATTAATTATAAATACCTTGGTATGGGGTGAGAGTTATTTGTGTATGGGATATTATGGGGTTTCTAGAAAATAGGAAGAGTGAGTCATATAAAGAGGTGGGCTCATGTCCATGTGTTCCAATAATATAAGAGAGGCCACATGCCAAGCGTGTGGAAGGCATGTGGAGGAGTGTGGAGTCAAGAGGAATCCTTCTAGAATTCCCATGTGGAATAAGGAGGATGTGGACATATGGAAAAGAGAGGGTCCCTATGGGCTCCATGTGGGGAGACTCTTGACTTTCTCAATATTTTAAGAGTCTTGAGCATCTTTTGATGGGACACATGGCAAGATTAGCCAAAAAGGACATGGATGGTGACATACGGGCTTATGTGATTGATGGGGAAAGGAATCTACAGGCAACAATTGTAAATGGGTGAAGGAGGGTGACAAAATCTCTATAAAAGGAGCCCTCCTCTCCCTTGTTCATCATCTCTTCCACCATTAGGCCTCATGTTGTTGTAGCTCTAGCCTCCTCAAGCCTCTTCCATGAGCCTTCTCTCCCTCTTGTAGATATTTTCTTATGTAGACTCTTGAGTCCATCTCTCTCTAGTTATTCTCTCTCTATGAGTAGTCTTGGAGCTTCCGCTCCCTCTTGTATATATGAAACCTCTTCTTCTCCCTTGTGTTTATAGTATTTTGAGTTGCATTGGAGTGGAGCCTCACTCTATTGACAATGAAGATCACTTCATATTCCCTCTCTTGAGTCTCTCTTCCCTTTTCTTCTTTCAAAGCCTTAAAAGTTCTTTCTATTCGGTCACTCATTACACACATATGGTCCATCCATTTCCTGAGCCACTAAGGGAGTTACTTACCCTCTTCTAGGCAAAATCTATGAGTGGTGGATCGTTGATGAAGGTGGAGTCTTGAGGGAGCATCTTGCTCAAGCGAAATTAGCATGGGTGGAGGACAGTTTGACCCCCTATTAGTGTTTTACTCATAACTTTCCGCTCATTAGTCTGATTTTGATGAAACTTATACCCGCACAAAGCTCCCTTAAAGGCGCATTTCTTTGTGTTATTAGACTTGAATCAGATACTACAACAAAAAGTTATGAGTCTATGTGTTTGAGAGTCAATTTTCATGACAGTTTGACCCCCTGTTAGTGTTTTGCTCATAACTTTTCGCTCGTTAGTCCGATTTTGATGAAACTTATATTACCACGAAGCTCTCTTCAAGCGCATGTCTTTGTGTTAATAGACCTTGAATCAAATACTACATGTAAAAAGTTATGAGTCTTTGTGTTTGATAGTATATTTTCATGACAGTTTTTACCCCCGTCTAGTAAACCGCCCATAACTTTTTGGCTGCTTCTTTGTTTCTTACGAAACTTATATCAGCGCGAAGCTCTCTTCAAGATGCATGTTTTTATGTGATTAGACTTGAATCAAATACTACTATAAAAAGTTATGAGTCTCTATGTCTGACAGTTTTTATTCTCATCTAGGAAACCGCCCATAACTTTCTGGCCGCTTCTTTGTTTCTTATGAAACGTATATCAGCAAGCCCATCTCAAGGCGCATATCTATCGTCTTACTGAGATTATGGCCTATGCTAATCCTTTCCTTCTCCCTATGGTGGAGTACAACATCACTCGGGATGTTACCATCTTCATTCTCATCTAAGGGAGGAAAGTATGGTGTGGTATCTTGGCATAAAATGTCCCTTTCTCAATGATAAATATCTTTGTCACTCAGTTCATAAGCAGTAGGAAGTGAAGAGGTGCGAGAAGTTTATTACCCTCAACTTCATGTCACAGTAGGCCTAAAATTACAATTTTTATAGATATAGAAGAGATAAATTGGAAATTTCAAGATGTATATAAGAGTTAAAACTTTTTCCTAATTCATATTATGGTAGGAAGGAGTTTAGTAGGGACCACATTTCCTTAAAAGTACTTAGGTTTGGAGAATTGGGAATATTTTGAAAATACCTCGCTTGCCTTTCCATATAAGATAATGTGTTAGAGATTAATTTATGATTAATACTAATGGCTTCAATTATGAGATTTTCAATATCCTTTTCCTACTCATCCAAGGAATATGGTATACATTATTACATGAGAGCTTCTCAATACTTTAAATATGGGATTGCTAAAGCTAAGGGAAACCCTTTTAAATCGATTGAATTACCATAATCCTCAAAAGAGAGTATGGTAGGGAGGGATTTATAGGAGTTTCTAAAGTGTTCACTATTTGTTCATATAGAAATGATGTTCTCTAAAATGAGGGTTATAATGATAAATGAGCAAGTATCTGGTTCCATAAACGAGAAATTAAGAAATAATTATATATTCCTTTGAGAAATATACTAGCATGGTGGTGTCAAACATTATCACTCGGACTTTTCTACTCGTAGGTTTTTGCTCGAAAAATGTGCACATCCAGATCGGCGGCAGAGAGGGCTTTTAGAGAAGGAAAGCCATCGGAGAGAGAGCTTGAGAGATAGAACAGCAAGGTGGGAGAGGCTTGTAGGCTGAAGCTGAAGAAGATTGCAGAGAGATGAGCTTTTGTGGGAGGTTGTAGAGAGTGGATTGCAAAGAGAAGAGCTTTTGTGGGAGAAGAGATTTTAGGCCGAAGTTGAAGAAGATTGCATTGCAGAGACAGAAAAGCTTCGGAAGAGGACTCTGGCTTTAGCCTGAAAGCTCTTCTCCCACAAAAGCTCTTCTCTCTCTGCAATCCGCTTTTGTCGGAGAAGAGCTTTCACGCCGAAGCTGAAGAAGATTGCATTGCAGAGACAGAAAAGCATGGGAAGAGGATACGCCGAGGACAGCGTATCCTCTTCCCATGCTTTTCTGTCTCTGCAATGCAATCTTCTTCAGCTTCGGCGTGAAAGCTCTTATCCCACACAAGCTCTTCTGTCTGCAATACACTCTCTGCAACCTCCCACAAAAGCTCGTCTCTCTACAATCTTCTTCGGCTTTGGCAATGCAGAAGCTCGTCTCTCTACAATCTTCTTCAGCTTCGGTAATGCAGAAGAAGATTGCAGAGAGACGAGCTTTTGTGGGAGGTTGTAGAGAGTGGATTGCAGAGAGAAGAGCTTTTGTGGGAGAAGAGCTTTTAGGTCGAAGCTAGAGTCCTCTTCCGAAGCTTTTTTGTCTCTGCAATGCAATCTTCTTCAACTTCGGCGTGAAAGCTCTTCTCCCACAAAAGCTCTTCTCTATCTGCAATCCGCTTTTGTGGGAGAAGAGCTTTCAGGCATGAAAGCTCTTCTCCCACAAAAGCTCTTCTCTCTCTGCAATCCGCTTTTGTGGGAAAAGAGCTTTCCTCAGCGTCTCCTCTTCCAATGCTTTTCTGTCTCTGCAATGCAATCTTCTTTAGCTTTGGCTTGAAAGCTCTTCTCCCACAAAAGCTCTTCTCTCTGCAATACGCTCTCTACAACTTCATTGTGTCTTGTTGCAATCCTAAAGCATGGCGGATATGGAAATTATAAATCAACATGGTTGAATCCTGTTCCGATGCTTTTTTGTCTCTGTAATGCAATCTTCTTCCACTTCTCAGCCTGAAAGCGCTTCTCCCACAAAACCTCTTCTCTCTGCAATTCGCTCTTTGCAACCTCGTTGTGTCTTGCTGCAATCCTAAAGCATGGATAATATGGAAATTACAAATCAACATGATTGAATATGGAATTGCTTGGGGGCTTGCATAATACCGGGTCAATCAAGCAGGGGATTCAAGACGATGTAGTACCCAATTCAATAGAACAATTCAATTCCAAAGTGTCCATGTACTGCAGCAATCAATTCCATGGTGAATGAGAGGTGTAAATGAATCAATTTTAATCCAAGTTTGAGATTCGATTGAAAGTTGCAGATTCAATCCGAAGTGCTTTTCAAATGAGTGAATTAGGTGCGGACAAAGAGGAGCATCGAAAAATTTGAGGAAGGGACTGTGAAATCGCCTCCTATGAAGATGAATGTAGAAGCCATTTGTGATCGGGCAAGTTAGTCCTTCTTAAGTTCAAGGAATTGATTCAAATGGACGCACATGCCGCTCTAATGCAAAGGTTCATCGTTGGTTTAAAAAATGAGTTGGAACACCATCCAAACTAATGTGAAGGAAGGTTGAAACTAGCGACTTGATTGAATAAGATTATCTTCATATTTGGTCTATGCAATCACTGCATTCGTACGATTGTCAAGCGTGGAGCCTATAAAACCGAATAAAGAAGAAGATCTTCAGTCTGGTTTCAACACTTTTGAGATCGTTTTCCTCCCACAAAAGCTCCTCTCTCCGCAACCTCCCACAAAGGCTCGTCTCTCTGCACTCTTCTTCAGCTTCGGCCTGAAAGCTTCTCCCACCTTGCTATTTTGTCTCTCGCGCTCTCTCTCCGGTTGCTTTCCTTCTCTTAAAGCCCTCTCTGTTGATCTCTACAAAGCTCTTTCTCTTTCTGCCTCTACAATCTTCTTCATTCTTCAACTTCCATCTCTAAAGGGCCGATGGCAGATTCTCATTCTCCACTAGCTTTCTTCATCGCGTGGACATCCCCAATTCCGTGCTCAAACTTTGCCTCATCAAACGGCCGCCATAGATTGAATCAGATACTTTGAGCAAAATTTTTAATAATCTTCAACAACGGTTTGCCTCATTGAAGCAAGAGTTCAAATTGTTGCGCGAGCCCCGACTCTTTGCAAGCGAGCCACGAATCTCCCATGACTCACTCAAATCAGTCCACGACGCGCTCCAAATCAACCACAATGCTCAGGGACAGATAATGATAGACATGGAAGAAAAACTGACCACTCTTTGACACAACTACGAAGATTTAGTGCAATCGAATTGGAATTGTGAAGGCTACGGTCCTCAAAACATTAATACGTGTGAACTTTTGAATGATCTCTTCGACACTCTTGACCTTCAACTGGCGCAACCCTTGCACCATCTCCCCGTGATTAGGGACCCAGATGGTTTGTTCTGCATCAACCAGGCTTTTTTCAATGATGCAGTGCCCTCAATGTGGCAACTGCTTGATAAGGTCTACGGGCCAAGCTCGACGATAGCACAGGAGTCGTTGCGAAGCGTCTGCTGGTGCATCGCGTTTAGAATTACGAAGGAATACCTGCAAGAAGCGAAGGAACTTGCATTCGAAATGCAACTGGAGCCTGAGGATTTATTGGATCAGATGTGGATTCCAGGGCAAGGCAGAACGCAATGCATTTGCCATCTGGTGTCAATTTTGAGGCACAAAGACCGCAAATGGACGATCAAAGTCATAGAAGACATTGAGGTATGGGCTACCTAAACAAAGTTCACAGATTCCCTCAATCGCACTCCAATGTTTTCATGAAAAACGGACAGGATGAAGTCCTGAGGATCTAATTAACACAATAGTAGCAGAAACGTGGGGCTTTTGGTGTCGCATACTTGTTGTTTCCCTCAAGTGTGTTTTTCGATTCTTGTTGCCTAGATCCACGCTCTGGTTTAGTAGCCTCTTCTGAACCTGCTCATGGTGATTCCCTCTCTCGTAAAAGTGTTCTTCCTTCTCTCCCACAAACTCGGGCCTGATTATGAGCCTGTAATAGTTCACGCTACTCTTTATTGCTCTTTGTTTCTTTGAGTTCGCTACACCTCTTGCAGTTCTTTTTGCGTCCACAGGTATGTTTTCGTCTACTTGTTCGCCAGAGGAAGATGTATTGCATATTTGATTCTGATTTCTCATCCGCACTCTCGATCTGTATCCTCCTCTTATTACCTTGGCTTGAGGTAGCATATATGGCAGAAAGAGCTAGAGTAGGCTCATGCTCGCATAGCCAGTGGAACTGCATCAATAAGCAACATATATAGCAATAATTGCATCAAAAACTAGAATTAGCGGAATTGCATCAATAAATGGCAATAATTGCAACAAGAACTAGAGTAGACTTGATGCTTGCACATCCAGTGGAATTGCATCAATAATTGCAGCAAGACACAACGATAGGAATTGCATCGGTAATACTTTTAACTAGAAAAGAAACTGTGTATAGTTTGGAATGCTTAATTAGAAAATAAAGTTTGTACGGTTTGAAATGTTTAAATTATGTCATAGGTTTTGCATATTGGGACTTAAGGTGAGCATAAATGTTTTGGCATTCAAATTTGTTTCTAGATATATCCTATTAATTCCAATTAAAAAAATTAACAAAATAAGTGCAAGCTATACTACTAGAGTTATAATTCAATTATTATGCTTTTAAAGCTATATATATGCATAGGTTCTTAAGCATTGAATCAATAAGTTCTAATAAGCATTAAGAACTTGTAGTTACAATTAGTGATGTTTTTATTCCCTTAGATGTTAATAAACTGATGCTCGAACATTCAAGTATAGGTATTTTTTGCTTAGTTCTTATCTTTTAAACCGATATATCTTATTGACTCTACTTATAGTCAAAGTTAGCATGATAAGTAGTGGTCATTTCTTGAACTTTTTGCTATAGTCCCTTGCCTTGATTACTTGAAGAGCAATGCTTGATCTAAAGTTTGAGCATTGAAACCCTGAAATCTTGAGACTTTGACTTTCATTCGACTACAAAATACTTACAAGTAGTTAGCATTTCATGGTGAATACTTTGCATGGATCTTTTAGAGAGTACTATAGCTCAAACTTAAGTTCAAGCATGGAGTACTCCAAAACTTAGGATCATGAAGTAAACATGATGAATACTGGGTTGTTCGTTGGATTGTTTGGTATAGTCCCTTTAACCTATTAGAGATAACTACCTAGATTACTTAAATACCAATGCCCATGGGACCCTTGAAAGGTTGAGATGGTGAATTTCACCTTATAGTTACAAATATTATGTTAATAGTGGGTACTTTGAACACATTGTCTCCTCATGGCATTCTTGAAAGATTGAGATGGTGAATTTCACCTTATAGTTACAATTATCATGTTAATAGTGAGTACTTTGAACACGTTGTCTAGAGACTAGTGCTCAAACTTAAGTTCACATGGCACACTTGCAATCTTAAGACCATAAAGTTATCATAATAAATAGAGATCGTTTCTTGGACTCTTTGGTGCAATCCTTTCAACCTTATTAGGGTTAGGTGCCTAGATTATACAATCCTTTTAACCCTAGTAGAGTTAGTCACCTAGATGATGTAAAGACCAATGTTTAAACTAAAGTTCAAGCATGCACCTTGAAATTTTGAGACCAAGAAGTCAGCTGTAGCACATAATAATTGTGAGTAGTTACACATTGATAACGATGAGTACTTTTCATTGGTTATTGAGACACTTGTGCTCAAACTTTACTTCCTTTAATCCTATTAGAGGTAGCTTTCTAGATTATTTAAAGGCTAATTTTCAATCCTAAGCTTGAGCATGGCACACTTAAACCCCACAGACCATACATTTCAACTCAGAAAATGAAATAACTTGTCTAATGATAATCATGAGTAGTTAGCATGCTACTCGCATGTTAATAATTAGTATTTAGCCTATATTTCTACGGACGAGTGCTATAACTTGAGACCATAATTTGCATTATAGAAATAAAAAAATTTCACAAAGTGTTTGTAAGTAGTTATTATTAAAAGTAGATACATTTCTCAAACCTTTTAGAGACCATTGCTGAATCAAGCATGGCAGTCTTGATGAGAGTCTTGAAGGCTTGAAACTTGCATCATATAAAAACAATGCCATGCATAACAAATAATACTGCATAGTTCACATTGCCCACTAAGGTTTACTATGATATGAAAACAATACCTTGCATAACAAATAATAGTGCGTATTTCACATTTCACACAAATAATACTGCGTAGTTCACATTGCCCACTAAGGGTTACTATGATATGAAAACAATACCTTTCATAACAAATAAAAGTGCGTATTTCACATTTCACACCAAATAATAGTGTGTAGTTTACATTGCCCACCAAGGGATTATTAGAATTTTGTATCAATATGTTTGCACAAACTCTACGACATAATTAATAACCTTGTTAGTAGTAACTACTAGGAGTGCTAACCTAGTTGTTGTTTGCATGGGACTAGGTAATACTTTCATTGTTTTTTCTATTGATGGGTCCATGTTGACATCTTGTTGGGTTTTCATTTGAGTGAGAGATGTCTTTTGGAGTCCTCTTTGATTTTCATTGTTGGAAATGTCTTGGCTTGAGAGTCTTCTTGTCATCTTGATACTATTACCTCTCCCTTTTGAATTTTGAAAAATGGTGTGGATCTTTGATAGGGACCATTCTCAATTGCTAACATTTGTTTGAGTTTGATAAGATACTATCTTAAGTCTTGCATCTCATTGTTTTTCTCTGTATGGCATGAAATGAGTTTGTTCTTTTGATTCTACCCTTTTGTAGTTTCCCCTGACCGTCAACTATTGTTGCTAACCATTCTAGAATGCATGCATTAGTTGCACTTGCTCTTGGAAAACCTTCTTGACTTGTTGTAAATCTTGTGGTGTGTTTGTTCCTCCTTGCTCTCCTTTCTTGAATGTTTTGAGAATTAATGTTCAAGGATTTTGATAAGAGAGTTCACCTGACTAATGTATCTTTTTATTTGTCCCGAGCGGGGGGTTCTCTACTATGTGGCCAAGATGTAATTCCTCTTTCATGTCTAGTATCCATATTTGAGACTTATCATAGAGGACTTTTTTGTCTCATTTGCATGTAGAAGTGTTGTACTCGAATAGACCAAGTGGCAGAGATGTCCTTTAATGCTATGACACCAAAAATTGATATCTTTTATTTGGCATTTGTGTTTCCTTTCTCTATGTTTGATAAGAGTGTGAGTATCAAATGATAGTCTAGTGGCTCTCACTTATTTCTAATTTCTAAGATATTGTATGGGATTGAGAGGATGAGTGGAATTAATCATTTTAAATACCTTGTGTGTGAATGATAAATACTTTGGTACTAGGATGAGAGTTATTTGTGTATGGGATATTGTGGGTTTTTTAGAAAATAGGAAGAGTGAGTCATATAAAGAGTGGGTCTCATGTCCATGTGTTCCAAGAATGTAAGAGAGAAACCACATGCCAAGCATGTGGAAGGCATGTGGGGGAGTGTGGAAGAGTGTGCCAGAGTCAAGAGGAATCATTCTAAAATTCCTATGTGGAATAAGGAGGATGTGGACATTTGGAAAAGAGAGGGTCCCTATGGGCTCCATATAGGAAGACTCTTAACTTTCTCAATATTTTAAGAGTCTTGAGCATCTTTTGATGGGACAAATGTCAAGAGTAGCCAAAAAGGACATGGATGGTGACATACGGGCTTATGTGTTGATGGGGAAAGGAATCTACAGGCAATAATTGTAAATGGGTAAAGGAGGGTGACAAAATCTCTATAAAAGGAGCCCTCCTCCACCTTGTTCAACATCTCTATAAAAGGAGCCCTCCTCTACCATGTTCAACACCTCTTCCCCCATTGGGCCTCATGCTACTGTAGTTCTAGTCCCCTTAAGCCTCTTCTAGGAGCTTTCTCTCTCTCTCTCTCTCTCTCTCTCTCTCTCTCTCTCTCTCTCTCTCTCTCTTGTAGATATCCTCTTATGTAGACTCTTGAGTCCATATCTCTTTGGTCCATTCTCTTTCTATGAGTAGTCTTGGAGCTCCCGCTCCCTCTTGTATGTATGAAATGTATTGTTCTCCCTTGTGTTTATAGTATTTTGATTTCCAATTGAGTGGAGTCTCACTCTATTGGTAATGAAGGTCACTTTAGGTTCTCTCTCTTGAGTGTCTCTCCCCTTTTTCTATTGCTCTCTCTTCCAAAGTGTTCAAAAGTGATGTCTATTCGGCCACTTATAGGCAAATACATGGTTTATCCATTTCCTGAGCCACAAAGGGAGATCTTCCTTTCATGCTAGGAAATCTATGGGACTTGGATCATTGATAAAGTATGAGCATGGAGGGAGTATTCTCCCAAGTTGGCATCAATAGAAGGAGTAGGTGTTTTTCATGACTGTTTGACCCCCCATCAGTATTTTGCTCATAACGTTCTATTCGATGCTCCTATTTTGACGAAACATATATCAGTGTGAAGCTCTCTTCAAGCCACATGACTCTATGTTTTGTTTTTTGTATCAAACATTAAATAAAAAATTTATAAGCCTCTGTGTGTGACTTTATTTTTCAAATATTTTTTTCCCCTTCCAGTAAAATATCCATAACTTTTTAATCGCTTCTTTGTTTCTTACGAAACTTATATTAGATTAAAGCCCATTTCAAGGTGCATCTCTAAATGTGTTTAAATATTTTATATCATGTCTTTGATAGAAGTTATAGTCCTCTATGTCTGATGGTAGTTTAGAGAGTGTTTTAAGCTACTTGTAGAGGTATCTATGAAGGAGTTGCAATGTTTCCCTGGAACCTACCCATCCAACCCAATGAGCCTCTTCAAAATCCTTGATATATATTAGTTCATGTCCTATTGAACCGCAATATCTTCTTTCAACAACATATCGCTCTTCTCTTTGGTGCAGACCGGCTTGGGGAGATTATGGCCTCCGTTGATCCTTTCCTTCTTCCTATGCTAGAGTACAACATCAAATGGGATGTTACCATATTCATTCTCATACAAGGGAGGAAAGTGTGGTGTGGTCTCTTAGCATGAAATCTTCTATTTAATTTCCCTTTGCCAGTGATAAAGATCTCTGTCACTAAGTTTGAAAGTAGTAGGAAGCTAACAGGTGCGTGAAGTTTTATTACCCCCAACTTCATGTCACAATGCCAAATCCTATTATTGCATCCTTGGACAAATGTGTGATAGGATCTTCCAGCGCTATTAAATATGATCATGATGATGAAGTGCTATGTAATGTAGGCCATTGGAAAGCATGCATACCGTCATTTCTTGTCTCACAACACAAGGGTAAGTATTTGCTTTTCTTTGGAGCAAAGTATTAAAGGCGATGTCTTGGCATCGAAGGTGGTTCTAAAATCTTAGTTGTGGAAACTACTACTAGCATGAGTGTTTTGCAAATGAGATTGCAAAATCCAATGTTGATGTCCCATCAATGGTGGAAGCGTTATCAGAGAGCTTCAAGTAAGACCAGCAAAGTAGAAGTATTGATGCAAACATGATGCAGTCTAGAAGAGTAAGTATGGACATATCACAATCCTCCATACCTCTAAGAGCAGAGACATCTGGTGAACAACGTTCCTCCATTGCTCCAATGGTGGACACACCTTCTTATGAGCAAATTTTTCATGTTCCAAAAAAGGGGTATCGTGATGAAAGTATCATTTATGCCTCTCCTCTCTTTTTATTAAGGAGTGGGAATTGAACCCAAGACCTCCCATTCACAAAAGGAAGACTTACCAATGGGTAAGCAAATAGGAAGTGATGAAAGTGTAAAGATATTGCTTATATGGTGAAATCTCATGAATTGTAACTCTCTAACCGTAGGGATTTTCCTCTTGTTGTAAAAAGCAAAAGTACTTCATTTCATGTGCTCTATTCATATTTGATAGTAGATCATAGATTTTGAACTTTTTCAAGTTCACTCCTTGGACGCACGCCACACAAGGAGGGTGGATATTTATGTCACTTCTCGACGAGTTCAAGGATTTGGTGCTTGGAACTCTGTTCATTACGGCTACCAATTGGCGAGATCTCTTTCTTGATCTTCATGTCGATCTTCAACAACTGATTGTACAATGCATTGTTCAAGGAGACGATGGGTGGGATGATACACTGTGGATGATTCAAGGTGAAGAATAAGTGATACACTGGGAGGGCTTTGATTTCAATTCTACTCATTGTGTGGTGATCGAGATGGGATGCTTCAAAGGATGGGATGCTCCCCAAGCTTGGGGGGAGATTTGGCGCATCTGCTTATTAATTCCTATGGATAAGCTCGTCTTGAATGATTTCTTCTCGATCTCATTACAAAGGTTTCTAGGGCTCGGCTATGGTTGGTAATGTTTCGACCAAGGAATCCCTTTGTACCTAATCAATCTTTTGTGCCTCATTTTGAGCTTCAAGTTGTAATTCTTTTTGGTCTAAAGATAAACTATCAACAAACAATTGCAAGTTTATTTGGTGTTGAACGTCTTGCTCAAGTATTGAATTCTCCCCACCCTCTCCTTCTACCTATCTTGGACTATCGAGAAACTTGGGATGTCCGGATTTTATTCTCGGTGTGATGACATCTTGGCTCCTCCAATTTGACAGCACATACAGACCTTCAACCAAGGCTACTGGTGTGGGTGTGAAGCTCACTTCACCAAGGGGTGAGGTGTATTGTTATAGCAACTCTGCACTAGCAGGTACTTGCAACCAAGCTGAGTACTCGGCATTCATTTTTGGGCTACAAAAGGCGCAAGAACATCGCATCAAGCAACTTGAGGTGCAAGGAGATTCTCAACTCGTGTGTGAACAAGTTAGTGGAAGGTGGAAGGTGCGGAGTAAAGGCTTGGTTCCATGACATCAACAAGCATTGAAACTTTGCCAACAATTTGAAGAGGTAAAAATTCAGCATATCCTGTGAGCTCAAAATATAGTTGCTGATTTCTTGGCACATGAAGCTTGTACTTCAATCACGCATGAAGCAAGTGGAAGCACCGCCCCAACAAAGCCGCAAGCCATGAAGGAGGGTGATCATTTGTAAGGAATGCAAAGGTTGTGGTCATCATGAAACTAAGTGTTGGGCATATTTAATACGAGTTTACCAACTTCAGAAGATCATCAGAAAGGTCCTCAAGGACATTGCTCAAAATAAGGATGCCAGACCACACACCCCTTGAAGAAATAGCATGGTGATTACAAGAAGTGGAAGAAGCTGAAGGTGATGTGCAAGCTCTCCGACTATTGACATTTGTCATGGCATTCTTGTTTGCCTTGATGAACAACCTCATGCAGCGCCGTGTCTCTAACCCTCACTTGTAAAGATGGATGTCATATCATGAGGGTTGGTCCTTTTAAGATTGTCTATGAGCTATTCTATGCTAAAGATTCTTCCTGTGTAGTATTTCACAATACACTAGTCACCCCCTACCCTACCTATGTGTGCTTTGTGAATATATCTTTACCTAATTTTTCAGTTCAAGCTACCTCTTTCCATTGTTTGTCAATAGATAAGCCTCATTTCGACTCTCTCTTTTCCATTTTTCAAGCATGGTTGACATTCTCGTGTTCTGTGGATGGGTTGAAGAAAATCCAAAAGAGTATCTTGTGGCCTTCAAGCACCGTTGTGTTTCTCTCAACCTTCTTACTAAATATAGATGGCTGTTGGTTCTTCCCACATTTCTAGAGGGTTTTTTGCTCAAGTGTGGTATGAGAAGCAAGCCGACGACGTTTGCCAAAGCTGGCCAAGGTTAACAGCATCAATGATTGAGTATTTTGACAAAGAAGAGGAGCCAAAGAATGTGTACCTACAGGTGGCAAACTTGAAGTAGTTAGAAGGTGAGATGGCGCATCGATATGTGAATCGAGCGGCCGTGCTCCTGGACCATTTAATTACCACGCAGGTGGACAATGCTGGATTTCGAGCTGGAATGACTTAGCATGTGATGGGCTACCTTGTAGTAGGAGCAAGTGATGAATTCCACCTCAAGCTTAAATGGGAGAATCCAGAAACTATGGTGCTAGCCCATGAGATTGGTCAAAAGTTTGATAAAGTTCAGTCTGACCCTGCTTCAAAGAAGACGATTGTCCCTCCGCAACCCCCTCAATTCTTGCAACAACAACCTGGGGGGTCTAACTCAGGGGCATACCCCCGCCCCTCATCAGGGATGTATCCACCGCCTCCACCTCAAATGTATGGTCCTCCCTTAGATGCTTCCCCTCGACAAGGAGTATATCCTCAACCTCTGCCTGGAAGATTTCCCCAACCTCGCCCATGAGCCCCCCTCCTTCCTACTCCCCCGGCCCCTCTTGCTAAAGAACCCTGAGTCAATGACCTAGCCAAGGCCCTAAATGATCTTCGGCTTGAGATGGTGGGCATCAGAAATCAAGCCAATCGCCCTCCAAGAGAACGTGCCAATGTTGTGTGCTACGAGTGCCACCAGAAGGGTCATTATCGCACGGAATGTCCCAATATTCCAAGGGTGAATCTTTTAAGTGAATCAGGCACCAAGAATTATTACATAGAGATCCTTGACCTCAGGAAAAGAAGTTGTACCACCTCGGACCCCTCTCCAAACCATGGATCAGGCTGCCCTAGGAAGAAGGTGTCCTTCTCAAAGCCCTCAGATGCTGAGATGGCAGACCCACCAACAGAGAAGACTAAAAGATCTCGCAGGAGTAAGTGGTCGCCCTTGGATTTTCCCATCGGCTCAGGGCAAGAGGACTATTCGGTCACGTTCAAAACCTTGCTCATCGGTCTTTGAGCATCACGCTCCCTCAACTAATAGCATTAAGCCCTAAGGTGAGACGTGAGCTGTAGCAAGGGCTCTCAACAAGGAGGAGCAAGAAAAAGGAAAGGTACGAGAGGTCTCTTCTATCTCTGAAGAAATCGATCGGCACCCACATACAGTAGATGTTATCATAGATAATTGCTGTGTCAAAAGTGTGTGTGTTGATGGGGGAGTTGCATGTAATATCATGGTGCCTCAAATCATGAAGAAATTGAATTTGAAATGCACAAGGCATTCCTCCACTTGAATCAAGGTACCAGATGGTCGACGACTCACCACCCTAGGAGTCATTGAGGATTTGCCCATCACTGTCAATGGGTTGACCACCACTGTCAATTTCTATGTAGTGGACATCGAAGATACAGGTAGGAGTTTTACCCACTCGAGAGACCATGGTTGAGAAAGAGTGATGCAGTCAGCTATTAGAAGACAGAACACATGTCTTTTGGTGCTTCTAAGGAGAAGATCCTGGTGCAACCAGGTGCCACTGAACCAAAAGAAGAAGAGGAGCAAGACAGTGATATACTCTCATCCTTGGTGTCTGAATCAATGGAAGAATCAGACGGGGGGGAGGAGTTCTCAGAGGAGGAAGTTTACATGATGGGGGTGTCTCCGACCCCACCACCTGCAGAAAAGGTAATAGCTAGTCCTCAATAGCTTGAATCTATGCTTTCCCTAGACCTCACTCAAGTGAGAAAGAGTTCCTAGAAATGTTCAAAGATTTCCCTAACCTCTTCGCAACTAGCTACCGCCACCTTTGCCATGTGACTGCCATAGAGCACAAGATAGAGCTGAAGCCTGATGCGAAGCCTGTGGCTCAGAAGTATCGTAGATTAGGGCCCCTACAGACCGATGCTTTGTGCTCAGAGTTGCAGAAACTTGTAGAAGCTGGGTTTATTGTTTCGGTTCACAATACTGAATGGGTTTCACCAGTGGTAGTCACCCCAAAGAAAACCAATAAGTGGCGGGTCTGCATCGACTATAAGAAACTCAATGCACCCACCAAGAGGGACCATCATCCTCTTCCCTTTCAAGACCTCATTCTTGAGAAGGAAAGTGGTCATGAGATGTATACTTTCTGTGATGGTTACTCTAGGTTTTATCAAATCAAAATTGCTGAGGAGGATGTACTTAAAACCACATCACCTTGGGGGACATTTGCATTCAAAGTAATGCCATTTGTCCTCACCAATGCTCCTGCTACCTTTCAAAAATTTATGCAGGTGGTGTTTGCTCCTTATTTGGGGGTTTTCTTGGAGGTGTTTTTAGATGATTTCTATATATTCTTGGCATGTAAGGAGCACATCATGAAGGTTAGGTTGGCCTTTCAAAGGGTCAATGATGCGAACGGCAGCCTCAACCCTAATAAAGGGAGGTTACTGGGACATATTGTCTCATCTGAGGGCATCAAGCCTAACCCCGAGAAGGTAGAAGCTATCCTCAAGCTCTCCCCGCCAACAACCAAACATCAAGTATGCTCATTTGTCAATCTAGCAAGATACTATCACCGCTTCATTGATCAATATGCTGCTTTGACGTGACCCATGACTATGCTATTAAAAAATGGAGTTGATTTCTCTTGGGATGAGGATTGTGATCATGGGTTTGTACAAATCAAGAGTGCTCTGGTTTCAGAACCCATTCTATGCAATCCTGATTGGTTAAAGACTTTCTATATCAATCCTGGGTTTGGTGAGCACACTCTGGCGGGTATTCTTCTCCAGCAAGGGGAGGATCGGTTCATGTATCTCATTCGATTTGCTTCTCGACAATTGCTCAAAACTGAACGATGCTACTCTGAGGCTGACAAGCATGCTTTGTCTTAGGTGTGCTGCATTGAGAAATTTAAGCATTATGTTGCTGGAAAGTCCTTCATTATAATCTGTAGCCATGGTCTTGCAAAGAAGGATCTTCAATCACCAAATCCCATGGGCCGGTTGGCCAAATGGTTGGCAGTTTTACAAGAATATGATTTTTCTTTCAAAATTGTAAAAGGGGGTTGTTCAAACTTGAAGAATACTTTGATTGATTTAGAGGAGTATCTCGATGTAACCCTTGTAGCAACCATAGAAGTTGGGGATCCATGGTATGGTGGAATCTACAGGTTTCTAACCGCTTTTCTATTTATCGTTAACCAATGATATAGGATGTATGGAAAAACCTTAATGGGAGTTAGTTGTGCAACCGCTAAGGAGGCACGTCTGCAAGTTAGTAAGCAACTACCATATGTAGGAAGTTAGTTGTTCAACTCATATACCTTCATGTAGTATTCCAAATGCGGATATGATGTTTCTGATTGGACTCTGTTTTGTCCAGTTTTATGCCTATTGTATATATGTTGTTGTGACAAAAGCATTTGCAATACAAGAAATATGCAGTTGTTTACCTTAATCGACTATCTATGTTGCACTCGATCTTGAGTCGATGTGTTCTCTTTTGGAAGTTCTGAATGCATTCTTGAAGATGATGTATTTCTACTAATAGGTAGATTTCGGGATTCAATCTCTACCTATTACAACTTTACACTAAATTAGCATGCAATACTTAATACATATCTAATCCATACTTGGAAACAGTGAAGCCATTCATCAATCCTTGAAAGATTACTATGGAATACAAAAAGGAGCAAAAAAGGATGTAAAAGAGATGCTGGTCATGTGACGAAAAGGTAATCTGCTCACAAACATGTAGAGGCATCCACCAAAATTATGCTGCTCTACAACTTCCACTAAAATATTTTCATTGAAAGCCATTCCCATGCAATACAAAACCAAAAGTATGAGTACAAGTTCATTCCCATCTACTTTATGAGATTTCTTCTACAACTCAAGGCTTGGAACAACTCCACTTTTGTGAAAGCAGCTTGATGCATGAATTAATGGACATTGCATGCAACCCGAGCACAAAAATGAACACAAAGTATATGGGATTGCAAGTCATGTATGTGCTCTTCTTTGCATCACATTGTACAAAGTCAACACATGTGCAAGGTGCCAAAAATTTACCACTATGGGAGAGTAGGTAAGGCAATTAGCAATTGAACTTGTAATCTGCATATGAAACACATACACCTCATTAGGTATGATGATGTTATCTTTCATAACCTTCTCATCCCCTGCCATTGCCTTCTCTATCCTATCTTTGAATTCTTCAAATGTGCATGGCTTATCGTATTGCCTTCTTGCAACAAAGCACACTTTGGAAACATTATCCATGATAAATCTACCTTTGGCCAAATTATATTTCTCTTCTTTTGTTAGAGAGTTTCCTCGAGCAATCTTCCACACACTCAAAGAATGACTAGGAACACCTTGAATTGAGCGATCCATATTTCATGTAAGGGTAATTGATGTGTTGTAAAATGAACTACTTTGTGATCCCTTTTAGATGCTACTACCTACCCATGAAGCATGGTGAAGACACCCCTCATTCAACCCCTTAACCAAGTGCATTAATTTTTTCCCTACACCTCAGACATGTATCTACCAAGTACCCAAAGCATTTGACTGTGCTATGTGGTTCAGTTCTTTGTATTTCCTAGATGGTATCATGTATATCCTTCTCTTTACAATTGAGAGTCATTCGTTGACTTGAATACCTTCCCTACGCCTTCTAATTTTTGACTTTCTTCTTTGAGAATCCACTCTTCTTTACCAAAGATATTTAGCTTTACCAAACCACACCAAAAACATGCACCTCACTAGGAATAATGATATTCTCTTTCATAAGATCCTTATATCTAAATTCAATAATTTTGATTTTTGTGTCACAATCTTTCCATCAAGACAAGGTGGTCATGGATGGATTATTATATAGACTTGTTGCACTTTAGCATCATGGAAAAAATCATCAAGGGTAAACCCTCCTTTGACCAATTGATTTTTCTCTTCCATAGTCGTAGAGGTGCCCCAAGCAATCTTCCACAGTGATAGAGAATTTATAGGCGCACCTTAACTGTTGTATTGTAAAACTTGATGGTCTAATCCATAATCCCTTTAGGATTCCACTGTCTATCCTTGAAGGATGGTGCAAGCACTCCTTGCTTAGCCCTTCTATCGAGTAGATGAGTCAATGCCTGCCCCACACCTCCCATACTTATCTACTATATACCGAAAGCATGTGATGGCACTATGTGGTGTAGCTCTTCATATTGCCTAGATGGCATTATGCACATGCTCATCTTTTCAATTGGTTGTAGTTGGTTGAGTTGAATTCCTTCCAATGTCAAACTTTCATTTTTGACTAATCAAAAAAATTCATTGTGATTAATATGTACTCTGATTGACAAATATGGAGCTCAATTGCCTCACCATGCAATCCAACTCCTCTTTTTCTATATTGTCAAGGCACAGATGTTTCTGTAGTCCTAATTATGACTCATATTTTGGGGATCTTTCCAATATGGTAGTGAACTCACTTCACCCAATTTCTTGGTTGGGATCAATGCAAGGGCTTGTCTTGACTGCTAGTGTCACTCCCATAGATTCTAAAGTGTTGCAATGTTATTGCAGCAAGAAGGAAGGGGATGGGTGAATGGAGAGAGAGAGGGGGGGGTGGAAAGGGGATGGGAAGGAGGAGGATGAGGGGGGAAGAGATAAAGAGGGAGTGGAAATCACAAGGGCACTACAATGGAAAAAAGAGAATACTCAAAACAACTCATGGAGAAAAGAGAGCTTGTGTTCCAAATTTGTCCAAAAAACACGTGAAGATTAGAGTCAAATTTTTGATCCTAAATAAGTCTCACATTTTGAAGGGAGGGCCAATCCTATTCTCTTACTTACACTCTCTTCCTTCTCTCTTTTTACAAGTCACTTGGCCTATCTAGCGCCAAGGCATAATCACCTATACATTCTATTCCATGTTCCTCTTAGATCCACAAAAAAGTCATGATGCCAAAATGGCACCATTGTTAACCAGTGTGGATAACATGGCCCTCTTCTTTTTCTTGATTTATTCTTGGATCACACCCTATTGGATCTGATGGTGGCCTGTATTAGAGAATAGCGATTGAGTTGCCATGGTAAAATCTTGCAACATTGAGGCCAAGGCTTTTAAAAGTGTGTGTTGTGCATGTCCTCATATGTTTGGACATGATAGCCATGGAGGTACATGTGGATGTCCTAGCCTTGTGATGAACATTCATTCATATCATAGATGATCTTGGAGTGGAGACAAAGATGGCACTATTCCACTATTATTTCTTAGTTTGATATATCTCGAAGTAAAATACTAAGGAGCTAGAGGAAGTGGACTATGGTTGCTATAACAAGGTCGAGGACCACACCATAGGTCTCATTGAAATTTTGAAGTTGATAAACTAGACCAGTGGTGGTGGCTACTAGAGGAAATTATAAGCAAGGAAAATTGAACAAAATGTTGGGGTCGCTTGCTTGGAGTGCTTTGAATTCTAGCCAAGTCCACCAGTGGTGCATTGGCATATATATGTTGGGTGGATTCTCTGTTCTTGATTGGCACCGTATTATATGGCTTAAAATTTTGACTACTTTGAAAATGGTATTCTCTAGGTTGGTGTCCCCCCTCCCACAAAATATAAGGTATATACCTTGAAAAATATGCAAGGTTTTAAGATTTGTACATATTTTTCATAATATGTGAGGCCCAAGTGGGGAGGTCTTTTGGATGGGGGGGGGGTAAAAGAAAAAATACACTAAAATGTGAAAACCCATCTCCTTCCAAATTAATGTACAATTTTCATGTGCTACCCAAATTTCAAGGTGTAAAGACATATTTGAAGCTCTTTTAGTGTAGAACACAACCATGTTAATTTGAATAATTTCTACTGATGGCATATTGTTAAATTAATCTCATACTCAAGATTTTGATAGGTTTTCTTACTAAAGGGAGTTGGCACCCTAGGGGTCTTGGTCACCACTGCGGGTCCTGCATAGATGCTTAGCCCTCTAGCAGTCTAAGGCATGACCCTTTTAGTCGTGCCTTTTTGTGATGGAGTGTCTCTAGCTCAATAAGTGTCTAGAAAGGCTCAAGCGGCTTATGCCAATCCGGAGCTGCAATCCGGAGTTGAAGGAGCAAGCTCTGCCAAGCGCTAGTCTTCTTCATTGATACAAAATTTTACAATGGGGTCACTATAAAATATTTAAGATAGCACAATGGAAGGGGTTTTATATTTTTATGGAGTTAAAGAAAAATACATACATAAGGGGTTTTTTAGTTCCAAAAGTGAAAATTTTCATGCAAAAGGGATACTTGAAGCAGGAATATGCCTAATACAAGAAATGCAGGATAAGCAAATTTCCAAGCTTACAGTCCAAGTCAGGGTGCAAAGAGAATGTCTACCAGCAGTCACAACCTGGTTAGAAGAAATGAAATCAGAGTTTTTCCTCCAATTGGAGAGACTGTTTGCCTCACATACAGACCTGCAGATTGAGAACACCATTCTCAAAGAAAGGGTTCATGCACTCAAAGGGGTAGAGCAATCTCTGAAGGAGATGGCTGAAGAAATCAACTATGTTTTTCTCAGTTCAATAGACCTCAGAGATATGAAGTGACATTTAGCCAAAACCTGAAATAGAGATTATATGTGATTGCTAAATGGCCTTATGAAGCGTTTGCTTCAGCCGCTTATACGTACGACATTATGGCCAATGAGATGGAATTGCTAAAGTCAAAGGATCATAGTTCAGGAACAAAGACGGTGCAGATTGAGGAGGTCATAGCCCCAGATGTATTCAAGTCAGAGTTGTTAAACTCTGAAGTGTCCCTCTTGCACTCTATGCCTACCAAGGAAGACACAAAACATGGTATCCTAACAGATGCTAGCATGCAGAATATAGTTGCCATAGGAAATCCTAGTTATGATGTGCAGATAGAAGCTCTAATGCTGCTCTACTGAAGGTTGAACCCACTGAACAAACTGTGGAAAACAAACCGATTGAAAGTGCAATAGCCAATGACAAGGAATGGATAGACCCCCAGCTTGCCAAGAAAGGAAGTGTTGACATTAATTGTACACAAACCATCAATGTACAATTGATGGAATATCTCCAGTAAAGGGTCCGTCTCTTTTTTGGAAAAAACCTCTCCACCAAGGAGTGCCAGGTGTTGAGGCCCACCTCTCACCCATGTGGCCATCACATTGGGGAGTAATAGCAATATAAGAGTGGAGGCCATTTTGTAGGTGCTCACAGTCTAGAGTAGTGGCCTTGTCTAGTGAATGATGCTTAGAAATCTAACTGTTATCAGAGTACTATCGGAATATGTTATAAGCACCATGTCATCTCCTTTTTGAAGAGAGTTGTATGCTGTAAGCTAAAAAATACAAACTAGTTGTTGCAAGCGTTTGTTTTTAAAAATTTTGTTTCATCTCTCTGAATGCACATTTCCGATTCATCTCTTTTCAACTTTAGTCAAATGTGAATCTGTGACTCTAGTAGTTCCATTACTAGAAGTGGATGTGTGTTGGTGTTTTTCTCCCTTTTGAAGACACCAGTAACATTCATGTAGTACTACTCCAAGCAATGAACCTCAAAATTGACTACATGACCAAGTGATGATTGACAAAGTTCAAAGATGTTGGAATTTAGAAGGACCAATCTTTATCTTTATCAACCACAAAATTTTTTTCTTCATTTAATTATGGAGTTCTTAATTCAATCATATTTTCCTTTCCTTTCTTCTTCTCATTTCAAAACTTCTCAGAGTGATTGTTTTTGCCATAATAAGTGCAAGGATTGATCCTATAGCAATCTCTTTCAAGAGGATTGGTCTTGCCACAGTGCTTATATGATTTGTACTTGAATTTTGAGAACTTCACTATAAGTGCTTGAGTTTGATCTTCTACCTTCCTTGAATTCTTCTTTCTTCTTGTAGAGAATTGATGATGTTTTCTAGTGTTGGTTGGGGAAGATTCTTCAAATTAGTCACAACATAGTCAAAGTCCTGAGGCATACTCTTCAAGAGCACAGCCATTGCATCATCTTTAGGGACTAGAGAATTTTGAGGCCAATTGTGTCATAAAACTCCTCCTAGTGTTGACATATGCTACAACACAGTCTCCATCTATCCACTAGAATTTCTTGTGTTTGATCTTCTACCTTCCTTGAAGTCTTTTTTCTCTCTTCATCTTATAGAGCACTCATGATGCTCTCTGGTGTTGGTTGGAGAAGATTCTTCAAAGTAGTCACAACATAGTCAAAATCCTGGGCATACTCTTCAAGAGCATAGCCATTGCATCATCTTCAATGACTAGAGGGTTGACTAAGGCCAATTGTGTCATAAGACTCCTCATAGTGTTGACATGAGCTACAACAGAGTCTCTATTCCTCTTAAGTTCAAAGAACTTAATCTTCAAAGTCAATCTAGAGTTATGAGAGCTAGCACCAAATAGCACATCTAACTTATGACAAGCCTCATACAGAGATTCAGATTCCAAATAAAAAATATGATGCACATAATCATCTCCCAAACCTAATGCAAGAATAGCATAGGCTTTCTCTAGCCTTTTAGCATCTGTTGTTGTTGTTGAAGTAGAGTCACTTGCCTTCTCCTTTCATTTGGTAGTGGTATTCACCCTCTTGTGATGAATGATTATTTGGCTTGACTAAATCCCACAAATTCTCCTTCATAAGCACAAACTTAATTTCATTTGCCAAGTATGGAAGCCTTGGCCATTGAATTTGTCTAACTTAAAGGTAGCCATGAGAGGGTCTTAACTTTAATGTCTACTCTCTTACAAATGGCTTTAGATCTCAACCATACAAGTTTTTGGGACATTTGTAATCAAGGGCTTGCTATAAGGTGCATGTGTGCATCTAGTAGTAGTCACATATTTGTGTGTGTGTGTGTGTGTGTGTGTGTGTGTAGTGAAGCACACTTAGTGATATCTAGGACCATGACACAGGTGATAATGCAATAGAAGGCATCCTCTTTAAGAGGTTCCAATGATTTAGGGATGATTGCCTTTGATGTAGGAGAGGTGCCTATGATCTAGGCCACCCTCTCTTCCACTCTATAAATGAGAGGCTTCTGTCTCACAATCAATAGAACACACTTTTGGATTGCTCTTGTGTTCTCAACTCTTGTCATGATGCATCTCTTCTCTCCCACCACTTGACAAAATATGAAGAGGGGAGAGGAGAAGAGTGGAGATGAGGAGAGAGGGCACAACTAGAGAGCACACCACAAATGACTAACTGTACACTAGATTTAGTTGAAAAAATAGAATATATACAAACCCTTTTAGGGTTAGGATTAGGGGATCTAACCCTTTCCTTTATAGCACTCTATAAGGTTAGTGCTATGCACATATGATCACGTGATGGTGCTATGCACACATGATCACATGATGTTGAGCGTGAACTCTCAATGCCTTCCCTCAAGATCAACATCATGAAGTAGGCCTTCCCTCAAGATGATGATTCTAGGGAATCGAAGAAGGACTGAGCATTACATTCCATCACACCCCTTTAATGGGAATGTCCTTCCTCTACGTCAAACGAAGAGCTAATCGGTGTTTCTCGAAAAGCTCTTTACCGAGTGGTTTGGTAAAGATGTCTGCAACATTCTCTTTGCTATCACAATGTTGCAGTGTGATGTCACCAAGTAACACTCTTTCTCTAATGAAGTGCTCTCTGACATCAATATGCTTTGTCCTAGAGTGATATACTGGATTTTTGGCCAATGCTTGAGCCAATTGATTATCACAGTATATTGTTGTTGGCTTTGACTCATCAAAGTAATCTATTTCTGACAATAGTCTTCTGAGCCATATAGCCTCACATGCACCTATAGTGAGTGCCTTATATTCTGCTTCAATCGAAGACAAAGAAACAGTTGGTTGTTTGTTTAACAACCATGATATAGCACCTTGACCAAGGAAAAATGCATATCCCTGTGTCGATCTCCTGGTCTCATGATCTCCGGCATAGTCACTGTCACAGTATCCATGCAACCATGGATGACTTCCTCTATATTCTATCCCAAACTGTCTTGTACCTCTTATGTATCTCAAGACTCTTTTGGCTGCATTCCAGTGAGACTATTTTGGATTTGCCATAAACTGTGCTAGTGAGCTTACTGCATAACAAATGTCTAGCCGTGTGATTGTCAGATATATAAGAGATCCGATGAGCTGCCTGTAGTATCGGTCATTGATTGTAGGCTTTTCTGAATCTTTAGTAAGTTTCAAACTCTGTTCCATGGGAATGGCTACAATCTTGCAATCTACCATATGAAACTTCTTCAGGAGATTGTCAACATACTTGAGCTAACTCATGAATGTGCTATCTGAATCTCTCCAGAACTCAATTCCAAGACAATAGTGCATAAGTCCAAGATCTTTCATGTCAAACTTTGCAGATAAGTCTTGTTTCAATTTTCTAATGAAGCTATCCTTGCTTCCTATCATAATCAGATCATCTACGTACAAAAGTGCGATAGTAATGTCTTCCCCTTGAACTTTGTAGTAGAGAGTATGATCTGCATTGGATTTCATGTATCCCAGATCAGCAAAATACTTGTCGATTCTACTATACCAACTTCTGGGTGCTTACTTTAAGCCATAGAGTCTTTTCTTGAGATGGCAAACCTTATTCTCCTTTCCTGGTTCAACATAACCTACTGGTTGTTGCATGTAGACTTCCTCGTCTAGATAACCATTGAGAAATGCATTCTTGACATTGAGCTGGTACACATTCCATTTGCTGAGTGTTGCTAGTGATATCAAGAACTGTATGGAATCCATCTTTGCTACTGGAGCATAAGTCTCATCATAGTCTTGACCATATTGTTGTGCAAATCTTTTTGCAACTAACCTGGCTTTATATCTCTGAATACTACCATCTGGATTGTACTTCACTTTGTATACCCATTTGTTTGCTATGGCCTTCTTTCCTAGTGGAAGGTCGCATAATTCCTAAGTATTATTCTATCCAAAGCATCCATTTCTTCATTCATAGCAATTTGCCATTTTGGCTTGTCTACTGCATCTTCGAAGTACACTAGCTCTTTTGTAGCCATGATGGTAGTCATAAGAGCATAGTTGGTGGTTTCCACCTGAATTGCTTTGCCTTTCTTAGCATATGTCAATCTGGCTGGAGGTCTGCTTTCCCTAGTAGACCGTTTGAGCTGTTGTGGCTCTACTTGGGGAGTTGCTAGCAATTCTTGCTGTTCTTCATCAACCTGTTCTGTAGATGATTGTGAAGTCGAAGCTTCTATCTCCTGTGTAGGTGAGGTTTTGCATTTTGATTCCTCATTAAAGATTACATCTCTAGAGATAATGACTTTGCGGTTGATGGGATCATACAATTTGTATGCTTTGCTTTCTCACTATAGCCAACCATGATGCATTTGCATGACTTTGCATCCAATTTCCTATGATGATCATCATGTATGTGGGCATATGCTATGCAACCAAATATGCAGAGATGCCCAATGTGTGGCTTTTGTCCAGTGAATGCTTCATAAGGAGTCATACCTTGTATCGGTTTAGTAGGAAGCTGATTAAGCAAGTAGTCTGCTGTAGCTATTGCTTTTGCCCAATACTGATTCGGAAGATGCTTTTCACTAAGCATTGCTCTAGCATTGTTTGCTAAAGTCCCATTCTTCCTTTAAGCTCTTGCCTTCTGCTGAGGAGTATCTGCACATGTGAATTGTCTTCGAATGCTGTGACTTCTGCAAAAGTTCATGAATGTTGAAGACATGTATTCAGCTCCTCTATCTAATCTCATGACCTTGATCTTTCTGCCTGTTTGGTTTTCTACCATGGCTTTGAATTCTTGAAATCTGGAAAACACTTTAGATTTTTCTTTCAAAAAGTAGACCCAACAATATCTGCTGTATTCGTCGATGAAGGTCAAGTAGTAAAGTGAACCATTGATGCTGCAGGTCTGGGCATAACCCCATACATCTATATGAATCAAATCAAGAATAGATCGATGAAAGAACAGCAAATAATTCCTTTTCTTTTGTTCTTTTTAAGTGCAGGGTCAGATGCGTCGATGTAGAGGCAAATGTGAGTGAAGGAAGTGGTTTTGTCGACGAGGCTAAAATGTGAGTGTAACTTGTGCCAAAGTGTGCATGTGATGTGACAACCGCGAAGAGCACAAAAAAATGAGCGACTTTCCTTTTTGGAGCGCCCTCAAATTCTTCTTGGATAAAGAGAGTGGAGGGGCAAAAGGAGTGCAAATGTGCTCAATGATGATGTGTCACTATGGATCACATGCAGTGATGATGTGAAACTATGCCTAGCAAGAGGTGTGCCAGTGGAGCCCTATGCTGAGGTGGTAGAAGTGATCACATGCAGTGACTGTGGAGCACTGTGTGTGCCTGTAGAGGTCAGTGCTGACTGGGGACAGCTAAGGTGGCACTGCTGAGGTGGCACAAATGATGATGTCAACAAGGTGACATGGCACTGATGACGTGGATTGCTGATGTGGCTGATGACATAGCAAGAAGACATGGCCTGTTGAGCTAGTAGGGGTGATGTGGCAGCCTCATGGGGCTACTGACGTGGCCTGATGAGATGATGTGGCAGTCATGCCATGTGTCAAGAATTATGAGGCTTATCTACCACGTGGCAGATAAGATGATGTGGCACACGGGCTACATGTCACTTTACAATAGATGACATGATAGTTGTGGCTAAGGCTATCTGCCATGTGTTGCTATGTCGCTTGATAGAATCTTTTGAAGATTTTGATGGAATCTATGAAGATTCCATCTTCGTGTCCGTCGAGGCCGTGAAGACTAGGAGCTGCTGCTACGAGACATTGATGGTGCTAATGGAGCTCGACGGTTGGAGCTCATGACCTGGAGGAAATAGCCCGTGGATGAGCTTGCAGGAGGGCCGTTGCTGAAGAGCCAGAGTTTGCTAGAAGAGCCGCCGTTTGGAGTTTGTTGTAGCTGAAACGTTGGGCTGGTGATGCTGCTCAATGGCCTTGTGTTGGAGCATTGTATAAAGAAGACGAGCGAGCTAGAGCGTGGGCATTGCTTGGCAGCTAATTGTCTAGCTGTGCTATGGTAGAGAGCCTTAGAGCTCCGTAGCATCTAGATCTGTGGCGCTCATGCTACAGAGATTGTGGGAGTCGACCGAGGGTCGTTGTAGCTGCTGGAGCTTTAGTTGAGCATTGAGGTAGAAATTGGGAAATAGGCCGCCTTTATTGGAGCGGTTGTTCGAGGGTGGCGAAGCCTTTGAGGCTTGGAGCGATGCGTGATGCACAGGAGAGCAATCATTCAGGCTATGGCAGTCGAGCGTAGGCTCGTCTCATATGCTCTTTCTTCAACTTGCGAAGGATGGCAGCCTTCTCACTCTCAGCTTTGTCCTGCTCCAACGAAGCAGCAATCCTGGTCTCTTGAGCTTCCTTGGAGGTAAGCCGTCAGCTGGCTAGATGAAGAGACTGCTTGTGCCTTGTTTTCTCTTGCTCAACGTTGTAGCTGAAGAAGCTTGCTATGGTCACCTATGCTGCCTTTGTTGTTGGTGTCGCTGCTGCCAGAAGTTGCATAGCTCGTTGAAACTCATTGAAGCACTTGAGATCGTGGCTTTGGAGGAGCACTAGCTGTGTGTTGACAATGAGTCCAAGAACTCATTGTGGAGGCAAGTGGTTCTCATGGTGCACGCTACCTTAGTCAGTTGAGCCACCTTGTTGCAGGTGCTTGTAGCATGGAGTTGGAGCTCGCCTCAGGAGCTTTTGATAGGGACGACCGTTGAAGGAGACTTGTTGGAAAGGCTTAGCTTTGGAATCAACCTTTCTTTCTCTTTCTTACAGATCTCTGAAAACCTCTCTTTTAAAGACTAAGATCTAGATCTCTCTCTCTCTCATAAACAAGAAATACTCTCTTTTTCAAGAATGAAATCTCTCAAGAACTCAAAGAAAGAATAATGGATGGAAATTTTCTCTCAATGGACGGAAGTTTCTCTCAACGGAAGTGAAGGGAAGGATCTCACAATCACTCAAGCGAACTCTCAATCTCACAATCTCTCTTGCACTCTCAAGAATTGCAATGCCTCAGTGGAAGGCAAGGGAGCTCTGATACCATGACAAAATATGAAGAGGGGAGAGGAGAAGAGTGGAGATGAGGAGAGAGGGCACAGCTAGAGAGCACACCACAAATGACTAACTATACACTAGATTTAGTTGAAAAAATAGAATATATACAAACCCTTTTAGGGTTAGGGTTAGGGTTAGGGGATCTAACCCTTTCCTTTATAGCACTCTATAAGGTTAGTGCTATGCACATATGATCACGTGATGGTGCTATGCAAACATGATCACATGATGTTGAGTGTGAACTCTCAACATCACTTTCCAACATGCAGCATCAGAGCTCTAGATTCTAGAAAACCCTTTAGCTCCCTAGGTGCCACATCATCATCTTCTTCCCATCTCTCCTTCATATTTTCTTCCCTCTTCTACCCCAATTTTTACTTAAGCTTGTTCTCCATCTTTTCTAAACCATTTCCTAGGCTTTCTCAACTATAGTTTCCCCCTAATAGGATGTACCTCTTGCTCAAAGGAATTAGAGAAATATCCTCTCTATTGCCTGTGCCAACACTTACTCTATCCGGTGACCTCACATCAAATTCTTCCTACTGGAAACAAATTTGTCTAGCCCTCCTAGCTATTATTGGGTGACCATTTAAGAAATATGTTGATTAAGTTTGAGCACTAATGCTCTTATGGATGAGGAGAAATAAATTAAAAAACAGTCGGGCTTGCTTAAGCTCTCTTGGGTGACATTGCACAATTGTGTGCCTGTCCTTCCTAGTGGCTCTAGGCTAGTATACAAGCTTCACTTTGGCTTTAAAACCCTCTCAAATTTGCTTTAGGGTGTTTGAATTGAGGTCTCCACTTTTCTCTATTTTTACACTATAGTTTTGGACAGTTTTGGTGATTGGATGCTTGATGCAAGCTTGAAAGAGTGTTGAGGATGATTTACTATCAGTAAACTTTCAGTTAGCTATGTTTATTCAAAATGCCTAGCTCTAGTTGCTCTTCTAATGCTTCATATGTGAAAGCAAAAGAAAAATAGAAGAAAGAAGCACCTAGATATGTTAATAGGAAAGTAACAAAGCTTGTGAGAAGAAAAAGCCATGTTATTATTCTAATGCAAAAAGACTAGGATTCTCTGATTTCATTGCTTGCAATATGCACTTGTATGGTTGAGATTTATAGCCATTTGTAATAGAGCAGACACTGCCTAAATCATGTAGCCCTCGCTAAGATCCCCATGACTCCCTTCCACACTGTCTGTCCATTCCTCCTCCTGAAAACACATCTGGTACTGTGCTGGAGAGCCCCAAGAGCATGCCTACTAGTGCGCGCGCTATATGAGAAGAAGGGGGTAGGGTTCTCTGAGGTCTTCAGTGGTGGCCAGCGCCACTCCCCTGGGTCCCACTCCAACTCTATCAAGGAGCGGCCCTCCCAAATCCAGAGCCTCCAGTCCTGGTCCTGTACAACCAGGGGGTCCAAATGCCACGCCTTCCCTTGCAGCCCTATGATGCAAAGGCGCTGCCAGGGAAGCTGGTGGTCGATCATAGTCTCTCTGCTCTGGAGACGGCTACCATCGGCGACGGAGAAGAAATGAATCGAGGAGTCCGAGAAAAGGCTTGCAACCACCAAAGGAATGCTGCGGGGTGTGAACTACCCTAGCTTCCTCTCATCTCCTGGGAGGAGCTGTCTGGTGATCCTGGGAATCCTCCAACCTGCAGGAATGGCAACATTAATCTCCGCTCGCTGGAGCCTAGATCCCACGTGCCATACCTACTATTGCTGCTAGCTCATCTGTGCCCAACTGGCTATAGGCGTCCCTCTAAAGCCGGAGCGAGCGCATAGGCCCACGCGTCTAGAGCGCCCATGAGATGTGGGATCTCTCTCCAAGTTGGCGACCTGTATCATCTATCACCTGGCTGCTCCAAATTAGGGGCTGTCTATCTATCTCCTCTCGACAACTAGGGGGAACCTGGGAGAGGTTGTGCCGCATCTTCCTCCAGACCGAGAAGAGGTTGCGGAGGAAGGGGGAGCGGGGCTGAGTCAGCGGGGCTAAAGTGAAAATCCATCGGATAGAAGGCTACCAATCACCCACTCTCTGGGGGATACACGCGCTGAGACCATGCTGAAGCAAGAGCTTCCACATCTGCCCTCCTGGGTTTAGGCCGCATATGACTAACTTGCCAAGTAATGCCTGACTTTGAAGTTCTGGATATATGATGCCAAGACCTCCCTTTGTCTGGGGGAGAATGACTGTTTGCCAGGCCACCCAAGCTCTGGTGGTGCCGGAACCGTCTGAGCCAGACCATAAAAAGTTTCGCACCAGTCTCCTCAGCTAGGCTATGCACGATCTCGAGAAGCACCAGTAGAATGCCACATACCAAGCGGTGGCTAGAAGGACCTAATTGACCACAAGGGCCGTGCCTACCAGAGATAGCTTCACCAAGGAGACCTGATGCTCTGTCAGTGTTATGCGGTAGGCTGAAGGAGGGGGGGTCCGTCTGGGCCACCGGTTCTGGGCTTACAGCCGCCATACCACACCGACAAACTGCAAAAACTCCAAAAGGCACGGGAAAAGAAACAGCAAAGGCGAGGGAGGGCGGAAAGGAGGTGGAGGAGGGGAAGGAAAGAAGGAGGGATGGAGGCACAAGAGGAAGCGGGGGGAGGAGAGACAGCAGCAGGGAGAGAGAATGGCGAGGGAGGGGAAGGAAAGGAGAAGGGAGAGGGTGGCAGCGTAGCGCGAAGGCGGGGAAGGGGAAGGAGGAGAGGCGAGGGTGTGGTAGCACGGCGCGAGGTGGAGGCAGGGAAGGAAGGAGGAGAGGGGGGGTGGCAGCACAGCACAGAGGTGGGGAAGGGGGAGGAAGAGGAAGGGAGGTGGGGGTGTGGCAGCGCAGCACGAGGAGGAGGTAGAGGGAGGGTGGCGCGGCAGCAGCGCGACGAGAGACGGAGGAGGGGGAGAAAGGTAGGGGGAGGGGGCCACACAGCACGAGAGACAAAGACGGGAGCAGAGGGGGGCTGGGAGCATTTGTAGGAGTAGAAAGACCCTTATATAGGGCACTGGTTGGGCTGGTAGGGGCAACCAACAACCAGTCGGTTTTTGATGGATCAGGTCGGCCAGATTTGGCATGGCTGGTCGGTTTTTTGTAGCAGCCCTTGGGGGCTATAAAAGGCCATGATTGTGACTTAATTGAATAAACTCTTTTAAAGCCATCCTGAACCTTTCATAATACATCTCATCGATTTGACCTTGGAAAAGCAATTTTATCAATGTATCTAGCTTTGCCCATACTTTTGCTCTCAAAGTCACTACTTGAGGATGTGAAGCCTTTATTGGTTGTGCATTCACACAATGCTTTCCAAATATTCCCAACCCAAGGTACTTTGAGACAACGTATGTTTTCTTTCTAAAGATTGTGATTGGATAAGAATCTCCTTGCCTTCGCTCCATCCATGGACACTTTGGCAGGAAGATTCTATGTTGCCCAGACATTTTCTTGTCCTTCTTAAGTGTGACATGTCCTCCATTGAATCCCATCTTAGAAAGCAACTCCCCAACTTCTACAATGCAACATATGGATACTTCTTGTGGAAACAGATTCCAAGCAAGATGAAAATGTAACAGCTTATCATGTATGCATAGTTCTACATGTACTCTCTCTAGTGGGGTGGGCAAGATGGGATCCAAAGTTGGATCTTGCTTGTCACAATTGGGGTCTAGCATTTGGATACAAAGAGAGAAGGCCATTATCCCATTGTAATCTTGCCTTTTGCTTTCGTTGAGAACACATGCAATACAAGCATGTGAACATCACATTTGCCCCTATATCACAACCATGCAATCACTTGAGGGTTTTCAAATCACCAACAAGATGCTATTCAATTCAAAACGTTCCATGGCCATCCATTGTCAATGTTTTCCCTCCCTCTTGTCTTCAAATAATTGATGGGATTCCTAGTCTCTCTAGTTTCCACTTCAATGTCTCATGGCACTCTTTTGGAGTCTCAAGTACTGCAAGATGCCATATGTCTTTCTCAAGTTGAACTGAGAAGTTTTACTCAACTTCCTCGTCCGATCGAACAAAGGCTAAGGGCTAGCTTGTGTTCTTGGACCAACTGACCTTCATCCGTTTTGATTTAAAAAATGAGCTTTCCATTGCACATTGCATAACAAAAGCCAAAATTCAATATTTACATCTGCATTGAATATACCAAAAGGTATTTACATAAAGAAAATGTCCAAATGTTCAAACAAACTATCCTTTACATCTTCTTCAGAGCACCACAGACAAAATTTATCACACAATTCTTGAAGACCGACTCTTGTAACAAAAATGATCCCAAAACCACATTGCAATCCTGAAAAGACAATGCTTTAGCTCCCTGTGGCCAACTCTGTGCAATGAAATTCAAATCATTAGACTCCAAACCACTGAAAAGATCAAGATCCTTTGCCAATCCCTCCTCCATACCCACAGACACATCCAACACCAGATTGAACTCCAACAATAGATTCCATACCACCTGAATCATTCCCAATAGCAACATCTCTAGAATCCCCAGCCACTTCCTCAACTCTAACTGAGCACACTGCACAACACTAGCTAAAGCATTGCCAACACCAATAGAACCTGCCTTCTGAATATCACTAGATTCAATGACATAACTCTCCGGCAACAACAGAATAACAGAATCATCTCGCTTCTTAGACCTTGCAACATCACAGAAACAAACTGCAGAAAAGAATTGCCACCATTGCCAAAATAACACCAACAACCCCAAGATCAAAAGCACCAAAAGTAGCAAAAATGGGCACATGCAAAACCCAATCCTACCACAAAACAAAGAATTAATCCTAAACAAAAGAAAAGTAATCAACAAATACACCAAAACAATCAAAAAATCTACACAAAGAATCAACAAAAAAAAAGATTTACTCACATTTGCGAATTCATTCCCTTCCTCAATAGAAATTGCACCAACACCATCCACTCGTCTTTCATATTCAACAATATTCCTTTTCAAAACCTCACTATATTGCCTTAAATTCCCACCACTGTCATAAGGATTTGACAAAACATCCAAAGCCACCTGCACTTGACAATCACCACTATGATCATAACGGCTAATAGCATCCACCATCTTATGCCCCGTAACCAACATTGCAACATTAATAGGCAAATTACAAAGCATCATTCTACTTACTACATGCTTCTAAGACTACGATTCAAAATATGTGAAACATCCAAATGACAAGTATGCATTGTATTGGAGACAATTCCTCCCAAGGTTTTCCTACCAACGCAGTTCTGGTTATTCCAAACCTGCAAAAGAAAGCAAACCATAAAAGACTACCACAAAAATAAAATTTAAAAAGCATGAAACAACCATACCACAAGGATTCATAGAAATCCACCATGCCACAAGGATTTCCAATCGCTTAAAGAAAAAGTAATTTCACATTCACATCGCAACTATCCTCTGTAGGCAAATGCTTCTTGTATTGGCAGAAAGTAAGAAGCACGTCCATTTCCCAAACCCGAACAAGAGGCCTAAAATCCTCTTCCTTGTAATGCTTCAGGTTAAGTTTATAATTCTTTGACAACGTTGAGTGTACCTAACACCAAAACAAGCTTAATGCTCTTGTAATATGGGTATTGGTCAAATAGTATTCTTGTACCTTTTGGTTTCGAGTCTACATGGGCATATCGCATAAGGTTTGCAAAGTCCTTCGGAGCCACCTATCTCGCGAGATACTTGCAACAATGTGAAGGGTGATAACTACGAATAATATATCATTTTAAGTAGGATAGTTAATACCAGCCTGCCAGGTGACAAAAAAGTAGTATATGCTCTGGCCTAAGAATCTCTGACAGCATCTGTTTTTCCAACTGTACAATTCGGAGCCTTAACCTGTGATACTCTGCTATTGATTCCTGTCATAAGAAAAAACTCAACCTTCAACCCCTATTCCAGTTCCAGATTAAATGTACTGCGAACAACCTAATCATATAATGACTATCCAGGCTAGTATGATGATCACCTCCCCTGCTGCATCAAGAGAAGCTACCTCTTTCTCAAGTTTTGAAACCTTTCCTTCTACCTCTAGTAAGGCCTGGGAAACATCATTTAGAACCCTCGACAACATGAAAACCTCAAAAAATTCATGACCTTAACATGCCACTCATAACCTTTTCATGCTAGAACTGGTGAAAGGAATGTTTGATCACATATTCAGCATCAAATTGTCCTTCGGCTCGACTCACGGCTCGACTCATTAGATTCAACAATGTAAAGTAGCTCAGTCTACATGTGCTCACTAAGGGAGCAGGCTTCCCTAATATTAACTCCTTACATGCATTCATATCCATCTGCATTTAGAATATCAATTAGGATTCGGAACTCACTGAAACAAGTTACAAGAAAGAACTCCATTATTACAAAAAGACAAAATTATTTTTTTTCAATCTTCAAGACCACTAAACGATTGTACAAGATAGAACATTCATGTGCATAAAGTGCTATTTCCTACGGATGTATTCCTTTCACGATCAACAGGCTCAAGTCTTTCTATGACCAAGCAATATGTACAAAATAGATGCCTAGGGTTTTTGCATATGAGAACAAAGACTAAACACAGTTGCATGCAAAATGTATGGATTGCAATCTTGAGATCCAATAAACTTAGCAAATAATACAAACAAAAAAGCATGCATAGCATTAACTTGATTGGAAATCACATCACAAGGCTCCAAACCTTGAACACATATCACATTACATGCACTACATGCTATGGCATTCTTATGTGTCGCTAAATAAGCAGTTGCAGCTGAAAAGTCAAGTGAGATAAGTGCATGTACTTTGACTGACTGGTTGAGTGAACAATGCAAATTCATCTTTTTACATAGTCTAGCACTAAAAAACAGAGCTAATCATACATATTCCTTATAGACTCATTCAGCCATAGCTGTTAGATATAAAATTTAACATACTCATTTACCACACCAAAAAAGTACATGCACGTGCACACACACATGTAAAAGGGAGAGCAAGCAGATTAGGTCAATACAAAACCAACAATAGAAACAATTTGCATAAAGTACCCACCACTGCAACTTTGACAAAAGCTCTGAACAAGCTTTTGAATTTTTGCTTATAAGAGAGAAAAACATATTTGTTGAATGTCCAGAAGACTATGGAAGCCTTGTCATCTAAAGAACAATGCAAATTTATGCAGTTTCTAGCTATAAGAAAGCAGGTAGGAGGAAGGGCGGGAAGATAGCAGAAGGAGGGGGATTAATGTCTTGTTGTGACGTGTGTCAGTCATGAGTTTCCCATAGGCCCAAATGCGATCTCATCAAGAATCTTGGTATCTAGATCCATTTGGCCATTGAAGGAGAGACGGTATTCTCAGTTTCCTGAGTTTTTGAGCAGGCAAACTTATGTTCTTGTAGCAAGCAAAACAGCAAGAGTCCCATCCCTAAGGTTGACGGATTTAACTATGCCCTGTGGAAGATAAAGGTCAAGAGTCTCCTTACTTTTTAAAGATTGTGGAAGGTTATAAAAGCTAACTTAAGAAAACACAAGGCAACGGGGATAGGTGCTATAGAAATACCTATAGATCCAGTCATGGGAGGAGCAAGATGCCAATGCATTCGCAGTGCTCATACAAACCAAGGAGGACAATGTGATCCCATTGATCTATCTGGCCCATGCTGCTTGGACCATACTAAAAAATTAGTACGAGATCAACAACTCTACAAGGATCTTGACCACACATATACACACACACATATATATTTAGTTCTTCTTGAAGGATCATGGCTCAAAGCTCTTTGAATGTAATGTGGCTGTTCCTTCGACCTATAGTCTATGCCATCACAAACCCTTGGTAATTCCATGGTAGCCCGTGCAACTCAAGCCTTGCCGAGTTGTTGGTGTCCACATTGCCCTCCACTAAGGCTAATTAGTCCCGAAATCTTGTTGAGGAACTCCTCGATCTCCTTGCTCTTTGCCAGCGTTCGTGCATATAGTTGATCTTGTAGAATTGTCCATCTCAGAGAACTCGCTCTTTGCCATCTTTATTCTATAGATTGTAATAATTTTTTATAGAACGGGTGAAGGAACAAAGGAAAGAATGGAGTTTGTAAGTGACTTTAGACAAAATTATGAGTAATGAGAAAAATAAAGATAAAAAATTTAAAAGAATGGAAAGTAAATTTTATTATTAAAAACCTAGGAAGCAAAGCTACGCTTATGTTCTCACGAGTACTCAAGCATAAGCTACCATCTAGGTTTCAAAAGAACTATGAATGAAAATGGATAATAGCATGGACATTGGCATAGTCTAAATGACCAAGCTAAGGGTGGAGGTGGAATCTCCAACAAAGAAGGATGGGCAAGAGGACACATATTTTGAAAGAAGCAAAAAAAGATGAAGGTTAAGTGCTTCTATTGCGGTAAGATGGGGCACAATGTCAATAAGTACTCGAAGTAGAAATAAAAAAAGACGACGATGACAAGGAGCCAAAAAGCAGCAATGATGAACTTTTTCTCATCATCAAGGAGATACGTGGTAATAAAACCACGTCTACGTTTGGTATGTTGATGGTGGTGCAACCTGGCTAGGTCATCAATCATCGCAAACAACAAATCAAAGTGTCAAGTGGAGAACATCAATCATTGCAAACAACAAATCAAAGTGTCAAGTGGAGAAAGGTGAGACCAAGATGCTTATAGATGTGCTTCTATTCCTAAGCTTTGCAAGAATCTTCTCTCTATTCATGTCATAGCAAAGAAGGGAACAAGGTAGAGTTTATACCTAGATGAATCTAGGAACATTCCCAAATTCATCCTCTAAAAACACAACATAGTGCAGTTTCAATATCATGATAGTCACTCACAAGGTTGAAAACCATAAACTCCATCATGCATAGCAGGGACTAGCTACTATGACATCCCCACTGATGCCATCAATGCTCAACAGTGTGCAGACCATAGTATAAAAATATGCTCTCACACATACAAATCCACACACCCACACATACTTGAGCATCCATTTATATAAAGTCTTCGTACTGAGTTTCTATCGGCACTCCGGAGATGAAGGGCAAACTCAACCAAAACCACGTCGACGTTTAGTATGTTGACGGTGGTGCAACCTGGTCAAGTCATCAATCATCGCAAACAACAAATCAAAGTGTCAAGTGGAGAAAGGTGAGACCAAGATGCTTACAAACATGCTTCTATTCCTAAGCTTTGCAAGAATCTTCTCTCTATTCATGCCATAGCAAAGAAGGGAACAAGGTAGAGTTTATACCTAGATGAATCCAGGAACATTCCCAAATTCATCCTCTAAAAACACAACATAGTGAAGTTTCAATATCATGATAGTCACTCACAAGGTTGTAAACCATAAACTCCATCATGTATAGTAGGGACTAGCTACTATGACATCCCCACTAACGTCATCAGCGCTCAACAGTGGGTGCAGACCATAGTATAAAAATATGCTCTCACACATCATAGTATAAAAATATGCTCTCACACATACAAATCCACACCCCCACACATACTTGAGCATCCATTTATATAAAGTCTTCGTACTAAGTTTCTGTTGGCACTCCGGAGGTGAAGGGCAAACTCAGCCATGACGAAGGCTAGCACTAAAGGAGAAGGCTAATCAAAAGATAGTCCAAAATCTCTTCATTCAAGCTACAACTGCTATTGAAGTCTAAACGTTTTCATTTCAGTCTCTCCCCAACAAGCATCTAAATCTAAATCTAGCTGATAGGGCAACGCACCAATTAAGATAGAAAAAATTATCACAATACCAGCAGGCCGCAACATGGACAAAAACTTCACAAGGTGAAATTTGCATGTCTGCTAATACGGCAGAAGCATATACCTAGATGAATCTAGGAACATTCCCAAATTCATCCTTTAAAAACACAACATAGTGCAGTTTCAATCTCATGATAGTCACTCACAAGGTTGAAAACCATAAACTCCATCATGCATAGCAAGGACTAACTACTATGACATCCCCACTGATGTTATCAATGCCCAACAGTGGGTGCGGACCATAGTATAAAAATATGCTCTCACACATACAAATCCACACACCCACACATACTTGAGCATCCATTTATACAAAGTCTTCGTACTTAGTTTCTATCGGCACTCTAGAGGTGAAGGTCAGACTTAGCCATGACGAAGGCTAGCACTAAAGGAGAAGGCTAATCAAAAGGTAGTCCAAATCTCTTCATTCAAGCTACAACTTCTTGTGAAGTCTAAACGTTTTCATTTTAGTCTCTCCCCAACGAGCATCTAAATCTAAATCTAAATCTAGCTAATAGGGCAACGCACCAATTTAGATAGAAAGAAGTATTAGAATACCAGCAGGCCACAACTTGGACGAAAACTTCACAAGGTGAAATTTGCATGTCCGCTAATACAGCAGAAGTATATACCTATGCAAGGTAGAGTTTGATCATCGCAGGTCAGGATCCTCTAAAAAGGAAAGTGTTGTGATGCATAATAGATATTTGTCTCTCGAGGTACAAAGTGCGCGTATGCAAGAAACTCAGCAAACAAGTTTTAGACAAGACCAATCCACATCATCATCATTGCTTGGTTGTGCCGACAAATGTTTGCAAGGCTTGTGGAAAGGGTGTAGATGATTTCACCGACGAAGTCAACTCACCAATGGTAGAATCTCATTTTGCATGTGGACTGTTTGGTTCCATGCAATGAACTTCATGTCCATGTGTTCATCGTTGTCGTCGATTTGTTGTTTGCAAAGATGTTGGCAAGAGCTGTGGAAATTAAGGACATGATTTGCCGGATGAAGTGAATTCAGCAAACAAGACAATGTCGTTTTGCATGCCATTGTTTCCTTCCACCCACTAGCCTGTGATTCGTATGTTGTTATTCGTAAGGTTACATTTTAATCACTCTTTGTTTGCAGATATATATGGTTCCAAAAAAGCGGCAGTATTGAAGGGATTGCATTTGGTGAGAGAATCTGGTTGTATTACTGCGCCTATGGCACTCGGTTGCTCTCTAAGACCTCCCAAGGAAGCAGATTTGGTGAAACACTCGACGATTAACACAATCGCCCGAAAGTCTTTACGTGAGGTTCTTCTAGCTGCGGCAAAGGAAGCTTACCTAGAAGTTTTGTATGGTGTTTCACAGGTTGTATTTTGTAGGATTCTTGTACTGTCCGTTTGAATACACTGTTGCACATGCTATTTCTACTCAAACACGAGGCTATCTTCCAGTAAAATTTATATGCAGTGGCCCTGTGTTGGAGACACATATAGAATAAACTGGCTTCCCTATGTATTTAATTTGTGGTGGTTTTAATCCCTGTAGGCATGGGTTTACAGTCACGTTTTTGTCCCTGTGTGTACATATTTTTGGCTTAGAGGTCTTCTCTCTGTTTTCCCACGTTCAAGATGCTTTCTTACTCTCGTACCTGCCCCTTCATTTGCCTCTACACACATGGATTTTCTGTTCAGAGATCTTTTCCGTCTTCTCCCACGTTGATGTTGCTCTTCTATCGTCGTTGCATCGAGCACTATTTGTGAACTCTCTTTACGTGTTCATGTGGCGCTGTGATGTGACACTCACGTCGACTGTTTCATCAGTTTTATTGTAGCAGTTTGATTTGGTTGGTCGTCTTATGGAGGAAGACAAAGTTTGAGTTTGTAGAGTTTCAATTCACGTAACAGCTGTAGCACTTTGATTTGGTTTGTGCTCTTATAAGATTTGTGGAGGAATATAGAGTTCGAGGTTTTAAAGTTTCAATCGATGTATTTGACGTTTGAAAAATGTGAATGCACAGCTCATTAATTACTAATCTGCTTCTATAGCTCCGAAGGCATCATCCATTAGGAAGGGCAATGATGATGATGATAAAATCTCATCTCGTGGCACAAGGGAAAATCATTCAAGAGAACTTGTGTTTGGAAACCCACATGAAATAGTAGGTCTTGTAGTCCCTCAGATTGATAAATTCATTGGGGTTGGAGGGGTTTGGGGGGTGGTTAAACATTGCCTTCAATACATATTATCCAAGTAACAGACTCTCTAAGATGCCGTTTTGCTTTTGAGGGGACGCTAGTAGTAATATATGGGACCTTCAAGGCAATCAACCCTATATGCCCCATAAATATCCGAGCAGACTTCATTGATCGAAACAACTATGATAGAATAACCGTAGTTGTCCCACATGCATTTGTTCAACAATACAAGCAAGTATTGCAACTTACAAGATTGCGGTTGCACCCGTGACCTGAAAAGGAAACGGTGAGGGGGGCACCTTTGTCGTACTCCTTGCATGTTGACACAACTACCTTGATAGTGAAAGCCGAGCCATTTGACGGTAACATACCTTTGCTCCTTGAGATATCCATTGCTGCATACATCCCATGGGCATCATTAGTTTTAGCTTCCAACAAGGGTCATATTGTTAGAAATGGGGCAATAGAAGGTACGCATAGCAGAAGACTGATAGAATAGCCCAGGAGCTCACACAGTGTGGTGTGGGGTGTGGAATCACAAACTTCTTAACTTAATGTGCATCACATAGATGTGCAGACTCATCAATAGACAATGAACCAACAAAATATAGAAACCACCAAAATAATATATTTTCATCCAAAGCTATGGACACAATACAAAAGAGATAGATCCAAAGTCCCATCAAAGATGTGGTCCTTTGAACTTACCCACAAGGTACTTCTCCTATTTGCCGGCTATCTCTAGACTCGAGCTCGCGTGCTCCACCTTGAGCATCTTTAGACTTTCTATCCAAAATGATCTTCTCAACCTTGCTGCCATGTGTGTCAACCTAGGTAGGCAGCCCCTTTCAAGCTTTGTCTGCAACACACAGGTCCTCTTAGTCCTCCTGAATGTAGACCCCAAGGCAGCTGCTCCACTGCTCCAATCTGCTTGTGAATGGTTGCTCTAGAAGATGTGGAATGAGGGCCTGTAGGCCCTTCTTTTATAGCCCCCAAGGGCTGCTACAAAAAACCAACCAGCCATGCCAAATCTGGCTGACCTGGTCCATCAAAACCGACTGGTTGGCTGCCCCTACTAGCCCAACCAGTGCCCTATATAAGGGTCTTTCTGCTCCTACGAATGCTCCTAGCCCCCCTCCGCTCCTGTCTATGTCTCTCGTGCCACGTGGCCCCCTCCCCCTACCTTTCTCCCCCTCCTCCGCCTCTCGTCGCGCTGCTGCCGCGCCACCCTCCCTCTGCCTCCTCCTCGCGCTGTGCTGCCACACCCCCACCTCCCTTCCTCTTCCTCCTTCCCCACCTCTACGCTGTGCTGCCACCCCCTCTCTCCTCCTTCCTTCCCTGCCTCCACCTCGCGCCGTGCTGCCACACCCTCGCCTCTCCTCCTTCCCCTTCCCTGCCTTCGCGCTGCGCTGCCACCCCCTCCCTCCTCCTTTCCTTCCCCTCCCTCGCCATTCTCTCTCCTCGCTGCCGTCTCTCCTCCCCCCGCTTCCTCTTGTGCCCCCATCCCTCCTTCTTTCCTTCCCCTCCTCCACCTCCTTTTCGCCCTCCCTCGCCTTTGCTGTTTGTTTTCCCCTGCCTTTTGGAGTTTTCGTAGTTTGTCGGTGTGGTATGGCGGCCGTAAGCCCAGAACCGGTGGCCCAGATGGACCCCCCCTCCTTCAGCCTACCGCATAACACTGAAAGAGCATCAGGTCTCTTTGGTGAAGCAGGTTGCCAATGACTTTTCCCAAACTTCTGTTTATGGAAGAGTCATTGGCTATGCCCCTTCACGAGCAGACATCAGGGACTGGTTGCAGTCCACCCTATACCTTGAGGATAGCCACATTGAGGAGGTCGCACTCATGGGACGTGGTATCTTCTGGCTCAAGCTCTCCTCGGCACAGGCTGCGAGCGATATGGTCAGATGGTCCCCTACCTCTGTGGGTGGGAAGATCATCCTTATGGTCCCATGGTATAGGGGTTTCAGTGTAGCGGACTTCGATGCCCGCTTTCGCATCCCCCACCATCCAGTTACCCTCATCTTCCCAAGCCTCGCAACAAAGCTTCGCCCAATCATCAAGGACTTGGGGGCGCACTTTGGCTGGCTCATGCGGGACACCTTCATTGATGCGGTGGCAGCCCAAGGGGTGCCACATGTCAAAGTGGTAGTCCTAGATCCGCAGAGTATCCCCTCGAAATTTGAGATTGAGACGGACACAGGTGTGGTGATGCAGTGCATTATGATCACTGGTCACCCAGATCAGTGTCTGAGATGCCACGGCTTCGAGCACCAGGTGCGCTCTTGCCCTCGCTTCATGAGGACAGAACCTCTGATGGCCCCCAGCTAGGCAACTCAAGATCCCCCCCGCTAGGCATCGACAACCCCTCCAGAAGAGGAAGGTTGGACTGAGGTCAAAAGGAAACGGAAAGGAAACAAAACAATAACCAAAAAGCCCCCTCTCCAGCAGGAGACCCTTGAGGTCACCAGTCAGTAGCAGCCTGATAAGGGGAAGGAGAAAGGGAAGGAGAAGGTCAGCCAGCCTCCTCCTCATCCTTCACCACACCCCCCCTCTCCTCCCCCCTTCTCCTCTCTTCCCCTACCTCCCCCCCCTCCGGGACCCCCCCCGGCACCTTTGGTTTCAACCCTCCCCTCTCCCTCGAGCATGATCCTGCGGGGACCCCCCCTCCTTCTGCGGCCCCGAAGCTAGCACAGACCTCTGCCGTGCCTACCCCGTGGCCCAGTGGAGGGGACCCTACTCGCAGCCTTCCAGCATATCTTTTCCAGTGGATACATGCCAGAGAGCCTTGCGACAGGCTTGATTTGCCTGATCCCCAAAGGGGGGGACCGTCAGGAGATCAGACAATGGCACCCTATCACCCTCCTTCCGACTGCCTATAAAATCCTCGCCAAGATGATCAGTAGCCGCATCCGACCCCTGCTACATGACTTGATCCATGATACCCAAACTGGTTTTGTCCAGGATCGTAGCATTTTGGACAACATCTTCACGTTCTCAGAGGTGACTGAGTGGGCCCAGCATAGTGGCCAGCACCTAGCCATACTCCTTCTTGACTTTGAGAATGCATATGATAGGGCAAACTGGTCCTTCTTGGAGGGTACACTTTCTCGGTTCGGTTTCCCGAACGAGTGGATTAGAGGTATTGCTAGCCTCTACAAATCGCTCTAGCCGGGTTATCATCAGTGGTAGGATGGGGGAGAGATTCACCCTCAAGCGCTCGATACGTCAGGGCTGCCCGCTTGCGCCCTACCTCTTCCTCTTTTTTGCAGAGGCCATGACTCACTTCCTACGAGCCCGTACCACTGGTCTTCGAGGGATGTGCCTCCCTATTAGGGACGATGCAGAACTTCTGGACTTCGAGTATGCAGATGACACGACCCTGTATATGCAGGATGATATTGAGTCACTGGAGTGAGTGAGACTGTCTCTAGAGGTTTTCTGCTTAGCCGCTGGGGCGAAAATTAATTGGCATAAGTCAATTGGTTTTCTTATGGATCCAGGAGCCAGCTCACAGTGGGGTATTTTCCTAGGGTTTCACTGGATCCCTAGAGGACAGACGACATGTTATCTAGGATTCCAGGTAGGGCTAGATACCACGCCGGCTCAACAATTCCTACCGGTCCTAGCTTCCATATGACAGAAGCTAGCCTTCTGGCGGCTATCTCTGGTAGGCATGGCCCTTGTGGTCAATCAGGTCCTTCTAGCCACCGCTTGGTATGTGGCATCCTGTTGGTGCTTCTCGAGATCATGCGTAGCCCAGCTGAGGAGACTGGTGCGAAACTTTCTATGGTCTGGCTCAGACGGTTCCGGCACCACCAGAGCTTGGGTGGCCTGGCAAACATTCATTCTCCCCCAGACAAAGGGCGGTCTTGGAATCATAGATCCAGAACTTCAGAGTCGGGCATTACTTGGCAAGTTAGTCATCTGCGGCCTGACCCCAGGAGGGCAAACGTGGAAGCTCTTGCTTTAGCATGGTCCCAACACGTGTATCCCCCAGACAATGGGTGATTGGTAGCCTTCTATCCGATGGATTTTCACTTCAGCCCCGTTGACTCAGCCCCGCTCCCCCTTCCTCCGCAGCCTCTTCTCAGTCTGAAGGAAGCTGCAGCATAGCCTCTCCCAAGTTCCCCCTAGCTGCCGAGAGGAGATAGATAGATAGCCCCTGATTTGGAGTAGCCAGGTGACAGATGATACAGGTCGCCAACTTGGAGAGAGATCCCACATCCCATGGGCGCTCTAGGCACGTGGGTCTACGTGCTCGCTCTGGGTTTGGAGGGACGTCTATAGCCAGTTGGGCACAGATGAGCTGGCAGCAATAGTAGGTATGGCACGTGGGATCTAGGCTCCAGCGAACGGAGATTGATGTTGCCATTCCTGCAAGTTGGAGGATTCCCAGGATCACCAGACAGCTTCTCCCAGGAGATGAGAGGTGGCTAGGGCAGTTCACACCCCGCGGCATTCCTTTGGTGGTTGCAGGCCTTTTCTTGGACTCCTCGATTCATTTCTTCTCTGTCGCCGATGGTAGTCGTCTCCAGAGCAGAGAGACTATGATCGACCCCCAGCTTCCCTAGCAACGCCTTCGCATCATAGGGCTGCAAGGGAAGGCATGGCATTTGGACCCCCTGGTTGTGTAGGACCAGGACTGGAGACTCTAGATTTGGGAGGGCCGCTCCTTGATAGAGTTGGAGTGGGACCCAGGGGAGTGGCACTGGCCACTACTGGAGACCTCACAGAACCCTACCCCCTTCTTCTCATATAGCGCGCGCACCAGTAGGCATGCTCTTGGGGCTCTTCAGCACAGGCTACCTACCCAGGCACATAGCTGGTATGCCCAAGGGATATCTCTGATCTTTCTTCATACATTCTGGAAGACTCTTTGGGCAAGCTGGCAGCCGAGGAAGATCTCTTACTTTCTTTGGATGGTGGTCCATAAGGGGCTACCAGTGGGGAGATGGCTGAGGCAGATGGGGCAGGAGGGGCACTGCCAGATGTGTTTTCAGGAGGAGGAATCCCTGAAGCACTGCCTTTGGAGCTGTTCACATGCTCAGACAGTGTGGAAGGGTGTCATGGGGATCTTAGCGAGGGCTACACCCGAGCTAGGACCGGCGGTCACTTGGGGAGCCATTTGCTGGTGCAGCACCGAGGTGGGACACCACTTGGCTTACGAGTTCTCTCGGCAGGATCCAACTTTCTTCATCACACAAGCCACCTGGGCATACATGGAAAGCTTCCCCTGGCATCTAATAGAGACAGATGCAGGAGCGATGACTCGGCACCCAGTTTGGGAGATCATAGGGAGTATTGTAGGCTGGCATATATGGACTTCCAGATGCGCACAGACCCTAGGAGATCAGGCTTCTTCTACTACCCAAACCCTAGCAGACATCTGGAGCACGATCATTCACATGCTCAAGCGTCAGTGGGATCAGATTCAGGGGGACTCCCGAGCAGGGAAGGAGAAGAAACGGTGCTTCCTTCACGACTGGGGCCATCAAGAGCTTTTCTTCTAGCACTCTGCTCAGAGTCTTCAGTGGCATTACTCGCCCCCACCGTGGCTGCTTGTCCACACTCAGACGATTATGCCCTGAGAGGCTTGTAATTTTTATATTTTGTTACCACGAGCTATATCCGTTTTGTGATTACAGCCCGCTGGCCTTTAGGTCTTCTTGTACTCTCGTTTTCAAGCAATATAACTAGCACTACTTTTTGCGAAAAAAAAAATAAGGGTCTTTCTTGGCCCTTTCAATGCCTTTTTTCTAGGCAGGGACCCAGCCCTCTTGAATAGCCTAACCAAGGCTTGGTTGGCTGGCTCAACCAGCCCCAACTAGCCCTACTATTGGCCGACCTATTTGCTGATCTATCCCACCATATTCTTGCACCATCTTTAGGGTATGTTGCAAGCCATGTGCCTACCCCCACGCCTCGCCAGCTAGCTCACCATGTAGGCGCATATACCTAGGGATCCCCCGCCATCTTGTGTTGCTTCAGATCTGCCTCTGCCATGGTCTTGACACCAAGTGTTGTAGCCACTTTGATGCGTCTAGGTACTTTCCTTTTTCTCTCTAATCTCTGCCCCCACATGTGACCATCCCTGAAGACCCAGGTTCACCCCCCCCATGCTCTCCTCATATGGGGGCTTCCAAATGGAAAGGTGACCTTTCCAACACATATCTCGACAGTTATGGTGACGATTTCCTTTGTTGTAGTGAAGGTGGATAGTGATGCTAGTGCGAGCTACCAAATCATAATTATGGATGGTTGACAGCTTGAGGATCATGCTGCAATGAGTAATGTTGTTGAAATATTTATGCAATTAAGTTGTAGTGTTCTTTTTTTAAATCCCCTCACACACTGAGTCATTGCAATTATCGTTTGTTAATGAGCGCAAAACCACTTGTGCAAGAATTCAATGAAGAGGGCATAGTTATGTAAACTCTGAAGAATGTCTCATACATGTGTGGGAAGAACATGTAGACCATCTTCTCTCGGTCGTATTAACGCCCTATGGGCCCTGTTATGTGCCTTGTAGGCATAGTTATAGGCACTTCAGTGTTCTAGTGCCTTATATGCCACATAGCACAATTAGTCCTATGTAACACCTAGGACACTTAGTCCTAGGGTCTCTTTCATCATTCATGTACTTTGTGCTTGCTTTCTTTTCATTATTCTAGTGAGACAGTTTTTGCTAGCAGTGTCCTTGTACTTTGCTTCTCTCCGCACTTTAACCCTATACTTTAACCCTATAGTGGTATCAGAGTAGTGCCTTCTTCCTGGACTTGCTCCTAGCTCCCTGCTCTCAGCTCTCTTGCTCCTCGCCCAAGACCTTGCTCTAGTGCCTGGCTCATCTACATCAAGCACCCCTCCGTACAATCTGTACAGACTAATTTCGTACAACCTCACAGTAGCCCATGCTGTTGTCCATATGCTCGTACTATGATGCCTCTCCAGTCATGTATTGGCGATGCTCCAGCCGTACAATGTACGGTCATCCGTACCTATGTGAGCACCATCTGCTTCAACTGTACCTGCAAGCATTGTCCATACAGTGTCCCGTTAGCTCCCGCTTGCTACACGCATTGTTTGTACAGTGTCCCGTCAGCTCTTGTTTGCTCCGTACAATCATACAGCCTTATACCTGTGTAGCTCAATCATTACCTGCACGTGCGATAGCTTCATTATTCTTACGTACTGTACGGCCTCCGTACAATCAGTACATGCCTACAGGCTACTGTCCGTATGTTGCCTCGAAATCTACGTTGCTCATTTGCCTTCACAATAGGTTACCTTTGCAAGATCTTTTCAAAACAGGTTCTCTTTGTAGAGTCCTTTTTACAGGTCATAGCAATTTTGGAGCAAATATTGGGGCTTTTGTGAATTCTTGAATAGACATTCAAGCAGGTGCATTTTGGATTGTGGGTGTGCTCATTTGCACACATTGGCGGTGAAATTTGGGGCTTTTGTAGACAAATTGCAAAAAATTAGGGCTTTCAAAATCATTTTCTGTCTTTTCTATGCAATTTCCCGCAAGAAATTGGGGCTTTTGCATTTGGGCTACGATTTTGCAGGTAGACTGCAGATTTGCTGACAATTTGGGGCTTTTCTTGAATTTGCCCTATTTTTGGCTCAGTTTTGCTCTACAAATTGGGGCTTTTGGGTCTATTGTAGGCAGATTGCACAATACTTTTAGATTTGTAGTGAAATTGGCAAGAAATTGTAGGCCATTTGATCACATTTGCAAATTACAACTTAATTTAGGGCTTTTTCAGATTTAAACAACGTCCTATTTTTTTGCAGTTGCAAGCCTTGAGGCTATCTTTTGGGTCACTTTGTCAATGCATTTTTGACTTGTCCTATTTGCAATGGGTGGCAATAATCACGAGTTATTTGGCATTCTTCATGACAATGATAAGTTGGATGGCACAAACTATCCGATGTGGTCTTATCTCATGAAACATATTCTTATTGCCAGAACTTTTTGGAACATTGTTTCTAGGATTGATCTGAGGCCAGCCAATGCTGCAGTGGCTGCCCCTATGTTGGTCCCTCTATAGGGGGGATGACTCCCAATGCTTTATCCTCTAGCACCCCTATTGCTACTCCTCCAACTGAGGAACAAACAAGATGGGATGCAAGAGATGCAAATGCACATTCCTATATTGTTTTATCATGCAAGAGAATCATTATTCCACACATCTGATCATGTAGGACAACAAAGGATGTTTGGGACAAATTGGCTTCTCTTTATCAAATTCGCAATGAGGCACGTGTTGCATATTTAAGAAGGCAATTGCAAGAAGTCAGCATGAATGAAGGTGACTCTATGGATGCATACTTCACAAAGGTCAAGGACCTCATGGAACAACTTGCCAATATTATTGATGAGGTGGTGCCAAATTCTCAACTTGTCAGTACCACATTGAATGGGCTGCCAGATACATATCAAGGGTTTGCTACAACCCTTCGACTAGTAGCCATGGGTAATCCAGACCACTACTCCTTTGATCAGTTAGTCATTTTGCTTTTGCAAGAAGAGCAAAGTCGTGCCAATAGGCAAGCAATTACTCCTGATCATGCATTTGCTTCTTAGTAGAAAGGAAAAGGCAAGGCTTCCAAGCCTATGGCAAACCTAAATATGCACCTAATAGTGGCATTTCCTCCAATGTATCTCAAAATACATCAGATAAGTCAAAGAAGAAAAGATGCAACTATTGTCGCAAGCCAGGGCATGAAATTTCATAATGCAAGAAGCGCATTGCTTCGGAGAAGAAGAAAGCAGGATTGACAGTAAATGCCTCACATGCAATTGAATCCCATGAGCCAACAGATACCTCACATGCACATGCTCTCCAGGATGATTGGGCATGGGCTGTCCACCATTGCTCTTTTGATCCCTCCAAAGTTGATGCATTCTTTTCTACTAGTGATGCTCAGTCTTGGTATTTTGATAGTGGTGCTTCCAAGCACGTAACCTCTTGCAGACAGTTGTTTCATTCCTTCACTAATGCTCCTCAAGGGGGGACTGTCACATGTGCTAATAATGCTCCCTATGTTGTGAAAGGAATTGGAGATGTGCAGCTCACATCCATTTCAAGCCATCTTGTCACTCTGACAAATGTTTTTTTTGTGCCTGGAATTGAAATCAACTTGATTTCAATTTTAGCTATTGCCACTTCAGGTTTCAGACTGATATTTGATGGATACAGATGCTTAGTATATGATCTTTGTGATGACAATGCCATACTTCTCATTGGCAGTTTGCAAAAGGGGCTTTATCACCTTGATCATCACTCAGCTACATTTTCTATTGAAGCATTTGCTATTTCAAATTCACAGCTTGCTGAAACTCATCTTTGGCATGAGAGAATGGGTCATCTAAATTATAGAGCTCTTGCCAAGTTACATTCACAGGGCATGCCAAATTATGTACCTCAAACTCACACAATTTCCAAACGTGTGTGAGGGTTGTCTTTTGGGTAAGATGCATCGGTTTCCTTTTCAAAAATATTGTCCAAAATTCTCACAAAGGAAATTGCAGCTAGTGCACAAGGATGTCTGTGGCCGAATGAGAACAAATGCCATTGGAGGGTACAAATATTTCATGACTCTAGAATTGATGACTTCACAAGATATTGCTGGGTATATGCTTTAAAAGCCAAATCTAAAGTGTTCTCATGCTTTCAGAGGTGGCTGAATATGGTTGAGAATGAATCAGGATGCAAGCATGTCACCCTCAACACAAATAGGGGGGAGAGTATATGTCAAAGGAGTTTGATGCATTTTTGGCTTCACGGGGCATTGTTCACTCATGCACTACTCCTTACACTCCTTAGAAAAATCATGTTCCTGAAAGAAAGAACAGGTCCACTATGGAGATGGTCAGATGCATGCTTAAGGCCAAGTCCTTGCCCAATAAATTTTGACTTGATGCAGTGATGTGTGCCAACTATGTGCTAAATAGAGCACCTACAAGGGCATTGAGGACTATTACACCTTATGAAGCATGGAAAGGCAGGAAGCCTTCACTTTCACACATGAGAGTTTTTGGGTCTCTTGCATATGTCCATGTACCATCTCAGCTGAGACATAAGCTTGATGATAAGGCAATCAAATGCATATTTATTGGTTACAGCCAGAAGAGCAGAGGGTATCGATTGTACCAACCAAATACTGGGAAGATTATTATCAGTAGAGATGTCATCTTTGTTGAACATTCAGCTTCTCCTCTTGTAGATTGCAAGGCAAAGCCAGTGATTGATGTGTTTGATGCTTTTGATAGCTTGGTACCTCTTTTCCCATCAGGGGGGGGGGGATTTTGACCAGCAACCTGAGCCACTTTTAGGCCCTTCCACAAGCAATGATCAGCCTCCTTTACATGCTGATTTGCAACCTCCTCTTCCAGCACAAATTGATCCTACTATTCATGATGCAATGATTGAAGAAAGGGCTGTCAATAAATAGCAAAAATCAATTCCAAAACGGCTTCTTGATACCTTAAGGGACAACAAACAAGATCAGGCTCTTGCTGCCTATACAAGATCAGCCAACCGTCAGATGCATGGTCACTTTCTTGAGGCAACACTTCTTGCTATAGCATGCAATGAAGAGCCCTTATGCCACGAAGATGCTTTTGATAGCAAGCAGTGGATGGATGCTATGAAGTCTATTGAGAAAAATGACACATGGGAATCGGTAGATCTTCCTCCTGGCAAGCATGCTATTGGTACAATGTGGGTCTACAAATTGAAAAGGAAATCTGATGGTAGCATAGATCGGCACCTTGTTGCAAAAGGATATGCTCAAAAACAAGGCATTGATTCTGAGGAGACCTTTGCTCCCACTTCCAGGATTACCACCATCAGATGTGTCATTGCCATCGTAGCCCACAGGCATTGGCAGGTGCATCAGCTTAACATCAAAACTACCTTTCTTCATGGGGATTTGCAGGAAGAGGTATATGTGTCACAACCTCCTGGCTTTGAGGTTGTTGGATGTGAAAACAAGGTATGCCGGTTGCATAAAGTCCTTTATGGATTGAAGCAGGCACCCAGGGCATGGTATGCCAAAATTCATGCACACTTGCTGTCCCTTGGTTTTCAAAACAATTCTACAGAGCCCATTCTTTATGCCCGTGGGAGTGGTTCTGAATTTTTGGTGCTGATTTTATATGTGGATGACATGCTGATTATTGGCCCCGATACTCAGCATATTTTAGATTTTAAGGCTGATTTGCAGCTAAGTCATTTGAAATGTCAAATTTGGGATAGCTCCAGTAACACTTGGGCATTCAGTTTGCTCATGTTGAGGGGGGTATTATGATGACTCAGTCCAAGTACATTGGACAGTTCCTTGAATGTTTCTTGTTTGAGGATTGCAAACCAATCTCTACTCCAGTGGAACTGGCTTCAAATACTCTGCTTCTGATGGGAGTCCACTGTGTGATGTCACCCTCTACCAGCAGGCTGTTGGATGTCTCATTTGCTTGTGCCACATCTGTCCTGATTTATAGTATGCTATATCCCAACTCAGTCAGCGGTTCATGCACATGCCTAGTTCACAGCATTGGCAAGAAGTGAAGAGAGTCTTCAAATATCTCAAAGGTACTCAGGATTTAGCTCTCTTCTATGGTGATCAAGGTTCACTTGTCATGCATGCTTACACGGACAGTGACTGGGAAGGTTGTTCTGACACTAGAGTGTCCCACACTGATAACTGTTTTTTGCTTGGTAACCCATGCATCTCTTGGCTCAGCAAAAAGCAACCTACAGTTGCCACTTCTAGCTATGAGGCTAAGTACAAGGCAGCCTTCACTACTACAGTTGAGTATGTCTAGCTTTGACAGTCACTTGCAGATCTTGATATATGTCAATCATCCTCCACTACTCTCTACACTGGCAGCCAGAGTGCTTTGTCTATTACGCGTAATCTAGTCTTTCATGCGTGTACCAAGCACATTGAGGTTCACTATCATTATGTTCGAGAGCGCTTGTCAGTGGGAGACATAGAGTTGTCTTACATTTCGACTGAGGACAACTTCGCATATCTGTTTAGAAAGGCACTTCCTCGTCCCAAGTTAGAAGCTTTTTGTCAAGCTTTACACTTAGTTTCCTTTGTTACATGATCTGCCCTGCCTTGTACATTCATAGGTGGCTATATCCCTTGGGATGAACATGTGCCACCATGACCAGAAAATACCAGGTATTCTGTGATGCTTCCAGGATACTTCAGCTCATACCATGGAGGGGGGTTTGTAGGCCATATTCTCCCACCTTCCTATTCTAGCAAGATACGGTACCTAAAATGCCTTCCCTCCTATTGTAGCAATGTATTTAACTTTTGAAGCACCTTTGAACCATATATGTTTGAGTTTGTTCCTTGTTGTTTGTTGTTTTTGTGCTACTTTTGTGTTTGCTTGGGATGTTGCTTTTATCTATTGTGTATGTGCCCCTTTTGTATTTGAATGTTATTTTTTTGTGCTTCTTTGAGTTTTGCAGATGTATGTTGTTTTGAGGTTTCAGGAGATTGCCCCTATGTCTATAATGATTTTGTGGTTGTTTTTGTTATTATGGTTTTATGTATGTTTATGTTTGTCATTGCATGTTTTATATATGGTAGTGCTTTCTAGGATGTAAATCTAAGTTGTTGTTTTGTTTTGCTTTCATGTTGGTTACATTACTTTTGTGGAAATTGTAGTTGTATGTCTGCATTCGTAAACTTCCAATATTCTTTTTCGAGATACAAAAACATCTTGTCACTTGAAAATTTTTCTTTTGACAACATTGTGTGGGGGAGATTAATCATGATAGCATAGAAGGGCTACATGTTGTTCTAGGTATAAAAGGAATTAAAAATCTTAGAGTCTTTTAAAAGGTCCAAGGTTGAAAAAAGTACTCTTATCTTCATGTGATGGTGGATAATGTTTTTAATTCTAGTCTATAATTTCTTGGACAGAACTGGTATTTTACATTTTGGAGTATCTAGCCCTCAAGATCACTTATTCTTTCTATAAACCAATGGTACGCTCTTGGTGAGCACTTTAAGATGACATATTAAATCAAAATATTTCATGTCTAGGTTGAGAGTTTTCAAAAGCAGCAGGAGAATGCATGCACAACATGCTTAATACAATAGATTGAATCCAAAAAACTTCACATAGGGATGTCTCGACATTTGCAACATACTTCCACAAGAAATCAATCAAATCATTTTTTGTCTCATCTAAGCAAAATACAAAGGAATTGAATCTGGAAATATCTCATGTGATTTTCTATTCCATGTAAAGAAAATACAAAGAAGCAAAATGCACAAATAGCTCAAGTATTACTAGGTTTCAGCATTGGAAATTTTTGGGCAAAAAGATTTTTGCACTGATGCATTAAAACAGATTAATCCAAAAGTGTTTCTATCTATTAGAATCATACAAAGATATATACAATAACTAGAGAAAAGGCTCATACATATTCTACAACTCAAATGAGTCTACAAGATCGAAATCAGACCCTCTACATTCTTGTTTAAACTCAGCCAGTTGTCATTTACTAAGCACAAAATGAGCTAAGTACAAATTGAACCTCATCCATCTAGCCAACCAAAACCAACAAGCAAAAATTGTAGGAAAGACAATAGTCCAAGGGTGTGCAACTTCTCTGTGACATGTATCAAAACCATGAAGTTTATTTCATATGCCGGGGCTAAAAATTGACATGTCCCTGATGATTAAGTGAAAAAGCTCCAACTTTTCTAATAGTGGCAAGGATTGCTTTCATATTGGTTGAGTTTTTAGAATAAAGTGAAAGAAATGGTTCATCAAAGCCAAGAACCTAGCCTATGTTAACATTGTGCAATAAGACATTCATTTGTGTTGTGCAGCGCTATGTTATGCACACTAGCAATTTGAGTAATGGGAGTTAAAGATGAAAAATCATGATAGAACTATTTTAGTCCCTACCAACCAAATTTTGTGCTTTTACATTGAGTGCATATAGCTTCAATCTTCATAGTGTTCAATTTGATGATCTGTAGTGTGCCAAATACCTATACAGCAATAGAGCAAGAGATTGACAAATAAGAGGAATTGGGTCTAGCTCTAGAGAAAAGAACGCTCAAGAGCTATTTAAGTTCTTGAACAACATTATATATTTACAAGGGATAAAATGTACATGCCCACCAAGGACGAGGCCTATACTTTTAAATTTCTATTCACATGAAACTTCTTTTATTTAATTGAATATCCTCAATACCCTGCTTGCATCCACCACCATCTTCATGTAGCACTCAGCACTTTGTTTTCAACTGTCACAATGTTTCCATCAATTGATTTGTTAGTTCTTCAAATTTATATTGTCTGTGAGAAACACATTTCAAAAAGACCATTTAAAGGTGTACTAGAAGGTTAGGTTGAATCCCAAATTGAGGGCTTCAAAGCAACTCCATGAAGACAAGGTTCCCTTTTCGTGAAATGCAAAGAAAATGAATGCAATGTTTAGCAGATGATTTCAAGAATGCATAACAAGCAAGGTTGCCAGAGTGAGAACATCTCATTTTGTAAGCTTATCTGAGTATGTGAACCATAGTTTTCCATATGGTAAGAAATTCTTGCTTGAATAGAGTCATCTTAGAAGTTTTAGAGAATATATTGACATGACTACCTTGTCTTTATAAAATGATTGAGGGATTAGTAAGTCTTAATATCATTCTAAGTCTTTTTTGTGGGAATATTTACAAGTAGACAAAGGATGGGAGACTTACATTGATTCTTTTTAGATTCTATGATTCTAACATTTTTTCGAAGAGCAAAGAGCTTTTTGGGATACGTATCCTTTTGCATTATGGGTCTTATAGATAGCAAGTTTTAAATGAAGTCTGCTTGAAGGAATTAATTCGAGCAAACACATAATCACATGTGTGTTTTGTGGATGTTTTTGCTTGAATACGGAGGTCTTGCACATATCATATTGTTCAAAATCAACAAATGTGTCCATGCTATTGTAGTCTCTATTTCTTTTTCACAATAGTCTGAACTCCAAAATCAGTAAACTTAAACTCAACAAGATATGATGGAGCTTATACCATAAGAGAGCCAACAAATACGAAGCTCCAAGACTATCGGCAAAAAGCCGCACACAAATAGACAATCGGATTGTTAACATGCTTCTGGGCACGTCAATGTTGCTATTTGTGTTGCACCTCATGCAATTTTGTCCATCCAACCGTGCCGTCCTTTGAGCCTGTGAGGTGACGCCATGGGCATGGATTTAAATAGAGGCGAGGATATAAAATCGAAAAGACGAAGTACATGGGCCAATGTGTTTGCAAGGTTATGCGAATTATCGTCATTACATTTCCATGATATGTCTTCTCCCTTACAATTAAAGGTTATATGTTTGAACATATGTTTTTCCAGAAGCAAAACAGAGACTAGTGCTAGTTGCAAATCCAAAAGACAACACATCTTCTTGTGCCGTGCCATAAGGGCTGACAAGGCCCCCTCTTTTTCCCATTTAGTGCCCACCTCTTCTGCCCCCGAATCTGCCATGCATCTTCCACCTCTGCTACAACCGGTACAAAGTCCCAAAATCACACCATCTACAGCATCACTAGAAACTGACTTCCCTGAAGACTCTGGAATGATGGAGATGCTTATGGAGAAAGACCAGCACCTCTTGTCCCAGCTAGAAGAGAATTCATGGCAGCTGGAACAAAACATAAGTTAGCTGGAAGAAACTAAGAAGCAGCTGGAAGGAAAAAAAGAGGCAGAAAAGCCTCAAGAAGCTCGAATTTTGAAAGACTTTTCTTGTTGATGCGAGATGAACGAAAGCACGAGGAGGTACTTAGGCGCGCAGAGCTTGCCTAGAGCAAGAAGTAGCACAGACTTGATCAAGAGGCTATTATGCTTCAACATAAGCACATGTTAGACACTATGCCCATGACGTATCCCCAATGACAATCTTCTAAGAGGCATTGTTTGTAACATGTGTCCAAGTCTTTTGTATATTGAAAACAGGGCAAAGCATTCGAATAACTTCGAAATCTTGATAACTTGTTGAAGAAGCATGCAAAGGTGGTCTCACTCGAGTGTCATCCCACTAACTCACAAGAAACGCCATGCATCTAATTGCATATCCTCAAACTGTTAAGATGAGAGGGGTTGAATGATGACCCTTTTGTAGTGTTCATCTAAGATGATATCGCTAGTACTGCTGCCAATCCTCACGCTGTCGTGGAGTTTGCAAGGTCAAAGGGCAAGATTACCATGAGGCAGAGTCCTCTAAATTTGATTTTTTTTGAGCCCTGTACTGCTTGCCTTTTCTTCCACCTTCGGATTTGTAGCCTTAATCTTTTTTCCTGTTAATGCTTAATGAACAGTTCACGGGAGGCGTGCATTTGCTCGTATGTAATCTTTCACATTTTCTAAAGAAAAGTTATTGAGCAATTAGCCTCATTCATGGACATCATTGCCATAACGATTCTAAGGAAGTGTATAACAGTGTCCACACTCTTACTACTATCGAGGAACACAGTGACAAAAATGCATCTTTCCACATTGGGATTTTGAAATGACAGGACTATTGCAAATACATTCTTTTCTTTTAAAATAAATGAGGCTTCCAGCTTTTATTTTATTATGAAGGCTCAAATATGGAACAACATCAACATATCAATTAGCCTCATTCACGAACAACATGGCCACACTGATTCTAAGGAAACGTATAACAAGTGTCCACGCTCTCACTACTATTGAGGAACACACTAACAAAAATGCATCTTTCCACGTTGGGATTTCGAAATGATGGGACTACTGCAAATACATTCTTTTCTTCTAAAATAAATGAGGCTTACAACTTTTATTTTATGAAGAAGTCTCAAACATGGAACAACATCATTATATCATGCTTGTGGTCCATCACGATGAAGTATGAGGGCCTTCAGTGATGGGACTTGGCCAATCACTTGGATGCTATTCCACGTGTAGCAATATGGCCTTGAGGGGTCTCTATTAACAATAGTGCCTCCGCATCCCTTGCACTCAAACTCCACCAATTGCTTGTTCGCATTCATAAAGCAAAGCACTCGAGAGCCCTGCAAATGGGAATATTACGTTTTCTTACAACTTATGAACTTGAAACAAAGTGAAAGAGGAATGGTAGAGTGATTACCATCTGGCCATAGCTCAAATGAGAAACTTGGTTGATGAAGGCATCCTTTATTTTGCTCTTTATAGTACCCTCACGAATGTCGGCGAGGATTGTGAAATCGTAGATGCCCAGTGTGTTCTATAGGGTCAAAGTGTGGAGAGAAGCAAAGTACAAGGACACTGCAAGCAAAAGCTGTCTTACTAGAATGATGAAAAGAAAGCAAGTACAAAGTACATGAAAGAGACCCTAGGACTAAGTGTCCTAGGTGTCACATAGGACTAAGTGTCCTATGTGGCATAAAAGGCACTAGAACACTGAAGTGCCTATAACCTACAAGGCACATACCAGGGTCCATAGGGCATCAATATGAAAACATTTGAACGCTACCGCACATTGAAGGGTAGCACTCTCATTGAAAATTCATGAATTAAAGTTTCCTTACATCTAATCACTTAGCCCCATTTTTCATGATTATATACTTATCAACCTACTCTCCATCATATACTTAGTTGTGAGATTTTTTAAGGTTGAAGTCGTTTTCAATCACATCCCTATTGTCCATTCTGTTAAAATTATTTGTATTCATTTTTCCTTGGTGTTTCTCAATTCTAAAAATGTTTCTATGCTTAGATAAGTGTATACTTTTATGATATCCCATTGTATTTTGACCATTCTTATTTTCTATTTCTTAAGGAAGAGAACCCAATGAGCATGCCACGTGGAGAGCTTCTCAGAGAGCCTCCTAGAGAGTGACCTAAGCTGAGCCATGTGGTGGTGCACTATTGCCTCTCAGAGAATGAGTTGCAAAGCTATGTCACATCTAGAGCATGCAACGGGAAAGCGTGCGATGGGAGAGCTACAGAGCTATATCCTGGAGTAGATTTGAAAGGTGGTGTCTTTCACAAGAGCTAGCTCCTCCTAAGTGCAAGGCGAGGTTGTGCCATGTGGCACCCTCTCCATGCCCCCCCACCAACTCTCTCTCTCTCTCTCTCTCTCTCTCTCTCTCTCCATGCCCCCCCACCAACGTCGTAGGATTGTTCCTACGATGTTCAAAAATTATCTATCCTGGTGTATAGGCCATCCTTCCCCATCAAGTTTAATAAAACCCACGTGGGTCTTGGTCGTTAAGGCTCTGGTTCATGTTGTTGGGTGTTGCGTGTTCGATCCTCAGGGATCGACGTTGGATGAGTTAGAACTGGCTCCTTGGGATTGTTCCTACGACGTTAAAAAACTATCTATCCTGGTGTATAGGCCATCCTTCCCCATCAAGTTTAATAAAACCCGCATGGGTCTTGGTGGTTAAGGCTCTGGTTCATGTCGTTGGGTGTTGTGTGTTCGATCCTCAGGGATCGACGTCGGATGAGTCAGAACTGGCTCCTTGGGATTGTTCCTACGACGTTAAAAAACTATCTATCCTTGTGTATAGGCCATCCTTCCCCATCAAGTTTAAAAAAAACCCTCGTGGGTCTTGGTGGTTAAGGCTCTGGTTCATGTCATTGGGTGTTGTGTGTTCGATCCTCAGGGATGGATGTCGGATGAGTCAGAACTGGCTCCTTGGGATTGTTCCTACGACGTTAAAAAACTATCTATCCTGGTGTATAGGCCATCCTTCCCCATCAAGTTTAATAAAACCCGCGTGGGTCTTGGTGAAGGCTCTGGTTCATGTCGTTGGGTGTTGTGTGTTCGATCCTCAGGGATCGACGTCGGATGAGTCAGAACTGGCTCCTTGGGATTGTTCCTATGACGTTAAAAAACTCTCTCTCTCTCTCTCTCTCTCTCTCTCTCTCTCTCTCTCTCTCTCTCTCTCTCTCTCTCTCTCTCTCTCTCTCTCTCTCTCTCTCCCCCTCTCTCCCTCTCTCTCTCTCTCTCTCTCTCTCTCTCTCTCTCTCTCTCTCCCCCCTCCCTCCCTCCCTCCCTCGCTCTCTCTCTCTCTCTCTTCCTCTCTCCCTCCCTCCCTCCCTACCTCCCTCCCTCTCTCTCTCTCTCTCTCTCTCTCTCTCTCTCTCTCTCTCTCCACACTTTTTTTAGTGAAAACTTTGAATGCTTTATATTACAAGATAGCTATCCAGAAAAAAACTGGTAAGCCAAAATATTACATCAAGCAACAATGTCCATGTAGGACAAATATACATCCTGATCTATGTAGTGAGTTTGCAGACAATCAAAGAGCTATTGCTGCAGAGAATGACGGAAGAAAACAAAAGTAGAAAAAACTGGATCACTTTGTGGTTTCTAGCTTTCTAGAGAGTCTAGAGTGCCCAGAGTAAACCCAGGTAAAGAAACCTCTCTCTCTCTCTCTCTCTCACACACACACACACACACACGAGGGTATAATTAGCACCTCATAATAAAAGGTGGTCCTCCCTTAGAAAACATTGTTGATGGGAAGAGCGTTAGACACGTATTACCATGAGAGAATTTTCCCTAGAATATACAATATGACATTTGGATTATATATGAATGATGACTGGATGCACTAGTACATCCCCTCCAAATAGTATATTGCATACACTGTTGATGACGCTCGGCCTAGGAGAGCAATATATATGATTGCTCATAATAGATTCCTATTAACAATTAATCAAGGTATAACAATTATTTGTGGAATAACCTTGCAGGATTCCATGATATACCCAATAATAGATAGGGGTAATATTCCCCATAGGGACCCGGTATAATGTGATATTAATACGTGAAATGTAGGAACTCATCTTTCTCACTTGGAGTGAGGTCTGGGGAAAGCATAGATTCAAGCTGTTGAGGACTAGATGTTACCTTTTCTGTAGGTGGCGGGGTCGGAGACACCCCCATCATGTAAACTTCCTCATCTGAGAACTCCCCCCGTCTGATCCTTCCATTGATTCAGACACCGAGGATGAGAGAGTATCACTATCTTGCTCCTCTTCTTCTTCTGGTTCCATGGCATCTGGTTGCACCGGGATCTTCTCCTTAGAAGCACCAAAAGACATGTGTCCTGTCTTCCAATAGCTGACTGCATCACTCTTTCTCAACCATGGTCTCCCGAGTATGGCTGGGTAACTCCTACCTGTATCTTCAATGTCCACTACATAGAAATTGACGGTGGTGGTCAACCTATTGACAGTGGTGATGGGAAAATCCTCAATCACTCCCAGGGTGGCGAGTCGTCGACCATCTGCTACCTTGATTCGAGTGGAGGAACGCCTTGTGCATTTCAAATTCAATTTCTTCATGATTTGGGGCACCATGATATTACATGCAGCTCCCCCATCAACACACACATTTTTGACACGGCAATTATCTATGATGACATCTACTGTATGTGGGTGCCGATCAATTTCTTCAGAGATAGAAGATACCTCGTACCTTTCCCTTTTTCTTGCTCCTCCTTGTTGAGAGCCCTTGCTGCAACTCACGTCTCACCTTAGGGCTTAATGCTATTAGTTGAGGGAGCGTGATGCTCAAAGACCGATGAGCAAGGTCCTGAACGACCGAATAGTCCTCTTGCCCTGAGCCGATGGGAAAATCCGAGGGTGACCACTTACTCCTGCGGGATCTTTCAGTCTTCTCTATTGGTGGGTCTGCCATCTCAGCATCTGAGGGCTCTGAGAAGGGCACCTTCTTCCTGGGGTGGCCAGGTCCATGGTTTGGAGAGGGGTCCGAGGTGGTACGATTTCTTTTCCCAAGGTCAAGGATCTCTACCTCAGAATCCTCAGTGCCTGATTCACTTAGAAGATTCACCCTTGGAATGTTGGGACATTCCGTGCGATAATGACTCTTCTAGTGGCACTCGTAGCATACAACATTAGCACGGTCTCTTGGAGGGCGGTTGGCTTGATTTCTGATGCCCACCATCTCAAGCTGAAGATCTCATTCAGGGCCTTGGCTAGGTCATTGACTCAAGGTTCTTTTGCAGGGGGGGCCTCTTTAGCTGGAGGGGCCGAGGGAGTAGAAAGGAGGGGGGCTCGTGGGCGAGGCTGGGGAAATCTTTGAGGCGGAAGGTGAGAATATACACCTTGTTTAGGGTAACCATCTAAGGGAGGACCATACATTTGAGGTGGAGGCGGTGGATACATCCCTGATGGGGGGTAGGGGTATGCCCCTAAGTTAGACCCCCCAGGTTGTTGTTGCAAGAATTGAGGGGGTTGCGGAGGGACAATCGTCTTCTTTGAAGCGGGGCCAAACTGAACTTTATCAAACCTTTGAGCAATCTCATGTGCTAGCACCATAGTTTCTGGATTCTCCCATTTAAGCTTGAGGCAGAATTCGTCACTTGCTCCTACTACAAGGTAGCCCAAACGTGCTGAGTCATTCCAGCTCGAAATTCGGCATTGTCCTCTTACGTAGCAATTAAACGGTCCAGGAGCGTGGCCACTCGATCCACATATCGACGCGCCATCTCACCTTCTGACTGCTTCAAGTTTGCCACCTGCATGTACACATTCTTCGGCTCCTCTTCTTTGCCGAAATACTCAATCATCGCTATTGTCAACCTTGGCCAGCTTTAGCGATTACCACACTTGAGCCAAACCCTCTAGAAATGTGGGAAGAACCAATAGCCATCTGTCTTCAGTGAGAAAGTTGAGAGAAACACAATGGCGCTTGAAGGCCACAAGATACTCATTTGGATTTTCTTCAACCCATCCACAGAAAACGAGAATGTCAGCCATGCTTGGAAAATGGAAAAGAGAGAGATGAAATGAGGCTTATCTATGGTCAAACAATGGAAAGAGGTAGCTTGAACTGAAAATCAGGTGAAGATACATCCACAAAGCACACATAGGCAGGGTAGGGTGTGACTGGTGTATTGCGAAATACTACCCGGGAAGAATTTTCAGCATAGAATAGCTCATAGACAATCTTAAAAGGACTAACCCTCATGATATCACAGCCATCTTTACAAGCGAGGGTTAGAGACACGGTGCCGCATGAGGTTGTTCATCAAGGCAAACAAGAATGCCATGACAAATGTCAACAATTGGAGAGCTTGCACAACACCTTCAACTTCTTCCAGTTCTTGTAATCGCCATGCTATTTCTTCAAGGGGTGTGCAGTCTGGCATCCTTCCTTTGAGCAATGTCCTTGAGGACCTTTCTGATGATCTTCCAAAGTCGGTAAACTCGTATCAAATATGCCCAACACTTAGTTTCATGATGACCACAACCTTTGCATTCCTTACAAATGATCACCCTCCTTCGTGGCTTGCAGCTTTGTTGGGGCGGTGCTTCCACTCACTTCATGCATGATTGAAGTACAAGCTTCACGTGCTAAGAAATCAGCAACTAGATTTTGAGCTTGAGGGATATGCTGAATTTTTACTTCTTCAAATTGGTTGTAAAGTTCCAATGGTTGTTGATGTCATGGAATCAAGCCTTTGCTCTGCACCTTCCACCTTCCACTAAATTGTTCACACACTAGTTGGGAATCTCCTTGCACCTCAAGTTGCTTGACGTGATGTTCTTGTGCCTTTTGTAGCCCAAAAATGAGTGCCAAATACTCAGCTTGGTTGCAAGTACTTGCAGGTGCAGACTTGCTATAACAATACTCCTCACCACCCGGTGAAGTGAGCTTCACACCCACACCAACAACCTTGGTCGAAGGTTTGTAAGCTCCATCAAATTGAAGGATCCAAGATGTGATCACACCGAGACTAAAATCCAGACATCCCAAGTTTCTCAGTAGTCCAAGATAGGTAGAAGGAGAGGGTGGGGAGAATTCAATACTTGAGCCAAACGTTCAGCACCAAATAAACTTGCAATCCTTTGTTGATAGTTTATCTTTAGACAAAAAAGAATTACAACTTGAAGCTCAAAATGAGGTACAAAAGGTTGATTAGGTACAAATGGATTCCTTGGTCGAAACATTACCATAGCTGACAGCTAGAAACCTTTGTAGTGAGATTGAGAATAAACCATTCAAGACGAGCTTATCCATAGGAATTAATAAGCAGATGTGCCAAATCTCCCCCCAAGCTTGGGGAGTGTCCCATCCTTCGAAGAAGGACACCCTTTTAATTACCTCTGAAGTAGCAAGTAGCTCGATCACCGCACAATGAGTAGAATTGAAATCAAAGTTCTCCCAGCGTATCAATAGTTCTTCACCTTGAATCAACCACGGTGTATTATCCCACCCGTCATCTCCTTGAACAATGCACTAGACAATCAGCCGTTGAAGGTCGACATGAAGATCAAGAAAGAGATCTCGCCAATTGGTAGCCGTAATGAGCGGAGGACCATGCACCAAATCCTCAAATTCATCGAGAAATGACATAAATATCCACCCTCCTCATGTGGCGTGTGTCCGTGAAGTGAACTTGGAAAAGTTTCGAATTGGCGATCTAGTAGGAGATGTGAATAGAGCACAAGAAATGAAATACTTTTGCTTTTTACAGCAAGAGTAAACTCCCCACGGTTAGAGAGTCATAGTTCCCGAGATTTCAATATATAAGCAAAAATCATTACATTTTCATCAGTTCCTACTTGTTGGCCCAATGATAAGTCTCTCTTTTGTGAAGGGGGAGGTCTTGGGTTCAAATCCCACTCTTTAATAAAAAGAGAGGAGAGGAGAGGAGAAGGAGAAGGAGAAGGAGAAGAAGAGAAGAGGGAGGGGGGCGCGGGATCTGTTATAGTTTTGTAGAAACCCAGAAAAAATGTCCATGACTAGAAGACGCAGGAGCCCAAAAAACCGCCGCAATCTGTTCGCGATGCATGCGGGTGTACACAGTGGACACGCATAGGAGCTCAGAGGGAGCACAGATGTTACAATTATGTAGATGCAACCGGTACGAGCAGAAGATTCGCTAGCTAGAATACACGTAGGAACCATGAGCAGGAAGCAGGCAGACTGGAAATGCAAAAGCAGGGAGGCTTTGCAGCCATAGAGACAGGGAAGGCACACAGTTTGGAGGTGCAAAAAGTAGAGAACTACGCATGGAAGAGACCACAAAGCCGCACCTAGTCGTAGGACTAACAGATTTTATACCACTAGCCATGGAGATTTCGATCCCAGCAGCCACACCAATTCTGTTAGCCACAAAAGAAATCAGGACAAGAGGCTAGACACTAAGCATGGCAAAATGTTATCATGGGAGGGGAAAAGGGATTAGAAGGGGAGGGAATGAAGAGGGAGACTATGGCACAAGGGGAAAGGGAGTGGGGAAGAGAAGCATGTACATGATTGGAGGAGGAATGTAAAGATGGAGACATCAAGGAAAGAGGACCATGCTTTATTTGAAAGGAAGGGAAGGGGAAATCAAAGTACTAGCTAGGTGGCTTTACAAGAATGAGCGTGTCTCATCAAGGAATAGCCCCCTCCTTTTATAGCCAAGAGAGAGGGTCTCTCCCAATAAATGCATCCTCCCACATGCATGGTATGTGTGGAAAAGTCTCCCATGTGGGCTAGGCAGTTACACACTCTCAATTGTATGCGACAACCCTTTGCCTCATTTTTCCACATAAATCAAGCCCCATACCTCAAGTCTATGATACTCCCTTGGTCTCTCCCCAATTTTATAATACGTTCAAACCTCTAGGAGGACAAGTGGAGGGTTGGCACAAGGAATCTTGCCACCTTATCCTACTTTCCCCATTATTTAACTTGCATTCTTGGACCTTCTATACCTCCCCCACATGGGCCTATCCTACATGGAGGGAATAATCCAATATAATATCCATCTCCACCTATTTCATATTACTTCTCCCATGGACTTTGGGCCATATCTCACTAAATGCAGCCTAGGTGGAGGGGTGGCACATGGAGGAGCCATGCCACCTTACATTTTATAATATTACTACCATGGATTATGTGTTGAGATATCGAGCTCCACTCGTGATATGCCAAGGTGACCGTTGTGCATTTATGTCACTGACTTGTTAGCTGCAGATGCGGTTGGTACACCGCCCATGAATAATAGCTGGATGATAGCTATCCTTATGTACTCTAGTTCGTGGCTCAATTAGTATGCCACCTTAGTTAGCTGAGTTTGGTTTGAGACCCACATATAGAGTTCTTTTGGCTTTCACAACTAAGAAGAGGAAAAGTGTTTTCAGCCTTCACCTTTGTGTGTATTCCCCCATTGTGTATGTGAGAAAGCCGCAAGTGAGACTCCTTCCTTCTCTCCCACTATCTTCACATGGTATCAGAGCCTGGTTAGTGGTAAGGAGCTCAAGAAATGTAATATAATACCTTGCTCCTCCATGGGTAACATTGTACCGTAGGACTCCAAATATTAGAGCACACTATTTCCAAAGGAAATTTGCTTATTCTCCCCCTCTTTGGACATGGCAACCTAGTTTGTTTGGCAAACTGACATGCTAGACATACATGGCTGAAATCATGTCACAACCTTCTATGACTAGATTCATTTCCTTAGTACATAGCGGTCCCTCATAGACCAAGTGTAATTGTTTATGTCTATCTCCCTTTCATAGCCTTTCATAGCTTTCTTGCTTGCCTTAAAGAGTTTGTCATCTTCAAACGTATACCCATGACCTTTGAAGTTCTTCAGTAAAAGTCAATTACAACTATAGTTTTAAACAAAGTTCTTCACAAGCATCACTCACATTTTAGGTTCGCTTAAACACAATCTCTCAATGTTTCAACTTACTCTCTTTAGTCCTAGTTTTTGGTAGTGATAATCGATCTAAAGTTCATACAAGTAAAAGAAATTGTTGAACCTGAAACTCACAACTCTAAATAAGGAATAAGTGAACCTATAATTCAAAATCTAGAAAGCGAACCTAGAGTCCATGAACCCAAAACCTAAAACCAAGAATGTTAAGTGCATCTAGAACCACTAATCAACCCAAAACAAGCGAACCTATTAACCCAAAACAAGTACGTTCAAAACTAGATAATGGAAAATAAGTGCACCCTGAACTAATTATCCCATAAAAATTAACTGACTAGAACAAGTAAGCCCAAAACCAAAAACCTTGCCCTAGAATAAATGAACTCAAAACTTGGTTGAGCTCAAAACTCAAAATGAGTGAACCTAGAACCTTAGAAAAATGTAACTTATAATCATGTAAGGCTCCTCTGTAATCAATGGTATGAGGTCATGAGGCACTTAATCAAATCAATGGTATGAGGTCGTGAGGCACTAAGACAAATTAGAATGAGAATACATATATTTTGTTCGAATTGAGATATTAAAGATACTTATTAATACTTGAACATGATTAGTGCCTCAGTAGCCTTGTAATTAACAACACGGTCTTGCACATGATCTAGGAGGTGATCCCCTAGCTCACACCAACTTGCATAGGACATGAAACCTATGTAACAAGTTGATGTGAGCCCCCAGATCAGGGTCAACTTGCATATGATGTGAATTAAGGAGATGTCATGCTAGGAGGATGTATCTGAGGATAGGAAAGGTTGATGGTCTAAAAAAAGAATATTGTAGCATACTTGAAGAATCTTTGAGAGTTAATATATATTTTTGACAATGGTTAGCCCTCCAATTCCATTGACAATACTAGGCAAAGAATTAGATGCTCATTACTCTCTCAAAATGTCTATGTAAGCATAAGACTACATCAAAAAATGTGTACATATGCCTTTATAAATAGGGCAGCAAGTAATATGTACAAATTGATTTATAGGGAGAACATCAGATTATGTGTACAAATGCATTTATAAGGTACTCTTGAGCATCCCACATAATTTCATATTCCTTTCCTGCATGACATAAGGGTAATTTCCTATCAAGGTTCTCCATTTTGCGAGTGGTAACTCTAATAGGCATTTAAGATAAGAGGACATGGAAAATGGAGATGTATTAGGAATGTCTTTAGGAATGGCTATCTTACTGGCTGCACATTAGACATACTTATGTCAAGGTAATTTGGAAAAGAGAAAAATAAAATCAATTTTGATGGAGGAGCTTCTAGAATCAACAATGTGGGTGGAATACAATGTATTATGATAAAAATTATTAAAGGTTTGAAAGATTTCCCCTTAGGCAACGTGGCAAAACCCATATAAACCTTGCTAAGGGTAAAAGGGAGAGGAGAGGAGAAGGGTGAAAAGGGAGGAGAGGAGCAACTAACGTATGGGGGATAGGCCATCTTCATTCCCTCTATAGGACTTGTAAATCATTATGGGAATGAAGCCATGTGAGTCTAGAAATAAATAACAAATCATAAGAGTGAACGTACATTAATCCTTATGCCCACACTTCCTACTAATCATAACCTTTGAATGTTTCACTGATTTGTTCAACCATAGTATCAAGAATCAAATAGTGGAAAGCATGGCCATCAATGTATAAAGAGTCCATCCAAATATGAATGGATAGAAACTACATCTAAAGGGATCATATTCACACATTTAATTACTTAATGAAGAGAGAGAGAGAGAGAGAGAGAGAGAGAGAGAGAGAGAGAGAGAGAGGTTGGGGTCGGGTGGGGTCGAGGGGAGGGGCAGAGGGTTTATTATGCCATTCATCATATTTTTCTAGTAAATATTAACACTCAAGTATGCCATTACTTTGTTTTGGACCATTCATCATACCTTTATAGTAAATATTAACATTAGAGTATGCCATTCCTTTCCATAGAGGTTGGCACTCCTTTTGGTAGCCCTTGCATCACTTGCAATTGTTTGAATACCAAAGCAACCTCTTCATTCATGGTTTTTGAAGGATGTGTTGTTTTCCCTTCGTGAGACCTCATGGTCCTCCTAAGATGCACCCAGATTGAGTGTATGCCTTGTGGGAGGTGTAGTATTGTACTCATGGTCCACACCACCTGTCCCACTTTAAGGATGCTATGGGAATTTTCTAATATCAAGCCTTGTGGTAAAAAACATGCATATTTTGCATACTCTTTTTTCAAAAAGCAATCCTTTATTGAGTGACTCATTTGATACTAATGGTTTTCTATGAAAATATATTATTGCACTCCATAAGAGCATACTATTTCTTCATATGAAATGGAATGGGTAAGACCAAGTTATCATGAAAAGCTTCCTCCTCCTATTGGCAAAATGGATGTAGCAATAATTCAACAAGAAGGCTCTCACTAATGGTAGGTAATCTCATTGTACATGTAAAAAATATAGGACATGATAGAAAGAGGCGTCACGCTAAAAATGCATTATCATTTTCCTTGATAGTAGAAACATGGGGTTGATGGAATATGAGGTCAATGGAATGACATGTAACAAGACTCTATTCATGGGACCCAAGCTCACTATATATGTGAATGAGAACATGCGAGTTGATAAAAAGAGTAATCATGGTAAAGGTGCTTTTAGTAACTTTTATTGAGGATAGAAACATGAGATTGAGCTTATATGGGATGTGATAGAAAGAGGCGTCGTGCTAAAAATGCATTGTCATTTTCCTCGATAGTAGAAACATGGGGTTGATGGAATATGAGGTCAATGGAATGACATGTAACAAGATTCTACTAATGGGACCCAAGCTCATGATATATGTGAATGAGAACATGGGAGTTGATAAAAGGAGTCATCACTCATGATAAAGGTGCTTTTAGTAGTTTTTATTGAGGATAGAAACATGACACTAAGCTTATCGTCGACGTGTAATTTTTATCGAGGATAGAAACATGAGATTGAGCTTAGATAACTTGAGAATACACGGTTTACAATGCACTATAGCAATATACAAAGTGACATTGTAATGGTCATTCTTCATCTTAGGAACGTGTAAAGTGGCAACTTTATCTTGCTTGCAATGTATCCAACACCTTGCTGGAAGGATAGTCTTGCTTGCATGGAGTGAGTTGAGTAATCATTCTATAGAGATTGCCTTGACCTACATAGTAAGCTAAGAATAGTGATTGCAATGTCATGACCCATGCCATATCTATGTATACATCTCTGAGCTCCACAAGACTAAAGCCTACATCTCATGGCCTTGGCCCATGAGGGGAATCAATAGGAATCGATGTATCATATTTCTTATGACAAAAGTCCATTTCGATCACAATCTTATCGTAAGCCTACTCTAGCATATGCTAACATAGGATGGCATTGGAATAGCCACTCTTTCTCTCATTTTGAAGTCCATCTTGGGGTTTCACAGGCCTTGGTCCAGTGTAAACTAGTTGGTTTGGAATGACAATCCTATCCTAAATGAGTTGATGTGCTAGGTGCCTCGATCTTCATACGAGAGAGTATGACTTAAAGAAAAAGGGAACATAGGCTCACATTTGTCGTTTCTCTTGGACTTTAGATCACATGCATGCTAGAGGTGTACCCTTTACATCCAAATAATTAATGCAATAACTGCTTTTTGTTTTTGTTAGTAGAGGGCTAACGTAGGGAGTGTAATATTTGAACAAAAATTGAATGTGGATGACCTCTTGAACGGGGAGGAAGTCATACAATCGAGGACATAATTACACGAAATTCATGTTTTGCAGTGGTGCTTGTCTAAGAGAGCGGTGCAAGGGCAAAAACAACTGCAGCTCGTAAAGGACTACAAAAGGGGATCGAAAGAGCCAAAATCATCACGGTGCGTATCTAAATCGTCGTCCCCATCATCGTAGCTTGCAGGAATCACGCATGGTTTGCCACCAAAGAGTCCGGATTTTCGGAAAAGCTGCTGTAAATGTGTATGCGAGGATCGAATGCGATTTATTGGCATTCGGCATCCACGCAGCTCCGGCATGGCGAGAATGGACGCCAAATCTTTCACGGAAGAAAGAGCCAATCACGCAGGTACGGTTTATTCGTGCTGATCAATTGCATTATTTACGAGCCTCTATGAAGATGCTTTTGACAAAGAAAGGGCATCAAAATGCTATTGTGCAGAAAAAGGGATACTGCATCATCTATTTATAGTGTGTACTGCGACGATGGACATACAAGAAACTTTTCGATTCGGCATTCCTGCATCTAGCAACAGGTTCGTGCACTGTGATCATTCGGATGGAAAACTTGAACGTCTTCCAAGTTTGTCTTTGTTCTCTAGCGCAGGCACAGCCGCTTGCTCGTGCTCGTTATGGCTCGTTAGTTTTGTCAATTGTTTGTGAGTAGGTTATATTTTTATGTGGAATCACGTTTGGGCTGGCTTTACTTTTTCCCAAGATTGTTTTTCTTTGTCTTTGTTGACTTTTGCAATGTAATGGACCTGAAGCTAGCGCTGAATCTTAGGCCATTGCTTTGCATTGAATCATTGAAGTCAACAACAGCAGCGTCTGTTGCTTTACCACCCCTATTTTTTACCTTGCTGGTAAAACGAGTTGCTGCATTGAGAATGCCTAGTCCCGAATTTGAGGCGGCTATGATAAGCAAATCCGTCAGTCTTTGTCTCAAGGAGACGACTACTTAGCTTTGACCAAAACTTTGGTTTGTATCAAAGCTTGCTACATGACATGTAGTGCATGCTTAAATGGTGTTGAAACTTGAAACGCGCTTGCAGCTTATTATTGGAAAGTTGGATCTCCCGCTTCCCCCTTCCCCCACACACAGCGCACACGGACAGGCATGCATGCAGAGCCACATGTGCAGTGTGTGTACGCACAACACACATGCACAGGAAACACCATGTGGGGGTGGGAGGGCTACAAGGGATGTAGGGTGTTTGTGCGCTCATCAGTATGTATTGCCTAGAAGCCAACTTATTCTTCTTGCATGGCAAAGCAGAGAATAATTACAGTGATTTGTCATATTGCTGTTATTTCTTACGCACAATCTAGACTCTGTGCAGTGTTGGTTGACAAGTACATTTCCACCTGCAGATTTCAGAGCAAGTCAAAACAGTTACTAGCAGATGGAAAATCTTGCTTACATTCGTGATGACTACACTAGTATTTACCAGGTGAGCTCTGCCTAGTTGTGTAGTCTCAATTACAAATATTTATATTATGCTTGTCAACTATATTTTTAAAGCCCCTTGAACTAAAATTTAGCTCAGATTTGGATGTCGAACTTGAGTCAGTCAATTATAACTTTGAAGCCTCTTTTATTAGATTTTAGCTCAATGACTCGGAATGCTAACTTTGTAAGTCCAAACTTCTTATGTCACTATTTGGAAGAGCTTTTCTTAACAGAGATCTCTATCATGCCTTTTTTGTAAATGATTTGGACCGACATATTGTTTCTTCTCTAAGTTAGCCTGCACTTTGAAAATATCTTTTGTGAATTCTAGGTCCCCTGCAGGATGTGGATAATTGATTATGATCGCATATTTCATTCTCCTCAAACATAGTCTGTTCATATCGTGGAGGCTGTTTTTGATTCTATTATCACTTTTGTCGAGGCACATTTTGCAGTTGCACCTTGTTGTGACTTTCTTGCAGATTATTTTCAATGGTGAAACTAAATCTCTCTCTGCATATTGTTCTTACTGGCATCTTGGATCTACACTATCAAATGAGGCCTGCAGAAATTCCTTAAACTGTTACTGTGAAAAATGTCTGACGTATGTCATGTGTTAGTTGAACCTTTTGGCAACAACAAATTCATGCAAAATAGGTACAGAGAAAGGATTTATATAAACGTTGCATGCGGGCAATAGATGTACAAGACTAGCAAGTCCTGATTTTCAAAAAGACAGCTCTGGTTACTTATACACTTGATCTAGCTTCTCTTGTGCTTAAAAGGTCGAGTGTTTAGAGCTGCCTGTATCGGAGCATCACAAATACTGTGTGTGTGTGTGTGCAGGCATGTGTGTGCGAGCACAGGTTTACTGACAGGAGGTACATGGATTGCTTAGGAAGGCTAGTGTCTGCAAGACTTGAGGAAAGGGGATGTAAAAAGCTGCATGTGGTAAGAGGGGAGGGGCTGATGACGATTATTTTAGTGTCCCACATAGATCAAGCAGGTCATGGACCCTAAGTGAGCACCATATGTTTCCAAACACCGCCCTTCCCTTAGCGGATGAGGTAGAAAGACTTCAATGACAAGTAGACCTCAGCCGACATGAATTCTGTTGGATAGGTTTTAACTGAACGTTGACCAACATTACTTCTGTGATGATCATAGGACCAATCATCCTACAAACCTGTCCCAGAATGAGATCAAGGGGGAGGGGGCCAGGGAAAGGAAGGAGGGTAGGTGGAGGGCGGGGGAAGCACGCGCAGTCTAGAGAGACACATATTACCATGTCTCCATAGCCCCTTTTATGTTGTCCTCCTGTTTCACTTTTCAAGTCATGTGAATAATTCCTGTATGTAGCTGATCATTTCTGGCAAAAATCCACAGAAGGCCCAGCCCTTGTGCATATCCCTAGTGATTAAACATACATGCCTCTTGTGTATGAAGAGGTCACACCTGTCGGTTTCTGTTCACGTCAGTTATGGTTTGCAAGCTTTTAGTTTAGATTATGTGATTTTTGAATGCTACACATGAAAAAAAAAAAACACACACACATATGAGAGAGAGAGAGAGAGAGAGAGAGAGAGAGAGAGAGAGAGAGGCCGGCCAAGCTTAGACCACCAGAAAGCGCAAAATAGTGGCCAACCTCTGTCCAGAGGAGGGTAGAACAGCAGCATTTAGAGTCCATTGTGGAGGAGCTTTGGAGGCTAGTCGGATGCCCAGATCTGGTCGGACCAGGGCAGTCAACCGACCAGGTTAGCCTGACCTGGTCGGTCAACTGGTTGACCTAGTGGGCCATTGCAGGCCCCATATAAAGGGCTCTTTGCCCCCATCTCAGACAGAGAGTTTAGGGCCAGTTCTCCTCCAGATTTCTCGCAGCCTGCAGCTGCGCAGCATTGGCGGTTCATGGCCAGCAGCATAGTGCAGCAAATACCGCATATCGAGGCCCCTAGTTCAGCAGGAGGCTTCCACATCAATTAGGGGTGTTTCCATCGCATTTTGCAGTCATTTTACAGCAGCATGATACTCTGAAGGGTATCCATTTCTTACGCCATTCTGGCAATCATAAACAGACAGTAGTTAGGGCATTTACGCCAGCATCATAAATAAAGCAGTGTCCAATAGTTAGGAAGATCTCTTGTGTCTTTCATGCTTGAGTTCTCCTTCTGCATTCATCTATTTTCTGCACAGCAAATCCCCACATGTTACACACACAGACACACAGACACACACACACACACACACACAGATGTGTGCATCGTTGATTGGTTTTTTATTTGGTATACAGGTAACAGACGCTCTTGAACATGCTGGACTTGAATCATCAAACTTGATAATTGGCATTGATTTCACCAAGAGTAATGAATGGACAGGTTAGTTTCTCAAGTCCAGTTGATATGCATGAAATTGTGGATTTCTGTGCTCTATTTCAGAGACAGAGCGACTAGAGAGTAAAATTACTCAAGAGCTGAACCTACAGATCCAGGCCAAGATGCTCTGACAGGCCTGCCTTTGTTAGTGAATAGGAAGCAATTAGCTGCCACTCCACAAAGCACTACAGTGGGACTGAACAAGAGAGACATTGTAAATACTGATCCTTATTTGGCGATGTGATCTCTAGAGAAAGTGGTATAAGGGAGTGTGACAAGAGCAACCCTACTCACGGCACCATAAGATATACTTTAATTTGCAACTACACGGGCAGTGTAAAGGAAATGAGGGTGAGAAACAAAATCAAAAACAAAAACTATGAAAAGTGTAGTTGATGATATTGTATAAGCGGCCTTGCCGCAAGCTAGGTATAAAAGACATTTTTTTGTGCCGATTGTAGCAATGACCCCTTCCATTGCTCTCATTCTCTCCCTTTGGTGTAGTTCATTCCTTCATGCCCTTGCAGGGCCCTTTTATGCTTTCTGGTTGTGACCTCTTCTGCTTTGTAATCTGCATGCTAGACAATAGAAATAGATAGTTTGTAGGCTCAGAGGCCTGCAGGAGCAAGCTTACAATTAGAACATGCAACAGCAGCAGCATGCCAAACAGCCATGAGCAGTAGTTAGGAATTGTGCTGGAGCCTGGAAATAGGCTCTCAAACCTTACCTGGGTCTTAAATGCAAGCCAGCTAGCAGATCATGACCAGCTGGCCAGCCAGCTGAGGGAGCTAGTCTGTTTCATAACAGTCATGAACTTAGGTTGGCTAATTTAATCAAGCCAATCCACTTGTTGACGACGGCTCGCCTAGTTGCCAGTAATGCCCCTTCCCACTCTAGCCCAATCTTATGTACAAGGTCATTGAGATTTTACTACATGTTGCATGCTCAACCATGGAAAAGAAGGAAGAAGTCTCTTATTCACCATCCTCTTGTTGCATCCAGTTGTGCACTGTCTCTGTGACCTGGACCTTCTAACACTCCAGGAACTGTCTTCCTTGACGGTGGTCCGCTCATCCTTCACAATGTTCTGGTTTACTTGATTTTGGTTTTCATTGTGAACCATGTTAAATGCCTCACATTGTCGAGGGGAGGATAGCCTGCATTTCATTGCTCCCCAGTCATTTATTCAACTCCAAGTGCAACAGGCGGAAGTATTTTCTGCACAGAGAAGCAGCCCTAGTAAGTCCTTAGTGAGCACGGATACCGCCAGTGTTCCCCTTTGTCAGCCACATATGTGGCCGGGACTTGCCTTCATTCTTTCATGCAATTGGGAATCGGTTCCACTGATTTTCCTGATGCCTTATGCACGTCTCTCTCTCTCTCTCTCTCTCTCTCTCTCTCTCTCTCACACACACACACACACACACACACACACACACACACACACACACGCACGCACGCATGCACACCTTCCTGGTGCATGAATTTTCTCGTTTGGGCAGCTTCACATGTTTGTCAACTGAGTTGTTAAGTCTTTGCCAAACTGGGCCTTCAGAATAACAACACATATGTTAACCTCCAATAGAAGAACTTTAATATCTGGGCAATCCCTAAATACGTTATATCAAAAGCTTCCACTGTTTTATGGATCCTTTGACATTCAAAAATGGTGGCTATATCAAGCGGCATGTCTATGGGTACATGTGTAAGTGAGATCAGAAAAAATATCCCTGTTTTCACTTATATGCTTCATTTTTGTGATACACGAAGTCAGGCTTAGGCTTCATGAATCTTCTGGCATGTACACTGTTATATATATATGCGCATGGGGCACATCAAATATTTAAAAAAAATCCCCAAAATTGATCCTCGTATGCGCATGTTTATTGTGAGAGATTTACACATACTGCACATCGAATCTGGAGAGTTGGCTACACATACAAGGATGTGTTGATACTCTCTGATGGTTTCATTTTAACAAGTGATAATGAGTTGACTCACCTCAATAATGGGTTTTTAAAATAGATTTAAGCACATTGGTGAACTGCGCGCAGCTCTAGAGTGTTACATTGGTCAATTTGAGCAGTTACCTTGTGCTTGCAGGGAAGCATTCTTTTGATGGACTCAGTCTTCACACAATCTCCCCCAGCATTCTGAATCCTTACCAGCAGGCTATCTCCATTATTGGAAAAACTCTAGCCAGATTTGATGAAGATAACTTAATTCCTTGTTATGGCTTTGGAGACGGTGTGTTGACTTACCCTCTCATTGTTGCATTCCGATTGAGGAAGGTTCTTTCCTTTATACTGTAAAAAGAAGTGGGCGCTGGCATCTAGAATGCGATGTTTACGCTTGATATTGGCATTGTCTTTTTTGACACACACGATGCATTCTGAATATCTCAGTTTTGGCTAGATAGTGACCACACATGATCAGAAGGTGTTCAATTTGGATCCTAGTGGTCAACCTTGTGTTGGCATTGATGGCGTTTTACAGCGTTACAAAGAGAGACTTCCACGGCTTATCCTTTCTGGTATACCCTTGATTTCCAAGATTGATGTTACGGTGTTACATTATTATGAATATTACAACGAAGCAAGCGAATGTACTATGTATATCTTTTGTCAACCTTAAGCTCAAAGAGAGATCATTTTGTGTCACTGAAGAGCACTTGTGTAATGGATTTACAGGGCCAACCTCATTTGCTCCAATCATAAATGCTGCAATAGAGGATGTTAAGAAAAGTGGAGGCCAGTATCACATCCTTGTAATTATAGCAGATGGGCAGGTATTAGAATTGATTGATTGCAGTGCTTTAGATTTGCACCTGATGCAGCTGTCTTGGAATTAACATCAAATTTTATTGGTGGATTCTGGAATTGATACATTGCAGTTCTTTGATCTGCATATTGCAGCTATGTGAAGTTAATGCAATATGTATTTGTGGATCTATTTTATATTTGACAAGATTTGCTGAATGTGGGGTCTGACAGGTCACTGGAAATATGAATGGTGGAAGGTTGAGCATCCAAGAGAAGGCAACCATGGATGCTATTGTCAATGCAAGGTATCATACAAAGAACCGTAAGCTTGAGTGGAGCATAGGCTAAAGTACTCACAGTATCATTAAGTCGAGTTCTTGTTATGATGGATCATGGTTGCAGTAATTACCCATTGTCAATTGTGCTGGTGGGAGTTGGTGATGGGCCTTGGGACCTGATGAAACGGTTTGATGACGCAATTCCTAAGCGCAAGTTTGACAATTTTCAGGTATGATTTTTACCCTTATGGAAGCTGTTTGGTCCTTTTAATGGTTCTCACATGCTGGTGCTGTGTGAAGTTAACAAAGTTAGTTCATGCAGTTTGTGAACTTCACAGAAGTAGTGTCCCAGTGCTCAATTCCAGAACATAAGGAAGCTCAATTTGCAGTGGCTGCACTTATGGAGATACCAATGCAATATAATGCAATCAAGCACCTGCTCGGTGAAAGGTCAGAACTCCATGATTTACAATCTAATATTCAAGTCTCTCAATCATTGACTATGATTATTTCCTGTGGAAAGCGTCTGCATATCTGAAGTCCTTTTTGAGGTCTCAGTTTTTCATGTTTGTTTAAGGAGGGTACTATTTACATTCGCGTTTTTTTCTTGCAGTTGCAAGCAGCAGCACAACGATAAATGTACATGCAACAACAAGTGTACATGCAAAAAACCCTTTGTGTGTTGAAGTATAGAAACCAATTGCTGAAATAAGTTTGTCAGATGCCCATCTTCTATTAAGGGATGATGTTAACACTGATGCCAATGACCTTCAAAGCAATATGCAGGTTAATACTTATACTAAGTTTCATGTATTTCTAGTGTCTTCTTGGCAGTAGGTGAATTATAGTGCACCATGCTCTAACTATGACCCAGCCCTATTTTTTAAAATGCCTTCTCTCCAATAGGACAGCTATAAGTTGGAATCAGAGCATTGGTCTTTTGTTGTGCTGCTGGAGCAGCAATAAAAGTGGTCTGATGCTTTTTTAAAAAATAAAGTAAATTCTGTGGGTAAAACTCAAAGAGCAATTTGGGGAAGTTTGTTAATGGTGCAAAAAAACATTTCATTTACTCGATGCCCATAGGCCTCAAAATCGCATTGACCTCAGGGGGAATCACGGTGTTTGTTTTCTAGAACACTCTTGTGACGATGAGAATTCTGGAAGTGCATGCACTATGCTCTGTTTTGGTAGAGTGGGCAGTACTTGTCATGATAAGCATTGTAAGGAAAAACCTACCCTTTTAATCTCATTTCTAGTTCAGATGTTGGGCTTTTGGTTTTGATCTTGTATTTTCAGATGTCCAATATCATTTCCATCTTCAATCAACAATTAATAATTTTGTATTTGTGATTGTGTAGATAATAACCATTCACAACATTTGCATGCACATGTGAGGTGTCAATATGTATAGTTGAGGAGAGTTTGTTAGGATATGAAGTTGTGCATGTCCACATAAATTTCAATATTTGGTTTATTTTACTTGGCACATGCTGTAGGAACAAGAATGGATATGGATTGTGAACACATGTGAACACAGGAGAATAAGAAGTGAACTCCAAGTGAAATTTTGAACCAAATGAAGTACAAGTACGTGGTATATATAGTCTAAGTACTAGAACACTCTAAAACTCCAAAATAGACTAAGTCCTAGTCTATCCTACACCACCATATCATTGTATATGTCTACAAATCCCCCCTCAATGATACGATTGTAGTACTTTGGAATGATCTTAGAAGTATCTAAAGTGCCATGGTTGCACGGATTCATTTACATGTCAATATACTAGCTTATGGGAGTACAAAAGTAAACAATGTCATTTTACAACTCCCCTTGACATCGTTTGAATGTCTCGTATCCCTCGGCTTGTTGGTGACTATGGCGGAAAGAAAGCTTTGAAAAGCTTGTTGGCGTCTCTTTACACATGACATCGACATGGCTTAGTGAAGATATTTGCCACATTGTCCTCAGTGGAACATGTGAGATCAATGAAGCTATCTGTGATACAATCTTGCACATAATGATAATGGTTTTCAATGTGTTTCATGCTCACATGAATTGTAGGATTGTTCCCAATAGCAATGCAACTCTGGCTGTCATAGAAGATCGGAGTTGTGTTACCATCATGAGCATGATGTAAGTCATGCAGAAGCTTCTTTAACCACATACATTTCATAGTGGTTGAATTTGTAGCTTTGTATTCTACTTCACTGGTGGTCTTTCTTCTTATTGAGCCATGAGATGCATGTTGAGTCCAATGAGAAGCAATATTCGGAAGTGGACCTGTGCTCATAGATGTCCCTTGATCCATTTGAGTTAATGAAGCCACTTAAAGAAGTGCCACCATTTGTAGTATAATGTAGCCCATAGGAAAGTGTACATTGTACATATCTGAGAATCCTCTTTGTTGCATTTCAATGCGTGATTGTGGGATAATGCATGAATTGTCTAAGAACCTTGTGGCATAGGCAATGTCTTGCCGTGTGGAGCATAAGTAGATCAAACTGTCAACCAATTGCTTGTACAATGTGTCATCAATTTTTTTACATGTATAATGCTTACTTACCTTGATTCCCTTTTCCAATGGAGTGGCCATAGGCTTACAGTTCTTCATCTTAAGTTTTTGTAACAACTCCGAATATTTTGTCTGTGACATAGAAATCCCCCCTTCGATTTGTCAAAATTCAATGTCAAGACAGTAATGTAAGAGGCCTAAATCTGTCATGTCAAAAGTCTGACACATGATAGACTATACTGTTGCAATTTGCTGCAAATTATTGCCACTGAGTATGATGTCATTGGCGTAAAGCATAGGCATGACCAAATTCGATTTTTGTTGTAGAACATATAAATTTGGCTTTGTATGAGTGTTGACAAAGCCTTGGGATAGCAAGAGCTGATGTATCTTATGATATTATGCACGAGGCGCTTGCTTCAACCCATACAAAAAAATGCTACATGAGACTTGGTTGATGCACCCATTGACAAGAATGTGGTTGGCACCACACGGATCTACAAGATAAAGTATCATGCAGATGGTACAACTGAGAAGTATAAAGTCCGGTTAGTTGCCAAGGGGTATGCACGAGAAGAGGGGATAGATTATGAGGAGACCTTTGCTCCGGTGGCCAAGATGACTACCATTCTATTTGTCCTGAACAGCAGTAAATATAAAATCTTCCCTCTTCTGCAAAATGTGCATGGGATGGTAGAGCATATGCACTCTCAACTGGTGCAACATAATTACTGCTTATGCCTTGCCTCTTTTTCTCATTGGCAATCCTTTTCTGGCACTCTGCAATGTAATGACTAGATTTCTTGCAATAGTTGCATTTACCCTTCTTCACCTTTGCACCTTTGTCTACATTCTCTACATTTATGTTTGCATTTCCCCCCTTCATGGGCTGATAAGCATGGTTGGTCTTTTTTTGAAATTTACCCTGAGTGGCAAGTGCTTGCTCACTCTGACTAGAGGAATGGGTTGAATTGGAAGTTGTCGTTTCTTCATGTAAAAGCAAACCAACTAACTCCTTAAAAGTGAGTGGAGCAGCCTTGAGCATAATGGTCAAGAAATTATCAAACGTATCATATGAGGGAGCTAGATTATTGAGGGTGATAGAGACCAATTTCTTGTCTTCTATATCCTCATCAATAGATGCGAGCTCATCTCGAATGTCAGTTTCTTTGCAATATGCGTTGAAATAGTTTGACCTTTCTGCATGGACAAGGCATTAAGCTTATTGTGCAAGGTAATGCTTCTTGCTTCATTCTTGACATTCCACATACTTTTCAATCTATCCCAAGCTACCTTTGAAGTCTTGCAAGACTTGATAGTGGACTTAATGTGTGTCTACACAGACAATGCAATCAAAGACAAAGCTTAATCATCCCTGCGATCAAACCCCTTCTAATCTTTCGTAACGGTTACTTGTGTGGTGGTAGTAGAAGCTTGAGTGGTAGCACTAGTAGAGGAAGATGTGCTAGTGCTAGATCCAGCAGGAAGAGTCTCATCACCAAGCACAATGTCCCATAAGCCCTTTCTAACCAAGATATTCTTGAGTGTAAATGACCACAAAGCATAGTTGGGTCCATCCAACTTCCTCAGGCAACATGGTACCAAAATTGTCATTGAGAAACATGATTGCAAGCTCAGGAATAAAGGCAAATGTACCTGCAAAGAAAAGAAAGCAAATGGACAACTGAAAGACCATTGGCTGCTATACAATCATTGCAATGGAATTCACAAATAGTGGCTGCTCTGAAATAGCAATACATCTGCCCCAAAAATTTTTCTTAAACCTCAATCCCTTCCGAGATACAAAATGCAATCAAGCACTATTTCTGCCCCAAAAGTACTCCTCAATCATAGCCGAATATTGACTCAAATGCAATGTACTTCTGCCCCAACAAAAAGGTTAGCCAAACAATGGCTCACAATGCGATAGCAAACTCTTGCTCAATAGGCATCCAAAACATCCCACCAACTTAGGAATCCCTTAACATTGCATTTTTAGATTTGATAGTTGTTCTTGTCAAAGATCACGGTCTTTGGGGCTTGGATGTTGGTTGTAAATGCCATCTTTCAATGCTCAATATTGTTAAATTGTTAAATGGTGTATTTTCTCACAATTGCCCTTGATTATGTGATCTTATTCTTGAGATTCACCTTGTTGCTAAAGTGTCCTTGAAATCCTTGTGTTGAATTCTAGTTGCTTGAACTCTATCAACATTCAATTATGTAATTTTGTTCTTCTAGCCACCTTGTTGCTAAGTTGCCCTTTAAATCATTGTATTGAATTTTAGTTGAACTATGTCAACACTTTAACCTTTTCTTGGAGTGTTTCCCTCCCTAATGAACACCTTCATTTGCTTGGAATCTACATTGATATTTACTTTAAGCATCTTTTGAGACTAGACCTTAATTCCCTGGCTTGTCCTTTGGAAATGGATTTTGAAATGTTGGGATAATGAATCTTATGATGCTTTTAATTAACCTTCAATAAGCTTGATATATGTCTTTCAAAACGAATTCCACATACCTTGTTTGCACCTTGGAATAGGCCTTAAGATATGAGTAATATAGAATTTGGAATAAGTAATGAAATTTTTGATATGTAAGGGTTTTTAAAAGAGGACTAGGTCTTGGTACACTTGAGTAATGACCTTATATCAAGTTAGGGGATTTTTAAATATTTAGAGGACATAAGAGCTTTTTGGCATAAAGTATGGCAGTATTCTTGAGGCAATTATAAGCCTTGTAGAATGTAGCAATGAGTTGATTCATGACTATGTGGAGCTTATGTGTAAGCTAGAGAAAAAACCATAATCTGCACATAGCAAGTTCATCTAGTGGAATTCCTTGCTAGAGACAGAATGTCATTGAGATATTTTATGGGAAATGACATTTGGATGCATTGGGAGAGATGATGAGTTCACTCACAACAATGGACACCATGAGTTGGGGGTGTAACCCTTGACATTTGGCATGCATGCATTATGATTCAATAAACTAGATATTTGGCATGCACATATTATAATTAAATAGGTGGCATCAAGTTCCTACTTGCTATCATTTCTAACATAACCTTAAAGTTTCAATTCAAGAGACATATTTAGCATGAAAAGCTAGCCACCTAACCATAAATTCATCCTTTGATTGGGTCTGAAAATATTGAAACCTTTCTCCTCATAAAGATTCACCTACAATAGCCCTTTGTGATTGATTAAGCATCTAGTACCTTCCCTATCATATTGAGTTTTATAGCCCTCTAGAGGTCACCGGACCTTACACCAAAGGGCATGTATGGATTGGCCCATTGTGGAAAGAGTAGGTAGGGAATTTTTAAATTGAACACAATAGATGTAATTTGGTCATCATTGATGGAATGAATCCCTTGATTCAAAATTTTCTACCCCATTTGAGTTTCTCCTATGTTTTATTCATGTTCAATGGTTCTAATTTTAAATTTCTTGACCCTTGGTCATGACTCTTGAGTTGAATTTTTGTCTACTCCATCTGCTTTTGTGTTACATATGTCTATTTTTGTTCAAAGGTTATAATTTAAAATTGCTTAATCCACTGGTCCCAATCACATGTAGTTAACAAAAATCCATGCCTAGAAATCTCATTTTAAATAAATTAGGAAATCATCAATCCTATATATAGGTACCAATGTAAGGTGGGGTAGAGCATAAAACAAAAGTTTTAGGCCAATGTGTCATAGAAATGTGGAGGGTGTAGCTGGCAGACATCACTTTGTTCCCCTAATTATGTGGAGGGTGGATGGAGAACCTAACTTTATTCATTTTCAATGTCTTTGTTCATAGAGATATGGCAGTGACTCTCTAAGCTCTCATGTGGCCTCATTTCATCTCTCTATGTGGTCAAAGAATGAGGATGATGATGATGCTAATTGTGTTAATTTTCATTGAGCTAGATACAACCTATCAAACTCAAAGCAACATTGTTAACAATGAAGGCATTTTTACAAGTAGAAAAGACAAAAAGGAGGACCATCTTAAAGGCATGAGAAGCTCTTTGTTTTCTTATCTTTATGAAAATAATGTATCAGAGCTTTGCCCTCTCTGTATGTTACCACTTTCTAGCTTTCATTGCTACTCTCACCTGATGCTTTCTGTTTCAACCATGCTTGGGGTGAGGTCCTTAACTATCCATAGTTCCACTCCTTCTAGTTCCTCTTAATTAGAAGAATTTGAAGCCTATTGTCTCTTATCTTACACGTGATACATGCTTAGGAACCTTAACTTTTTGACAGTGTAGGGCGAGTTTAGGGCTTACAAATTTTGTGTGATAGTTGGAGGTACTCTTTCCACCATTTCTAAGGTATCTCCTCAACAATCCCCCAACCCTAAAGTTTAGGCCAAGGACTACATATTGCTTTTTCTCCTTTAATTCCTTAATTGCCCATGCTTCAATTTCCTTTTCTAATGCACAATCCACCTTCTCTTGAATTGCAGATTCAACACCTTTCACCTTGGATGATACTAGGACATCTTTTTGCTTTTACAATGCTTCCAAGACTATCTTTGAAGAAATCCCTTTCTTGGTCTATGACCACACCTTTGATGCACTTTTCTAACGTCCAAAGCATATCTCAGAGCTCTAAGTTCTCCTTCTGCAATTGTTAAACCTAATGTTATTGTGGGGGTTAAAGGTCACTGTGCCTTTACCCCGATTATGTACAATACTCAAACACATATATAAATGAATGAAAAAGAAGATTAGGGTGTTCTGCACCCACCAAAACTTGTGTGGCTCTCTGTTTCTCTCTCTCCCTCTTCTGTTCTTGCTTCCGTTGAGAGCACTCTCAATTGGTATCAGAGCCCGGGTGATCTAGCTGAGCGTGCGTGAATGCTTGAAGCTCAGCAGCTCTGTGGGAGGAAGGAGAAGCTCTGTGGGAAGCTTTGAGCATGACTTTACTTGCATCCGAGTGTGCAAAGACCTTGCAGGAACCTTTGGAAAAGTTACTTTGGTTTTGTGAAGTGGTTTTGAGAGCCTGTTAAGTGTTTTCAAAGAAAAAGTCGTTTTTTAAGCTTTTCCCTGTTTCGTTTGATGACAGAGACTCCGTATTGACTTATAGAGGCAACTATTGCTTGCTTTTGGTGTCCACTTCACTTCAGGAGCTTGGAAACACCTTCATTCTTGAATCTGGGATCATTTCATTGGATTTTTAACTCACTGTGTCACTTTTTGCATTTTTCTGACCGGGTGTTAGAACTCAAGTTTGGAGCAACCATTTGCAGATCTGCTAGTTCCGGTGGACTCAGGAGGTCCTAAAACTTCTATGTTGCTCATCATTTGCACTCCGGTGGAGTTTACAAACAGCTCTGTTTCCAAAAACGTTTTTCATTCCATGTGTTGGACCCAGTGATTGAGACCACGGTTTCCAAAACCGTCTGCCCCATTGCGTTCCGGACGCCCCAAAACCCCTACCTGTCAGTTCTTGCACGATTCGGTGGAGGATTTTCAGAGTTATAGACCTATGTGTATTTGATTTCGTCTCTCAATTATGCATTTTTCATTCTAAGGTTTTGAAACCTTAGATTTATGCCACATGGCAGTGGATAAGTGTTGACTCCCATTTCTCACTCATCGGTTGGGATTTTGGAGTTCCGGCAGAAGAGAGATATTTGCATATTTTCTTGTTGAGTTCAATTATGCAATGGCACCCATGTTTTGAGGCATCTCAAGTTCTATTTTCAGTAGCGGTCATTACCGTGGGACTATGATTTCTTGAGCATACCTTATGCAGATCACTCAGGTTACAGAGTTTAAGCAGTGTGCGCTCATTCATGGTGTGCATTAGGTTGCACTGGATGATTTATAGGCCATTTGGATGCATTGCGGTCCTTATTGGATGCGCTGATAGGCCCAAATTGCCTTGTGGGATGCTATTTTTATGGACGCTTTGCACATGGATGCTATTTTATGCTAAGGGACAGCTTTGACACATTGCAGGTGATGCACTGATAGTGCTATGCTCTCATGGATGAGATATTATTAATGCATATGCCAGTGGACGGTGTTTATGCTTGAGTCATTTGGCACTTATTGGCATTTTGGATTGCCATTGTAGTTGGCATTTTCTTTTGGGCCAGATTTGCTCATATGGATGCATAGTATATGCACATGAGTCAGATGCTTTGAGACATGAGTTTTGGTGATATTTCACTCTATTGTGGCATACACATTTGGGTGCACCTGGTATTTGGTGTGATTCTCTCTTGTAGGCACTAGCATTTGGGATTTTTTCTTCATTTGCATCATGGCATCCTCTTCCATGTCTAAAAAGGAGTTTTTAAGCATTAAAAAGTTTAATGGGACAAACTTTTCTTTGTGGAAAGAACAAATAAGGGATGTGCTTATTCAAAAGAAGCAGATTAAACCCTTGGCAGGGATTGAAGCTAAGCCTGCAAATATGTCTGAGGATGATTGGAATGAGTTGGATGCATTAGCAAAATCTACTATTAGACTTCATCTTAAAGAGTCAGTTTATTTCACAGTAGTAAATGAGCAGACTACAAAAGATTTGTGGAAGAAACTGTGTGCCACTTATGAAAAAGAAACTACCTCTAATAAAGTTTACCTCATGAAGAGGTTGTTTGAGCTGCAGATGAAGGAAGGGGTCTCCATTGCTTCTCACTTGAATGAATTCAATATTATTTTCAGCCAGCTTCAGGCTCAAAAGATGAATTTTGATGCAAAGACTAAGGCAATATTTCTCTTATGTTCATTGCTATCCTCATGGGATACCTTCCGTACAGCTGTCAGTAACTCTGTACCTGGTGGAGTACTAAAATTTGATGATGTTGTGGGTAGCTTGTTGGCCGAGGAGATTAGACGGAAGTCTATGGACAGCAACAAGCAGGATGCAGCCTTAAATGTGCAAAGGGGCAGATCACAGTTCAGGGGGAAGTCCCAAGAAAGAGGGAAGTCTCGTAGCCAATCCAGGGCATGGAACATTGAGTGTTACCACTATGGCAAGAAGGGCCATATGAAAAAGGATTGCTACAAGCTGAAAAGAGAGCAAAAGGATAAGAAAAAAAATGCAAATTGGGGTGCAAATCAAAAGGAAGAGAGTCCAAGGGAGGACAAAGGAAAAGTGAAGATCAAGGAGATCAATGCAGTCACACATGATAGTGACAATGACATTCTCTTCATGTCTAGTTTATCTGCAGAGTTACTTACCACTTTAGATGATGCATATTCCCCGGATTGGATTTTGGATTCTGGTGCTTCATTCCATGTTACTCCCCATAGGGAATGGTTCTCCACTTATGACAGTGGAAAGACAGGTTTTGTGCATCTTGGAAATGACTATGCATGTGACATTGTGGGAGTAGGTGACATAAAGTTTTCTTTTGCAAATGGGTCTGCATTTATTTTGAAACATGTGAGACATGTGCCTAAGTTGACCAAGAGTCTTATTTCAGTGGGTCAGCTAGATGATGCTGGTTTTCACACCACTTTTGGCTTTCAGAGTTGGAAAATTCAGAAGGGCTCTATGCTTTTGGCCAGGGGTGCCAAGTGTGGGACTTTGTATCCCTTACATGTATCAGGGGTATTTGATCATGTTGTTGCAATAACCGAGCAGCCAAGCACTTCTTTGTGGCATTGCAGGTTGGGGCACATGAGCCAGAATGGAATGAAACTCTTATGCCGTTTGGGTTATGTACTGCATTTGAGTTTCTCTGATTTTGAATTTTGTGAGCATTGTCTCTATGGGAAGCAGACTAAATCAGCCCATAAAAGGAGGAGAAAGAAAGAGTTTGAAAAGCTTGTTTTGGTGCATTCAGATGTATGTGGTCCCATGCCTACACGGTCATTAGGCGGGGCTCAATACTATGTGACATTCATTGATGATGAAACTAGGAAAGCGTGGGCTTATGCTATAGCTCGGGAAGAGTGATGTGTTCCAGGTATTTCAAAAATGGCTAGCCTTGGTTGAGAATCAGTCAAGTAGAACGCTTAAATGCCTACAGACTGACAATGTTGGAGAGTATCTCTCTCATGACTTTCAGCATTTCTATGATACACGTGGGATTAAGAGGGAGCTCACATCCCCTCATACTCCAGAGCAATATCCAGTTGCAGAAAAGATGAACCATACCATTCAAGGAAGGTTGCAATGCATGCTTTCCAATGCAAGTCTTTCTGGTGGTTTTTGGGCTGAGGCAATGAAGACTGTAGTGCATGTGATCAATAGATCACCTAGTAAGAGTTTGGATGGTGGTATTCCTGAAGAGGTGGCAAGAAGCCCTCTTACTCTCATTTGCATATATTTGGGTGTGAGGCATATGCACATGTGCCAAAAGAGCTTCAAAAGAAGCTAGATCCTAAGTCTAGGAAATGCATCTTTTTGGGTTATGGTGAAAGTGGAGAGATGGGCTATCGTCTCTGGGATCCAGAAGCAAAGAAGATCATACGCAGCCATGATGTAGTCTTCAATGAGAAGAAGATGCATAAGGCACCCATGAGGGATGTGGAAATCAGGAGAATCACTTTCCAAGATGTGATTCCACCTGCATATGTTGATAGACAGCAAGCTGTCCATGCACCAAATGTGCAAGAAATGGTACCACCAAGTACTCCCACAGGTATACAATCAAGGGTAGATGATGGATCATCTATTGGTGGAAATGATGAACCAAATGTGGCTAATATGCAAGTGGGACAGCAAGCTGAAATGCCCTTGAGAAGATCATCTAGAGTGTCTAGACCGCCTAATAGCTTTGTTCCAGGGGTAGACTATGTGATGCTTACTGATTGCGTGGAGCCTTCTTGCTACAGAGAGGCTACGATGTGCGAGGATCAATGCAAGTGGGAGTATGCTATGCAATCAGATATGAGTTCACTTATGAAGAATAAGACTTGGGACTTGGTTTCTTTGCCACATGGAAAGAAAGCATTGCCATGTAAATGGGTCTACAAAATGAAGGTCACATGTGATGATGTGCCTAGGTACAAGGCCCGTTTGGTCGCTAAAGGGTTCAAGCAAGAGAAGGGTGTGGATTTTGATGAGATATTCTCTCCGGTTGTGAAGATGACCACACTTAGATGCATGCTTGGACTAGTGGCATCAAAGGATATGGAGCTTATGCAGATGGATGTCAAGACAGGTTTCTTGCATGGGGATTTGCATGAGGAAATTTACATGGTGCAGCCGGAAGGCTTTGAAGAAAAGGGCAAAGAGCATTTAGTTTGCAAGCTAAAGAAGAGTCTCTATGGTCTTAAGCAAGCACCTAGAGAATGGTATCAGAAGTTTGATGCTTTCATTCGGTCCCAAGGTTTTAGAAGGAGTGAAATTGATCACTGCCTCTACACTAAAAGGGCTAAGGATAATAGCCTAATAATCTTGGCACTATATGTGGATGATATGCTATTGGCTAGCAAGAATACTTATGAGCTAGATGCATTAAAGGCCAAGTTGCATGAGGCCTTTGATATGAAGGATTTGGGACTTGCAGGTCATATTCTTGGTATGTGCATCACATGTGATCGGAGTAGGAAACTCCTTTGGCTTTCACAAAAAGAGTATGTTACAAAAGTATTGCAGCGTTTCAATATGGAGGGGGGAAAGGCAGTGAGTACTCCATTGCCTCCATATGTGAAACTGAGTCATACAGATAGTCCCAAATCAGATGAGGAAAGGGCCATGATGGCCAAGGTTCCTTATGCATCAGCAGTTGGGAGTCTTATGTATGCTATGATAGCTACTAGACCAGACATTGCATTTGCAGTGGGAGTTGTTAGCCGGTATATGGCTAATCTAGGAAAGAGGCATTGGGAGGCAGTTAAGTGCATCATGAGGTACATGAAGGGTAGCAAGGAGATGTGCATCTGCTTTGGTAGAGGAGACATGCGTGTACTTGGGTACATAGATTCAAACTATGCAGGGCATGTGGATAGTAGGAGATCCACTTCTGGTTATGTGTTCACATTTGCAGGTGGTGCAATGTCGTGGATGTCTCGCGCACAGAAGTGTGTTGCTTTGTCTACCACAGAGGCTGAGTATGTTGCAGCCATAGAGGGTTGCAAGGAGGCTATATGGCTTGATCAGCTAGTGGGAGATTTGGGAATTCATACAGGTGTACTGACATTGCATAGTGATTCCATGAGTGCTGTTTAGCTTGCACGGAATCCGATCTTTCATGCAAAGACCAAACACATTGAGGTCAGGTACCATTTCATCAGGGAGGTACTTGAGGACAAGCGCATAGAGCTTGTCAAGGTTCATACAGATGATAACCCTGCAGATATGCTGACGAAGAGTCTACCTAGTTAGCAGTTTGAGTATTCTCATGTATTGATGGGCATTGGATAGTATGCTCCCTAGTTGTTCTCCCTTAAAGGCACATTGTCCTTTAAGTGGGAGGTTGTGGGGGTTAAAGGTCACTGTGCCTTTACCCCAGTTATGTACAATACTCAAACACATATATAAATGAATGAAAAAGAAGATTAGGGTGTTCTGCACCCACCAAAACTTGTGTGGCTCTCTGTTTCTCTCTCTCCCTCTTCCATTCTTGCTTCCGTTGAGAGCACTCTCAGTTATAGGAGAAGGAAGGATCTACTCTCATGTGTCAGAGTTGGATCCTTGTCTACACTTTTATTATGGTTTGGAGTCCTCTATATTGGTAGTTACATTTTGTTTATGATTATGTGCCAAGGGGATAAGAAAAGGAATTGATGAAATGAATTGCTTACCTTAGTTAATAGGGAGTCACTATCTTATTTGAATTAAACTAAGGTGGGTAGTTGACTAAGCATAGATTCTACATGTGCATCAATTCCAACAACGAGTTTCATTGCATATTCAAAGGGTTTTATATCATGGAGGGGATAAAGAGGGGAAACAATGATGGATTTTTTGGATGCTTTTCCATTGGAAGATCATGTTTTGGACATTTTCCCTTGGTGAATGACATAACAATCCAAGGGAAATGAGAGATGGCTATAAAGAAACATCACACTAATAGTAGCAAAGTGTCACATCAATGGTTCTCAAGGGTGGGAAATAACACCCTCAAGTCTAGAGCATGAAGTGTTATTTCCATGGTCCCCCCTATTTCACCTCTTTTCCCCTCCATGACATAAGACCCAATTTGACATAGCAACAAGTAGTAGCATCTTGCATAGTCGAGGTCGATAATGTAGTATCACATGGTTGGTTGTAGTCCCAATGATAGAGTTGTTTCCATAATTGAGCAGATGATGAAGGCAAGTAGTGTGTCACAATGGTGTCTAGCCACAAATAAGCTCTTGCACCTACAAATGACTAGTTGAGTGCGAGTGGGTCTTCAAACACTAATACAAACTTCAAGTGTCACATAATTGTAATGACAGAATCCCAGATGTTAGTCAAAGGGTATATAGGCACCATTAAAGGACTTGTGAGGGTAATACATAGGGACACAAGGCTACATACAAATATGAAGCTGTGTCTAAGCTGACATCTTGCCCAACACCTAAGGACTAGTTATCCAATAAAACAGTGGGGTATACCCCATCCAATATAAAACAAAGGACATAGAAGGTTGCTATAGCTAGAGGAAACTTGGAAGAAGAGAGAGAGAGAGAGAGAGAGAGAGAGAGACTAAAGCTATGGTGAAGCTCTGTCTACTCCAACGTCTTGATTTGTCATTTCTTGTTGAGTGGGATCTCAACATTTGGGCCTCCATTTGCAGAGTTGTCTATCCCATTGGATCTAGGACTTCTTGAAACATCTGCCTACAAAGCTGCTTGGCATTCCTTGAAGAATCGAGGGAGTTGTGATTCTCAATGTTTTTTTGTTGTCTCTTTGCAAGAAATTTCTCAAAGGTTCCAAGACCTTCTCATTGATTGCCACATGGCAAATAAGGCTACCCCTTATGTTTTAATCTACCTAAGGTTCAATTTTACAAGTAAATGCAAGCATTGACTAGCTCTTACTCCATCCTTGGATGAGATTTTGGAGTTCCAGTAGAAGAGAGATATTTGCAGATTGTCTTGATGAGTCCAATTATGGAGTGATGCCCATGTTTTGAGGCATCCCAAGTTCTATTTTCACTAGCGGTCATTATCATGGGGCCATGATTTTTTGGATATACTTTATGCAGATCACTCTGGTTGCAGTCTGAGCCATGTTGTGTGCTCATTTGTGGTTTGCATTGTGTTGCAGTAGATGCTTTACAGGCTATTTGGATGCATTGCGATCCTTGTTGGATGCACTGATAGGCCCAAATTGTCTTGTGGGATGCTTTATTGATGAAAGTTTAGCACACACATGCTATTTTATGCTGAGGGATAGCTTTGACATATTGCATTGGATGCACAGGTTGTGCAATGATCTCTTAGATGAGATTTGGTTGGTGCATATGCTCATGGACAACATTTATGCTTGAGGCATTTTGGCACTTATTGGCATTGGGATTGCCATTGCGGTTGGCATTTTCTTTTGGGCCAGATTTACTCATATGGATGCATAGTATATGGACATGAGTTAGATGCATTTTGGTGCTTTGAGCCTTGAGTTTTGGTGTCACTATCCTTCATTAAGGCAGACATATTTGGGTGCACCTGGTATTTGGTTTGATTTCTTTCTTGTAGTAGGTACTAGCATTTGGGATTTTGTTTCAATTGTTTTCTTAGCTTGTTGGGCGAGGAGATTAGATGGAAGTCTATGGATGGCAACAAGTAAGATGTAGACTTAAATGTGCAAAGTGGCAGATCATAGTTCAGGGGGGAATCCCAAGAAAGAGGGAAGTCTCATAGCAAATCCAGGGCATGGAACATTGAGTGTTACTATTGTGGCAAGAAGGGTCACATGAAAAAGGATTGCTACAAGCTAAAAAGGGAGCAAAAATATAAGAAAAAGAATGGAAATTGGGGTGCAAATAAGAAGGAAGAGAGTCCAAGGGAGGACAAAGGCAAAGTGAAGATCGAGGAGATCAATGCGGTCACTGATAATAGTGACAATGACATTCTCTTCATGTCTAGTCTACTTGCAGACTTGCTTACCACTTCAGATGATGCATATTCCCAATATTGGATTTTGGATTCTGGTGCTTCATTCCATGCTACTCCCCATAGGGAATGGTTCTCCACTTATGACAGTGGAAAGACAGGTCGTGTGCATCTTGGAAATAACTATGCATGTGACATAGTGGGAATAGTTGACATAAGGTTTTATTTTACAAATGGGTCTGCATTTGTTTCGAAAACTATGAGACATGTGCCTAAGCTGACCAAGAGTCTCATTTCAGTGGGTTAGCTAGATGATGCTAGTTTTTAGACCACTTTTGGCATTCAGAGTTGGAAATTTTAGAAGGGCTCTATGGTTTTGGATTGGGGTGCCAAGTGTGGGACTTTGTATCCCTTACATGTATCATGGGTGTCTGATCATGTTGTTGCAATAACCGGGCAGCCAAGTACTTCTTTGTGGCATTACACGTTGGGGCACATGAGCCAGAATGGAATGAAACTCTCATGCTGTTTGGGTTATGTACCACATTTTGAGTTTTTCTGACTTTGAATTTTGTGAGCATTGTCTCTATGGGAAGCAGACAAAATCAGCCCATAAAAGAAGGGGAAAGAAAGAGCTTGAAAGGCTTGATTTGGTGCATTCATATGTTTGTGGTCCATGCCTACATGATCATTAGGCAGGGCTGAATACTATGTGACATTTATTGATGATGCAACTAGGAAAGTGTGGGCTTATGCTATAGCTTGAAAGAGCGATATGTTCCAGGTATTTCAAAAATGGCTGGCTTTGGCTAAAAATTAGTCAGGTAGAATGCTTAAATCCCTATGGACTGACAATGGTGGAGAGTATCTCTCTCATGACTTTCAGCATTTCTATGATACACTTGGGATCAAGAGGGAGCTCACATCTCCTCATACTCTAGAGTAGAATCTAGTTGCGGAATAGATGAACCGCACCATTCAAGAAAGGTTGCAATATATGCTTTCCAAAGCAAGTCTTTCTAGTGGTTTTTGGGCTGAGGCAATGAAGACTACAATGCATGTGATCAAGATCACCTGGTAAGTGTTTGGATGGTGGTATTCCTGAAGAGGCATGGAGTGGCAAGAATCCCTCTTACTCTCATTTGTGTATATTTGGGCATGAGGCATATGTACATGTGCCAAAAGAGCTTCGGAAGAAGCTAGATCCTAAGTCTAGAAAATACTATCTGTGGTGAAAGTGGAGAGATGGGCTATTGTCTCTGGGATCCAGAAGCAAAGAAGATCATATGAAGCCATGATGTGGTCTTCAATGAGAAGAAGATGCATAAGACACCCATGAGGGATGTGGAAATGAGGAGAACCACTTTCCAGGATGTGAACCTGCCCGCATATGTTAATAGACTACAAGCTGTCCATGCACAAAATGTGTAGGATATGGTGCCACCATGTACTCCCACAGGTACACAATCAAGGGCAGATGGTGGATCATCTATTAGTGGAAACGATGAGCCAAATGTGGCTGATATGCAGATGGAACAACAAGCTGAAATTCCTTTGAGAAGATCATCTAGAGTGTCTAGACCACCTCAGAGATTTGTTCCAGGGGCAGACTATGTGATGCTTATACTGATTGCAGGGAGCCTTCTTGCTATAGAGAGGCTATGATTCATGAGGATCAGTGCAAGTGGGAGTATGCTATGCAATCAAAGATGAATTCACTCATGAAGAATAAGACTGAGGACTTGGTTTCTTTGCCACATGGAAAGAAAGCATTGCCATGTAAATGGGTCTACAAGATGAAGGTAACAGGTGATAATGTGCCTAAGTACAAGGCCCGTTTGGTTTGCTAAAGGGTTCAAGCAAGAGAAGGGTGTGGACTTTGATGAGATCTTGTCTTCGGTTGTGAAGATGACCACACTTAGATGTGTACTTGGACTTGTGACAGCAGAAGATATGGAGCTTATGCAGATGGATGTCAAGACAGCTTTGTTACATGGGGATTTGCATGAGGACATGTACATGGTATAGCCGGAAGGCTTTGAAGAAAAGGGCAAAGAGAATTTGGTTTGCAAGTTGAAAAAGAGTCTCTATGGCCTTAAGCAAGCACCTAGAGAATGGTATTAGAAGTTTGATGCTTTCATTCGGTCCCAGGGTGTCAGAAGAAGTGAGATTGATCACTGCCTCTACAGTAAAAGGGCTAAGGATAATATCCTTATACTCCTTGCACTTTATGTGGATGATATACTATTCGCTAACAAGAATACTTATGAGCTAGATGCATTAAAGGCCAAGTTTTATGAGGCCTTTGACATGAAGGATTTGGGACCTACAGGTCATATTTTTGGTATGTGCATCACGCATGACCGGAGTAGGAAACTCCTTCGGCTTTCACAGAAGATGTAACAAAAGTGTTGCAGTGTTTCAATATGGAGGGGGGAAGAAAGTAAGTTCTCCATTGCCTCCATATGTGAAACTAAATCACGCAGATAGTACCAAATCACATGAGCAGAGAGCCATGATGGCCAACATTCCTTATGCATCAGCGGTTAGGAGTCTTATGTATGCTATGATAGCTACTAGACTAGACATTTCATTTGAAGTGGGAGTTGTTAGCCGGTATATGGCTAATCTAGGAGGAAAGAGGCATTGGGATGTAGTTAAGTGCATCATGAGCTACATGAAGGGTACTAAGGATATGTGTACCTTCTTTGGCAGAGGAGAGATGCATGTACTTGGGTACACAGATTCAGACTATGCAAGGCATGTGGATAGGAGGAGATCCACTTCTGGTTATGCGTTCACCATTGCAGGTGGTGCAGTGTCGTGGATGTCTCGCGCACAAAAGTGTGTTGATTTGTCTACCATAGAGGCCAAGTATGCTGCAACCATAGAGGGTTGCAAGGAGGCTATATGGCTTGATCGGCTAGTGGGAGATTTGGGGATTCATACAGGTGTACCAACATTGCATAGTGATTCCGTGAGTGCTATTCAGCTTAGCATGAAATCCGGTCTTTTATTCAAAAAACAAACACATTGAGGTCAAGTACCATTTCATCAGGGAGGTACTTGAGGACAAGTGCATAGAGCTTGTCAAGGATGATAACCCTGTAGATATGTTGACGAAGAGGCTACCTAGTCATAGCTATTTGAGTATTGTCATGTATTGATGGGCATTGGATAGTATGTCCATTGCTTGCTCTCTCTTAAAGGCACATTGGCCTTTAAGTGGGAGGTTATGGGGGTTAAAGCCAACTGTACCTTAACTCTAGTTATGTACAATATGCAAACACATCTATATATGGATGACATAGAAGATTAGGGTGCTCTGCACCCACCAAAACTTGTGTGGCTCTCTCTTTTGGCTCTTCCTTTCTCTCACCCTCTTCTATTTCCCTTTCGTTGTTGAGATCTCTCACTCTTAGCTAGTCGTATAGATGTTCTATTGCTAGCCTCGATAATCTCTCTAGATCAAGCCCAAACCTTGTAAAGATAAGTGACTTCTGGAAGATGTCATTAATATGCAATGGTGTCACGGTGGCGAAGTCTACTTGTATGATCTGGTGGGGGATTTAAGGGCTTTCTCCAAATAATATTAGATCCCGTAATCACGTGTAGCCTCTCGGAACATGACCACCTAGTCGATGATAGGTCACTCCCCTAGAAGGGTGCTGCATACATGGCTGTTAGTCTCACCAATGTATCAAGTAGCCATCCCTTCATCCAAGAGAGAGAGAGAGAGAGAGAGAGAGAGAGAGAATATAGAGAAAGAAAGAAAGTTTATTGAAGTCTTCAAAAGACCAATGGGTCTATGAGACTATGAGAAACCTAATACAAGCAAGCTAAAAGGGTGGAGCTACTATCGAGCATCCACAGCCATGGAGACAATAAAAGATGCTATATAGTCATATTAGAGTAATAGTCATCTCCATCGTCACTATCATCCTAATCATCATTAGATAATCTGTCATCTGAATATAAAGTGAAATATGCTCTAGTGTCACAACTGTGCTCCACTCTATCTCCCCTCGTTAAGGATGGGGGAGCGAGAGCATAAAACTAGAGATAGAATGTTGTCGCTTGCTTGTGGGTGTAGTCCTACATTGTCTCCTAATCATAGCTCTATGTCTAACAAGGGCAATTGTGACCCTTGTCAGCCATGCTCCCACTCTAAGGGAATGTCACCAAGCAGAATCTTTGCGTCAACCTCTGCCTGAGCTGTCGTGTCACTGGTTTTGGATCCCGATCACGTCTAGAGCCTATAGAGTGGGAGCTTGTATGGCCCGATTGGAAGAACTACATGATCATGCTTTGAGAAGAGGCTACCAGGGTATGCTCCTCATGTCTTTATGATTGAAGGAGGCACTCACGATGTATGGCCACTTCATGAATGAACGCGGCCAAGGATCTCTGATTTGGGAAATAAAAGCATCCCCGGATCTCATAGTACATTGGGCATTCAAAAATGAAATGCTCCTCAAACTCAATCCCATTTAAACCACATAAGGTCCATATATGTCTCTCCCTGGGTAAACCCCTCTCAATACGGAGTTTATGTGAAGAGACCCAAAACTGCCCAACAGAGATTCTCAGCGAATGGAGTAAATGAATCCACGTATATCTCAGTGGGTCAATAAACCCCTCATCTGAGATATGTAGGCAATGATATTTGTAGAATATGAGCTTCACTAGGAGCTCGCTCGGTTCCAACCAGGTTCAGAATGTGTGTAGATGTAGAAGATGAAATTTGTAGAAGATGAGCTTCACAAGGAGCTCACTTGGTTCCAACCAGGTTCAGAATGTGTGTAGCTATAGAAGATCCTCACGTATAACCTCATGATATCATAGTGGGGAGAATGGCACCTCAATGATATACTAGAAGGGGGAAAGCCTATCCATTAGGAGCCCCAGTTGCTCAAACCACCTCACTGTGTGTGCAAACTAGCACCTCTAGTGACCTGCATCTGATCGAGCAGTAGAAGAGGACAATGCTAGCCACAACAATCTACTACATCCGAAGGTACATCTCACTCTCTCTCTCTCTCTCTCTCTCTCTCTCTCTCTCTCTCTCTCTCTCTATTCCTTCCTCTCTTACAATGTCCATGGATCTCTATGTTGTATCATGTTCCATCTGAGAGGTGGAAGCTTTCTACTATTCCTTCTTAGAAGTGGAAGCTTCTGCATCAGAGGGATGTGCAACATATATTGACTTATCTGCATCTCTCAATGTAACTAGCATCATCAATAGAAAGTCTTCCATTGTCTAGCCATCTATACCCAGAATTTTAAGACCTTGGAAATTTGTGTCAACATCGATCCCAGATAGGACCCCCAATGCTTCATCCTCCCACAAGCCAAAAAGTACCTTGATGTAATGGAGGAACACATACTCTTCTCCATCAACAAGGAGGAACACATACTCTTCTCCATCAACAAGGAGGGGGGGACATTGACCATATGTCAAATGCTGGGTCAATGGTGTCCGATGCAGATGCTTGCTCTGTGTTGGCACAGGGCTGTTGGAGTAGGTCGGTCCAATGTTTCATTAGCTTCCATATCCTCCCTTTCTTGGTAAAGATTCTCTTCCACATACAGGTCAGATTCTGGTCTAGGGATGAGGATATCAGTAGATTTGGTAGGGGAATGCTTGACGCGATGAGGCTTCCTCCTCTGAATTTCCTTCCTCGAAGAGAAACATGAATGTCATCTCCCAGGAAAGGAACCTATTTCCTATATTTCCCATGATCCCCAATTCTAGGAGGTCATTGGCATCTACCTCCCTAAACCCATCCTCTACAAGATTATCACAAAAATGGGCCAAGCACAAAGTTGGGTTTCGCCATGAATAGATAGATGATGTAATCTACCGTTACCCATCTTTTCTAAGACTCATCAAGCTGATATGCAAAATCAGTGAAATTCTCTTGCATGTATTTGATGAAATCTTTGAAGTCATCCTTGGCTTGCATATATGTGCCTAGGACATCTAAGGTCCTGTCAAACACCAAAAAGAGCTCTTCCTCATTATCTACAAATGTACTTCACAAGATGAAGTCACGAAACACAGCTCTTACTAAACCCCTGGAAATAGAGACTGAGGGAGCAAGATAGTTTTGAAAGTGGGAGTTTCTATGGCTCCCTAAAAGTGAAAGTGAGAATTGAATGTAGAAATGCTCTTAAACCCTAAAAGTTAAAACCCTAAATCATAAAATCCCCAATTTTTTGGGGAAAGTTTTGACATCAAAAAATAGGGAAGAATCACATTTTCAATGTCCTTCATTTCTTGAAAAAGAACCAGAAATGGCAAATAATTTAAAGTTGCACAAGCCAAACATATTGTATACTATCTTCAAAGTTGCAGGAGGAATGAAATTGGCACTATGCATGCACTTCTCCACACATCGGCCTATCTTTTCACCCTTTAACATAAAGTAGAAGGACTCTGACATGCCATCCTCCATGACCAATAGGTGTTCTTGCAAATCCCTTAGAGTCCATTTCAATGTGACAGTCACATTCTTGACATCTCTCTGATCAACCTCAATTGCCAAACTGACCCCTATATTGTCTTAATTGTTAGAGTCAAGGGGGAGTCACTGGCCATTTGTTTTCTTCCAGTACATGTACTGAAAAGCTAAATACACCATTTGGCATGATTTATGGTATATAATAAGCACATTGTCCTCACATGTGTGATATTGAAACATATCACTCTTTTATCCAACTTGATCTGGTTCCCTAATTTGTCCCAAGTAAATCTTCAAGGTCATTTTCATCTACATGCTTGCAAGGCCACATAGTTTTGGTTCTATGCATATGTATATGTATGCTTGCAAGGCCTAGTTTTGGTTCTATGCATATGTATATTCTAAAAACAAGAAACAAAAATGTGCAGAGGGACAAACTAAGACAACCTTTCCCATTTGGATCCAAATGTGAACTTCATGGCCCTGCCCACATCCTTTGCAATCTTGTCCTAGTACGATTGTAATGTCCTCAAGTCCACCATGCTCCAATGCATTCCCAATGCATTTCTTGGAGTTGTGGTAGTGCAATGCTTTGCAAATGGCCATAGCTTGATGATGTCCTTGGAGTGATCTATCTACATTAATACACATTCTTCTTTCACAAGGATGTTGACTTCTCCCTAGCTTGCATTTGCTTACCTAAATCCTCATGAATCACAATGAACTTACCAATGAATGACTCGAGACTAGTTCCCACTCCTTGAAGTCCAAATGGAATACATGTACCATTAATAAGAGCTCTTATAAAACCAACATGAACTTTCCAAATGGGCTCATTACACTTATAGGTGAAAAAGGTACATAGATAAAAAGACTTATAGTGTGATGGTATCCTAGATTGGTTGAATGATGGAGAAAGTCACATGTCTTTTCCCATGTAGACATGTTGCACCTTTGCAAGCCATCCTTTCTTCCCAAACTTGAACTAAGTTCAAGATGTAGTCCTTCTGCTCATGCAAGATATCACTGCTCTACTTTTGGGAAACTTATGTGAACCTTTGGCCGATCCTTTCATGATCCACTCATGGTCATTCAAGTTGTAGGCACAAGGGATCCACTCATCCAATGCATTTTCGGTGTTGTGGGACACACAAAATGTCACAATATTGCATGATCTTGTAGCCCTTTTTCCTCGCAATGCTTGCAGCAATCACAATAACACAAGAATGGGACTCCTACATAGGGTGGTGTAGCTCAGAGGGAGATAGTAGCTCCAATACACATTTATTTATTTATTTATATATAGAGAGACAGAGGGAGGGAGGAAGGGGTAGAAAATAGGAGCAGTAGCAGCCAAAATGACAGAGAGAGAGATCCGAGAGAACCAAGAGTAGCAAACGGACTCAGGTTGGAGAAGTTGAATAGTGGGAAAGGTCGAGCAACCGGAAAGTTGAGAGTATGAAAAGGAAGGAGCGATCAAAGTCGTACGAAAGGATGTTAAGAGCTTGAGTGAGAGAGGAGGCAAGAGGGAAGTAGGCAATGAAGAAGTAGAGACGAGGGAAGGCAGAAGGAGTGGTCCAAGAAAGACGGTGAAGATAAGAAGTGGAGTAACAACACACCAAGAACAGTGGCAGTGGAGAAAACGTGATAGGTGGCAAGCGATGGAGCAAATAGTTAGATGGAGATAGGGTTAGATAAAAGGGGTTAGGTAAGTACAAGGTTAGTTAATAAAAGGGGTTCGGGAACTAGGCACACCCATTAGCAGAATTACAAGAAAAATAAACAGTTTACAATTGTAGCTTGTCTCAGGTTAGAATAAAATTATAACCATTAACTCAATTTAGAAAATCCACAACTAAAAAAGAAGAAACTAAAAGGTCACGAGGACAATATTTAAGTGTGTAAAGAAAAAACGAGATTAAGAAGAACAAAATAGAATTAGTGCAAGGAAAAAATGAGATCAAATGGAATTAATTGTGAGTAAGTAGGAGAGAAGGAAGGAGTCTCACTTGTAGCTTTCTCACATACACAATGGGGGAATATACACAAAGGTGGAGGTTGAAAACAGTTTTCCTCTTCTTAGTTGTGAAAGCCAAAAGAACTCTAAGTACAAAAGAATAGGTGAACCCTATATATGGGTCTCAAACCAAACTCAGCTAACTAAGGTGGCATACTAACTGACCCCTAACTAGAGTACATAAAGATAGCTGTCATCTAGCTATTATTCATGGGTGGTGTACCAACCGCATCTGCAGCTAACATGCACAACGGTCACCCTGGAATATCACGAGTGGAGCTGAGCTCCTTACCATGAACCGAGCTCTGATACCATGTGAAGAGAGTGGGAGAGAAGGAAGGAGTCTCACTTGCAGCTTTCTCACAAACACAATGGGGGAATATACACAAAGATGGAGGCTGAAAACAGTTTTCCTCTTCTTAGTTGTGAAAGCCAAAAGAACTCTAAGTACAAAAGAATAGATGAACCCTATATGTGGATCTCAAACCAAACTCAGCTAACTAAGGTGGCATATTAATTGAGCCACTAACTAGAGTACATAAAGATAGCTGTCATCCAGCTATTATTCATGGGTGGTGTACCAACCGCATCTGCAGCTAACAAGTCGATGACATAAATGCACAACGGTCACCCTGGCATATTACGAGTGGAGCTTGATATCTCAACGGAAAGGGTTAGATCCCCTAACCCTAACCCTAAAAGGCTTTGTATATATTCTGTTTTTTCAACTAAATCTAGTGTACAGTTAGTCATTTGTGGTGTGCTCTCTAGTTGTGCCCTCTCGCCTCATCTCCACTCATCTCCACTCTTCTCCTCTCCCCTCTTCATATTTTGTCATGGTATCAGAGCCCCCTTGCCTTCCGCTGAGGCATTGCGATTTTTGAGAGAGAGAGAGAGAGAGAGTGGCATGGATGATTATTATTTTATTTGGTAAACAGGTAACAGATGCTCTTGAAGCTTCTGGACTTGAATCATCAAATTTGATTTTGAAGCTGCTAGATTTGAATCATCAAATTTGATAATTGGTGTTGATTTTACCAAGAGTAATGAATGGACAGGTTAATTTCTTGAGTCCAGTTTGATATTCATGAAAGTGTGGATTTCTATGCTCTATTTCAGGCTCTATTTCAGACGTAGTGACTAAAGACTAAAATCCCCCAATATCTGAACTACAGCTGGGTGAATTGCTTGCACCTCTAGAATGTACATTGTTCAAGTTGATCAGTTCTCTTGTGCTTGTAGGAAAACATTCTTCTGATGGACTTAAGACATGTTTTTGAAGAAATCATTTCTCTTGTGCTTGCAAGAAAACATTCTTTTGATGGACTCAGTCTTCATACAATCTCCCCCAATGTACTGAATCCTTATGAGCAGGCCATCTCAATTATTGGAAAAACTCTAGCCAGATTTGATGAAGATAACTTAATTCCTTGTTATGGCTTTGGAGACGGTTTGTTGACTTGCCCTTTCATCGTCTATTAATTTGGCCAAATTTCCTTTATACTTATCAAGGATGGATGCTGGCAATTAGAATGCAACAATTAGGCTTCAAGTTGACATTGTCCTTTTAGAGACACATGATGTATCCTGTTCTATTTTTGTTTGGACACAGTGACCACACATGATCAAAAGGTGTTCAATTTGGATCCCAGTGGTCGACCTTATGTTGGCATTGAAGGGGTTTTACAGCGTTACAAAGAGAGACTTCCACGGCTTATCCTTTCTGGTATCCAGAAGTTAGCCTTGATTCATCACATATTTCCAAGTTTGTGTGTTCCAGTGTTAAAGTATTATTAATATTACATCAAAGCAAGCAACTATACTAATTACGTCTTTTGGCAACCTCACTTTCAAAGAGAAATCATTTTGCCTCACTCAGAACACTTATGTAATGGATTTCCAGGCCCAACCTCATTTGCTCCAATCATAAATGCTGCAATAGAGGATGTCAAGAAAAATGGAGGCCAGTATCACATCCTTTTAATTTTAGCAGATGGGCAGGTATTAGAATTGATTGATTGCAATGCTGTAGATTTCCACATGATGCAGCTGTCTGTAATTAGCATAAAATTGTATCAGTGGATTTTGGAATTGATACATTGTAGGGCTTTTGATTTGCATATACTGCAGCTATCTGAATATGTATATTTTAGATTGACAAGATTTGCTGAGCTTTGGGATGTGATAGGTCACTGGAAATATGAATGGTGGAAGGCTGACCATCCAAGAGAAGGCAACGATGGATGCTATTGTCAATGCAAGGTATAATAAGAATAACCTTAATTTTGAGTAAAACACAAGGTAAAGTATGCACATTATCATTAAGCGAGCTTCTTGTTATAATGGTTGTAGTAATTACCCATTGTCGATCATGCTGGTGGGAATTGGTGATGGTGGGCCTTAGGACCTGATGAAACGGTTTGATGATGCTATTCCAACTTGCAAGTTTGACAATTTTCAGGTGTCGTTTTTACCTCTATGAAAGCTGCTTGTTGCTTTTAATAGTTCTCACATGCCGGTGTTGTGTGCACTTAACAAATATATTTCATGCAGTTTGTGAACTTCATAGAAATTATGTCCCAGTGCTCAACACCAGAACATAAAGAAGCACAATTTTTAGTGGCTGCACTTATGGAGATACCCAAGCAGTATATGGCAACCAAGCATCTGCTTGGTCAAAGGTCACAACTCGATGTTCTCATTTGATTTGAATCTCACAATCATTGACTATGATTATTTCCTGTGGAAAACGTTTGCATATCTGATGTCTTTTTTTAGGTCTCACTTTTTCATATTTGTTCAAGGTGGGTACTATTTACATTCGTGTTTTTTTTTGCAGTTGCAAATAGCAGCACATCGATAAATGTACATGCAATATGTGGTATTAAAGCCCCTACTTGCACCTACCTCATTTATAGTGTTGCCCATTTTGTAGCTTGAGAGGAGAGCTATTATTTTGTTGTTTGTGTCTCCTTGATTTGATCTCTTAATCTCAATATATTTCAACTTGAGCCTCTAACTCCTTATGTTCCCTATCCCACCGGTTTTTACCAGCTTTATTTCTAATTAAATTTTGGCATCCCTTTTCTAGTTTTTTTAAAGAACATGGATGTCCCTTCCTTTTCCATTTGTTGTTGAGGTGCCCAAGAAGAAATGGTTGTATAAAGATTTTGAAGACTCTTGGAAGCCTCTTGGGACATAGGAGTCGCACAAAGTCCATAGCTTGCACAATAATCATTAGCCTTGAGCTCCCACTTGTCAATGGGATCCTCACATTCATGGGGTCCCCCACAATCCTTTGTTTGTAGGCCCCAAGGTCTTTCTGTGGGCCAAGAGCCTAGAGAAGGGCATGTTGCAAGACTCAAGCATAGAGCACATGATTGCATGTCAACCACATCTATTTGAATTAATTTTGTGGCCCATAATTCCCATGAAAACAAATGAGAAACTCTATCCATGGTGTAATTTATTTATTATGTCCATTCATTCTTAAGTTCGCACATGGTTTTTCCATGCATGGCAATCTTTCATATGCTTCTACATCTATTTGATAGCACAAATTTGTATTGACATTGACATCTATTCTTCCCATGAGTGCATGAGGTGCCCCCACATGCAAGTAGCTTGCACAAGTTAGGATTACATGTGTGAAACTAAATGCTAAGGGAGCATGAGGAAAAATCCATCAACATTACACTCAAGCCAACAACATTTTCAAGGCCTTCAACAGCTGTACTTCCAAAAGGATGTTTGTGAATCATGTTGTAACACCACCAATATTCTCCCAATTCATGATTTGGGAGCACTGACATACGCCATATCATACATTCAGACATTTGGGGTTATGCCTAAAGCTTAAACAATGTCTTGTATTTCATCACCTTCACTAATGGTTACGCCAAAATACTTGGATCTATTTTCTAAAGAAGAACTGAGATTCTATCACTACATTGAAAATATTTGGTTAAAAAACTAAGAAGCACATAAAGATATTTCCATGTGACAATGAAGGAGAGTATAAGCCAGAAGAGTTCAATCAATGTTGTTCACACACAAAGAGAGAGTTTACATGCATGTACGCTCAAAAAATGTTCAATCCATGGTAGAGTAAAGGCAACAAAGAAAAGTTCCATGATGCAACAACCATAATGGTCATCACTAATATACAATAGAGTACCACTGCCAATATGGAAAAAAACTTCTTGTGATCGGAAAAAAATGGACCTGTAAAAGTAATTTTGCATTCAAGTTCAAAGAAATTGAATTAGAAGAACTAACATCATTCCAAGAAGCAATGTAAGTTTCAAAATGGCAACAAGCAATGGATGAAGAGTACAATGCTCTTATCAAGAATCATAAGTGGAATTTGGCAAATTTGCATAAATAGAAAAAACCCATAGGCTATAAATGCAGTTTCAAAGTCAAGATCAATTCAAATGGAGGAATTGATAAGTACAATGCTAGATTAGTTGCCAAAGGATATGCCTAGAATATGGAATAGGTTATGAAGAGGTCATTTGCACTAGCTACAAAGATGACAACAGTTAGAACAATCATTGCTCATGCTTCACATTTTGATAGGCCTATCCATCAGATGGAGAATACTTCCTTAAAGGATAGTTGGATGAGGGAACCTATATGATAACCTACAAGGTATGTTCTCAAAGAAATGAGAAAAAAAATGTGCAAGTTGGAGAATCACTTTATGGTTTGAAACAAGCATCACATTGGGATGCAATAATTCATATCATTTCTTGTTTTAGGATTTGAACCATCAGACTCGATCTGTCAATTTATGTTAAAAAGGTTGTCAAGATATTATTCTTGTAGTTCTTTATGTTGACCCATGGATCATCACAAATTTTAGTTTGTATACCTCATTTCATAGTTCAAAGGTCAGCTCACATCAAAGTGACATGAGGGATATGGAGAACAACTTGGAATAGAAATATAAAGAAATGATATAGATATTGTATTCACACAGGTTAAATACATTCGAAAAGTTTTTAAGGAGATTCAACTCTGCAAACCACTTTCACCTCCTATGGAATGCAACGTCAAATTGTTAGCTCATGACAATTGTCTTACTATAGATGCTCATCAATATAGACAACTTAATGAAAGCTTGATCTATTTGACTATCACAAGGGTAGACATCTCTTACTCAATTGGCGTTCGTAGTCGGATTCACATCAATAAAATAGAACCTAGATAAACAAGATTCAATTTAAAGCTACACTACGTACTCAATGTTCTTATGCATCTCCTATGTTAAGTGTAGGATATGAGCATGCATAGCCTAGACCTGAATATATTGGATTTTTCCATCTTAATTTTTCAAGGCTAAAGCATCTTATTATAATGGAAATAATTACATGAGTAATGATAAAAACAAAAAGAAATACTAATTCTAGCATGTCCAACAACCAATCTAATGTGAGAGAATGTTTTAAAGAATGTTTAATAATTAGGAGAATGGTTAACGATTTACAAGATATTTTCATAGATCTTCTTGGACACTTATGATGATGCAAGTTGTAAATGTGCATGTTAATGTGTTCCAAAAAGATTGTTCTTCTTGTAGCTAAATGGTCCTCTGATATTTGAAAGATACATGTGGGATTACAGATTGCTTCATGACAAATATACATCTTTTAACTTTCATAGATACACTGATGTCAACTGAATAGAATTGAAATGACAAAAGATATTTGAGGGGATATAACTTAAATATTGGATCACTTGCTTTGTCTTGGTAATGCAAGAAATAAACAACAGTGGCCTTATCATCAACAAATAAAATATAGCAGATTTAGATGACTACGATCAAATATTAAAATCCTTTCAAGACAACCTAGTATGCTCTAAAATGATAAGATAAGAAGCATTTAGCTAGTAGACAACTCAATGTTTCATGCTAGAGCAAAGCATGATGAAGTGCATTACCACTTCATCTGAGAAAATTCCTTAGTTAAGAAATAGACCTTGTTTACTATCCAACATAAGAACAAGAAGTAGATGCCTTTACAAAGTCACTTTCCCTCTACAAGTCTCATACTTTTGACAATAGCTTGGTTTTGGTCAGCTACAAATTATGAGAAGGAATTGAAGGTTTAAGTTTTACTCCATGTACATGATGTACTTAATACAAGCTTTTGTTGCAAAGTCACTGTGATCAGGCACATACTATTCCGATATTTTTTAGTTTTTCCTTTTTCAATTTTGATTGCTATCATATGCACTAGCAAATCCAAAAAGATATCTTGTACATGCACCCTCTATTTATCATGGGAGATTCACAAGGGGAAACTTATGATATCACATGAGTGTACAATAGGGGGGGTTTTATGAGATGAGGCATAAGCTTATACATTAGGGGTGGAGGCCTTGAAATTTCAGAGGGAAAGAGGGAGGGGTGTAGGGAAATACAAGTTTTTACCCCTTAAACATAAAAATTACACACACATACACATTTGACTAGTGACAATTGGCTAGTGACAATTGGTCATGTACCAAGTGTGCATGAACTAAGGCCGAGCTATGGCTAGTTTAAGGCCATGGTAGGGAAACAAATGAATATTACCCATTAGTGAATATTTGAAGATGGTCTAATCTATATCATCTAAATTTTCTTATGGTCTATTCTAAGTAATTGAGAAAGAACATAGATATAATGCGCTTTTGGTTGTATACTTATAAGGTTAAATAGGGGTGTTTAATTATGCTACATGGACCATATACCATATATAGGGCGTTTCCTTGAAGTTTATTCACGTAGGTGATGTTGCCCTTGTACTAAGAGTGAATCCCCCAAGCTATTTATCTAATGCAGTTTAAGAGGGGGTAGACTATTTTAGAGAGGATTATAAAGGAAGTAGAGAGAAATCCTAATCCTTATCCTAGCCCTTAGGCATGAAGTTGTATATCTTCATCTTCTTTCTCATTATAATTTATTGTAGAATTAGTATGTGTACAGGCTCCCCTTCTCTCGCTCTCTCCCACACTCTCTACTAAGTCTTGGGTTGATGGCCTTTGTTGATGGCTCCCCCAATACTAAGATGTGTGGACCATGATCTCTCATTTTGCGAGAGTATAAAGTAGAATGTCCATCATATATTCATCGAATATGTTGTTAACTTTAATAACCTGGATGACCAAGTTCTTGTTGTAACTCGTCATTTTCGTGGCTAGCCTAGATGGGCATTGGTGCTATGTTTGAATGACTTACTTTGAATTGGTTGAAGTGGTCCTCTAGTATTGCTCCCAAGATTGGGCATATATGTCTTTCTTATTCTACTTTCATAGACCTCTTTGAGATTCCTTTGTGCCTATTCTTTGGTAAGAAATGGGGAGCTCCTTTCCATTGGGGCCATCTTTTGGATCTCTTATTTTCTATGATAGACAACCGTTTACTCCTACGCACCTTATTGAAAGACTTTTGAGTCTTTCAACTCATCGACAATTGCTATATTTATTGTCTTGGGTGTTCTTTTGTGACCACATCATAGATGATGGAAGCCTATTGATGTTATCTTAGTCTACCTTGATGATTTTGTCTATGTTGCTAGAATCGCTTTGGACGTGGTGGTCTCAACAAATGACAAGCTTGTGTTTGTCCATGAAGTTTGACTTTGGTAACAATCAAAACATAGGACTTGCTTTGCTTGAATGTTCACTCATGAAGGGGTTCAATTGCATGTGAGGAGCCAAGCGCAATATTTCCCCATTGTGGTGATGGTTGTGGATTTATCTTCTTGCTCATTGGTGGATTTAGGTTATTAGCTAGGGACTTTATGATCCATTAAAGTGTTGCTTCAATAATTTCGGTCACAATGATATTTTGTTGCTTATAGGCTCGGCCAACTCCATGCTTGGACCTGCATTTTGGAAAAAGTTATTTGATCCTCTAGAATTTTTAGGCACACTCCTTTGGTGCCTACTACTCTTTGGGCATACATTACCTCTATGGGGATCCAAATGAGTGGGGGTCTTCTTTATTTGTGACACGAGGGGCCATGCTAACTAAAAGGAAGCCATACAAGGAGACAAGGATTTGACCAAAACATTGGGGTATTTGCCGACTCGATGCATTGGGGTACTCAGCACTACAAAAGCCCATGAAATAGAACTTTCTTAAAAGCAAATTGTTTAGGTCCACAAGGCCAAGCAGTTTGAAGAGCACCAATATTTGAACATAAGTGCTTTAGTAAAAGTGGGTTACCTAATACAATGAGACAAATCATATTAAGCTGACACATATCATCTGGAACTATGTAAATAATCTTATACGCTAGCCGTATGAGCCCCATAATTGCTATGCCTAGGGAAAGTGCTTTTGAGTGCTAGCGTATGAGCCCCACAATTGCTATGCCTAGGGAAAGTGCTTTTGAGTGTCAAAAGAACTAGTGTCCATAAAATGTACTAGTGTATAACCCGTGGCAAGCCACAAAATATTAAAGATATACGATAGCTCAAGTTTGGAACCCTGTCTCCAAATTGGTGAACTGCACTGTAAGAAAATCCATCGAGAAATAACACATTCACTACAGTTTTACAATCTTGCTTTGGAAAAATAGGGGCACGGTCTATAAAGGAACCACCATCCGATGGCCATTTTTCCTAGTAGAGGAAGTTGATCTTGATCATCGAAGAACTCGTCCACGATACCAGAATCAAGATAAAAATCTTTGATTTTTGATAGATTGCCAAGATGATGATCAAGAGCAAGCAATCCTTGGGATGCCATAACCAAAGTCTCAAAGAACACGAAGTAGCAAAACAATCGATACCTCACCAACATCGAAATTCAAACCTCTTCATTTTTTCATGGTTGCTTAGATTTGAACACAACGGCAACCTCCTCCATCAAGCTTTTTGTGATTGTGAGGTGATAGTGTGAAAGAAAAGTCTATCTTTCGTTTGTCTTCGTTCTTTATCTTTTGAGTTCAAGCTTTCAACATCTACACTGTCATTTTGCCTCGCATGTGCACTGCGACACTTCAATGGTCAATCTCTATCACGATGCTCCTTCATGATTTATCCCCTTTTCAATGCTTAAACTATGCAAAAAGAATCGTGATAAATTCCTTGTTCTCGAAGATGGCCACAAAAGTCGAGCTCTTCAACGATCAGTAGTGAAGAAGCGATTTGGCTGGAGGGCAGAAGTGGGTTGAGACAACACGCAAAATGCATTCAACTATCCATATTGAGTAGATTTAATAGAATAACCATGGAATGTCCGATCTCCTAACTGTTAGAACAAAATGTGTGCACTGTTGTTCATCATCTCTTTCAAAAGAAAGGTGATCTAGAAAGGCCACGAGATGAGCGGATGGGAAGAGCCAAAACGAAGAGGCGGGTAGTCAAAGAGGCCCGTAGTCAAAGTTGAACTCCCTAAATCTCAACTACCTGGATAGAACATACAATATTCAATTTCCAAATCCAACTTTCCACCACTCTCCAATCGTCCTCCCCCAAACCTCTCCTTAAGAGAAAAAGATGCCTACACCTATGGTCTTTCAAGTAACGATCAATTCGGCACTCGACATTTATTGGGGTAGTTTTAACGCACATATATTTAAAGATACAACTTCGACTTGATATCGCCGATTGACGAAACCAGGGATACTCAAATTGAATTGTTGCTTGAGGCAACCAGAGGGTATTAGCAATGGGCAGTTTTACTTTGAAACACGCACATCATCGAGTGATAGACAGGGATACTCTAATTGAATTGTCGATTGAGGCAACGACAGATATTAGCAATCACATTTTGTTTCTCTCAGTAACAGGTGGTCCTCTAACGAATCAATTGTTGCACTTCGTTCGTCCCTTGCAAAAGTCAATATTCACATGAGATGCCGGACTATTGATTCACCGATTGCAATAAGTTCGTGCACTTCGTTCGTCCCTTGCAAATGTCAATATTCACATGAGATGCCGGACTATTGATTCACCGATTGCAATCAAGCACGCAAACCAAACCTCCAGACAAGACCTAGGACTTGGAAGCTTAAAAGTAAGACGGAAAAAAACAATGGTTTCCTCATCTAAGAGAGTCTTAAGATTGCAGCATTTTCAACGAGACAAAACCAGCAATTTCTGGTATTAATTCAGAAAAATCCAAAACATACTGAGTACAATTGCATTCTGCTCTACAACCAAGCTACAAATTTCAATGGTATCTAAGAAATTCTGTTATCAGGTTTTCCATCAAGTAAATTGTTTGAGAATGTAATATCACTGGAGATCTGTCCGCTTTCTATGGAAAGACCTGTTAAGCTGTGAGAAGATATATACAATGTTATATGAGCCCCACAAGCAAAAAATGAATACCCCTAAGCCAAAGCCTCCAACTGTAAACCACATAAAGATGAGGAATCCCAAACCAGCAACCCACCATGCCAGTAGCATGTGTGCGAGTGATAAAGGTACCAACAGCAGTAGCAATGCTCCAAGACAAAGTAGCCTAGTGGCTCCCCAGAATTTCCTTTTGACCAACCTATGAACCCATCTAGTTTCTGTTGAAATAAAGTGTGAGAAAGAAAAAAATATTGGTAGACCACACATGATACTAGATACATAACTTTCCCCGATATGACTTGCACCTGCTTGTGAAGTTTTGCTTATTGCACGAAGGAGAATAAAGTTTTTGGGCAGCTCCGTTACACCCCTCCACAAACATGGGCTTCGGCATTCAGGGCAGTGAAGGCATTGTTGACCAAGTCTTGAATCAATTGGAAGATATACAAGGCAAGACTCACAAATGGTGTGGCCACAGCGCAGGATTCGAGGCATATGAACGGTCTCATCAAAAAAATCCCAACAAACGGGGCATTCTGGAATCTGCATTGTCTGAAAGGGATGCTTGTAACGTAGATCACCCTTAGAATCCATAAGTAATGGAATCATTTACAGTGTACTCGTAAGAACTGATATATTCGCATTTCCAGCAATACCCTTCCATCAACAACTGCACAGTGTTAGCACCTTAGGACACCTTGCTTCCCTTGTACAGAGCTCAACCACAAATTGATCTTGCATTCATTCCTGTGGCAGTAAAGGTGCCTCCATAAAAGCTCCTGTCAGACAAAAAGCAAACAGCAGAACACAAGAATACTCCAAAAGATGAGCAACCCAAGAGCACTGTACACAAAGCTCAATCATCCAATCAGCAAGAACTATTTGAACGATACGCAAAAAGTAAACCTTAGCTCTTCACTTCCAAACATAAACTTAAAGATAAAATACGTGAGTTCCTCTCCACATGGCAGACGTACTAGCCGGAGCATGTTTCTTGCTTGAATATGTGCTAAGAAAAATCCTTAGACTTGTAATTAAAAAGTGGCCAATCACCCACTCCTTGGAAAAACTTCATATACATATATACATGTATGTATGCATGTATGTATGCTATAACAGTCAAGAAACACAACCGACGAGTCCTTTCTACTTGGCGCAAAGTTAATATGGGGTAGGAACAGCCTTCAAAATCTAAACCACCATGAGAGCAGCTAGCCTCAAGGTCAAGACATGCGTCGCACGCCACTTGCCCCTTCCTCTAGCTGCTACTCTCAGACAGGTCTATATCCCCATGAGACATCCAACTCCATGCTCCAAGAAATCCAATACGAAGTTCTAGGGTTGTATTTATAAGCCTAGCGTGGCTATCTTTTAGCAGTAAGCCTCAACTTTCAGCTTAATGTGTAAAGTAGCTTTACTTCGACAAAGGCCTCTACGTTTCCTTCAAGCCATGCTTTTCCTAGAATAGTTTACTTCAGCTTTGCCTTTCATGGATAAGCTCTCGTCCACTAGATCTAGATCTCATACATGCTAGCTCAAGTCTCAGTTTTAGGTTAATCCAAACCCTAGGTTAGACTCCCTAGATCCAATCCAAGATCATAGATTAACCTAGACAGTCACCAGTGTTGGTTAGGCCAGTCATGGACACAACATTCTCTCCCCTTTAAAATAGATTTATGCTGACACAAATAGGGTAAGAAAACTAACCAATGATTTTCAGACTATACTTCTTGTTAGAAATTAGCCATAATCGAGCTGAGCTCTGTGGGGTCTCTGCTGGCATCCACGGGGCATCCTAGTGTCTCTGTCCAGAATCATATTCCAATAGTAGTATCTATAATGTAGTATCTCTGAAGATCTTGGAATCTATACAATTACAATATGAGGTTGTGAGAAGTGCAGCGGAACTGAACAATGGAGAAGAGAGAGAGAGAGAGAGAGAGAGAGAGAGAGAGAGAGAGAGAGAACATATACCCAGATGAATCCAGGAACATTCCCAAACTCATCCTCTAAAAACACAACATAGTGCAGTTTCAATCTCACGCTAGTCACTCATAAGATTGAAAACCATAAACTCCATCATGCATAGCAGGGACTAGCTACTATGACATCCCCACTGACGTCATCAGCGCCCAATAGTGGGTGTAGACATTAGTATAAAATATGCTCTCACACATACAAATTCACACACCCACACATACTTGAGCATCCATTTATACAAAGTCTTTGTACTGAATTTTTGTCGGCACTCCGGAGGTGAAGGGCAGACTCAGCCATGACGAAGGCTAGCACTAAAGAGAGAGAGGGCAAACTACTCACGAAAAATCGCAAGAGAAAACCCCTCCACTGCTGTCTACTCCAAGGTGTGCTGGTTGCTCAACTCTGAGATGCGAAGAATGGGGGAGAGGGGCCCTATATATAGGGTCCCCCTCCCCTAGAAAACTGACAGGAGGGGGAGGAACTGGCCGACCCAGGGCGGGTCTACCCGACCTGCTGGTCAAAGCAAATAACCAGGGTTGAGGGCCTGGCTGCTCTGTACAGCCCCGTACACTGCTGCAAGATGTGTTGGTGAAGTATATGAGTTGCCAGCCCTTTTCTAGTGTTCTATATATGTTTGTGTGTCAGAGGCCTATCATACAGGTCACCCACAGTCCTCTGGTTTCTCTCATCACTGTTTTGGAGCCCCCAACGAGGAGATATCCTTGGCACCGTGGTGACAGGAGAAGAAAAAATTTAGGCGAGGGTGAAACTGCAGGGTGAAACTGCAAGTCAGGGATGGCACAGGATTTTCCTAGGTTCATGGGACTACCCCATGAAGATGCTGCCACGTTTGTTGAAGAGATGGAGTTCCCAGCTTTGATAAAGGACATGAATACAGCAGAGATGTTGCAGATCTTGACTTACTGTTTAAAAGGCGAGGCCAGGAACAAACCCATGCAATAAGGTACGCATAGGGAAGTGAGCGCTGTATTCTTAGACCAATATGCTGGGGAAAGAGACCCCAATGGAATTTAGAAGGAGCTATGCAATTATCAACAGGCACCAAACCAAGTTGTCAATCAATACATGATTCGTTTTTCTGAATTGTTGAACCATTGGAGAGCAGTTTTACATCCAAAAACCCCACTCGAGGGCCGAAATGATTAAAAAGGAGAGATTTGTTGTAGGCCTTAAGCCGGATCTTAGATTGAGGCGATACGGTATGCACGAGAGAGGGAATGCAAGATGAAGAGATTGGGATAGTTGGGGTTCCAGGAAAGTCCAAAGAATCCACCAGTTAGCATTGAAGCTGCTCCAGTTGCCAAGAAAGATATACCTTTGCTGCTCCAATTGCCAAGGAAGAACCTACTTTCTCCTACCAAAGGGACAAATGACTCTCCTAAAAGAGGAATGGGACATTGAGCAAATCATGTCATACAGCCATTGCCATGTGCACGGATTGGTATCCGACGTGTACTGGGTACACAAGACTAGCTCAGGTAGCCTGAGGAGGCTTAGAGCTAGGCAGGCTTGATTCTCGGGTTGAGTGGCAAGGGTACTAACCAATTAGAGGTCTTCACTATTTTTGGCGCTTGGGGCCCGAGTCTATATGAGGGGCCCAGAGGTTCAGTTCTCAGAGAGAGCCAATGGGAGCAAGTTTCGTTCCCAGGTGCTAAGTCTGATCCTGGATTAAGTCGCGGACGCGCGCCTACATCATAGCGTAGCCCAAGGCCCAGCAACACATCCCAGGCTTCACAGCGCCACCTGGTGGTATGGGACACCAGGCTGGTTAGGATCTGGTTGGGAGTTTGTGCCAGTAGCTTAGCTCGTGGCTCGAAGGGGACATCTCCTGATTCGGGATCACATCTCATAGATGTCATGGTTGGGTGGTGAGCAGCCTGCTCAGTTTCCTCACGTTGGTGTGTTCTTGTGTTTGCTTGCAGATCAGAGGTTTCAGGAGTGCTGGGGACGTGTCAGTTGGTATCAGAGCCAACTCCCGAGGTAGGAACTTCTGTTGCAAGAATTTTGGACGATTTTTTCCTCCAAGTATGCCCTAATTTCGAAATTCATGTTTATTACCCAGCACGTGCCTTATGGTTCATGGTTAAGGGTGGCGCTTAGATGGGGAAAGAAGGAAGGAGAGACAAAGAGTAAGGGTGAATTCGCAAGAAGCAAGGTGGAGTGGAAGAGAGGCCATGAGAAAGGTTGTCTGTAAGGGGAAGAGCTTGCGAGTAGTTCGTTAGTTGTAGGAGTTGGCGCAGGAAAGAAGTAGGAGCGAGTTTCAGAATTAAAGCAGAGAGCAAGGATGGGATGGAAGGCCACGGGCAACCTTCAGGATGAGAGTTAGGGAGCGGGTATTGATGGCTGGAGTGAGGATGGAGGTGCGCAGCAGACGACAATCTCGAGGGACTGGCTTAGACGCGGATCAGGCAGGGGAAAGCTGCGTCCAAATTAGGCCTGGGAAGCTTAAAAAAGCAAAAGGCCCTACCAAAAGTAGGGGTCTGTTTTTTTTGGCCTGCAGGTTACTATAAGCCGAGTATGGCGCTCTTTGCTCAGGCAGCCATCTCGCCTGCTCTAGTTCGCAGTCCATGAGTGCGCATAGCCAACCATCCACCCGCCCTCACCTAGTACCGCCCGTTAGCTCAGGCTGCTGTATTGCACTTCTGAGTTCGGAACAGCCCTTCTCTCATAGCCTTCCAGTTCGCCACCTTGCTGCTCCTCTGCTTCAACGCTCTCCCCTCTAACGAAATCTCCAGGCAGATCGTTGTTTGCTGCCTGCTTCGGAATTCCGTTTTCTCTACTGCCCCCTCCTTTCCTCACGACTCTCTCTCCTTTCCCTTTGGCCTTCAAAGCACCTTCACTCCACATCCTTTATGGCTGATTCTGTAGACCCTGAGCTTGCGATGGAAGACCAGGATATGAACTACCATGCGGAGGATGACCAAGGTCTCTACGATGATCTGATTACGAAGAAAGCCTTCAGTGAATTCACCACTGCTCTTGATGGAAAGTTTGAGCAAGTTAACACGAATCAAACGGGGTTGACGCAGCAACTCCAAGGGATTCAAACTACACTCACACTTTTGACTAGCACTGTTCAGACACTCACGCATGTGGATGCCATGGCTTCAGTGTTAGGTCCGAACATCACTCCAAATCCTTTTCCTGGAGATCCAAAGTCTCGTACCAAGGAGATTATTGACACTTGGTTGCACAAGTGGCAAGTACACTTCCAGTTTCACCCTTACCCAGATGACAAGAAAATACAGCTTGCAACTGGGTTTATGTCAGGAAAGGCGTTATTGTGGTGGAAGGAACTCCAACCCAAGCCTGCAACATGAATAGAATTCGAAGGGGTCTTCAGGAAAGAGTTTCTGAAGGAGGAGGAAGATTACGATATCGTAGGCAAACTCAAAGCCGTCGATATGTCCAAGCTGAATTTGACTTTTGAGGTTTATCTTCAGAGGTTTTGGGATTTGCAGACCAGAGCTACTAAGATGGATCCAGTGACCTTGTTAGGTTTCTTTGTGGATGGTTTGCCTAACTCGTACAAGTTACATATCAAGAACAAAAAGTATACCACGTTGCAAGAGGCCATGAATTACGCGTGCATTTATGATGATACCATGGCTAGTGCAAAGGTAACCACAGTTACCGACACGGGTGGGAAGAACAAGAGGAAGTTCTTCCAGTCTACCACTGGTACCGGGGAGTCGAAGTCTATAGACAACGCCTCCAAGAAACATTTGACTCAGGCGAAGAATGCTCATTCCCCTTTCCTTCGTACCTTGAAGCTAAAGAAAGAGGGACGTTGCTTCATCTGTGAGGAGCGGGGCCACACTAAGAATGATTGTCCTAAGCGCAAGAACCAGAAGCAAGCGCCGGGATCGAAGCTCCAGGCGGGTCCGGGTACCAAAGCCAAGGGAGCTAATCAAGTTTCGATGACAGGTATTTCTGTAAATGTCATTACCTGCCTACTTTCTTGTAATTGCACTTTTAATACTTCGTTATTAAGTTCCCATGATCTTTTCCGAGTTTATGGAGAAGTTAGGGACCAAAGAGTTCACATTTGCTAAACACATAGATAGAACCGCATTCCGAACTAGGTATGGCCACTACGAGTTTCTTGTATTACCTTTTGGTTTGACCAATGCTCCTGCCACCTTCCAGCAAATCATGAACAATTTGTTCCGAGATTTTCTGGGCAAATTCGTTGTAGTGTTCTTAAATGACATCTTGGTATATAGCCGAACGCTAGAGGATCACATAGGACACCTCCGGATTGTCTTAGTTATTCTAAGATAGCATAAGCTCTATGCCAAGATGAGTAAATGTGACTTCTTTATTAAGGAGACCATTTACTTAGCCACAAGATTTCTTATGAAGGTATTAGCATTGATCTGGATCGTATCCAGAAGGTTTTAGAATGGCCTATCCCTCAGACGGTGAAACAACTTCGTTCTTTCCTAGGATTTACGGTATTTCTACGGAAGTCTGTGCGTGATTATTCACACATCACGGCACCCCTGACAAACATATTGAAAGGACGTGGACGCAGATCTACCAAGCCGATCTCTTGGAATGATGCATTGAACAAGGCTTTTGAAACCTTGAAGTTTGCTATCGGCCTTATGTTTTAGAGGCCGATGCGAGTGACTTTGCGATCGGGGAAGCTTTATTCCAAGAGGGCAGACCTGTAGCTTTTGAGAGTAAGAAGTTAGACGACACCCAATATCGTTGGCCCACAGTAGAAAAAGAACTCTATGCAGTCGTGTATGCACTGAAGTTTTGGGGACACTACTTGTATGGTTCAAAGTTTCTTATCTTGACCGATCATCAGTCAATCAAGTATATGTGTGATGGCTCTGAATTGAGGGGACGCAAGGCTAGATGGGCAGAATTAATGCAAGATTTTGATTTTGAAATACGTTATCGCAAGGGTTCGTTGAATAGTGTGGCGGATGCCTTAAGTCGAGTCAAGTTTGTAAATGCTATGTCATTTACGAAAATATCCTCAGACCTATTTCAATCCTTGAGAGAGCTTTGCGCAACTGTTAGTCATTTCAGTTCTTATTGGCAGAAAGTCCAAGATGGGAGCTCCATGGTTGACCAAGACTCAGGGATTGTGCCCCTTACGGTACAAGCGACGGGAGGTCAATGGATGATTAGGAACGGCTTATTGTTCTGGAATGGAAAGATTTGTGTGCCAGATGTTCTGGAACTTCGATCCAAGATTCTCTGGGAGTGTCATGATGCTCCTAGTGCTGGACATCCGGATATACATCGCACTCTGTCTCTTGTGAAGCATACCTTTTATTGGCCTAAGATGCATGCATTTACTGAAAACTTTGTGGTAGGTTGCCGGGTTTGTCAGGTTACTAAGGCAGAACGCCTTAGAAGCGCGGGTTTATTACAGCCATTGCAAATTGCATATAATAAATGGGAAAGTATTTCAATGGATTTTATTACTGATTTGCCTTGAACGCGCGAGGGTCATGACTCCATTTGGGTCATAGTCGACTGTCTGACAAAAATGGCTCGATTCTTACCTACTAGAACAACTATTTCAGCTGTTCAGCTGGCTCACGAGTTTGTGGACCACTTGTTTAAGCTGTATGGTTTGCCCTCTTACATAGTCAATGAACTCAGGAGTGAGTTCTTCGAGGAGGGGAAGTATGTCATGTGCACGGATTGGTATCCGACATGTACTGGGTACACAAGACTAGCTCAGGTAGCATGGGGAGGCTTAGAGCTAGGCAGGCTTGATTCTCGAGTTGATGGCAAGGGTACGAACCAGTTCGGGGTCTTCGCTATTTTTGGTGCTTGGGGCCCGAGTCTATATAAGGGGCCCAGAGGTTCAGTTCTCATAGAGAGCCAATGGGAGCAAGTTTCATTCCCAGGTGCTAGGTCTGATCTTGGATTGAGTCGTAGACGCGCGCCTACATCATAGCGTAGCCCAAGGCTCAACAGCAGATCCCAGGCTTCACAGCGCCACCTGGTGGTATGGGACACCAGGCTAGTTAGGATCTGGTTGGGAGTTCGTGCCAGTAGCTGATTCGACGATCACATCTCGTGGCTCGGAGGGGACATCTCCTGATTCGGGATCACATCTCGTAGATGTCACGGTTGGGTGGTGAGCAGCCTGCTCAGTTTCCTTACGTTGGTGTGTTCTTGTGTTTGCTTGCAAATCAGAGGTTTCAGGAGTGCTGGGGACGTGTCAACCATATCTATCTAGATGAATCCAAGAACATGCCCAAACTCATCCTCTACAAACACAACCCATTGCCCATTTCTAAACTGAAAATGTGGGTGAAAATTGCCATCCAAGTCCTGCCTCCTCATCCATATGCATATTCCTATGAGCATATCATCAATCCGATCTTGGTGGATTTCTTGAATTGCACAAAACACACCAGCCCATATCCTTGATAATGCATCGGTTACCACATGATCTTCCCTCTCTATTATACCTAGATGAGTCCCGGAACATGCCCAAACTCATCCTCTAAAAACACAACATAGAGAAGTTTCAATCTCATGATAGTCACTCATAAGGTTGAAAACCATAAACTCCATCACGCATAGCAGGGACTAGCTACTATGACATTCCCACTGATGTCATCAGCACCCAACAGGGGTTGTAGACCATAGTATAAACATAAGCTCTCACACATACAAATCCACACACCCACACATACTTGAGCATCCATTTATTACAAAGGCTTTGACTGATTTTCTGTCGGCACTCTGGAAGTGAAGGGCAGACTCAGCCATGGCAAAGGCTAGCACTAAGGGAGAAGGCTAATCAAAAGGTAAGCTACAACTGCTTGTGAAGACTAAACAATTTCATTTTAGTCTCTCCCAGACGAGCATTTAAATCTCAATCTTCCCTCTCTATACTACATGTTGAAAATAGCTTTGTACAAGACCAACCAATCCTTCTTTGAAGATAACTTGTGGATATCTTTGTTTAGAATACATGCTGCCGTGTTATGTGGTCTTGACATCCTCCATTTGACATCTCTCAACCACTCCATGCATCTAGCCTTGGACATTCCGAATCCCCTTCTCTCTAATCAAAGGCTCATTTCTTCAAAAGACCTGTCTGTTCTTCTGAAAGTGCTAAATGGATCTTCTGTTCCAATGAGGTCCAGTCCTTCAAGGCTAAGACTGTTCTCAGTGCACAAAAGAGTCCACAAATTGCAATGCACAACATAATTCAAGATGCATGCCCATTTACAAGTCTTATGCCCAATTGCCTAAACTGCATGCCCAAAAGCTGCGAGAGGAATTTAGGGTAATTTTTCATTTTGGAATGCATGCTTGGACAGCTGAAGAATGTGCCTACACAAGCCATACGCAGATCAGGGGGCTACCAACCCCTATATAGAGCCACCATAGCACAAGCAGGTGTCAATTTACAGATTGTAGCAAGCCCTTCAGGAGTGCACAACCAGGCAATAGAAGGATCAGACAGAGGCAGCAGCAAGGGCACATGCAGTCAACAGTCTAGCATCTGTTCCAGCCACAGAAGTACTAGAGACAGTGGAGACAGAGGCAATAGCATTGTGTATCGGAGGCACCAGCAGCAACAGCAGCAGCATCCCTTAGCCTGTGTGGAGAGCTCATCCAGCGAGCAGGTAAGGAGGGTGTTGGGAGGTAAAGAGTTTTGGGCTCCTCCCATGGCCATTGAAGTCCTCAACAGAGGCAAGCAGCTGAAGGAGAGAGCAGTAGATTAGGGCAGCATTCAGATCCAGCACTAGTGGCCAGCACCCTGCTGTCCACGTAGTGTGGTTAGTGAGTGCACCATTTTGGATGTTTTATTCAAGTAACTGTCTAATCCCGATCTGAGCGTGGTTTACATTTACATGTATGTGTGCACATTCCTAGCGTTCTTAGGTGTAATCTTGTGGATGATTCTCCTTTCCGCTCCGCATGTTCTGATATGGTACCACAGGCTAGGATTTGAGCTAGATGTATATGTTCAGGTACTACTCCAGCATGGTATCAGGTTCATGTCTAACAGCCAAGAAAGTCGATTGAGCTCAAAGGACTCGCACATCAACATAGGAGTGTATTAGAGGGTCAAGTCAGAGGTTGTGTTTCAAGAAAAGGAAAAGGTGAGCAGAGTTTGCTATCTCTCGGTTTACCTTTCATTTTCTTTCAGGATCTGATCCCAGTAGAGTCAACAGACAGCAGGTCTGGTCAGCAGTACAGAAGGACAAGTGCAGTCTGCACTAGACAGGTCAGCAGAACTAAAGACAACAGTTGGCAGTACACCAAGTCATGATGCAATTGGTCTGGCCCCCACAGCACAAGTCTGGTCCAGAAGTACAAGTCGTATAGGTCTACTGTACGTCTGGGTCGGCCCTGGGCAGTAGGCCTGTGATCTGACCGGGTGAAGCACAAACTGGTCCCAGTCTGTAGGATCTGGTCAGCCAGATCAGCAGGGCAAACCCTATAAAAGGACCCCATTGAGGGCATTGAATTTCATTCATAGAGCCTCACAATTGGCTGCAATGCAGAGCAGCAGGGAGGCCAGGAATCATCCGGAGGAGGCTCAGCATTGGCTGCAGCAGAGCAGCCCAAGGATTCAGTATCACTGGAGCCTCTGGAGTGGATAGGTTTCTGCAGCCAGGAATCCAGAGAGAGGAGGAGCACTCAGCCTGCATGTCTTCATCAGGAAGAAAAGCAGCAAGGAGTGCACAGGCATCACTACAGCCAGCCACTGAAGCTCTTGGTGAGCACGCAGGCTCACAGAAAATAGAAAGTGCCAGGAGGAGGTAGAAGGACAGCTCTATAAGGTGGCAAGGGTCCACAACTGCGCAGTACATTAGCTGCTCGATGGTGGCACACTGAGCACGCTTTTGTAACAGGTTTTGTCCATCTTGTAATGTTGAAAAAGTGTCTGTGTCTCTCTCTCTCTATACAATTGTGTGCACAACAAAAAAGCGGAGTTGACTTTAGCATTGTGTGATTCCTGGGTAGCGGGAGGGCTGGCAACAGCAAGCAGCCTCCATCCCTGTTTTGTAACATATATGTTATGGACTGCATGTGGGCAGTGCTTTGGCCAAGCTTGAGGCGGAAAGATCTAGTTGTTGTAATCTTGCTGTGTATTTCCACATCTAAGTGTTGCCTCTTTCTTTTATTTTTCCAGACCTGAGTGAGCAGGGTTACCTAGGCCTGCCCTGTTCTCTGAATATCTCTGCAAACTTAAGTTCAGTGACATGCTCCAACGTCAACTTCATGTGGAAGTGAAGACGAGACGACTTATGTAGTTGGCACATCGCTACTGCTGCTGTGTGGAGAGTTGAGAGCTTCGAAGGGTGGGAGAGGCGAGAAAATACACTTCCTAAAAGGGCCACTTCTGGTCAACCGAACCAATCCGGTTGACTAGTCGGCAGAGCTGGTCCCTACATCAGAGAGCATGCTACTTCAAAACAGCATGCACCATGATAAGCACATCCATAGAGACAAATACCTACATAGACTGACAATGCGAGTGCGCAAACCGCAACGATACCTAGAAACACCGTCGGCAAAGGAGGGAAAAGCAGGTAAGGTGAAATAAAGCCTTTTAGGGCAAGGAGTGTAAGCATGTCAATGTTTCCGAGGCAGCTGGGCGGATGTGATAAAGCAAGGCAACAGAAGCCAGGAGAAACGAGGAGGCAAGAAGCTGTTAAAAACAAAAGCAGGCAAAAAAAGAGAGAGGGGGAGGCATACCGATTGGAGAGCAGAAGAGGGGATGAGGGTGTGAGCTTTGAAGGAGCAGGGGTCCCAAGACTCTGTTTTTCTCAACAGATAATCACACACGTCGCTGCCACACTTACGGATAAGAAGCACCCCGCGTCAACTTTTGCGTTGACTTTTGGGCGTCCTGGTGGAACGACAAGGAGTAGAGTGCCCCACATGCACCCCGGCGCGAGTCCCCCCCTGTTTGCTACTCCACAAGATTTGAGCTCTAGGGGGCGCCAGTGGGGGCGCGGGGTTGGGGTTTACAAGCATCCACTCAAGGCAGGTTGTCACACATATGCATGCAAGTGGGTCCCTCCCCACTTGCCTCTCCACCAAATTGAGCATTTGTGATCACCGCCCGTTCGTGTTGGCTTTCACAACAGCCGAATATTTTTTACGGTGACACCCAGAACTCTCACCCTAAGGGGCCAACTTCAAATCCCCTTGTCAATGTAGTTCCAGTCAAGCGGACACTCTCTTGGGCATGACCTTGATGTTGGCTGACTTTTGTGTCCCGCTAGGTGAGACTCACTCATTTTTTAGAGCATGGCAGGTGGATGCATGTGAAAGGAATGTCTTGCAAGAAAAATTTATCATTGGAGGACACGGCATCCTCCAACCCACTTTTTTAAAATATGGAAAGAAATTATGAGGAGGGATATAACAAATCGAGGAGCTTTCACAGTGGAAATGGTGACACACCACAAGTTGATGATAAAGGACTCAAGTGGAAAAAATATAGCATTGAAAATGGTTACCTGTTCTACAATGGTACATTACGTGTCCCAGATAATAATGACATTAGGCACAAACTCCTTTTGAGTGTCATGATAGTCCAAGTGCAGGACACCCGAGAATTCTAAAGATATATGCACTTTTGAAAAGACAATTCTCTTGGCTTGGAATAGATAAGGACGTGCAAGATTACATATTGAAGTGCCAAAAATGCTAAGTCAATAAGGTAGAACCCCTAGGATAGGGTGTCTCCTACACTCCTTGGAGATTCCATTTGGCAAAAGGGAAAGCATATCCATGGATTTTATTGTTGGATTACCTAGGACGTAGAGGGGGCATGACTTTGGGTTGACTCTGAGTAATTGTTGGATTACCTAGGGTGCAAATGGGGCATGACTCTAATGAAGAGGTTGAAACTCCATAATTAGCAAGGCTATTTGTAGAGCATATCTATGTTGAATTCTATTCCTAAGTGGAAGCATGAGAGTACATGGGTGAGTGGGTGATTAGCAAGCCCATGAGATGTAGGCTTGTAGATTGGGGATGATGACCCTAATCCTAATCTGTGTATAAGTACACACACAAGTTGAAGTGTCTAGTGTGGAATGAAATCGAATATTGGAAGTTGGATAAGCTCTTGCTCCCTCTTGTTCCTCCATGTTTCTTCTCATGAGCATTCTCCTTTGAGAGCTTTCCACCATCTTTCTCCTCGATCTATGTTTTCTAACATGGTATCAAAGCCCATGGGAGTTTTTTTCTCTTTCTTCTTCTTCAATTTGCCAATTGTAGTCTTCCACAGTCATCTTTCATGAGTCACTATTTCTGAAGGATACAGTGGCTAAAGTTTCAGAGAGTGTGTACTCCTAGTACAACATATTTTCTCAAAAGGAGGTCTCACTTCATCATGTGTGTTTTTCATGCCAAAACCTCGCCGCCAATCTTTGAATATTGCTACCATTGACGTTTCTGGGCTGAAGGGTTTTATACTTCATTGTGATTTGCTACACTGTGTTGCGATGTCGATAGATTTTTGCATTGTTTTCCAGGGTCATTTGGAAGTCCTGCAGGGCTAGAGTCGCTCCTTGACAATCGGTATCTTTGCAATTACCACCCTCGGTGCATTTTTTATTTGGTTTGCCAAAAGTCACTCTCTCCATGAATTTGTGACTCAGTATGAAATAAAAACCCAACTTTACACTAGCATTGCATTTTTGGACGACTTCTTTTTGTAATTGTTCATGTGAAGTAGTTGTTGGAACGTGGGGGAGAATAGATGCATTATGGCAAAAGGAGTGAGAACACATAAGATATTGAAATGGGTGTTCTCTATTGATTTGAGAGAAAAGTCCCTCTTTTATAGAAATGGAGAGAGGGTGGCCTAATCAATGGCACCTCGCCTACATCAAAGGAGGTAACTCCTAAATCATAGGAACTCCACAATCATCGGTACCACCCCATGTGGGGGACCTTTGCATTACATCATCACTTATGTCATGGCTTATGCTTCTACACACACACACACAACCATATGACTGCTAGTGGATGTACACATGCACCTAGCAAGCCCTTGATCACACATATCCTGACATAACCCCCCTCAAGGGTTTGCCTCTTGCTACGTCAAGGCTTCATCTAGGCACATAGTGTCACAAGCCATCTCATGGTGGTCAAGGATAAATCTATGGCTAGGACCTCATGCTAGCAAAGGTGCCCAAGGGTCAAGGTTTACAAAAATGGGATAGACCCCCCCAAATGGTTATCTCTCTTTCACTACTCTCTGGTTTATTCCTATTCCATTTGGATCCTATCTGGAGCAGCATCTCTAAGCCAACACTACAAAAGGCTCTAGGATATCTCTATGTGCTTATCTTGGTTGAAATAGTCATTTCCTCTGCTCATGTAAAGTTTCTCAGAATCGACTCGATGAGCAATCTTTTTCCCCTCTATCTTGGAGCCTTCCCCGAAGAGATACCCGTAGCCACGTTCGTCTTCATTTTGCAAACCCGATGAGCCTGCGATGGGTTCTCTAAGATGCCATGACGTTCTCTGCTCTGCAAGCCTAAGTTTCCTTCAAAGGTTCACGGATGCTCTGGTGCTAACACGAGGCATTTCAAATTTTGGCTCGTAAAGCCCTCTCCAAAGGTTTATTCCCTCATTTTCTTCACATATTTAGCACCTAAGTCATTGTATTCCTCTAAAAAATTGGCCACAAAATAAATTTCTTTTGGTCACATCAAGCCATTTGATGGAGAGGGGTTTATGGGTGAGTGGGTGATTAGCAAGCCAATGAGATGCACGCTTGTGGATTGGGGATGAGGACTCTAATCCTAATTTTTGTAAGTAGACACACAAGTTGAATTGTGTGGTGTGGAATGAAATCCAATATTGGAAGTTGGATAAGCTCTTGCTCCCTCTTATTCCTCCACATTCCTTCTTGTGAGCATTTCTCCTTTGAGAGCTTTCCACCATCTCTCTCTTTCGATCCATGTTTTCTAACAATCTATAGATTGAATGGGCTACTAGCCACTTTTGTTAGTGCCAAAGATAGGAAATTTAGCATCCATTTTTATTGAGGTTGGAAACTACTTTGAATATGAACACCACAAATCATCCATAGAGTGATGGGAAAATTGCAAGGGTCAATCAAGTCATTGAGGATATGCTTTAAGCATATGTAAGTGAATGGCAAACTATTTAGAAATAATGTTTGCCCACATTAGCATTTGCATATAACAGTGCCAAGCATTCAATTATACGTTTTAATCCATTAATGATCATGTATGGTTCAACCTAGAGCCCGAAATGTAGTGGAAAAGACAAGATTCAAGTAGCCAAATCCTTTCTTAAGGATATGAATGAGATGCTGAAATTAGCTAAAGATAGCATTAGAAAGGCTCAAGATAGAGCAAGAAGTTATGCAAATCCACATCGTAGGAGGTTGGAGACTAGCGTTTGAAATAAATGAGAAAGTTTATCTTAAGGTGCCCGAATCTTCAGAATCCCTAAAGACAAGTAAATGTCCAAAGTTGCCTCGAGGTTGTCTCCTAGGCATTGTGGACCACCATTCCATAACACTTAAGAGAATTGGAGAACAAACTTACAAATTAGCCTTACCAGAGGGATGTAGAGTACATCCAATATTTCATGTAAGTAGGCTAAAAAGAAAGTTAGGAGATGATGACAATCTCATTAGAAATGAAGTCACCTTAATAAACTTGCATAGATGGATTGAGCAGGAGTTTAGCAACATCAAGGTCTCAACACTTCCAAATGCCTCGGAACCACCTAGAGACAATATATATTGGAGATTTGTCCCCTTTAAAATACCCCACCAAGAGGCAACACCCTAGATCTCTTCATGTGTCATCAAGTTCCAAAGCTAGGATGAGAAAAAATGGCTTATCATCTTGCTATGTTCTAGCACCTGGGCATTTGCTACTTTGCTTGGTAGAGCTCCACCTTTGGCATGCTCCCTAAGTCTTTTTCCTTGTTACTACAATGATACAATTAGTGAGAGGATATAGCTTGGGTATACCATTGTTGGAACCAACAGCTCCTTTGTCTTTGGTGATGAACAGTTCACTTGTTTCTTTTCAAGATATCTCTTAGAGCTTCAAAATTTTATGTCTCCAATTTGGCATTATATGCAGATGGACTAATGTCTTTGGAGGGTCTCTTCCCTTTGGGCATCCCTCTCCTTGTCTTTTTTGTGTGTCTTGTCTGCACTCTTTTCTTGAGTTGTTCCATCTGTGTTGGGATACTCTCGTCTCCCATCCAAATTCCTTGGTCACACTTCTCCTCTCCATCATGTCTTGTCGTCATCCCATTTCCATGATCTCTCTCTTCTATATACTTAGTATTTCTTAATGTTAAGTGGGCATTCCATCTCTTGATTTTTCCCTCATTAACTTCATGTTTTGTGGCAATGAAGGCTAGAATTTTTGGGGATTCACCAGTTCTTCCCAAAGGGCCTCAAATATAGTATAATAACAGTCTTGTAATTGAGCCACAAAAGTGGCTTTAATCCACAATTGTGGCTTTAATCCATAATTGTGGCTCGAATTAGATTCGTATTTCATTGATTTGGTTGTACATTTTTTACAAATGAAGTCAAAAAGTAATGATACTTTTGAAGTGTATCCAAATGTTGTAAATTAAAAATTTGGTATGAGATTTGAGTGAAGTTTAGCTAATTTTAAAACTTTCTATTCTTCAAAAGCACAAGAGTGGCTCAATAATTTTAGAGGGGATGAATGAGTTATGAGTGTTGGATTATTTTTCTCCAACAAATTATTCACAAAATTCAATTTTCAAATCCATTGAGTAAATTTTTTCACAAACTTTGTGGCTTGCCAAAAAAATCTTTCAAAAGTTATGCTAAAAAGACTAAAATAGGATGAATTTTTCAAAAACACTCCTAACCACGACTTTGAAAAAATAGACTTTTCAAATGTATTTGGTCCCTACATATTTTTTCAACTACTTCTTTGTGTTAGGTAAAAATACTTGAATCGATTTTGTTTAAAATTCTATGTCTAGAGAGTTTTTTACAGTCTCTAAAAGCCACAAAAGTGGTTTTTTTGTACCATACTACTGATAATGATGAGATAAGTGGAAGTAGGATGATGTCTTGAAGCAATCAAGTACACCCAATGTGGGCCTTTCCAATGGACCTTCCAATCTCAAAGTGGTCTCTACATAGCCCATCCTATCTTGCTTGAGACAGTACTACACTAATTGTTTCAGAGACCCAATTATAATGATGGCGCACATGGCATGATGAGGTGGCATCATGTGTGAGGGAGTGGATTTATACATGTGTATAATCCTATGTGGGACTATATCCACCTCATACCTCATGGCAAATGGAGAGTGTCTATTCATGGATTTACATTATGGCATTCTCATGGAGTGGATATAGATTCTATGTATGCCACTGAGAATGATATAATATACTTCACATTAGTGAGTTCCTCCCTAGAGGGTTTGCTTTTGATATATGTTTACTATTAGAAGGTGAGATTTGCTACATTGTTGGTATATATATATGTTCAAGATGTTTTGCAACATGTCCATTGTTGGTATCATAACTACTAGTTGGGTGGCTTGGGAAAGTGTGGTGAATAGACCCCCTCTAAGTGAAGGTCTTGATAATGAAGGCGGGATCAACTCATTAAAAGATAAATGTGACCATCTATGCATGAAGTGGGTCTTCAAGCTTCATTCTTGATAGCCATGAGTAGTCATTGCATGGCATTGGATTGAACACAGGGTGCTTTAGGTATTTCCAGCAAGAATGCAAAATGGTAGTAACCACTTTGTTCATGCTTTCCAATTTAAATCTCTCAGTCTAAAACACTCATTAAATTGATAAGTGTTCGGCAACATATACTACAGGGCTCATTTTGGCAAGATACACAGAGGTTGAGTGGAGATGGTTAGTTGGATTTCAATGGCTTCCCACTCCACAATATTGGTGGGCCTAATCAGATTAGCCCAAGGATATCGTGCAAACTCAATGGTCGAGGTGTTTGTATGTGGTTTGACCTTTGGAATCCAGGATCTCATGATAGGCTCACCATTGTTGACTTGTTTGGCAGTTTGATCTTTCACTATGGGAGAAAATTTTGTTCGGGCAACATTTGCCAGATTATGGAGCTGTTGGCCTACAAATGGTGAACCGATTCATCGGATAAACCTCAAAGACCTTGATAATGCTCAAAATGATAATAATCCCTCATATGTGTCAATGCACATGGAAGCAATGGGTTGCATTTGATAATACGTATGTGTAGGCTCATCGAATTTCCAAAATTTGGACACTCCTCACCACTTGAATTTTATGTTATGGCAAGTGCTCAATTACAAGCTTTCCATGAAGGATTGGCTTTCCAAAACTGAAGCCTATTTCTCTTGGCTATGTTTTCTACAAGGTTTGTGGTTGAGATTAAGTTTCATCGCTTTTGGAATTGTATAGCTACTCGTGGCCTCTAGCAGCATTTGCATGCCCTCTTTACTCGAACATATTTGGCCCTTCCACTTCGTTGAAAGCAAGCACTTGTTGGGCGATCAAGGGTAGCTTAATGACTGTGACAAGGGCAGCCATTATCCATCAAATTTAGAAGCATAAGAATGTTTTAATCTTTCATCATGTCCCACTCCCTACAGATATTAAGCAATAGATTGTCAGAGATGTAGTGGAATACTTTAGGGCAAGCTCAGAGGTTTACCTCTACACTAGCTTTTAAGGCTTTTAAAGCATACCCTTAAGCGATTGTGCTGTATTTTCTTTTTTTGTTATTTTACTACAAATTTGTTAAAAGGAAAAAAAAACTTTGTGAGAGATCTTTAATATTGAACTTTGCATAATCTCATCTTCCAACTAAATGTTTTGCCTTCTTCCATGCTTTTAATCTTCCTCTAACTCAATCCTACTTCATCGCCTAACTCCTATTGTGATTTTGCTTCAAGGCAATCATCTCCTTATTGGTGCTCGTCTTTACTTTTGGCGTGATCTTGTCCTTGCTGGTGTGAACATTGAACCTCGAAGTGTAGATTTTTGTCAAGAGAATTTCGTCAATAGTTTGAGTGACTTTGATTTTAACATGGAAGCCTTTCAAGGAAATAGGCCCTAATTAAAGCTCTCAATGCAATTATGTCATTGAATAGAAATTTGGATGGATTGATTAGTTGCAAAACATGAGAACCGTCATCTCTATCTCTATCTCTATTCTATTCTCTTCTCTCTCTCTCTCTCTCTCTCTCTCTCTATATATATATATATATATATATAACATATTATACAATGTATATAAATAGGTGTGATTGCTCCAGCTGGCAATTGCTATATATTAGCAGAACATGGAGAATTAGATTAAGGGACACATAGTGGAAGGCACAGGTAGGCTAATTCAAACAAGGCAAATCTAAACCGTAGTTAATCATTTTAATGATAGAGGGACATACATGTACCAATAAACACCAAAGACAACACATTGGGAAGGGTAGAAAGCTGCAAGAAACGGATGCATCCAAAAAAAATTTATTATATTGATGGTGAAATATGGTTTCTTCTCTTTCTTCAACACAAAGAATAAGGTTGACAAGACAACAGTGGGTGCCAAAAATGAAATCGGCACAACATAAAACACATAGCAAAGAAGATTTGACAAGGGAAGCCTATAGCAAAGGAGCAAACTGCAACCAATAGATGGCAATAGTGAGCAGGCATAACGTAGGGTTTGATTATGACTGCTAGGAGACATCAAGTCAGTTTGGAAATGAATTGCTAGGGCCTGGTGATGGAGCACAATGGCACACTACTACAATGAATAGAGCCCTTTTGGACTCCGAAGCAGATAGGCAGATGTGTGAAGAGTCAAAGCCCCTGATGTGATTATTCCAACGCATTGGAGGCTAACTCAAACAAGGCTTATTAGAACCGTAGTTAATCGCTTTAATGATAAACAACTCACTAGATAGATATGTCAACCAAATACCAAAGGCAACACATGATAAAGGTTGCTAACAAAATAGCAATGTATGCCTTAAGCCAACTAACATGACAAGGTAAGCCTACAACAAAGTAGCAAACTACAACAAAAAGCCATTGCAAAGAGAAAGCTACCAACATGTGGCACTACAAGGAGAAGGTTGATAAAACAATTGACAAGGCAACATGTATAAACACACACACACATACACACACACACACGCACGCACGCACGCACACATGAATACATCCTTAACTATGAATTATTCTTTTACGTACCCCCGTGAAATCTTCCCCTTACACTTTCTTTTGAACCACCCCACATACCAAGCCCACTAATCATCCCATACCTCCTATAATCCCTTCTTAACCCTTTCACTCATTCACTCCTTACTCCACTTGTGACTTAAACTTCACTTGTGGCTAAAGTATTTTTTAAATTATCTAAGAATCCATATGGTTTTCTATATTCCGAGGTAAAGCGATAACAAAGAATCCATATTGTTGTCTATATTCCTAGGTAAAGTGATAAAAAGCTGGGGAAAACAGGCATTACCTATCTACCCAAATGTAACTATGATGTTCTAGCACAGTATGTTTGGATGGTGGCAAGTACCCCGACCTCGAAACCTAGACTACCTGAGGATTCGACATCTTTTTTCAATACTATGTTTGTCAAACTCAATATTATTTAAAAATTCTTAATTTTGATCAAAATTTTTGCAAACTCTAGTTGCATTTTTAAACTTACGTGTCTCAAACATTTTTTCCTTATATGTTTCCCTTTTGTAAATTTTTATCCCATTGATGGAATTAATTGTATGGCTCAATTATTGATGGGACTTTTTAATCTAAACACACACACACACACAGAGGTTATATATATATAGGTGTGTGATTGGGTCGAAGAGGTTTAGTCTATGTAGGCTCATCTCTCCTACAATGGGTGGTTGAAATGCAAGACAACAAAATTTTTAGGGAGGGTTTAGAAAATTTTCTCTCTTCTGAACCGGATGTGATTGTTCTAGCTAGCAATAGCTATAGATTAGCAAAACATGGAGAATTAGATTAAGGGACAACACATATTGGAAGGAACAGGTAGGATACTTAAACAAAGCTAATCTAAATCATTGTTAATTGCTTTAATGATAGTGGGATAGAGAAACATCAAAGGCAACACATTGTGAAGGGTAGAAAGCTGCAAGACAAAGACCAATAGAAGAGCCATGATAAATCAACACAAAGCATAAGGTTGGCATGACACCAGTGGGTGCCCAAAACTGAATTAGCATGACATAAAACAAGCAATCAAAGAAGTTTTGACAAGGCATGCCTATAGCAAAGAAGAAAATTGCAATTAATAGCCATTGCAAAGAGCTATATATCTATGTATGTATGTATGTACGTACTTACTTACTTACATATGTACCTACATATATATATATATATATATAAAGAAGCCCTATTACTCTCATTTGCATATATTTGGGTGTGAGGCATATGCACATGTGCCAAAAGAGCTTCGGAAGAAGATTGATCCTAAGTCTAGGAAATGCATATGTAAAAAACAAACTACTTCGAACATTCATGAACATATCACTCAAGAGCTAGGAGAGTTAAAATTTTTCCAACTCAAGTTTTAAAAAAAAAAAAATTCTAGCTGAAACTCTTCATTATCAATTTAGGAAAATGCATGTTTTTTGGAAAAACAACACTTAAGGAATAAATTAGACCAAGTGATGGTTGTTAGAGTGTAGAGCTTGAAATTTTGAACATTTCTCCTTTTTACGGAAGCACATTCTGACACAACTACCAAAAGTTATGGGCAATCAATGATTAAAGGTTCTAAATGCCATAACCCAAAAGAAAAATTAAAACCACCTTCCTAGTCAAACTTGGACAAATTCAAAGGTGCACATGTGTTTAACTAAATCCATAGATCCCCCTCCTTCCCTATAAAAGAGCACCCATTCCTCTCATACTTTTTCTTTCACATCTTGCCTCCATCCTCTTCCCCATTCCGAGTCCTATGCAAGACACTCCTCCCTTTCCATTGACCACCACCCTACTCCCATCCTCACATGGTAAGTTACTTCGAGCCCATCTCGCAGCAGCAATAACTTAGCCATCCACCCACCATCCATTGGTCCTCAACAATCCCATTACATCGAGAAAGACTTGGAGAGCGTTCAGGTGACCATCTCTTCCTCCCTTTGGATTTCCGTCAAAGTTTTTCATTTTCTGTCAAAGTTTTTCGTCCGTCAAGTTTTTTTTCTTTTTTCCTTTTTTCCCCCTCCCCCTCCTCCATCTCCCTCTCCACCCTCCACCCCTTCCATCTCCACCACCCCCACTCCACCCTCTACCCCCCTCCTCCGTCTTCCCCTCCACCCCCCTCCATCTCTCCCACCAACCCCCCTCCTCCATCTCCCCCTCTACCACCACCCCCTTCCCCCCCTTCTCCATCTCCACCTCCCCCCCTCCACCACTACCCTTCCCCCCCCCCCCCCCCCTCCCCCATTTCCACCACCCCCCCTCCCATCTCCATCTCTACCCCCACCCTTTCACCCCCCTTCCTCTCCACCACTCCCCCAACCCCTTCCATCTCCACCACCCCTTCCCCCCCCCCCTCCCTCCATTCTTCCCCCCCCCCCCCTTTTCCTGCCCCCCTCCCATCTCCACCCCCACCCCCCCCCCTCTCTCTCTCTCTCTCTCTCTCTCTCTCTCTCTCTCTCTCTCTCCTCCTCTCTCTACATGCAACTCCTACATGCGAGTTCTACATGCAACTCCTACATGCAAGTTCTACATGTAGAGAGAGAATGTCTTACAATTTCTACATGCAGAGAGAGAAGCTCTCCAACTTGTATAAATACACCATAATGGAATGAAGCCCACACTCTTTGGGGCATTATGTTGAGTTCTACTTTGGTATTCCAAGCAATTGTCTCAAGTGTCCATGATTCCTTGTACTCCATATCCAAAAGCATGTCCTAATCTTGCAACTCCTCCTTCCCTCTCTTCCAACGTTGCAACCCATCCTCTCCATCTCTTCCTCCCTCCTCCTCCTCCTCCTCCTCCTCCTTCTCCCTCCTCCTCCCTTCTCCTCCTCCCTCCTCCCTCTCCCTTGTCCTCCTCCCTCCTCCTCCTCCTCCCTCCTCCCTTCTCCTCCTCTTCCTCCTCCCTTGCTCTTACACCTTCTTCCTCTCCCACTCCTATGCTCTCCCTAAACCCTTAGTTCCTCAACCCTTAACCTCCATATCTATGAGGGAGACGAGTTCTCCACCATGTACTCTACCCTGAACCTTGGAATCTCTTCTAAACTCTGGAACCTCCTTCTAAACTTTGGAACCTCCTTCTAAACCTTGGACCTCCTTCTAACCCTTGAACCTCTTCTAAACTCTGGAACCTCTCTCTAAATCTTGGAATTTCCTTCTAACCCTTAAAACCTCCTTCTAAACTCTGAAACCTCCTTCTAACCCTTAAACTCCTCCTAAACCCTGCAACCGCCAATGAAGATGAAAGCCTTCATTACCTCAACCATGATGATACACACCCCTTTTATACATGCGAGTTATATGTTTGCTTACCATACTTAAGCCTACATCTCTCATCGGAACACGACTCAACGTCCTAAGCTACACGTATACTTGCGAGTTCTACATGCAACTCCTACATGTGAGTTCTACATGTTCTCAAGGGTTTAGAAGAGTAGAAAGATCTACGTGCAACTTAGTTGGGTGGCCATCTTCTTTTGGTCTTACAACTATTAACCTTAATTCCTCTTTGGGTAGCATGTAGACTTTCCTCATAACCAATGGGCTTACATCTAAGGATATCCCTCATAAGGAAGAATGTGCTCTGTAAGGAACAATTCCAATACAATAGAAACAAGAATCTTTGCTATAAGTAAGAATCTCCCTCGTAAGGAACAGTTCCCAATATTATAGGATTCAAGGTCACTTAAGGAAACAAGCCCTAGTTGATGGCCTTGCCTTAAATGTACCTTAAGCAAGAATCTCCCCCGTAAGGAATAGTTTCCAATATTATAGGATTCAAGGTCACTTAAGTAAACAAGCCCCAGTTGAGGGCCTGTTGTCTCTGTGCCAACATGGACTTAGGTAGAACAGAATGTGTGTGTAGAGTAGCGGCAAAGCTCCGCTTGTAATTGCATAAGGCTAGAAATAATCCCTCTTAGAAATCTAACTTGCATGTTCTACATGCAAGTTCTACATACGATTCCTACATGCGAGTTCTACATGCAACTCCTACATGCCAGTTCTATATGCGAGTTCTACATGCAACTCCTACATGCAACTTCTACATGCGAGTTCTGCATGCAACTCTTACATACGAGTTCTACATGCCACTCCTACATGTGAGTTCTACATGCCACTCCTACATGTGAGTTCTACATGCAACTTCTACATGCCACTCCTACATGCGACTTCTACATGTAACTCCTACATGCGACTTCTACATGTAACTCCTACATGCAACTCCGACATGCGAGTTCTACATGCAACTTCTATATGCAAGTTCTATATGTAGAGAGAATGTCTTACAATTCCTACATACAAAGAGAGAAGCTCTTCAATTTGTATAAATACCCCATAATGGAATGAAGCCCATACTCTTTGGAGCATTGTGTTGAGTTCTACTTTGGTATTCTAAGCAATTGTCTCAAGTGTCCATGCTTCCTTGCACTCCACGTCCAAAAGCATGTCCTAACCTGAACTCCTCCTCCCCTCTTCTCCAACCTTACAACCCATGCTCTCCATCTCTTCCTCCCTCCTCCTCCTCCCTCCTCCTCCCTCCTCCTCCTCTCTTCTCCTCCTCCCTCGTCCTCCTCCTTTCTGCTCCTCCCTTCTCCTCCTCCCTTGCTCTTACATCTTGGAACCTCTTTTAAACTCTAGAACCTCCTTCTAAACTCTGGAACCTTTGTCTAAACCTTGGACCTCCTTCTAACCCTTGAATCTCTTCTGAACTCTGGAACACCTCTCTAAACCTTGGAATCTCCTTCTAACCCTTGAAACCTCCTTCTAAACCTTGGAACCTCCTTCTAAACTCTAGAACCTCCTTCTAACCCTTAAACTCGTCCTAAACCCTGCAACCCCCAATGAAGACGAAAGCCTTCATTACCTCAACCATGATGATACATGTTCCTTTTATACATGCGAGTAATATGTTTGCTTACCATACTTAAGCCTATGTCTCTCACTGGAATACGACTCGAGATCCTAAGCTACACGTATACTACAAACAACAACCCTGATATATCTGTAGGTGATGAAAAGCCTCGGAACCCTGCATACTGAGAATACCCTGCTCTTCCCGCGGAAGCCATGGGAAAGAGCCAACATTTGGCGTCGCTGCCGAGGATCGAGGAGTATGTTGTCTCTGTGCCAACATGGACTTAGGTAGAACAGAATGTGTATGTAGAGTAGCGGCAAAGCTCCGCTTGTACTTGCATAAGGCTACAAATAATCCATGATGATACATGTTCCTTTTATACATGCGAGTAATATGTTTGCTTACCATACTTAAGCCTATGTCTCTCACTGGAATACGACTCGAGATCCTAAGCTACACGTATACTACAAACAACAACCCTGATATATCTGTAGGTGATGAAAAGCCTCGAAACCCTGCATACTGAGAATACCCTGCTCTTTCCGCAGAAGCCATGGGAAAGAGCCAACATTTGGCGTCGCTGCCAACGATCCAGGAGTATGTTGTCTCTGTGCCAACATGGACTTAGGTAGAACATAATGTGTATGTAGAGTAGCGGCAAAGCTCCGCTTGTACTTGCATAAGGCTACAAATAATCCCTCTTACAAATCCAACTTGCAAGTTCTACATACGATTTCTACATGCAACTCCTATATGCGAGTTCTACATGCAACTCCTACATGTGAGTTCTACATGCGAGTTCTACATGCAACTCCTACATGCCACTCCTACATGCGAGTTCTACATGCAACTCCTACATGCAACTCCTACATGTAGTTCTACATGCAACTCCTACATGCGAGTTTTACATGCGAGTTCTATATGCAACTCCTACATGCGAGTTCTACATGCAGCTTCTATATGCAAGTTCTACATGTAGAGAGAGAATGTCTTACAATTCCTACATGCAGAGAGAGAAGCTCTCCAACTTGTATAAATACCCCATAATGGAATGAAGCCCACATTCTTTGGGGCATTGTGTTGAGTTCTACTTTGGTATTCCAAGCAATTGTCTCAAGTGTTCATGCTTCCTTGCACTCCACGTCCAAAATCATATCCTAACCTTGCAACTCCTCCTCCCCTCTCCTCCAACCTTGCAACCCATCCTCTCCATCTCTTCCTCCGTCCTCCTCCTCCTCCTCCTCCTCCCTCGTCATCTCTTCTCCTCCTTCCTTGCTCTTACACCTTCGTCCTCTCCCACTCCTATGCTCCCCCTAAACCCTTAGTTCCTCAACCCTTAACCTTTATGATCTACGAGGGAGACGAGTTCTCCACCATGTACTCTGCCCTGAACCTTGGAACCTCTTCTAAACTCTGATAAACTCTGGAACCTCCTAAACTTTGGAGCCTCCTTCTAAACCTTGGATCTCCTTCTAACCCTTGAAGCTGTTCTAAACTCTGGAACCTCTCTCTAAACCTTGGAATCTCCTTCTAACCCTTGAAACCTCCTTCTGAACCTTGGAACCTCCTTCTAAACTCTGGAACCTCCTTCTAACCCTTAAACTCCTAAACCCTACAACCACCAATGAAGACGAAAGTCTTTATTACCTCAACCATGATGGTAAACGTTCCTTTTATACATGCGAGTTATATGTTTGCTTACCATACTTAAGCCTACGTCTCTCACCGGAACACGACTCGAGATCCTAAGCTTCCATTTTCTTGCACCATCTGGATCGCCCATAATGCTTCTTTATTGTCACCCAAATCCAACGTGATGGGATTGTGGATCTCTTACCTAGTCGTAACTAGTTCATTCATCTTGTCTTGCCCATGGACCTAATTAAGTGGAATGTTCATTTCTCCTGTAAGGTTGCCACAAGTCGTGTACTAGGCCCCATTCTCTTCCAATCGAATCCTTGAAATGTACATTCTAGGGTTCAACAAATAACTAATCAAAACATGTTCATGAAATAATTTTATTTCACTTTAAGTAGGTTTGGGTACTACATATCTTCATGTGTAGACATAGCTTGTGGGCCAAATGCTAGAAGATGTAATATAGAAGTGCAACCAAAAAGCATGTCTTTGCTTTACTAATTTTGGGAAGAAAACTCTTGAAGTGAGACATTATAAGAGTTGGATTTCCTAGCTTCGTATCCAAATGCACTCATTATTATAGTCTAAATGACCAAAATACATGAATTGAACATGACTTAGTTTATACTATTATGAGATTTTACTAAATCAGAAATATGCATAAAATTATCCACACCCTATGCATATATGATTTGACTTTTGGTATATTAGCCATGTATCTTAAATCTTTATATTGTGTAGAAAATTGAAGACATAGTGTGAAGTTTGAGCCCAACTTCGATTTGGCATTCCTACTTACTACTCCCCCCTCTCCCTGTCTCCCACCCCGTCCCTGTCCTCTCACCTACCTGCCCCCTCTCCCCTTGTCCTTCTCATCTTCCCCCTTGTTCTTGGCTTCTCCCCCCCCACCCCACCCCCTTTTCTCCTTTCCTCCCTTGTTCTTGGGCCCCCTCTCGCCTCCCCTTACCCTTCCCCCCCCCCCCCCCCTTGCCCCTTTCCCTCCCTCTCGGCCCTCTCTCTCCCTTCCCCCCTCCCCTCCCCTCACCCTCCTCCTAGCCCTTTTGCCTCTACCAACCCTCTCCCCTCCCTAATCCTCCCACCCCTCCCCAACCTCTCCCCTCCCTTAGGTTAGTGCAAGTTAGGTTAGGTTAGTTAAACCACACTAGACTAGTTTAGGCTAGATTTAAAAAAAAAAATGGAGCCAATTAATGATAATGTGATTGAAGGTCACTCATTATCATTGAAGGTCACTTTATAAGGATACAAGCCCCACTTGTTTCTGACCTTATTGAGAATTTAGTTGCCTAGGCTAGCCATGAAAGTTTTCCACTTTATATTTCCCCCCATCTTCCGGGAGCAAGTGCTTGATAACACATTAGCTAATAGTAAAAATTATACATAGAAAAACATGATATAGGCATAACTACCCAAATACATCAAAGAACCAAATTTACACTCTTCAATGCGTAGAGGGCATGAGTTAGCGAGCTTTTAAGCGTAATATGGGAAGGTCACTTAACACACTAAGACAAAGCCTCATATTTCCTGATGCAAGCCTTATGCTTTATAGCCCTTTGTTGTAAAAGCCTCATTTCCTCATGCAAGCCTTATGCCTTATAGCCCAAATGGGGTCCCTATTAGCCCTTTGTTGTAAAAGGGTATTATATGAGCAACGTTATGTTTAGTCTTTTGGGAGAGCTCAACGTTATGTTTAGTCTTTTGGGAGAGCTCTTTGGAACTAACATCTTTAGTATTGAAGTTTGGGCACCTCAATGTCAAACAATTTCCCTCGAGTAGAGAGCTGCTAAAACTCTACTAGTCTATGAGTCCAACTTAATGGCTGTTTCAGACGAATTCGGTATATAAATCACCCCTTTTATAGTTGCTTGCAATCCCACCATCAAGATATAACGATGGAGCTCACCATCACTGCACTATCTGCAGGGAACACTGTATGTTTTACATCTCCTTCATCCACAGCTAAAATGCTATTTAGGCATTCTAACAGTTCTGATCCATCCCGTTTGACTTTCTATATCCCACAGCTCATTAATCCACAGCTAAAACGCTCTATAGGCATTCAAACAGTTCCGATCTTTCCTTTCGTACATCGTTTATAATTTGAACTTGCTTTCCCATTCACTCTATAGTCTTGAAAAGTCTACACATAGTTACATGAAACTCTAGCTTCCACCTCACCACCAACCATGCTGTAAGAGCATCCAAACAGTTCTGTTGCTTTCCTTTTGGGGCTTTGATACTGACTTGCATGAACGCTCTTGATGTTTCAATTTGCATCCGAGTTCATTCATAGTCTTCAACAGTCATGCACTCTGCTGAAGGGCATGTAGCAGCCACGGTTGTCTATAGAGCTTGGTGTTTGGTATCAAAAGCCAATGAGGTCAGAGTATTCAAAAAAATGCTTTCCTAGGTCCTGCTCATTCCAAGATGTGCCAATTCTTTACATGTAAGGTTGGCTAAACCATAGTAGCAAGTTTCAGGTCATCTCCTGGCCTCTTTTTTTCATTATCATGGAAACGAGACTGAACAAGATCAATGGGAAAACTGAAACAAACAGGAGCTCTTTAAAATGAACAAGATCCAGTCAGAAAAACAAAAACAAACATGGAAAAGCTTCAGTTTGGGCATTTGTATACAGGTGTCTGAACAAACTCCTTACATTTTCGAATTCTCAGGGCCGTCGTTAAGACCCTAGTATTTCCATAGGACCCGTGGGCAGAGATCCAAGCCAAAGTCGTACAAAAACTCACCCAGATGATCTGGAGATGAGAAGACCCTCCTTTTAGGCTCTCCATCTACATGACTATTGAAAAAACCCTTCCCTTAGCTGCATTAAGGAAAGTGTGATGATACTATTCATCTATCTGGAGATCATCCCTACAACTGGACAAAAAACCAACACAGGTTGAGCAGGAATACCCACAAACAGATCAAAGGAAACAGCCTGTGCTAGGCAGCTCTTGCCAAATTCTCCGGTTCATCAGCTGGATGAGGCTTCGCCAGACCAGCCTGCATTAAGAGTGATGACAGACCTGTTATCTTGCCTGGTTTCTGTGTGGGTCTAGGGGATACTGCAGGTGGCTGCCAATCCGTTGCAATCACTGCGATTTCATCTCTTTCATTGCGACAACTGCCCGTGTTCCACAATCCGCCTTCGGGAGCTTCCCTCTTCCCGTGAATCTTTCCATTGGCCGCGGCCTCTCTTTCTCCTATCATATCTCCCGTTAAGAAGTTAATGCCAGTCTCATGATACAGCGTCTCCAAATCCGTGGTGCACATGACCTCCATCCTGAATCCCCTCACGGCAATGCTTGCGATTTCCCTGCCAGCAGTAACATCTCCCTCCCTGCAAGAATCGTTTGAGGTTCTTCTGCATGGAGAAAGCCATTTGGCCTTCAGGTACCTTGATTTTCTCCAGGGTGGCAGGTGTAAACCTTTCACTTTCAAGGACTGCTTGGCAGCTTCTGACATGACACTCACAATCCGTTGTAGCCTTTCTGGTTTACCTACAAATATCGGAGGCAAAATTTGCCACACTGCCGTGTATTCACTTGTAGGGCGTGCAATATCAAACTGCGCTCGGAAATCTATGTCTACGATGAGCCGCTCGCATTGCCCAGAAGTTTCATTGCCTAAAATGTCGATGAATTCGTAGTCACCTGAAAATCGGCGCAACAACGTTAGCAGAATCCTCTGCTAAATATATGCATTCCTCCCAGTATTTTCAAGGGATCGTATGCACGAATAGCGAAGATCACCAACAAACCTGCTGGTATGCCGCAAGAATGATCCCATCTTGATTTGCAGATTGCAGCATTATACCCAGCACTCCTGAGTTGTTTCATCACAATTCGTCTCAGGCAACCATGAGTGGGCTTCACTCCCTCGTTGCTGCAGTCACAGTTCGTTTCTCCGGTGATGGAGCCTAAGAACTGCACAACATATGCCAGCACCACCGTCTCTGAGTCATCACCGCTCCAGACGAAGCCCTGCGAGCCAAAATACAGGTCTTGCTAAAATAAGCTGTACAAAACAATGCGCATGCCAATCGGTTCACTCTCGGCGAAGGCCAACCTGCAAAACTTGAGAAATCTCGCCGCCAAGGCTCGACGTCGAGTCCTCATTGTCGCAATTGCAGCATCCATCCCCAATGCAATTACCATGCCGGCAATTGCAGCGAGCTCGTCCACAGTCGCCGAAGCTGGCTTGGTTTTCCATAAACTCGTCCACCATTGCGGCCAGACGGACAGAACTGGGATCGTATTCCCTGCCCCCGATAATCCTCTCGGTCGGAACAGCGTCACCACAGAGCCTGGCTCGGACAAGCTCACCCAGAGGATCAGTGACTTGTTTGGGCCGAGGGGCAGCCTGAAGCTTGACTAATTGAGAGGCATGCATGGGGAAAAGCCGAGCTGCAGCCCGGCCAGGGAGCAAAGACGGAGGAAGAGGGATGTCCTCGCCAAGCTTCTCAGGGGCGAAGGATTTGGGGAGGGCAACTCCGTCTGGGGCGTGGGAGGAGGAGGTGGCAGAAGGGAGGGGGCGAATGTGGATCAAACCGGGCATCATTATGCTGCCAAAGGACGACGGAGGGCGATTGGAAAGAGAGAGAGGTATCTAAGAATGCAGGTGAAGGTGAGGAAAGAGGAGGGCTATGGAGCTTGCGATTGAGGTCGGCTATGGCGATGGAGGTCAGAAAACAAGCTTAACAGTAAAGATGATGAAGAAGATGAAGATGAAGATGATGACGACATCCAAATTTAATTTAAAAATTCTATATAAATCGTAAAGGCAATTCTCTAATTTATATTTTTCTCCCACCCCCTATCGCCGGTCACCCCTCGCCCTTTACCGGCCCCTCCCGTCGCCCGCAGTTTTCGAAAAAATAGTTTATTACTTCAACACCCTCCTCTTGCCCGCCGCCGTGGCGTCGCGTCCCCCTCCACATCGCCCTGCCGCCGCGTGGCGTCCACCTCAGCCGCCCTCCCCTTCACTTATCCGTTCGCGCCCCGTCCATATCCCCGCTGGCTGGCAACGTGTGGACCACCGCCAGCTCGGACGCATCCACGTGGACCCACCCCTTGATCTTGTGACATCCTCCGCTGGGCCCCGCCTCCCTGGCAATGATGCCCCTGCTTCCAAGCCCCCCCGGAGGGGCCCACGTACCTGCCCAGCGGCGGCGGCATATGCCGGGGCATCGGGGAGTTAAAAGTTTTTGTGTGGTAGCATATTACGGTGGCATATCCCTGGTGCACACGCTGGCGGCTGGCCGAGCTGGCGCAGCGCTGACGGGGCCAGCGACGTGGCAGCATATCCTTCGGGATCCGCGCTCCACGTCCGACTGGAAGCGTGGGCTGCACACTCCGAGCGTGTTGTTCGTGGGCCAGGGAACCAGCGCCACGTCACCGGCGGGTGTCTGACGGCAATTTTAAAAATTTCCAGCGCAATTTTATTGCAATGTTGTAGGGATTATCCCCATCATGCTGGGAGAAAAGAAAGAGGTACGCCGGGGCCCGCGATGGCGACAGATTAACCCGAGAGGGGGGTGGTTGGGTCAACAGGCAGAGGGTAGGCACGGCCTACAACAATAATAATAACACACAATTGGATAAGGTTCAAGTTCGCAGCACCCAATTGTGGACACGCCGATCGAGTTTGAATCGCAGGTGGGGAGCCGGACCCTGGGTACACCTTACAAGGGTTATTGAAACGTGCAAGATTATACTGGGGGTCCTTTTTTTTTTTTTGGGAGATCCCTGGAATGATTCCCGAGTCCCAAAAGCGCGAAAATTTTAGAAAAATGAATAAACATATTAAATGTCCCCAGGACCCTAATAAAGCCGGCGAAAGGGGACGCGGGTAGAATGATTGAAACCAGTGGGGGGAGACCATGTACTAAATGATAGTGTTATCCTGCTGTACTACGGGGTGTATGATGAATATCTTTTAAAAATCGTTTTATGGATAAGTATGATACTAGAAAGTATGCTTTGGGCTTTTTTTTTTTTTTTGAAAACCAAAAACGAGAATTGCGTGTCGCGTTCCCTACCCGCAAGTTCCCTTACGGCGGAGCAACAAGCACGCTGCCCGGCATTACGGACTATTTGATTTTATTGCCTTTCACCTGCTACAATGAAAAGAACCTAGGCCTCTTGAGGCGGGCCACACGTACACGTGTTGCCACCAGGTCCACGCGGCATCCAGACCTTGGTTGCTGACGCGGCCTCAAAAGAGCTCGAGTTGGGAGCTGGTCTGTAGGCAGAGGGACACGTAGCCTAAAGAATATTATTATTACTATTACTATTATATTTGATATTTGATATTGATGCTGGGAGATCCAGAGGATTCCAGAGCCCTCCATGTTTCCAGGGTCCAGACTCGTGAGTCGTGACTGTATCTACGTGAAACAGACACAATGGTGGACCCGTTTCCCCCTCTTTCTGCCTAACCTGACTCCTGAGTTTAAAGGTTAGGTTACCACCGTGCCGCCCGTCAGACGCCTAACGGATTTGTCCGTGGAGCCTCTAAAGTTGGCGACACTGGACAGTCCTCCTGCCATCGATAATTAAGCGAGAAAAATGCCAAACCTGACCGTGGAGATATATATCCTGTACACTGGGCGATTTTATAGTTGGAGAAGTGGCTTTGGAACCTGGACTCGCAGAAACAAACAAAACCGCCGCTTGTAGCTGGCTGCGTGCGCACGATCAGCGTAAAGTTTAAACTTGCGCTGCACGGCATGTGCCACGTGTGTTTCAACAATTGCAGATAGCGTACATACGGACTTTTTTTTGAAGGCGGTTGAAGTCATCCCTCTTCTCGTGTGGCATTTCATTTCATTGCATAGTTCTACCATACCGCTCTTGAATATCCTTCACTCCTTATACCCACCAAATATTAAAGTCCTACATCTTAGGCCTAATTTCTCTAGGGGGACATAATCGTATCCATGTGTTTCATGACTATGTGATGGTTTGTAGCCACCTAGGAATGCATGTGCTTAATGGGTCCTCTAGGCTACCGACTAAAACTAGATCTGGGCAAGCAGCTATTATTTGATAGATCGTATGGAATGACCTCAGAATCTAGTATAGACGGTATCTTTGTTTTATGAAGTAGATAGGAAGTTGGTAGTGTATATAACCATATGATCATGTAAAAGCATGATCATTTGGGTACAAATCTCATAATACATATAACCACATGTTAGTGTAACTACTACACATTCATGTGGGGGGAGAGTTGGGAGAGTTTCTCTCCAAAATTTATAAGACCAAGGAATGTGCCGTTTCTTGGGATCTTGTAATTGCATAATGTATTTTGTACATTTGTATAATGTGGAATCTATCGTTGCATATGATCGTGTATCCCGTATTTTGTAAGTCACATAATGTATTTTGCATATTGGATAATGTATCTTTTTTCCCACCATATTACTTCCCCACAATTTCAGAGATCATGTCTCATGTTGCCTTTGAAAGTGGGGAATACGGTTTGGAGATCGAATGGGGTATCATGTGCGACGATAGCCCCCAAAATCGCTCGACTATGAATAAAGAAAAGGGATACGCATGCGCCGAACATGCCACATGCGAGGACGTCCGTTTTCCTCTCAATAGGACCGCTTATTTCTGCAATTGTTCTGAAGGTTACTCGGGAGATGGATACAAGAATGGAATTGGGTGTATCCCCATCCCTGCTCCAGCACCAGCACCAGCATCATCACTCTACCCACCTTCCAAATCTCGAATGGGGCGCAATGTCACGATAGGTAATCTCCATTTTTAAGTGAATATAGCTTTCTATCATCTTTCATTTCCACCTATAGCCATCCCAAAACTGATATTGCTGAGATTTTGCTACCTTCTACAGCAACACTGTCCACATGCTCTTATGTATCCATCCTTGCCTTCTTGCTTTTCTCCTGTTTGAAGTTACGAGAAGTAAGGCACATGAAGCAACGATACTTCGAACTACATGGCGGTCACACGCTACAAGAGCTTCTGTTTTCCGTCACATGGAATATAACTCCCAAAGTGTACGCAGAAAGTGAACTAAAAAAGGCTACGTTGAATTTCTCAGAGGAGAGGAGATTGGGGAGTGGTGGTTTTGGTACAATGTACAAGGGCAACATGGACGATAGTTCAATTGAGCAATCAAGAAGTCCAATCATGTGCAACAGCCTGGGGAACCCGATTGATTTGTGAACGAGATCATCCTCCTATCCAGCATTAACCACAGAAACATCGTTCGGTTGCTAGGTTGCTACCTGGAAATGCAAATTTCCCTTCTCGTTTACGAATACATTTCCAATGGCACGTTGTTGGAGCACCTACAAGGAAAATTCCACGACTACTTGAGCTGGGGCATCCGCTTACAAATTGCCCTTGAGATAGGGGATGCACTCGCTTACCTCCATTCTGCAGCTTCTTTGCCCATCATCGACCGAGACATCAAGTCCTCCAACGTCCTCCTCGATGATAACTTGATCGCAAAAGTTGCCGATTTCGGTGTGTCCCGCCTTGTGGCACTCGATTAGAGCCATGTCTCCATGCTAGTGCAGGGCACATTTGGGTATCTGGACCCCCAATACTTCGAAATGCTGCAGTTGACTGACAAGCTCGACGTCTACAGCTTCGAGGTAGTACTATTAGAATTGATAACCTCCTTTTCTCCAGTTTCTTCTAAGGGAGGCAATCTAGCTTCGCTCTGTCTCAGCAAAATCACAAGAGGCGACTTCTTCCAATTGATAGATTCACAACTCAAAATCTCCATGGGCTCAACAAAAATGAGCTCCATTGATCGTGCAACAGAGCTTGGCACGAGGGATTCTACAGCATGTTTAAAGATACACATCCCGTATATTTCCAATGCATATAGATTTGATGAATGCAAAGAGGGGATTTATTTGTATAAATGTGGGAGGTGTGTGAAATCATACAAAGAAGCTCTCCACAAAGGATGAATTGATGGAATAAAGACCCATAAAGAGGGCTTTTACAAGGACATAAGAAATGCTAAATCTATTAAAAGGTAGGTGCAAGGTTGGACCCAAACAAAGGTGGCCATGTGCAAACTAAAGAGGGATGGGGAGATAGTTGTGGAGTACCTTGCATGGTAAAACAACATAGTAAGATTTTGGCCATGTGGCATGGACAGTCTCAAGGAAGATGAAAATTTGCCATAAGTTGAGGGAGTCTACTGGATGAGGGATTCACTCAAGTATGGCCATATAGACAAGGAGCATACAACCACTCTTAGGTGTGATTTTGGGATGTTTGGAGTGGAGTTATGGGCATGAAGATGGTAGTGGTCCTTCCTTTTCAAGTCATTCACTCAATGAGGAAGCCAACAACATGATGGGGATACATTTATGATAGTACGGCTTTAGAAGGTATCCACTCAATGAAAAATTCAACAAGATCAGCATGATGGGTTTGTATAAAGAAGCAAGGATAACTAGTGAGCACAACAAAGCATAAAGTAGTGAGCACACACACATGGTTTTTAGTTAGAAAGGAAAGTACCAACATAGCTTTTATATGAAGGATAACTAGTCAACAAAACAAAGCATAAAGTAGGGAGCACACACATGGTTTTAGTTAGAAAGGCAAGTACCAACATAGCTTTTTCCTGAAGGAGCAAGTGCCATTTTTATCGTTCAATTGTCGATTGTAATCTCTTTATTGCAAATTAAATACAATGATGCTACTAGAAGTTTTCATATGCATAAGTAAGTAGGAATGCCAAATCGAAGTTTGGCTCAAACTTCACACTATGTCTTCAATTTTCTACACAATATAAAGATTTAAGATATATGGCTAATATACCAAAAGTCAAATCATATATGCATAGGGTGTGGATAATTGTATGCATATTTCTGATTTAGTAAAATCTCATAATAGTATAAACTAAGTCATGTTCAATTCATGTATTTTGGTCATTTAGACTATAATAATGAGTGCATTTGGATACGAAGCTAGGAAATCCAACTCCTATAATGTCTCACTTCAAGAGTTTTCTTCCCAAAATTAGTAAAGCAAAGACATGCTTTTTGGTTGCACTTCTATATTACATCTTCTAGCATTTGGCCCACAAGCTATGTCTATACATGAAGATATGTAGTACCCAAACCTACTTAAAGTGAAATAAAATTATTTCATGAACATGTTTTGATTAGTTATTTGTTGAACCCTAGAATGTACATTTCAAGGATCAAATAAGGCCAAAAGAAAATGGTTTGACTAAAAAACAAGTAGGAAAAAGCCACGACAAAGAGGGAAGAAATTTTTACCCCCTATCAAGATTGTGTACCAAATCTCGAGTCCCATATAGATGGTAATTTGTGACAAGGCGAGCTAGCAAAGGACCCTGGCTATCAGAGTCAGCTGATCCTATTGCAACAGTAGAGGTTTCGAATCTAAGGAAGAGTCAGATGATGATGGCTCCGATTGTCAAGGATGTAAACCTAAGCAAGAGTCAGATGACAATGGCTCCGGACATCAACGATCTAAACTTGAGGAAGAGACAAATGACGCTGATCAGATATAGGAACTGTGAGTGTGAAAGGTGTTAGAAGGTCTGATACAATGTAATGGCACCTATCCCCTTCTAACGGGGAGGTGTAAGAAGTTGTAAATGCAATCAGTAGTGCCCATCATAAATGTCAAAGTGGCCATGTATATAAAGTCATAGTCCTAGAAGTTGTAAATGCGATCGGTAGTACCCATAATAAATGTCAAAGTGGCCATGTATATAAAGTCATAGTCCTAGAAATTAGGCTCATTCTTCCTACCAAGGCAACACAAGTGCATACAGTTGTATATGATTGACGATTTTGGATAAGTGTGATTGACAAATTTGGGTAAGTAATGTAAAATCAAATCTCCCGTTCTTATGCATACATCTCTCTTTCTCTTTGTTCATCATTTGATTCTCCATTCTATGTATTCACGGCACCTCAATTTGCCCAGGTTGTGGAGCAAATACCTCATTGGTCATCTGGAAACAACAATTGCCTCACACACCCATAATGAAACGAAGGGAAACAAGACAAACAAAAGCACTTGCATGTAATACCACAATCCAATGTTAACATTTGGCAATCATGGCCCACACACCCATAATGAAATGAAGGGCAACAGGACAAACAGAAGTATGAGCATGCAATACCACAATCCAATGTTAACATTTGGCAATCCTGCTAGGGAGTGCAAAGTGGTTTGCATTGGAGAAACCAGGGGTGAGTGCAAGTGAAATTGACTTGTAGTGAATGTAAAAATGATGGATGCAAGAAGTGAGAAAGTCAAACAACTCACCACAACCAAATGCCGAATGAAGAGAGGAAGAATAGAGAGATCAAGAGAGCCAAAGAACCCCACCTCCAATCAACTCGGATGAGTTCTTGCAAGAAAACCTCAAAAGCATCACAAGATCAAAGATCAAATTGTGTAGAACAAGATGCAATGGATAGGTTTGGAGACACTCCACCATCGACTCCCACCACATGGCACAAAGGTACCAAAAGGACCAAAAATATGAATGAAATTCCAAAGATTCATGGGACATAAGGCAAGGAACCCTTGATCTCATTTGCATAACTTTCTACAAATGGCAGTGATTCCACAAGTCAACACAGAGGATGAGTACCTGACCTATTTTCCCACAACATTTGCAACAAGCAAAGCCATCAAAGGGTGTGACCAATACCCAAATGAGTAGTTTTTAGAGTAGAACGGGTTCAAAGTTGCATTCCTTAAAAGGTTCCAGCATGAATTCAACAAGGGAAATGTATTGTTAATGCCCTTATGAAGAAGTTGAGCCGACTCAACCAACAAAAAGGAAAATTGGTGTATGACTTTGAAGCACAAATGAGGGTGTTGAGCAACCAGCACAACAATACAAAGACAAACCACATTATGGGCCTAGTTAATGAGGGGCTTCACTCCTGGCACTGAGTTGCACAATAGGGAGATATGCTACCCAATGACGATGTATGACAAATTTCTCAACATAGTGATTGTGGTAAAAAAAGGAAACATGGAACCTCAAAAAAATAAGAAAGTGCTATTAAGAGAGGTGCATATTAGTGACAGTTCTTAATTATGCCAATAAGCATGAGCGGCAAAGGATCATGTTTAAATCTTGGAAGTATTTACTGATAGGTAGGGACCACTTGTATCGCAAAGGGGGGGGTGTGGTTCTCTGGCAATGCATATTTCCACATGAAAGAGGAAGCATCATGGATGAATCCCACCAATAGGTAGCTTGTGGCCATTTATCCATCAAAGTCATGGTAAGGAAAATCCTAAGTGAAGGATTATGGTTGAGTATTGTATACATAGTTGCAAAACACTGCAAAAACTTTGATGCATGTGAACGAGTAGGAAGGCCAGCCTGCCATTATGATCGAGATACTGTGGGAACCATTCCAAAATTGGGGATTGGATTTCATCATATCGTTCAAAATGGCCACACATGTAGGCCAGAACAAATGCTTGGTGGTGGCAACCAATTACATCACCAAATGGGCCGAATCAAAAGCCAACCCAAAGCATCACAAAATTCTTGTATGAGAATGCCATCGGTAGATTTGGGATTGAGATCATGTCTAACCAAGGGGTTTAATTCATCAATTCAATCATTGATATCATGATGAAGGAATTCCTTATTAGCACAAGAAATCAACAACGTGCTATTTACATGCAAATGGTCAAACAAGCAAGGTCCTCAAACAGTTCTCCACAAGACAATGAATGAGCAACAAAATGATTAGGATTAAGCTACAAACAACACTATGGGCCTACCAAATAGCATTCAAGGTCACAAGAAAGAACACCCTATTCTAACTGGCATTTGGTCTCGAAGTTGTCATACTAGTGGGATCCCTTGTGCCAAGCCTAAGCGTGTCCATACAATATACGAATGGCCAAGAAGAAGACCTTTGGTAGCAATGAGATGAAATTTCCAAACTGGATGAAGTGACATTGAGGGAAGCCTAGACAAAAAGCGTAATCCAATGGAGGAGAAATCGAAACTTGATGAAGTCACTCTAAGAGAAGCTTGAACAAAAAGCATAATTCGGTCGAGGAGAAAAGCATGACATGGCTGCCATATCAAAAAAAAATTTCAAAGAATGGGACGCTCGTATTGTTGTAGGATGCTCCATTGGGAGTGACAAGACAAACTTGCATCAAGTGTGATAGGCCATATCGTATCAAAAAATGCTTCAACAATGGGAGCGTCACCCTAGAGAATCTAGAAGGAAATGAACCATCAAATTGAATCAATGGAATGAAAATATAATTATTTTGGCCACAGGTGTAGTTCATTCAGAAAGAGTTTACTGAGGAATCCAAAAGTGCCACTTTGTGGGCACCAATTACAAAGAGTCGTTACATGTCAAATCAGGATTAACTAGGAAAATAATCAAAACAAGATTACAAAGAGCTATTACGTGTAAAATCTGGTTTAACTGGGCAAATAATCAAGATCATGATGAGGCGAGGTACTCAAATGGGTCACAAAAACCTAGAAAAGTATAGTCTTAAATGGCTACAATTCGATGGTGGGAGGACCTAATGATGGAAAGGAGAGGCAATAGCAGTGCGGTGATCTGATAGTCGACTGACTATTTGGGTAGTGAATTTTAAATGTACTCATATATAAACCCTGAGACGAGGAAGAGGATCCCAATTTTTGCATTCAAGATCTAAGTAGCTAGAACTCTCTTTCCTCCACAATCTCCAACTCAGCTCCTAAAATCTCTATCTCTCAACCTTTAGATCGAATGGCATCAAGCCAACATCTGAAATGAAAGGGTGAGAGAAAGGGCCTAGCCCAAAGAAGATGAAGCACCAAAAACCAAAGGGACTTGAACTCAACATCCCCCCCATTTGCAAATAGCCTACCACTTTGCTCAACTTTGCTTTCCCCTCAACAAAGCAAGCATGGCACCAATCAAGGTACAATGTGAGAAGGAAAAGAAGATTCAAGAAGTACTGATGAATCATTGCACCATTTTGCTAGTCAGTCCAGGATAAAATAAAAACACATGACTTGACCATGAGCCTGAATATGGGATAAGGCACATATATTACAAGATGTATCGCATCATAGAGAAGAAGGGAAATTTGATTTATAAACTCCTCCAGGCTCCATGAGTGCAATAGACCTCGGATGCCCTGATGGGTAGGTAGCATGCTCTTCCATGACCAACAAAGTGAGATACAACACACGAGAATGTGTCTTGAAGTAGAATTGGGGCAAGTTTGAAACCTAGAATGGATACTGCATGGATCCACTTAAGACCAAAAGCAAATGTATCAATCGAAGAGCAAACCAGGCAAAGTGAGTGGACTGAGATACTGATTGAAGAGCAATTGGGTGAAGGCTAGGGTGAAGTGGGAAGTAGCTCTTATGCCTTATCAACATCGAATGTTGAGTCCCTTGTAGATAGTGCCACATGACAAGGCAAGGTAGTGCTACATGACAAGTCGAGGTGACAAAGGACCTAGGTTATTAGAGTTAAGATGAGCCTATTGTAGTAGCAAAGAGGAGTTAGACTCTGAAGAATAGTAAGATAAAAATGACTTTGAACGTTAATGATCTAAACTTGAGTAAGAATTGGATGACAATGGTCTACCAACAATTATCTGAACTTCAAGAAGAGACAGATGACAATAAACATAGGATCCACGAATATGAAAGGTGTCAAAAGGTCTGATACATTGTAATGGAACCTACCCTCTTTGGATGGGGAGATGAAAGTGATTGTAAATTCAATGGGTCCAACATAAACTTAGGTACTACAGAAGGGGATGTCACAGTTTCCGAGCAAAAACCTACGAGCAGAAAAGTCCGGGTGATAGTTTTTGACACCAACCATGCTTGTATATTCCTCAAAGGAATATAAATTCTTTCTTAATTTCTCATTTATAGAACCATATACCTACTTATTTTTCATTATAACCCTCATTTTAGAGAACATCATCTATATATGAACAAATAGTGAACACTTTAGAAACTCCTATAAATACCTCCCTACCATACTCTCTTTTGAGGATTTTGGTAATTCAATCAATTTAAAAGAGTTTCCCTAATCTTTAGCAATCCCATATTTGAAGCTCTCATGTAATAATGTAGACCATATACCTTGGATAAGTAGGAAAAAGATATTGGAAACCTCATACTTGAAGCCATCATAATTAATCATAAATTAATCTCTAATACATTGTTAAATATGGGAAGGCAAGGTAGGGATTTTAAAAATATTCCCAACTCTCTAAACTTAAGTACTTTTAAGAAAATGTGGTATCTATTGAACTCCTTCCTACCATAATATGAATTAAGGAGAAGTAACTCTCATATACATCTTGAAATTTTTAATTTTTCTCTTTTACAACTATAAAAATTATAATTCTAAGCCTGCCATTGCATACATCATGAAATTTTGAACATTTTACAACTCCTCAATCTGAGCAAAGGAGCAAAAGTTATGACCTCTTCTGGGTAGGCTCTCCAAGGGTATTTCGTCGGCAGAATAGGGTTGGGACAAGCTCTTCAAACCATATTCCTCTGGCAAAATACACTTAGAGGGTCTATTGAAAAGGTACTATTTATTTTTCTTAGGTTATCCTCAGGAACTGTAAAGAGGATATTTGCTCAAAATTTCATGATCCAAGCAATAGTGAAAGCAAAAGAAAGGATTTTTAAAAGTCATAAAATAAGTCGCCACTTGGACATTATATATGCATATTATATAAATGTATATTTATATCTATATCTATTTATCAATGTTTCATATTTACATATTTCTTGAAATAATTTGGAATTTTTTGCTCCCCAAAAATGACTTCAGCCTATATATTTTGACCCCTTCCACCTTTTGTCCGCTCGTCGCTTGGGGGTTTTTGCTCGGAAAATGGAAACCCCCTACAGAATGTGTGTGCAGAGTGGTGGCAAAGCTCTGCTTGTACTTGCGTAAGGTTAGGATTAATCTCTCTTAGGAATTCCAACATGCAAGTTCTACTTGCAATTCCTACATGCGAGTTCTACATACAATTCCTACATGCGAGTTCTACATGTAGTTCCTACATGCGAGTCCTACATGCATGTTCTACATGCGATTCCTACATGCATGTTCTACATGCGAGTTCTACATGCAACATGCAACATGCATGTTCTACTTGCAACTTCTACATGTGAGTTCTACATGCAACTTGCAACTCCTACATGCAACTTCTATATGCAAGTTCTACATGTAGAGAGAGAATGTCTTACAATACCTACATGCAGAGAGAGAAGCTCTCCAACTTGTATAAATACCCCATAATGGAATGAAGCCCACACTGTTTGGGGCATTGTGTTGAGTTGTACTTTGGTATTCCAAGCAATTGTTTCAAGTGTCCATGCTTCCTTGCACTCCGCGTCCAAAATCATGTCCTAACCTTGCAACTCCTCCTCCCTCTCCCCCAACCTTGCAACCCATCCTCTCCCTCTCTTCCCTCCTCCTCCTTCCTCCTCCTCTTCCTCCCTCCTCCTCCTCCCTCCTCTCTCTTCTTTCCCCCATGCTCTTACACCTTCTTCCTCTCCCACTCCTATGCTCCCCCTAAACCCTTAGTTCCTCAACCCTTAACCTCCATGATCTACGAGGGAGACGAGTTCTCCACCATGTACTCTACCTTGAACCCTAGAACCTCTTCTAAACCTTAGAACCTCCTTTTAACCCTGGAACCTCTTCTAACTCTGGAACCTCTTCTAAACCTTGGAATCTCCTTTTAAACTTGGAAACTCCTCCTAAACCCTACAACCCCCAATGAAAGTGAAAGCCTTCATTACCTCAACCATGATGATACATGAACCTTTTACACATTCATGCACTATGTTTGCTTACCATACTTAAGCCTATGTCTCTCACTGGAATACGACTCGAGGTCCTAAGCTACACGTATATTACAAACGACAACCTCGATATATCTGTAGGTGATAAAAAGCCTCAGAATCCTGCATACTGAGACTACCCTACTCTTCCTACAGAAGCCGTGGGAAAGAACCAACATTTGGCACTGCTGTTGGGGAGATTAGCATCTCGAGAAATGAGTAAACATATGCAGGTATGTGTAAAAAATAAACTACTACAAATTTTCACGAACATAACACTCAAGGGCAAGGAGAGTAAAATTTTTTCCAACTCTAGCCAAACATATCAACCCCAAGCATCAACCTTGGGTTACTACCTTAAGAATTTTTTTTTATTTCTTAAAAAGAGGCCACGATAAAAAAATCAGGCTAGGTAGTGGATACGAATGCGTAGTGCTTGCAATTTTGATCATTTCACCTTTTTGCAAAAGAGCAAACCGAGCTAACCATGATGAAAAGTTATGACTCGGGAAGAGTTTAGGGTTTGACCCTAAACCTACACCCATTTCCTATAAAAACCCACTCCATCCCCTTATTCTTCATCTTTCACATCTTGCCTCCATCCTCTTCCCCATTCCGAGTCCTACACAAGACACTCCTGCCTCATTCTTCATCTTTCACATCTTGCCTCCATCCTCTTCCCCATTCCGAGTCCTACGCAAGACACTCCTCCCTCTCCATCAACCACCACCCTACTCCCTTCCTCACATGGTGAGTTACTTCGAGCCCATCTCGTAGCAATAACCTAACCATCCACCCACCGTCCATTCATCCTCAACAATCCCGTTACATCGAGAAAGTCTTGGAGAGCGTTCAGGTGACCATCTCTTCCTCCCTTGGAATTTTCGTCAAGTTTTTTCTTTTTTTCTTTGCCCTCCCTCCCCCTCCACCATTCCCCCCTCCATTTCCACCCCCCCCGTTCCCACTCCCCTCCATCTCCACCACCACCCTTTCCTCCCCCTCCTCTCCTCCATCTCCACCCCTCCCACCCCCCCCCCCCTCTCCATCTCCCCCTCCACCACCACCCCCTTCCCCCCCCTCCTCCATCTCTCCTTCCACCCCACCCCCCCTCCTCCATCTCCCCAACCACCATCCCCCCCCCCCCCTCCTCCATCTCCACCACCACCTCCCCCCTCCATCTCCCCCTCCACCCCCCCTCCACCACCACCCTTTCCCCCCACCCCTTCCCCCCCCTCCTCCATCTCCCCCTCCACCCTCCACCCCTTCCATCTCCACCACCCCTTCCCCACCCCCCCCCTCTCCCTCCACCACCACCCGTTCTCCCCCCCCCCTTCCCCCCCCCCCCCACCCCCCCTCCTCCATCTCCACCACCCCCCTTCCCCCCCCCTGTGTCTTTTCTCTCCGTCTCTCTCTACCCCCCCTCTCTCTCTCTCTCTCCCCCCTCTATCTCTCTCTTTTCTCTCCTTCTCTCTCTACCCCCTCTCTCTCTCTCTTTCCTCTCTCTCTCTCTCTCTCTCTCTCTCTCTCTCTCTCTCTCTCTCTCTTTTCCCCCCCCTCTCTCTTTTCTCTCCTTCTCTCTCTATCCCCCCTCTCTCTCTCTCTCTCTCTCTCTCCTTCTCTCTCTCTCTCTCTCTCCGGTCCTCTCCCTACTCTATACTAAGGGCCTAAGACCCTTCCTAAAGCAAGGGCTTTAGCCCGTATTGTGGAAGGGCAGCCGCAGCACCGGCCAACGGAGGCACAGCCACCCGCCAGGCGGTCACCCAACTCCATCCCGCCTTGCCCGTGCCCATCTTCTCACCTGCTTCCACCTCCTCCGCCTACGCCCGCCCACCTCCTACCCTCTGCTCCCACCTCTTGCAACCCCCTCTCTACCCTCCCTACTCCTCCATCTACCATCCCCTCCACACCTCCCTCCCCAATCCCCTGTAGCCACCACCCCCCTCCTGTTAGCCGCCACCGCGCGATGCCCCCCCCCCCTCTTCCGACCCCTAAATAAATTTAAAAAACCTAACCTAACCTCACCCTAGGACTAACCCTAGTTAGATTCCCTTAACTTAGGTTAGGTTAGATTTAACCAAGGTTAGTTAGGTTAACTTTAGGTTAGTTACTTGCAATTAGGTTAGTTTAATTGTTACTTAGTTACACTAACTGGATAGTTAGGTTAGTTTGACTATACTAGGTTAGCTCAACTAACTGTGGTTAGTTTAGTTAGCTACACTCAGTTTAACCATAACTAGGTTAGGTTAGACTAACTGTTAGGCATCTAACTAGACAGTTAGGTTAGTTAGACTAATTGGGCCAGTTAGGTCAATTGAGCTGGGTCAATTACTACCCCTCAGCTAGAGTTAAAGCCCATTCACACCAAACGTTAAGATCAAGGCTCCCCCTCCCAAAAAAGGTCCATTTTTCCCCTTCTTAGACCCCTCGTAACTCATCCGTTTGGGACCCAAACTAAACCCTGTTTGAACCATGATTTCACACACAGAAACACCACGCTATGGGGTATTTTTCCAACCCATTGCACACCATTTCGGTATCCCTAGAACTTGCTCATTTGCACCCCTGTGTGGGCCTCGTTTCGTACTAATTCGCTCGTATCTTTACATCGTGACCTCCAATTGCCGATCCGTTTGCACCAACACATTTCCCTACACATGTGGGACAATCTTAGGCACATTACTAACATGACAATCCCTACAACACTAACACCACTCTAACCCTCCAAACACAACTACATCAACACCCGCACTTGTGGCAAAGACACCCTTTGCAACTCTCGCCCAATCTACATGCAGCTACACTTCGACTAACGCCTTTGACTCCAACACTTGCCAAATCTGCAAGCAACTCCACTATAACCACCGCTTCCAACAATCCTCTACTCTGATACCCCCCCTGAAATTCAGGAGATTCATTTAACTCCTCCATGCCACAACATGGTTGAACGCCGTCGCGAACAATGATGGGGATATTGACCTCAATGCAGAGGCTGACAATTTCTTTAATCGCAAAAATAATAACAATCAAGGTAGGCATCCCTGTAGAATCCCGTAGGATAGAATAGATACATCTTGCAAGAGGTGTGAGAGCACAATAAAACAAAATGGTGGTTCTCTATTATGGATTGTGAGAGAGAGGGCTCTCTCTTATAGAAAGGGAGAAGGTAATACCTTCCCTACATAAGTGGCAATCAGCCCCTACATCAGTGGGAATCAGTCCCTACATCAGTGGGATTGCCTTTGGCTTACATCATCACTTAGGTCACACACTAGACACATCATAGCACTTGATGTGCCTTTACAACACACACAAACACACATGTGACTCCCCTAGATGCACACATGCACCATAGAGCAAGCCCTTGATCATCCTTATCCCAACATACCCCCCCTCAAGGGGTTGCCTCTTGCAGTGTCAAGGATACATCTAGTCTCATAGTTTCTCATGCCACCTCATGGTGGTCAAGGATAAATCTATGGCTAGGATCTCATGCTAGCAAGGGTTCCCAAGGGTGTGAGGTTCACAGAAATGGGATAGTCAAAACACATATCACATGGTCTACATCATATGGTGACTAGAGGTGATTTACAAAAGACATAACATATGATATTCTTTTTGGAGTACTACTCCAGGCAGAGAACCTCAAAATTTTACTGAGTGATGATAAACAAAAATTCAAAAGACAAAGTGCTTAAAAAGCATAGTCTTCATAGGAGGCCTCATCTTGTGGAGGCACATCAACTGAAAGTAGATTGGCAGTTTCTGACTTTGTAGTTGCTTCCTTTTTGGCTTTACAATACTTTTCATGGTGATTGTTTTTGCCACAATGTTTGCAAGGATTGATCTTGAAGCAATCTTTTGAGAGGTGATTAGTCTTCCCAAAATGTCTGCAAGGTGAAAACTTGCCCTTTTGAGTTTTTATGGCATAGGCTATGTCATTGCCTCTTCGGAGTTCCATGTGCCTTTCTTCTTCTTCAAGAGTAGTAATAAGACCTTCAAGAGTAGGATTAGGAAGATTTTTCAAAGTGGTAACTACATGATCATAATCTTCAGGCGTACTTTTGAGCAACACTGCCATTGCATCATCTGTAGTGATTGGAGAGTTGATAGAAGCAAGTTGAGTCATGAGACTCCGCATGTGATTGACATGGGCAGCCAAAGGAGTGGCACTAGCCATCCTCAATTCAAAGAAAGCAATCTTAAGTGACAATTTTGAGATGTGAGAGTTAGCACCAAAAATAATATCAAGCTTCTGCCAAGCTTTAGAAGGAGACTCCAGATTAGAAATGTGATGAATATAGTCATCTCCTAAGCCAAGAGCAATGATGCCATAGGCTTTCTCCTCTCTAGCAAGATCTCGTGTCGGGCATGTCGGAGATGAGGATTCTCCAGCATTAGAGGCTGTTGAAGAAGAAGTTGAAGCAGGTTTGACAAGCCCCCAGAGGTTTTCCCTCATCAATGCAAACTTAACTTTCATCTACCATGTGTGAAAGCCTTTACCATTGAACTTATCCATATTCAAGAAGGTAGCCATGAGAGGGTCTAACCCAAAATGGGTAGTGTCTTCTCTCTTACAAGGCTAGAAAGAGTTGAAAAACTTCAAAGTACAAGCATTTAGTGTAGCAAAGACTTGTAATCAAATTCCATACTACAAATCATAATGGAAATGATGCTTCAACTTGCATGCTTCATAGAGGTGGCTAAATGAAAGTATTCTAAGCAAATCTAGGTATAGCAACTTGAAAGAAAGCTATAGCCATAGTTGTATTGATTCTATTCAACACTTTAAAACATCAAAAATGCTAAAGTAGCATCTAATGTAGCATCAAACTCACAACATTGTCAAAATTGTCCAAAACAAAGGCTTGAAATTGGAGGGTGCAATTCTCATAGCTCATAGCTCTATTCAAGGGGATTTTTATGTAGGAAGAAAGGCATTATACCAAAGAAGGTTCTCCACCAAGGAAGGGTGCAATGTTGCGCCAGGTCGCCATAGCCAAGCTTGAGAAAACCGACTGGTTTTTTGTCTATTGCGCCTCCATTTCTTGACCAAACGGGCTCAGATTTCATCAGCAGCTTGCTTGTAATGTCGTGCAGCTCGGGCTCAGATGAATTTGCAGATGGGTAAGCAAAGAGGCGGCATTATGCGAAAGATCGGTGACCAGTCTTCATGTTGGCGTTGTACGTATAGAGGGAATCTCCTTAATTGCTTGCAGGTGGAAGGTCGCCGTACACTAGGAGTCTTCAGCTCAAAGGGTTTCAGCAATGGTTGCATATAATGGGAGAACTGAGCTCTCACAGATTTGGGGAAGAAGGAGGAAAACCTGAAGAAGGTACCCATACCAATGATGACTCAGATTTTCCTTAGGACGTTAAAACTGAGGTTGAGAATGTTGAAATTGAAGAACAAATCTTTGATAATGACTTAGCCATTCTGCATGCCCTAATGGCAGTCGAGCTCCCAAAAGTTGAACCTCCAAAGTTGAATAATAGTAGAAGATCCCACAAGAAAGCTGAAGGAGGAAATCGCATAAAACCTAAGGCTAAACACTTCAATCAATTCGAATGAGTCCAAACAAGGATTGTCGAATTATATCTCGCAAAGCTAGCTCCCTCAAAATCAGAACCATTGCCTCTTGAATGGTCCCTTGAGGGACTGGAAGGAGTATGCGCAACAAATGAACCCTTACTTGGGAACACCTTACCGGTGGAAAAGTTACCCCACAGTTCCCAACGTAAGAAGTTTCAGAAATATAAGCCACATGTGCGATAAAGCTCAACCAAGAGACTTCAGAAAAAGAAAGGCAAAAAGAACCTAACAAATTGGTAAATGAAACTATGCCACCTAGTACACATGGCACATGTTAGGCTAGTTCAACACCATTAGAGGTTGATCTTTGAGAAGTGCTAGAGTACTTCAAGAATTACACAAGTGGCAGTGTCCCAATAGCAATGCCAAGACTACTAATAGAATCTAAAGTTCAAGAAACCGATAGCATTGGAGAAACTCCAATCTATGAGGGATTGGCAAAAACATGCACAATAAACCTTGCCCTTGAAGGGGAGAAAGAAAAATTCGTTTTCATTGGGAAACAACTTTGACAGGAAGATGAAACCAAACTCAAAGCACTCCTAATGGAATACCATGACTGCCTAGCATGGTCATACAAAGAGATGAAAGGAATTTCACCAGACGTGGCAATATACACGATACCTATAAGGGAAGGTGCCCACCCTAAGGTATGTGGACCTTATCGCACAAATCCTAAGCATGGCACCATGGTTTATGATGAGCTAGAAAAACTCCTAGATGCCAAATTCATCTATGAGATAGAGCACACTGATTAGGTTTCACCCATCATCATTATGCCTAAACACAAGCTCAGAATATGCATAAACTTAAAGAATGTGAATGCCGCCACAATTAGGGATCACTATTCCCTACCCTTAATAGAAACAATGTTGGAAAAGGTGGCAGGCTTCGAAATATATAGCTTCTTGGATGGCTTCAGTGGCTGTTGGCTCTTTCCTACTTCTTTCATAGGAAGAGCTGGGTATTCTCAGTGTGCAGGATTCCGAGGCTTTTTGGCACCTACAGATATATCGGGGTTGTCGGTTGTAGTGCTTAGGACCTCGAGTCGTATTTCGGTGAGAGATGTAGGCTTAAGTGTGGTAAGCAAACAAAGTAAAAGGAGCGTGTATCATCATGATTGAGGTAATGAAGGCTTTCGCCTTCATTGGGGGTTGCAGGGTTTAGGAGGAGTTTAAGGGTTAGAAGGAGGTTCCAGGGTTAGAAGGAGGTTCTAGTGTTAGAAGGAGTTCCAAGGTTTAGAAGGAGGTTCCAAGGTTTAGAGAGAGGTTCCAGAGTTTAGGAGAGGTTCTAGGGTTAGAAGGAGGTTCCAAGGTTTAGAAGGAGTCTAGGGTTAGAAGGAGAATCCAAGGTTCAGGGTAGAGTACATGGTGGAGAAGTAATCTCCCTCGTAGATCATGGAGTTTAAGGGTTAAGGAACAAAGGGTTTAGGGGGAGCATAGGAGTGGGAGAGGAAGAAGGTGTAAGAGCATGGGGGAAGAAGAGAGAGGAGGGAGGAGGAGGAGGAGGAGGGAGGAGGAGAGAGAAGGAGGAGGAGACGGGAGGAGGAGAGAGGAGGAGGAGGAGGGAGGAGGAGGAGGAAGAGGGAGGAGGAGAAGGGAGGAGGAGGAGGGAGGAGGAGAGGGAGAGGATGGGTTGCAAGGTTGGAGGAGAGGGGAGGAGTGTTGGAAAACTGAAAGGAAAGCAAAGAGTGGACACAAACTCCGAATACTTGCATTACTTGGTTGTAGAATGAAGAAGAGTGAGGTCCTTAAGTAGGCACCTCATACATGCTCACTGACATCACTGATGACTTCAGAGCTCCACAATCATCTCCTCAATCTGCTCCTAGATTCTCTCAATCATCCTATGTGGCTCTCCACCACCTAACTGTGCTTGTGGGCACCTAACTGTGCCTCTAGCACTCACACATAGAAACATAAGGTGTGCCTGAGGCATACACCTTGAGATATCCCAACAAACCCCCCCTCAAGGAAATGCCTCAGGCTATGTCAAGGATACATCTAGTCTCATAGTTTCTCATGCCATCTCATGGTGGTCAAGGATAAATCTATGGCTAGGTTCTCATGCTAGCAAGGGTTCCCTTGGGTGTAAGGTAAACAAAAGGGATACAAAAAGACCTTCCAATGGTTATCTCCCCTGCATGTACATGCACACAATGTCTGCAGGAGGTACCATGGAACAAAACATACACATGGCCTACATCATAAGGTGACCAGAGGTGTTTACAAAACACACAAAACACAATAGTTTATTTTCATTCATTTTGGAGGACTATCCAGGCTGAGTACCTTGACATAAAAAGAGAGATCTAGAGCATACATAGAGATGTTTAAAATGCATAATCTTCATGGGATGCCTCATCTTGTGGAGGCTCAACTGTAAGTAGATTTGCATTTTCTTCTTTGCTTTGGCTCTGCAAAACTTCTCATTATGGTTGTTCTTGCCACAGTGCTTGCATGGATTAATTTTGAAGCAGTCCTTTGAAAGGTGATTTGTCTTTCCACAGTGATTGCAAGGAGTATACTTGCCCTTCTGGACTTTTATAGCATAAGCAGTGTCATTGCCTTTCCTGAGCTCCATATGCCTTTCTTCTTCTTGGAGAGCAGAGATAATACCTTCAAGATTAGGATTAGGAAGATTTTTCAAAGTGGTAACTATGTGATCATAATCTTCAGGCATGCTCTTAAGTAACACTGCCATAGCATCATCTGGAGAAATAGGAGAGTTGATAGAAGCTAATTGAGTCATAAGACTCCGCATATAGTTGACATGAGCTGCTAAAGTAGTACCACTAGTCATATTCAATTCAAAGAAAGAGATTTTAAGTGATAGTTTAGAGATGTGAGAGCTTGCACCAAAAATCATGTCTAGCTTCTGCCAAGCTTCCGAAGGAGACTCCAAGTCAGAGATATGGTGTATATAATCATCACCTAGAGCAAGAGCAATTATACCATATGCTTTTTCTTCTCTAGCTGGATCCCTTGCCGGTCGTGTCGGTGTTGAGGATTCTCCAGCATTGGAGGCTGTAGAAGAAGCGGTAGGAGTAGGTTTGACAAGTCCCCATAAGTTCTCCCTCATCAATGCAAATTTCACCTTCATCTGCCATGTATGGAAGCCCTTTCCATTGAACTTTTCTAGATTCAATAGGGTAGCCATGAGAGGGTCTAACCCAGATATTGGGCAGTGTCTATCTCTCTTACAAGGCAAAAATAACTGAAAGACTTCCAAAATATGAGCACTCGATGTACCAAAGACTAGTGACCAAATTTCAAACAGTGATGCTTCTTCTTACATGCTTCACAGAGGTCGCTTAAAATGAGAACTTTCCAATCAAAACCAGGTCTAGTAATTCAAAACAAAACTGAATCCACACTTGTACTGAAGTTATTGAAAGCTTCAAAAAACTAGAAATGCTAGAGTAGCATTTTATGTAGCATCATCTTCAAAAACTTGTCCAAAACTGTCAAAACTGAAAAGCTGAACTTGGAGGGCTTGTAGCTCACTCTTCAAAGCAAGGAAAAGAGGGATTTCTGAAGCAAAATAAAGCTCATATACCAGAGAAGGTCCAACACAGAGGTTGGACAAAATGGTGTGCACTTTTACCCGAGAGAGTTGCTACAGTCTGAAACTGAGTTTTGATAATTTCTCCCTTGTTACTAAACCAAATGACCTGAAAAATGGCTCAAAATCTTCGTCTTGATGTCGCCCATCTACTCCTAAGAGGGCTCAGGCAATGGCAGAGCAGGCAGGGAGTATTGAGCAACATAAGAAATTCGCTTTTTGGAGAATGGCAGCCACCACAGACGTTTTTTCTTCAATTGCTTGCAGGTGGAAGTTCGCCCATACTAGAGGAGTTTCCAGCTCAGAGGGTTTGGGCAATGGTCGTTTGTAGATGGAGAACCAAGCTCTCAAAGATTTTGGGAAGAAAGAGGAAAATGGAGAAGAAGAAGATGAAGAAGAAGAAGATGATGTGGCAGAAATGGGCTCAAGGGGGATCAAAGGGCTCTGATACCATGTTGGAAAACTGAAAGGAAAGCAAAGAGTGGACACAAACTCAGAATACTTGCATTACTTGGTTGTAGAATGAAGAAGAGTGAGGTCCTTACGTAGGCACCTCATACATGCTCACTGACATCACTGATGACATTCTCTCAATCATCCTATGTGGCTCTCCACCACCTAACTGTGCTTGTGGGCACCTAACTGTGCCTCTAGCACTCACACATAGAAACATAAGGTGTGCCTGAGGCATACACCTTGAGATATCCCAACAAGGAGGAGTTGCAAGGTTAGGGCATGCTTTTGGATGTGGAGTGCAAGGAAGCATGGACACTTGAGACAATTGCTTGGAATACCAAAGTAGAACTCAATACAATGCCCCAAAGAGTGTGGGCTTCATTCCATTATGGGGAATTTATACAAGTTGGAGAGCTTTTCTCTCTGCATGTAGGAACTGTAACATATTCTCTCTCTACATGTAAAAGTTGTAACACATTCTCTTTCTACATGTAGAAGTTGTAACACATTCTCTTTCTACATGTAGAAGTATGTAGAAGTTGTAACACATTCTCTTTCTACATGTAGAACTCGCATATAGAAGTCGTATGTAGAACTTGCATGTAGAACTCACATGTACAAGTCGTATGTAGAGCTTGCATGTAGGAGTTATATGTAGAACTTGCATGTAGGACATGCAAATTGGATTTCTAAGAGGGATTATTTCTAGCCTTATGCAAGTACAAGCAGAGCTTTGCCGCTACTCTACACACACATTTTGTTCTACCTAAGTCCATGTTGGCACAGAGTCAACATACTCCTGGATCCATTTTATTACCTGTCCTTGGGTTATGGCTTAGGAATTATAAGAAATTCTCTCTTTACATGTAGAACTTTCATATAGAAGTTGCATGTAGGTACTACATGTAGGACTTGCATGTAGAAAATGCATATAGGAGTTGCATGTAGAGCTTGCATATAGGAGTTCCATGTATAGCTTGCATATAGGAGTTGGATGTAGGACTTGCATGTAGAACTTGCATGTAGGAGTTGCATGTAGAACATGCATATAGATGTTGCATGTAGAAACTGCATGTAGGGATCGTATGTAGAACTTGCATGTAGAACATGCAAGTTGGATTCCTAAGAGGGATTATTCCTAGCCTTATGCAAGTACAAGCATAGCTTTTCCACTACTCTACACACACCTACTTAAGTCTTGATATTCTACACACACCTACTTAAGTCCATGACATAGTGTCAACACTTTTTTGTCAGTTATTTGGCTTGAATTGCATGTCCTTGATTCTTCACCAATAATGTTTTGTACTAAATTCTCATATCCTTCACCAATTCTATTGACGATGAATTTTTCAAGACCCATGGTATATTGATAGTGGTTTATAACCTAATATGATAGGACATAAAGAATCGTTTAGAAAAATGCAATGTGTGGAAGCATCCAAGAATGTTATCTATATAGTAATCCTATCCAAGAAAAATAACAATATCTATGGATAATGTAACAGTACTTACTCCCATCCAAGGATAAGAAATAGTAATAGTGGATAATGCCACAAGACATAAAGGATTCGTTAATTATGTACTCTATGCTCCAAAAATCGACAAGAATCTCTTCTCAGTTGGACAAATGACATAGAAAAACTATCTTTCATAGAAATGTAAGAATTTAAAAAAAGGATATCAAATTTTTAGAAAAGCACGTAGGGATGGGAGACTATTTAGAATGCTAACATTTGTACTTGATCATCATGTAGCATTAGTAGATTATAAACCAATGCAAATTTAAAAGTTATGGCATAAAAGATGTGGACATGTCAACTTCAGAAGCTTAACACAACTTAAATATTAGAATATAGCAATTGCAATTTTGAAAGTTAGTTTTCTTGGATAGTTTTTGAAACATGTTGTTTTGGAAAGCAAGCCAAAGCCAACTTTAGCAATAGCACAATTAGAGAAAGAGGTACTACTTGAGCTGATACAAAATGATGTATGGGGTTATGCATCAATTGAAATTATGAATGGATCACTTTATTATGCCATAGTCATTCATGATGATAGTAGATATTGTTGAGTCTACTTTTTGAAATCAAAGCTAGAATTTTGACAAATTCAAAGAATTCAAAGCATGGTAGAAAAATAAATAAGCATAAAAATGAAAATCCTTAGATCAGATAAAGGAGCTATATATGTCTATACAATTTATGAACTTTTGCAATGACTATGGAATCAAAAGACAATTCACTTGTCTAGATTACAATAGAAAATGCAACAAAAATAAAGAACAGAACACTAGTAGGGATAGTGCTAAAGCAATGTTTAATGAAAACATTTCCTGACTCATTATTGGATAGAATCTATTAATACAACCAATTATTTGTGGAATAAGATACCTACAGAACTTGTACAAGGCAAAACACCATTTGAAGAATTAACTAGCCACAAGCCAATAATTTGCATCTCAAAGTTTTTTGATGCATTGTATATGCACATATGCATGACAACTAGAGAGGAAACTTGATATGAAATCAACCAAAGGCATCATCATTGGTTTAGTTATAGTGAACAAAGCAAAAAATATTATAGGATACATGGTCCAATTAACAAGAAGATTGTTGTCTTGTCTCTCCCAAATCCAAGTACCAAGGGTGTTGGTCACCTACAACTATGTCGTTGCTCACTATAGCATAGGTTTCCACAAGTGTAGCATAGGTCTTGGAGTCATATTTTGGTGAGAAGTGTAGGCTAAATCTTGGAAAGAAGATCTCATGCACACATGGGTAAGAAAGAGGGCTTGATCACAATGATGGATGGAGGCTCTCACCTCCACGGGATGGCGTTCAAGGGTTTAGAAGGGGTTGTAGGGTTCAAAAGGGGGATAAGGTTGAGAGAGCTACATAGGAGTTCCAGGGCTCAGAGAGATTTGTAAGGTTTACCCATAGGATTTTAACAAGATCATCATATGTTGGTATAAGACTAGAGAGAAGTACTGCTTTAGTGTCATTGTCTTCCATAGGTACACCAAGATCAGTGAGTTGTCGAAGAATCAAGCGCATTTGATTTAGGTGTTCTCCAAGTGTTTGATCCTCTATCATCTTCAAGTCAAAGAATTGTTGTTTGAGTAGTACCTTTGAATTTTAAAGCCTTGACCCAAACAATGCCTCCACTGCAATCCAGTTTTTGCATGCCATCTTGGAGAAGTCGAGATGTTGACTATACCTTCCACCGAGTGCTCTCACAAGGATTCCAAGAGCCTCGTTGTTCCTTTCCTCCCATTGATCTACTAATTCAAGAGAATCATGAAACTTTTTGCTGGTCGGCTTCTTCTCAATGCCTAAAATAGTTGACCAAAATCCCTCCTCTATCATATACAACCGAAGCATGAGCTGCCATATGGGAAAGTTGATGCCGTTTTATATAACCAGCTTCATCACATGTTCAGATTTGCTCTGCATCTTCTAAACCTTTGCTCTGATACCACTGATAGCCCTAGGATCATACACAACTATTGCATGCATGTAAGACAATACTTATCAAAGCATTATAAAAACGAGAGAATGGGAAATGAACTAGAAAGCATGAACGACTTTTATTCAAACTACAACATGACAACCTCCTCATATCCACAAAGCTTGTTGGAGTATTACATCAGAGCTATCCTCTACATGCTACAAACACAACACACTCTACTCAATATCATATAGAGAAGGATTGAATGTAGATGTCGCCAAGCTCATCACGATCCTGCCATCATGGAGTAAATGTAGCAGCTAATCACACTAGCGCACCATCAGAGGGAGCCGAGATCACAGCAAGACCTCACTTGTATTCCTCCATGCATTTCGCCATGCAGTTCCACGTGGAGTTTATCTACCAACTTCCCTGTTAGATATGCTCAATGCCCCACCCTCCTGGTAACCACCAGTGTTCCAAGGTGCTCAAGTTGTAAGGCCCCCATATGAGGAGAAGCCATGTGTGAGCTCGAAACACTGGATGGATCCTGACTTCATGTCAAATGAGGTCTATCAATGAGACCATTGATGGTAGAAAGGTGATCTATGTGAGTTTAGCCTATGGGATAGGCAAGGTAGGTAGCAGGTAGCACAACGAGGCACATTGTCTTGATTGTGTGGGAGCCCCTTGCGGTGGGGGTTCGGGGGCAAGAGCCCCCAAGGTGAAGGCATAGGGAATATGCTCTGAACATTCCATGGACGACTAGTCGGTTGGTCGGTCCACCGACTAGGTTGACTGGTCGGCTCCACCAACTATGTTGATCCTCGACTACCAACCTCATAGCTATAAAGAGCTAGCTTCCCAGTCCATTGTATCAGATCAGATCTTCCAGCTAGTATCTCTTCACCTAGTATCTGTCTAGATCACCATCTAAGCTCCACTGTGGGAGTGCGCAGGTGGACGGAGCCATCATCTATACTACATCACTATTGAAGGAAAATTTTGTTCATCTCTAGTTTGTTGTGTACTCTCTATTCTTTGTTCAGTTTTTGTTCTACTGTGATGTGTAATTTAACATCCCCTTGCCTCAACCAAGCTTTGCCCTAACTTGAGCTTGCCCATCTTCCAACAAAAGGGAGAGGAGGAGGAGGAGAAGGAGGAGGAGGGAGGAAGGAAAGGATGTGAGTAAGGAGTACAAGGGTCAAGAATGCAAGGGTAAGGGCATGCCAGAACATGATAGCGTAAGGAAGCATGGACATAATGGAGATCAATCACATGAATACAATAGTGAGTGAGCTTGAAAATTTAACCCCAAATAGTGGGAGCTTCATTCCATTGAGAGCTTTATATATGTTGGTCTCTACACAATCGGTAGGTACCTCCAGGGTGGGATTTTGTTTTAGGGGACTTCTTGACCCTCCACTTTTTTGGGGGACCTCTTGAGTCTCTACATAGGGGGGAAACCTCATGAGTTCCCCACAAAGTGGGGGAACCTCTTTTGTTCCTTCACAAAGTGGAAGGACCTCAAAAAGCGTAGGCTATCAATGATGAGGGTTAGGACTTGTATACATAGCTTATTGATGAGGAAGCTTAGGAGTTGCATACATAGCTTGTGGATGAGTAGGCTTAGGACTTGTATACATAGGGCTGGATCTCAATAGTTGAATTTGTGTTGAACAAATTCCTATTTTCACCTCAAGGGATGTGCCTAGATTTTGAGATTAAGTAGACTTTGTGCTTTTTCCTCAACATGATGGGGTTAACTTGCCAAAACTCTTATCAACTCAAGCACAAGACTAGGCAAGATCAACTAAATCCAAAGACCAAATAGAGATAAAATTCTCTAGGAAAAATGTTCCCAATGATGGTATTTTACTGAAGAAAGACAATAAAAGAAAAATTAAAATAAATAAGTGGCATTTGGTAAAACTCTATTTGGGGACCGAACCACATATAACAACATGGTTTCACAACCATGCTCTCTAGTGACTAAAATTGCAAAGTAGATTCTTTTGAGACCTACAACTATCTAAGTCTAAACACCTAGGCACATAGGTTAGGTATGGCCATAAAGACACACACAAGCTTTTCAATTTAGAAAAAATAGTAGCACAAATGAAACCTTAAAGAGAGAGAGAGAGAGAGAGAGAGAGAGAGAGAGAGAGAGAGAGAAAGAGAGAGTCAAAATGCCTTTTAAATTCATGGAAAACAAAGTACATTTGAATTTTTCTTAAAAATGAAGTGTGTTTGAAACGTACTTTTGAATGAGGAATGGGCTTGAAGGTAATCTTGCCAAAAGATGTTATTGCAAGCTAATACTACGTGGGACCGGAGCATGCACATTTTGAATCTCCAAAAGTGCTTCCACCTATATGACTTTTGGGTACTAGAAACTTGACCACTTTAGGCACAAAAAGTGTACCACTTTGCCTTGCATAACCCATTGCTTAAGTCAGCCTTAGTTTTCTTCCTTTGGTTAATTTCCTTGATGTTCTTCTACTATACTGGTAGATCTTTAGTATTTTCTTTTGTTTGGACTATCATTTCCGATGATGTGAATGTTTTCCACTCTAAATTACTAGACCTCTAGAAATTATAGTCTTTGTTAACCCAGTGGCAACAAGGGCCAGAAGCACAGTCTAGAGCAATGAAGATGAGATCATTGTATGTATAGAGTAGTAGGGCAAAGCTCCACTTGTAATATCTTGAGCTTGAAAGATGGTATGATGAATCTAAAAGGATGAGTATAGCCAAATTCCTCTCTAGAAAAGTTATAATCATACTTGCAAAATCAAGATCTAGAGAGAGAAATACTAAAAGTAAAGAGAGGAAGACCAAAAGCTTACACTTTTTGAGGGTTTTCCACATTGTGGGTGGACTCAAGAGGTTCCCCAACTTTATGGGGGGACTCATGAATTCCCCTTATTTTTGGGGGGACTCATAAGTGTCCCCCACTTTGTATAGAGACCCAAAGTGGAGGGACTTAACAAGAGGTCCCCTACCAAAGAGGTCCCACCCTGGAGGTACCTACGAAGACTAACATGTACAAATCTCTCTCAATGGAATAAAGCTCCCACTCTTTGGGGTTCAGTGTTCAAGCTTACCATTGTGTTGATGTGATTGATCTCCATTGCAGCCATGCTTCCTTACACTATTTTGTTCTAGCATACACTTACCCGCACTCTTGAGCCTTATACTCCTTGCTCCCATCCCCTTCTTCATCCTCCTTCCTCCTCCTCCTCCTCCTCCTCCTCCTCCTCCTCTTCCTCCTCCTCCTCCTCCTCTCGCTCTTCCTTGTCCTCCTTCTCCTTCTCCCTTCGTGCTCCTCCCCCTCCTCCTTCCTCCTGTCTTGTCCCGCCTCCTCAACCCTTTATCCTTTGAAATCATGAATTACCTCTCTCAACCTTATCCCCCTTCTGAACCATATAACCCCCTTCTAAACCATCAAAATCCATCTTGTGGAGGCAAGAGCCTTCATCGATCATTGTGATGAAGCCCTCTTTCTCACCCATGCATGCATATATGCTTTCCATGCTTTAGCCTACACCTCTCACTAGAATATGACCTAAGGACCTATGCTAAATTTGTGAACATGTATGCTACAATGAGCAAGGACACAAGTGTAGATTACCACCACCCTTGGTACCTAATTTAGGAGAGATAGAGACAACATTTTTGTGCCATTGTCAAGGAGGTTAGTGCGTGAAGAAAAAGAAAAGCACTTCTTTGCATGTGTAAAAAACAACCCCCTTTGAAAAACCATCCCTCAAGGCAAAGGAGTGCGAGAATACTTTTGATTGGTGCAAAATGATGAGATTTACATACTAGACAAGGTTGACTTACATAAGCATATTAATCCCCTACTGACAACAATAAATCTTAAACCCCCCATATCCTTTAAAAGCAACAATATACCCCCCCCCCTCCTCACCGCCCCTGGCCCATTTCCTTGCCCTCACTTTTGCAAGACACTTCCATCTCTCCTCCATCTCCAAGTTCTGTCAAGCCTCCATATTCTCCATTCTCCACCTTTTCCCTCCCCTCCACCACTTTTTTAGTCAATCTCCTTCCTCCATCATCACTTTTCATCATCCATTCCCTCCACCTTTCACATCTCCACCACCAACATTTTTTCCATCAAACTCCTGCCCTCCATCTCCACCGCTCATCATCTCCCTCCCTACCACCCCCACTTTTTTTATCCATTCCCCTCCCTCTCTAAAGATAGTGGGAGAGAAGGAAGGAGTCTCACTTGCGGCTTTCTCACATACACAATGGGGGAATACACACAAAGGTGGAGGCTAAAAACAATTTTTCTCTTCTTAGTTGTGTAAGCCAAAAGAACTCTAGTACAAAGAAATAGAAGAACCCTATATGTGGGTCTCAAACCAAACTTAGCTAACTAAGGTGGCATACTAATTGAGCCATGAACTAGAGTACATAAGGATAGGTGTCATCCAGCTATTATTCATGGGCGGTGTACCAACTGCATCAGTAGCTAACAAGTCAGTGACATAAATACACAACGGTCACCCTGGCATATCACGAGTGGAGCTCGATATCTCAACACTCCCCCTCGAGCTCAATCTCAATTCCTGCATACCAAGTAGGTCTCTGAACTTGCGCAGCTTCTCTGCGCCCAATGCCTTCGTGAATATGTTAGCTACCTGATCCTCTATGCTGACATAAACTAGATCAATAAGACCTAGTAAAACCTTCTCCCGCACATAGTGATAATGCACCTCAATGTGCTTTGTTCTAGCATGATAGACTGGTTATTTGCCAAGTGTATATTGCTCATGTTGTCACAATAAATGACAAGTGGCCCATCTGTAGACTGATTCATATCATAAAGTAGCTTATGCAACCAAGCTATCTCACATCCAGCCATTGCTGTACCCCTGTACTCAGCCTCTGCTGTGCTCGACAAGGCAACTGTAGGCTGTTTCTTGCTGCTCCAAGTGACTACAGCACTCCCAAAAGAGAACACATATCCACTAGTAGATCATCTATTAGAAATACTACCAGCCCAATCAGCATCAGTGTATCCAGCCTCATAAAATAGTCCATACTGCAATGTGGACTTCACATACATGAGTATGCATCTAGCTGCATCCAAATGCAGTTCCTTGGAGCTTGCATAAACTGACTTACCAATCCAACAGCATAGCTCAAATCTGGCCTGGTAATAGTCATATAAATCAAACTTCCTACTATGCGTTTGTACATAGTAGGGTCTTCCAGAAGCTCACCTCTGCATCTGCACTCAGCTTCACATTCTGCTCCAAAGGAGCTAAAATAGGCTTACAGCCTATCATCCCATATTTGGACAGCATGTCCAATCCATACTACCTCTACAAGAGCCGTATCCCACTTGGTGATCTAATCACCTCAATGCCCAAGAAATAACGCAGCTCTCCCAAATCCTTCATCTCAAACTTTTGCTTCAATAGCATTTTCACATGAAGGATATCTTCATCACTATCACCTGTGATGATCAAATCATCAAATAAATGATAAGCAGAATAATACCTTTCTCTGTTTTTCTCACATAAAGTGAGAAATCTACCTTGGAAATTTGAAAGCCAATAGTAACAAGATGCTATCCTATCTTGTCAGACCATGCTCTAGGCTTGCTTCAAGCCATACAAGGCTTTTTTTAACCTGCAAACAAGCTCAGGATGAATAGCATGAACATAACCTGGTGGCTGCTCCATAAAGACCTCTTCTTGCAAATCACCATGCAAGAAGGCATTCTTTACATCCATCTAATGTAAAGACCATCCCTTTGATGCAACCATAGTAATGATTGCTCTTATGGTTGCCATCCTTGCAACCGGACTAAATGTTTCTTCATAATCAATGCCATATGTCTGTGCATACCCCTTGACAACTAATCTTGCCTTGTATCTGTTCATAGAACCATCTGCATTGTGCTTCACCTTATAAACCCACTTACAACTAGTGGCATTCTTGTCTTTAGGAAAAGGCACCAATTCCCATGTAGCATTTGCTTCCAAGGCATCCATTTCTTCATCCATGGCTTTCTCCCATTTTTCTTTTCCCATGGCTTGCTCAAAAGAAGTGGGTTCTAGTTCCTCTATTACTCTGACCATACAGGCATAGTAAATGGCTGTAAGTCCATCATATTTTAGCCTATCCATAGGATACCTAGCTCTGGTAGACCTATGCAAAATAGGCTCACTTCCAGGTGCTCTCAAAACATCCCTGGTCTTTCTTACTCCAGGTGTAACAACAGAAGGAATACCCAAATTTTCATCAATGCTCTATTCTAAGCCACTAGATTCACCATTCACATAATATTGACCTGCATTCACATCAAACATAGGCTGATCTACCTTCTCTTTTCCTTTTTGTGATACCTGCATACCACTATCTGCATTGCTTTGAGGAGATTCTCCTTATCTCAATTTGCCTATCCATGGCGAAGTATGTGAACCACTGCTAGAGGACACTCTAGGTCCACTAATATTTTGTGATTGCTACTGTGAATTCTTTGCAGCATTACCATTTTGTGCATCTACATCATCAATGACATTTACTGGTTTATACCAGCTGCTCATTTCATAAAAAACAAGATCTCTGCTCATTGTAAACTTATGAGTAGAAGGGTTATAGCATCTATACCCTTTTTGCTACAGAGAATAACCAATAAAGATGCACTTCTCAGCTTTGGATCCAACTTGGACCTCAACTCATCTGGCACATGAACATAGGCAATGCAACCAAAAATTTTTAAATGAGAAATATCTAGTTTCCTACCAGTATACATCTCCTCTGGTGTCATGCCATGTATTGCTGTAGTGGGAGTCCTGTTCATTATGTAAACTGTTGTAGCAACTGCTTCAGCCCAATAATAATCCTCTAATAATATGGTAGGTCTTTTTCATTTAGCATGGCTCGAGATACCTCTCCAATATGCTTATCTTTCCTTTCTGCAAGTCCATTTTGCTATGGGGTATGACTGCATGAATATTGCTGCTTTATGCCATGCTCCTGTAGGAACCTTGCAAACTCATTTGAGAGGTACTCTCCCCCTCTATCTGACCTTAAGCATTTTATTTGCAGGCCTGTTTCTTTTTCAACCATAGCTTTAAAAGCTTTGAAATGCCCAACACTTCACTTTTCTTTTTCATAAAGTACACCCAAAATTTTTTGTCGTAGTCATCAATAAAAGTGAGAAAATAATGACAGCCTCTAATAGATGCAGCTTTAGTAGTCCATACATCAAAGTGGATTAATTCCAATGGCTTCTTACTCTCTTTAACATGTCTAGAAAATGGTTTTCTTGCCTGTTTTCCAAATTGACAGGCTTCACATACCTTATGCATTTCTACAACCTTGAATTTAGGCAATCCTGCGACAATATTTTGGGCCTACATTGATTTAAGTCGATGTACATTAACATGACCAATGCGTTTATGCCAGATATCAATATCTGCAACTACACCAGTCCCATGTTCAAACATTGCTGCACTCAATTCAGGCATGTTCGCATGCAACGTAAACATCCTGCCCTTCTTCTTTCCTTTAGCTATCAAGCGACCGTTATTTTTCATATCCTCAACAAAGCATCCATGAGGATTAAATCTGACCTGCAAGCCCTGCTCAACCATTTGACCAACAAAAACCAGGTTCTTGGTGATATTCAGGACATGAAATACATTAGACAGGTATTTCTTTTTCCCATCCTACATAGACAAAGGAATTTTACCAATTTGCACAATAGGATGTGCAGTATCATCACCAGTCTCCACAAATCCTGGCTTTTCCATTTTCCTTGCATCTTGCATCCATTCTGCATGACCTGTCATGTGGTTTGATGCACCTGAGTCAACATACCACACATCATTGCTTTCTTCTGCACTTGTCACAGAATTGGTCATGTGCTGCACCATAAACAGATGCTCATTTCTGTCATCACCTTGTCTACTAGAAGATGCATAATTCCCTTGCTGCAATTTTCCATTCATGATGTCATTCTGCTTTTTATAGCAGTCTTTAGCCATATGACCCATTTTACCACAATAGTAGCATTCAACCTTGATGTTTGCATTTTGGCCTCTCTGCCATCCACCATGACCTCTTTGGCTCCCCTACCTCTAGAGTTACCACGTGCTCCATAGGACTGATTTTCTTGAGTTTGCTGCATATTCTAATTTCTACCATGGCCTCTAGATTGGCCTCATCTACCTCTGCCTCTACCTCTTCCAACGTTTGAGTAGAAGACAGTTTCTTTTAAAGTTCCACCTGAAGAAGATGCACCACCATTTCTCTGCTCTTCAGAAATTAGAAGAGCAACAACTCCTCAAAATCAGGAAATTTTTCACGGACGGCAATGGATGTCCCGAACTGTGCATAATCCTTTCCTAGACCATTCAAGGTCACAGAAACTAAATCATCATCTTCCACTAGCGACCCAATGGAAGCAAGTGTATCTGTAATTTTCTTCACCTTCATGTGGTAGTCATTGATGCTCATATTTTCTCTCTACACATTGTGCAACTCCTGCTTGAGTTGCATTTTCCTGGCTTGTGTATTTGTGCTGCACATTTTTGCCAAAGTATTCCATGCCTCCTTTGGTGTACTTGCATTCTGAATATGCACAATCATAGAATCTGAAATACTGATAGATAGTCAGTACATAAATTTTCTAGCTTTCTCATGCCATCCTTTAAATGCCTGCATTTCCTGTTGATTGGGAACATTAGGAAGAACTGGTTCTTCTTCATTTCCTATAATGAACTCCCAATAGCCTTTTCCCATAAGGAAATTCGTCATTCTAAACTTCCATGCTTGGAAGTTGTTCTTGTCAAGATTTTCAGTGACAATCTATGAAAGAGAATCAGACGCCATTACAGAACACTGAAAAATATTCTGTCACTGCAAAAAACACAGCTTCTGGCTCGCAAGGGCAAATCTGCAAAACTGACGAAGGTGGTATTTGACCACACAGTCACTTCCTAGTGACGATTTTGCATGAATAGGCAATAAGGATGATTCTATAACTCCCAATATCTCTGCGCACAGGCATACGATGCAATTTTTGTGGCAACTTTTTACCGACCTGCGGAGGAGTGGTTGCACAACAAAAATAGGGCCTTTTTCTCCATGCTTGTGGAGAACTTCCGCCTCCAAAACGGGCCTCGAAATGGCCTCGAATCAGAAAAATAAAGTCACCAAGGGCTTCGGCCTTGCCCGTAGCATATACTACCCTCTCGCCACACCATGAAGGGCATCTCAATCTGAGACAATGCACTCTTGCACTTTCTGGCTGTGCTCCCTGTAGAGATTTGCTCCCAAACTCGAAAAAGGAAAGCAACGCTGGTCCTCTTACTAGGACACCACAAACATTCTCTCTCACCCACTTCTTCAAGAAAAAAGATTTTATGTATGTACAATTATCAATAGCAAAAAATATATTTGGTCAAGGAAGTGACACGATTCTACTATTTAACAATGTCTAATTAAAAAAAGATCACAAATTGAAATGTGATTTCCCTCCCAAACTACTCTCCCCTCCTAAAGTACTTTTCTTGCTCCCCCCCCCCAACTCTCTCTCTCTCTCTCTCTCTCTCTCTCTCAGTTGCTTTCTCATATGTGTTCCTTCAACCTCTAGATTGGACTGCATTTTGTGAGTTTTTGGTGGCTATGGCAAACCAGGAACTCGAAGTACCTCTAAGAGCAAGGTACAAGAGCGAGCTCTTTGCTTTGTCGATCTCTCTCTTTGAATTTTTAGAAGTTTACAATGAACAAGACTATCCTTTTGCAAAATGGTGTGCTTATTAGAATGCTACAGACTAGAATGTAACTTTTGCAAGTTTTCCATGGGGATGGCAAACGAGTAACTAGATCTCACTCTATGAGAAGCTTTGTTTATTAAAATATCAAGGAGCAAGGTACAAGAGTGAGCTCTTTTCTTTTTCAATCTCTGTCTTTTAGTTTTCAGAAGTTGAAGTGTTAGGTTGGATAATATTCTTACAGTTTTTGATGAACAAGAGTGTGATTTTGCAAAATGATGTATTTATGAAGATGCTACGAATTATAATATAACTTCTGAAAGCTTTTCATGGGGACGACAACCTAGTAAGTGGACCTGGTTGTACGAGGAGCTGTGTTGATCATAATATTGAAGAGAAAGGTACTAGAGTGATCTCGTTGCTTTGTCAATCTCTCTCGTTGATAATATTCTTCAAGTTTTTGATAAGAAGATCGTGCTTATGCAAGACTAGAATATAATGTGTGGTCCTTGATATGTCCATTGAGTTTTCAAGTGTTCAAGAATAAGTTCAGATACTAGTCTCAATGGCATCCATAAATAATTAGAACTGTTTTTGTGTAAAACGTCGTGTTGATCAAACCATTGAGGTTGAAGCTATAGATGTGAGCTCTCTCCTTTGTTGGCCTCTTTTCTCTATATCTTGCATCAAAGTTGCCAAACAACAAGGTTATTGTGGATGGCTATATCAAAAGGAAGTTGGGTGCTCATGGAACCAAACAAAAGGAAGAAGCCACGTTCAACTAATCCCTTTTTGGAATCTTGGAAGGGTAGGGTGATATTTTAGAACCAAGGAGGGGATGAAATCAATAAAGGAAATATTGGCTCACATGTCTACATGCATAGAGAGCTTGTGTTATGAGAGAATTATCCAAATTATATTCCACAACACCGAACAAATTGTAAGTGACTTCATTGAGAATTCATATTTCATAATCAGAGAATTGAAGATTTAATCTTGAGCCTCAATGTCTGTTTTTAATTTTCAGCTATGTATCCTTCATCTTATGAGCAGTGGCAGCATACAAAATGCATTTTAGGATTCATAGATGTGTTACATGGGTCCATAGGAGAATTGTAATAAAGGTAGATCTGCAACACAGTTAGCTCAATTAAGAGTCTTTTCTATAATCATTTTTAACAACTATTAGGGATAAAGCCAACACACATGGTGTGTTGAAGAAACTAGCTCTCTCACCATGGAATACCATTGATTGGCCAATTCCTCATGGTAATGTAACAAAGTCATGTAGAGCCAGGTTGTTTACAAAAGAACAACGATCCTTATGGCTAGGGATTGCTAGTAGAATTAAAAAAATAACTATTTGCATGCTAATAACGGTATTTGTAGAGCTATTCAATAAATTTTCTATTAGGATTTGCAAGACGATGCTCACTTATATTGCAAATGGTGCTGAAAGAATTCTTTACTTCTTGGATTATGGTTGGGACATGATAACATCCAACCAAGTATACTATGAGGTTGTGCACAACTCCATTACTCTTAAGTAACTTATTGCCACTCACAATTTCATATTATCCTTTTACTATAGATGTCCTTTTACTATAGATGCAGTAGAGTGATTGGGAACCAATTGGTTCTAATGGATCAAGATTTGAACTCTTTTAATCCTAAGAATGAAGCACTTGGTATCACTATTAATGAGAATGAAAATTTATTGGGAATTATATCACTCACACAATGTTGCACACTCACCCAATTATGCCAAAATATTTAGGTGGGGACAGAGGGTAGGGTTGATGAAGGATTTTCATTCATTCTAAATAACAAGAATGTAAACCAAGTGTTTTATGTAATTCAATGTTTTTTATTTGTTATTCAATGAAGAAGATAAAGACGAGATGTTTCTCCTTTTTAATAGACACCATTGATTAACACTACATGTTTATAGATATTGCAAAGAAGGGAAAGTACAATTCTTTGTAGAGACATCCTAAATGGGATTATTGAGATAATTCAAAACTCATGATTATAGATATTGTATTAATACAACATACAGGTACAAAATGATTTTTTACATAGTATATGAATTTGATGCAACAGACGAAAAGTATACACTATAACATCAAAAAATGGATGATTCTTAGGCAATGGCTACTGTTTAGGTGATGGGCTGATGCTGTGAAGGGTTGGCATCCAATTTCCTAGGATGATCCTACGAAGAAGGTTGATCACAAAGCTTCTCTTGTGCCTTTTCCTCATCCACCATGTCCTCTACCTTGCCTTCATCCATTATCTCTTCCTAAATAGCCTATGCTCTAGTTGTTGAGCTTTTCTCCTACACTCTTTAGTGTTGGTGTAGAAAGAGCAAGTAAGAGAAGCTCTACAATAGTTTTGGCTCTAAAGTTGTAGCCATAATATACATTGTAACTAGTTTCTTTCATCATTTTACAAACAACAATGAAAACTCAGTTTCTCTCGTATTGTAACAATTTGTCATAAATAGTTTGTAATAGATACATCTATATTCATGAGTCAACTGTGTGTGTGTGTGTGTGTGTATCGCTCTCTCTCTCTCTCTCTCTCCCTCTCTCTCTATCTATGTATTACAAACCAGTGTCTCATACATAGATGGATTTCAGAAGACATCATTATGTATTACAAACTTTCAAGAGTACAATCTACCTCAACTCATATAGGAGGCTCTAAAGTAGTTATAGGATTATTAGTTAGTATATGGATCCTCACGTCCAATGATGTTTTTGTCAAACTTGTACTTATATATTGATATAAAATCCTAACAAAAGTTTATTGAGCTAGTTTTTTTAGTTTCATAATATCAAGAGAATTATATATTTCTTTTGAAATATGAAGAAAAAGTTTTAAATCCTGGCAAGTTTCAAATCTTGGTGAAATTCTCAATCCTTTAGGGCATACAATCTTTGGACTCCAATGCAAAAGTTTCACTTCTTAATGAAACTAAGAGGAAGAAATCATCCATGCTCACATCCAGGCTCAGTATTTGGATGGTAAAGGGGATTAGAATCCTTAGGTCTAGGTTAAGAATCCTTAGTATTTGAATGGGTAAGGGGCTCATGATCATTAGGTCCAGGATCAATAGTTTGAGGGGTTGGATGAGGGTCCTCATCTCCAAACTCAGTAATTAGAGGAGGAAGTTTAGTGGATGGTGGAGGCTTCTTAGGTTGGGCCTCAGGGTCCTTAAGTCTCGTGAGAGAGTCCTCATCCTGCTCCCGAGTGATGTCTTTCATCATTTTTTAGCTTTATTCCCAATCTAATTTCTTAGATCTTTTCTCCTCCCCTCTTTTCACTTGTGATATAGAGGAGGCATATCGAAGGAGATATATGATCATCCTAGCTCTAAACTTGAACGCATATTGATCATCATAGCTTTCCTCTATCATCTACAAAAACAAAAACAAAACTTTAGTTTCAAGTTTAGTGTTAAGCTTAATGTTATATATAAATTTTAAATAGATCAATAATGGTGCTTATGGGAGGGGGTATATCCTCTGGAAAAAAATACTCTTGGTAAGTTTATAAGGACCCTCCATCCACAAGAGTATGCATCATATTGTTGAGGTGTCTGTGAGCCATCTAGTACATTTTAGGCTTAAAACTCTTTAGATTAATTTTAAAAAAGTATTTATAGTGCAAAGGATTTTTTGTTACATCCAAGTGCATTGGTTTAAGTGTATCGGTTCAATTTTTTATCTTACATCGAAGTGCATCAGTTCAATTGCACCCAACTTATATGTATTTTGTGGGCAATGATTGATTGCAAAATCTAGTCTCTTCAGGGCACTATAAATTGCATATGTCAATGTCAACAGCTTTCTACAAAATAAATCCTCTATTATTTCAAAAAATTAAGATACTTCTTTAGGGCAATGCAATGTCGCTTACAGATCGATCTCTCGATGTGTATGTGTAACTGAATTGAAGAAAAAGCATGCTTTTGTTGGTAGATGTATTGTAGCTAAAATCCAATGTTGTCTACATTTGACAACTCCTATAAAGATTAGAATTTATGGTTTGAAAAGAACAATTTAGCTCCTTATGCAATGTACTTCAATAATCACTTAATTTGAATGGTAGAATGACAATTATGCACACAGAATCGAAATTGCTATAATATGTGAACCAATTTGCAAGCTGGTCCACTAGCTCTATGGGATCACTTAACTTGAAGGAGATAGCTGGGTTTACGATATGTACCAAACCTTGAATCTCTTCATGTAACCTTTTTTTGAGTAAGTTGCAAATCAACATATTAGTTCAGAATAGTATTCAAAATAATTGGTTGTCTAAAGAGATATATAAAAATAAAAACTTACTAGAGTCTTGCAAGGATGATTGTGTCGGTAGCTTCTCTTGCTCTATTTTTTATTACTTTCATTCAATCATCTGTTAGGCAAACCCTCTTAATGACTCCACATCCACAAAATGTATCTTACAGTAGGTCCTAGCGTATCTAGATGCTCCAAAACTTGTAATTCTAGCTTTGCAGTATCTATATTGGTGGAAGAGGTATGAACATGCCCGATGTCCTTATATTCTACCTTTTGTGCCTCCTTAAAGGCTGTTTTTGCTCTTGTTCCTTTTCCATGAGTCACTTGAGTCACTTCCTCTATAGTTAGCAAAATGTCTCTCATCTTCATGTTTGTCATAGATTTCATACCCTTGAGGAGTTTGTCATATCTCCATCTAACCATGTCTAAAGTAGTGATATCCTTTGCCATGATTGTCACCCTACGGTTGTGGGCTGCAAGAAGAAATGTACCTTGGGAGAACTCTATGAAAAAGTCTTTGGCAACAACCTGCACTATTGCCCAAATGGATGTCCTTTGCCACCAGTATCCAAGGCCTCCAAAGCTCATATCATCACAAACTTGCTTAACTAGCCTTTGAAAAGGAGCCTTGGGAATACTCATTCCCATGGCTTTCTATGCCCTTCTTATCTCCATTAGTACACTAACATTTTGTGTAAATCTTTTTTTTTTTTGCTTGTTTGAGAAGATGCATTGGCTTTCCTGACAAAACATGTGTGCCTCAGGATCTATGGAGCACTCTAAGGTGGATGGAACCTATGTGGAAACATGATGAAGAGAGTGCTCATGACATTTATCTCAAGTCAATTAGGTTCCAAGATAGATTAGCTTGGACTCATAAAGAGAATCTTGAGATACTGCAAAGTGCTTGATTTATTTACTTCAAATGAACCTCCCTTTTATAGGTGAGGGTACTTACATCCATTTGCTTGCTCGCATGTGGGATATCTCCTCTCCATGCCATGTGGCAGCTTATCCTTTGCTCATACCTTTGCTCTACATGTGCTCATGGCACCACAACTCTCAACACCTCCCCTTGGTGCCATGATCCTTTGGCTACTGCAAGGTGGTCAGATGTGAGTTACATTCCATCACCTCCCCTTAGTGCATGCATGCTACTTAAGGTGGTCAAGTGTGGCTTCTATATGTCAATACCTCCCCTGGGTGCTTTCATAGCTACTCTCAGGTGGTCAGGTTTGATTACAAAACATAATAGGCAAGGTTTGGCAAGGTTTTTGCTTTTCAATACATTCCATTGATGTCACCTTTTGGCTCATGGCTTGATGACGACTCATTTGCTTCTTTGTTTGGTGTAGCTACCTGCATGATGCTTTGTTCTTCCATGTGCCTTAATGCTTTGTGTGGATGCCATGCTTCGGGCTATGGTCATCTCATACACTTGTGCTTTTGGCATGCTTTTTACATCGATGTTTGCATTCATGCTTTGCTTTTTCCAATGGTTGCAAAGGTCTTACCAATTGAATTCTTTCAATATTGGCAGTGTCTAATTGCATACAATGATTCTGACATAACAGGCGCGTAGAGCTTGAAAAGACGATCACTTTTCCTTTTTGGAGCGTGTACAAATTCCTCTTGGATTGCAAGTTATGGCTTGTCAAAGATTCTGTGAAGAAGAGGGGGCCTTGATGATGTGGCACAGGGATTCACATGCTGAATTCAAACTGTGCTTACAAAGGGACTGTGCATGGGTGGCACTATGCCATGTGGCACTCTTCTAACCAGACTGAGTTAACCCAAGTTAAAGAAAACTTAACCATGGTCTAATTAACTGCACCTAATCATAAACTTAAGCAAGGTTGACCTTAACCACAGTTGAACACACCCAACCTTATCTGCCACGTGGCGTTTTTATGGAACCTTGGAGATTTGAAGGTTTTTGAAGGAAATTCATTGCAGAGGAAATCGACGAAGATGCCCGTGGACTGTAACAGAGGCAGGGGCGATGGCCGCTATCGTAGGAGCCGGACGTGGACACGAGAGTCTGTTGTGAAGGCAATGCAGACTGCTCTAGATCCGGGAGCCCGTTGGCTTAGTGCTGTTTGTGCGTGGCTCGGCGGTTGTCGCTGCTCTTCGTTGGAGAGGTGATAGTGTTTGCTCTTGCTCTGAGAGTGGAGACAGACAGAACTGCTTGGCCGTGGGCTCTTAAGTGATGTCACTGAGGATCCGAGAGATCCTGGAGCGGAAAGCCTTCGACAATCTCCATGGCCTACTCTTTGCTGCTGCTGCAGATCCGGGCGTTAGGCCGTTTAGGCATCTCAACTGGTTACGGAGAGAGCCAAGGAGCTATGAGGCTGTGGTGCTTTTGTTGGAGGCTGTCACTGTTCATGCAGAACGCCGCGAAGCATGATGGTTGTTGAAGCTGTTGGAGCCGTGCCCTTCATCGTGGTTGTGGGATGTAGGTAGTGCAGCCTTATGAGACTTGGGAGATTTCGGAGTAACCGATGCCTTGGCCGGTTTGTTTGTTGGACAGAAGAAGTCACTGTTCAAGTGCATGGAGAGCTGGCTGGAGACCTTGTCGTTGAAAGATCAGGAGACTTTAGAGGTGCTAGTTGTAGATAGGAGCTTGTATGGCCGAGAGCTTGTTGCTGCTATGATAGGATAGACTTGTCTTTCTTTCTCTCTCCCCTTAAGGATAAAATGGACTCTGACATCTCTTTCTCACAAGAACGGAATGATGAGAACTCTCATGGATTGGATGGACATCTCACAGTGGCGGAAACTTTATCTCAAAGTCTCTCAAGGACGGAATTCCCTCAATGCAATGGAAGGAATCAATGGACGGAATTTTCTAAATCTAAAACTAAAACTAACCTAGGAGAAAACATGTGCTCCTATGGCAAGCCTATAACTAATCTAGGAGACTAGACCTAAGCTCTGATACCATGAGAAAACATGTGTGCCTCAGGATCTATGGAGCACTCTAAGGTGGATGGAACCTAAGTGGAAACATGATGAAGAGAGTGCTCATGACATGTATCTCAAGTCAATTAGGTTCCAAGATAGATTAGCTTGGACTCATAAAGAGAATCTTGAGATAGTGCAAAGTGCTTGATTTATTTACTTCAAATGAACCTCCCTTTTATAGGTGAGGGTACTTACATCCATTTGCTTGCTCACATGTGGGATATCTCCTCTCCATGCCATGTGGCAGCTTATCCTTTGCTCATACCTTTGCTCTACATGTGCTCATGGCACCACAACTCTCAACATTTCCTTCGATGTGTGTCTCGTCCTTTTGACATTGTCAATTTCGCTATGGGTGGATGCTTGTCCTTCTTCTTGATAGTAGCCTTCATCCTTGCCATTGTAATTGATGCTAAACTGCATTGAAGAACACAAAAAATAAATCCTAAGTCCTCTCTCTCTCAGTTCTCTCTCCCAGTGCCTTGAAAGAAGTTGATATGAAGAAGGTTATGTTCAATTACAAGGTGCTTGTATTGTCCCCTTCATACGAGGAGTTCCAGGTCAAAATTGTAAGAAAGTCTTAACTACGATAGCACTATGAGGTGCTCGTATTGTCGCTTGCATACAAGGCACCAAGTCAAAAGTGTAAGAAAGTGCCAACAAGGGCAAAAAGTGACACCAGGTCCTGTCACACTAGTGGTGTTGACAAGTTCTAAACGTGTTTAAAGAAGTGTCACAAAGACAAAGTGCTAGCATCTTTGGATGTAATATGTTTTGTTAAATGTTTTCTTCGGATGTAATTTATTTTTTTTCAATTTTGATGTAATACTACTATCGTAAAAACTATCAGGATATAATTTCTTTTGTTTCAATTTCAATGTAGTACCATTATTGCCAAAACTATTGAGGCTGAGCATTTGCAAAGTCCATTTATAGTGGACAAGCTTAGGTGTGCCGTTATGGCTATGGCAAATAAGAAATCATGTGTTCCTGATGGTATTCTTGTGGACTGATGCCATGATTTTTGGGCAGTTTGTGGGAATGGCTATGTAGAGGCAAGGGAGAGGCTAAATTGAGAGAGTCAAGATGGGGAGGGGAGGAAAGAATAGATGCAAGTGGGTTTGGGAAGATTTAAGCTTGATAATCTTAGGTCAAAATTGTTGGAACAGGCCTATAAAGACAAAATTCTAGGCAAAGCAGCAAGAAGTGAGGGGATTAGTAGGAAGCAAGGAGGATGAGGAGAGGAGGAAGAGGGGGGTTGGTTTTGATATAAAACATGATGAAATTGTAGAAAGAGATATCGCACGTACAGTTTTGGTTTGTGTAGCTATACCAACATTTCATCTTTTTTAGAATATCATTGTACCAAAAACTGCCAAGCTTTTAAATTCCTTTGATGATATTAGCAAACTATGTATTGTGTTTTTTAGAATTACATAAATATAGACAGTCAAAATGGAATCGTTTTATTATACTTAATTCTTTGCATTTGGGACCATTTCATGTAATATATGCATGGGTTTTGAAAGCTCTAAAAAGTGGTGGTAGTAGAGAGATGTGAGATTTGAACAATCCATAAAGGAAGAGGGAAAAGTGTTGGGATTAGACAAAAATAATTACTCAATAATTAGATCAACATAGACAATCATTGTATATTTACTTCTGCAAATATGTACATCAAAATCCCATTTTTGGCTCAATTTAGTGGCTTTTGTGTTCCATTTCAAGGTTGGGTGAGGATGTACATTTGCTACCTTGTAGATGCCTTATCTCTATGTAGCTCAAGACCCTTTATGGGCATTTCATTATTGTGGGGGTACCCAATTTCACTTTTTGTTTGCTATGATCTCTTTGTGTTTGTGGGTACCCAATTTCTCTTTGCATTTTATGGGTGTACCTAGTTTCTCTTTGTGTTTTCTATGATCTTTAGGATCTTGATCTTAGTTTCAACTTATGATCTTGTAGGTGCATCGAATCATACATCCCTAAAGATCATTGTGAAGATGTGCCTTGTGTGACAATTGGGCAACCATGTACTTTGTAGCATGAAAGGATCTCTTTGATAGGCCGCACAACTTCACTTGACCATTGACAGGTGAATACATTGCTAGAATCAAATATGCAAGCATCTACTAGTAGCAAGAGATATGGAAGTGCAAAAATTGGGGGTTATGAGTATGCAGTCACACCCACCAATAATCTATTTTGTTCATAATGAGATCCTAACATGTCATGATGATCATGCCTTTGGATTAATTTATAATTTGGTTTCTTTCTTTCTAAGCTTTTTATACTCCATGTCTTTTGTGGACACTTATTTTGATTTTACTATGGTTCTTTCATACTTTGAGCATTTCCACTTATGGTTCCAATTACTTATTTGACATGCTATGCAAAAGAAAAGGCAATATTTATGTCAACCAATAGGAGATATGATGGAAGAAAGCTAGATATGCCACATTTCACCTATTGATGCACTACCTATTTCAAAGTATGGATGGAAAATCCTAGCTCTTTCCCCTCACTTTCCTTAATTTCTTTTTGTGATCACTTTCTTTTTAGTAATCCTCTATAATTAGAATGTTTACCCATTGATATCTTTTTACTTTTATATGATCTTGATCATCATTTTTCACAAATCAATACTTGTAGAGCTTTTGGGTTCATTTAAAAAGTTTAACATGATTTGGTGCCTTAAAAATATAGAACTCATAATAAATTTAGATCTCCTTCAATCAAGGCTAACTTCGATTTTAATGTGTGTAAAGTATGTAACTATAATTCCTTTTGTTTTCAAACCTTTCTCTTGATATCCAAGTGTCATTGATTATCCCACATTCCTTTCTTATTCCCATGTATATATTTGACTCTTGGTCTATCTAATGATGCTCATAAGAAATTCTTCTCATACATACATACATACATACACACACACACACACACACACACACACACACACACACACACACACACACATATATGAATGAAACTACATGATGTTGCTACCTGTGAATACCTACTTTGAATATATGTGGGAGCTTTAGAAGTGAAATATGCAATTAAAAAAGTTAAAATAAAGTAGTGTACTCATCTGCTCATGCCTTGGTCTATGTAGTTCAATTCAAAGAGGGGAAAAGATATCAAAGTAGCGAGCTAAAAATTTAAGGAAATTCATTGAAGGGACATTTAGGGGACATTTAGTGCTTCTCATCTCAAGAGATTATTCCTTTGAAAGCATTAAGGTATTGGATTTATATGTAGTTTCTAATATTCTATATTTGTTAACGAGTATTTCTCAGTTTGTACAATAGCTCAAGAATTCCATGAAAATAAGTTTTTGCAAGTAAAGAATCATTACCATCTACCCAAAAAACATAAACTGTATTAATGTTTAATAACAAATATGCATCACAAAGTGCATCTTATTAAAATTAATCATCCTTGAATCATGATGCAATTTACAATTATCTATTTCTATTTTTAAATCCAATGCATAAAAGCAATAGCACTTTCATATTTGGTGATATTTGTAGCTTGATTCAACCATAAATGACGCATTAGGAAAAATTCAATTCATACATGTGCAATGGTGTTTGAATAAGTCTAACATTATTTATAATTTTGCGCTGGTTCCTTTTCCACTCACTTCATTGTAATGCACATCAAAAGTGGGTCCATTTATTTGGCTTTTTGCAAGAATTTTGGGACTCTCTCTCTCTCTCTCTCTCTCTCTCTCTCTCTCTCAAGTTGGTGATGTCTGTAATCGGAGCTGGCAAAACAAGACTATCATGTTTTTCCAAAATTTGACATCTCTAGCACTTGCATTTGAAATTTCACTTCTCCCATGTTGGTAGATCCCAAATAAAATAAACGCAGGTGTCTTGTCTTGTCACTTGTAGGCTATGATTATACATTTCTTGCCATGCTTCTATTCTCTTGGCTTCTTCCCATTTTGACCTATCCTTTTTTGGTATTTCAAAAATTTCCACCCAAAAAAATCATTGCCATACATATATTGGGACTTTCCCATTTGTGCACCTATCTCATTTCCACCATTTTCTATGTGCTCTTCAGCCTCTTTCAAAATGTGCACAAGTTTTGATTCCTGTCAAAAGCTTGGCACAAGGGCACATTCTATACATGCTTGACACAATGTAGGTCAATAGTTTGACTTTCAATGTTGTTTGTTTACTATCTCCCAAATCATTATTCTGGTTGATTTTAATTTGCTTCTTACAAAATTATGGGGGTGGGGAAGAGAGAGAGAGAGAGAGAGAGAGAGAGAGAGAGAGAGAGAGAGAGAGAGAGAACTTGCAAAAGACTAGCATGGTGGTTCAAATAACAACTATTTTATGCTATCTTTTTTCCTCCAAAATTACTTTATGCTATCTTTTTTCCTCCAAAATTACTATGTTGGGTAATTTTTATTTGCATCTTATAAAATTTTTGGAGAAAGAGAGAGAGAGAGAGAGAGAGAGAGAGAGAGAGAGAGAAAGCATTATTTTGGCAAACATCATGTTGGTTGAAGTAACAAGCATTGTGTTGGTTGCAACTTGCAAACACTATGCTAGACTTTGTGCTTGATGTAGAGGTTTTCAATGTACTCTTTATACTTTCCTAGAGTAGTAGGAATCAAGGTTTATATAGTTGAGAACTATGACAATCAAGATTTATAGCTGAGAACTGTGACATAAGGATTGGGAAAAGGATCTTTGAGCTTTTCAAAACCCAATATGTCTACAAATTGGGAAAAGGATCTTTGAGCATTGTAAACCCTACTATGTCAAGAGACTCAAACGATAGGAATGTCTATTGCTACAAAATGACCTAGATGAGTAGGACTGAAGATTTATAGATGAGAAGTGTGATATAAGGATTGGGAAAAGGACCTTTGAGAATTGCAAACCTTAGTATGTTAAGAGACTCAAAAGATAGGAATGTCTGTTGCTACAAAATGACCTAGCCTAGCAAGCTTTGGATGACCTTAGATTTGCTAATACTAGAGTCTTTTTATATGGAGGTATAGTCAATATTGGAGTATAGGTTTATAGAGATAGATACTCAGGTCTCCCATTGAGTGAATGTCCTATTTGTCGGTCATCTAGATCCTTTTCATGTGTTGCAATGGCGGGCAAGTTTGACACTAAGATTTGTGTGGGAGCCATTGATTTGCCTAAAGGGAGATTTTGAGTGGCACCACAGTGAATGCATTCATGGCACAAGCCATGGTGTGGTGTGAAGGCGAAGCACTTTGTTGCCCAAATGAATTCAGGGAAACAACCTTCTTATTGTAAATTGGAGGAGATTTAAAATGGTTGACGTTGAAGGGTCAAACAAGAAAATATGACTATTATGATACAAGGCCACTTGACCATAAGAGTCAGAGATCACATAGTATAGTCCATCCCAACATATGTGCTTCGTAGTTTCATAGCACACTAGTAGCAATTTCAGGATGTGTCTTTCCAATTTCCCAAGGACACGATTATCTTTGTGATTGTTCTTTGAAAGCCTCCAATGAAATACGACATGTGCACTAGTAAACAAGTAGATAACTATTTTGATGCATATCACCTATAGCAATTTGTTACAATCTATGACTAGTACTAGTATAACAGTGAACTCCAAGGAGTTTAGAAAGAATACTAGAATAACAAGACTGATATTAGTTTAATAGTAGACCCCAAGGAGTTTAGGAAAGTGCAGTGGGAGTGCAATAGACCGTTTTTACATTTTGGATGGCATGCAACATGACACCTTCTTTGTCTAGCATGCTTTCTGTTGCACTAGAATCGGTGAACCATGATGATCCCCAAGTACATGAAATAATAAAACAACATTGGGTGTGATTAGATGGGCTTCCTATCAATTTAAATTTGCCTATGGATTCTATTTTTTGTTGTTGCAAGTTATAAATTCCTCACTGGTCTGAACATGATATGGAATTTATTTGGTTCTAGCCTATGGCTAATGTCTACCTAGTCGGAAGCTTGGGCACTTTGTCTAGCTCTCAAGTTTTTCTACAACTTTGACATCACTGCTCTGGTCTGCTCATTTTTTTGTTGTAGCTGATCTATCATGTCATCTTTTTTGTTGTTCAATGTGCTATGCATGCCCAGGGGAGCCACTATGTAAAAACCCTGTATAGCACACGTGATCAAGGGATATTTAAAAATCCCCTACCTATGGATATATAAATATAAACCATATACACCCCTTTTGTAAATGTTGAGATGATTAAAGTATCCCTATGTATGAAAGTTTTCACTTTTTGAATTAAATACCCTTATGTATGTATATTTCCTGTAGCTCAAAAAATATATAAAACCCCTTCCATTGATCGCACGTGCTATCTTACAAGTTTCTTACTAACCCTTGCATGCTACGAAGCCGATGTAAAAGGGCTTCTTCTTTGCTCTTTGAGTCTCAAGAGTTGTTGGTATGGACTTGAGGTTGATCTCTACACTGTCTACAGCCCTTTTAGTGGCCTTTAACAATTGATTCAGGCGTCTGATATGCTCCTCTTCTTCTCTTCTTCTCTTCCTCTCATCCTCAACCAACTTTCAGCCTTCGTTGCCTCGGCCCACCAACTACCTCAATTCACTCTTGTGATGCCAATACCTTAGCTTATGCATCCTATGCCTCTAATTGTACCTTGTATGCATTGGCTTTAGAATCATGTTGCTTGTAGGGGGAATGGTTAGTACAAAATGTAAGATAATATGTTCTTTAAAGGGCAGGCATTTTTTAAATTGGGAGACTTATGGGCCATTTGCAGATAGGGAATATAAATACTTACCCAATTTAACTCTAGTATGTACATGTATGAAGGGGGCTTTTAAATTATTCCAAATTACAACCTATATATGTACGAAAGAGGTGGGCATTTTAAATATGTGCTTGCTTCCACGTGTTTTCTAGGTTTTATGGGAGTAACTACCTCAAGCATATTTCATAGTTGATTTTGCTTCATTGGCTTTCCTCTTTGCCTTCCTTATATCCTCATCCATTTGGTGTGGCCATGGATGATTTTTGCAAGTTAGTGTCATTAAGAAGATAAACTTTTATATTGGTGTGGAAACTTTGTATGCCATGACAAATAAATTTTTGAAACATTCGCCAGGATTTCAAACTTTTATGCAAAAAAATTTAAAGTTTTACCAGGATTTACATTTTTTTCTTCAAAATTTAAAAGCAAACATATACAAAAGTACTATATTCTACCAAGATTGTGAAACTTAAAAAATGAGCTTGAAAACTTTTGCCAAGATTTTATATTAATATATAAGCATTGCTTCAATAAAAACATCCCTAGGTGTGACAATATGAGAACGCTCATGACACAACACTATTGCAATTTGTTTAGGTAATTGAAAATGTTTCTCCTTTAAGATTCTCTAAAAATCAAGGAAATTGTTTTCCTTAATGTACACAAAATTTACAGTCCCATTTTTTCAAAAGGCTAAAATCTCAATTATTTTAGGTTTTGGCAAAACTATATTACATAGAATATACAAGATTTACTACAATTAGACACTCAAGTTTCTCTTCAAGGATGTGAGAAAAATATAATGAAAAGGTATATGTAGTTTAATACACTAAAAGAGATAAGAACATATGAGCAAATGAAACATTTTCGAATCTTTTGTATTCTTTCATTGAATTGTCTCTAGTGCTTCTACATATAGATTTCTGGCAAAGCTTGCATTGTTGCTTTAACATTCACATATAATGCTTCAAATTTTAAAAATATATGTGAAATGATCATGATTGGCTTCTCAAAGAATGGGAGACTTGCAACCACATAAAGGAAGGAAATGATCTCACACTTTGGCTCAAACATTTGCATGCTACTTGCACATGTAAAGTAAGACCGAGGGTCATTAAAGCTCCTGAGAGTATGGCTTGCATGGGTTTGTATCATACCTAGAGCACTTGCATGAAAGAAAACCACAATGAGCAACTTGTAGATATAGAAATTGTAGCTAAATAAAATAAGATGAAGGTACCATGTCCGGGCTAGTAGCAGCAAGATAGAAAGGCAACATGTAGAGAGGATGGCAAAGTAGAGGTAGAGAGAATAGCATGCCTAGGAACAAACATGAGATTTGCAGTAGCGTGTCCAGGGGTTTGCACAAGTAAAGAATGGTCCCATGAGTAGCCATGAGGTTTGCAACTAGCCAAGATGAAAGAATTCACCGCTTTTGAAGGTTTCCAGCAAGGAATAATGTGGCAACAATAGCCAGGAGATTGACACGAAGAGAACAATAAGGGTCTCTTCTAACAGAGCATATCCACGCACTGAGCTCTCAAAATCAGTATCTATTCTCATGGAAGATCCGTTTTTGGAGGTCTCCCTCAAATTCGCAGTAGCCTCAGGAATACCTACTAAAACCCGTGAAACCAGGTGGGGTTAGCTGTGAGAATAGGGAATACAAACTTTTCGAGGTTTTTGGCAGATGGAGAAATTGCCTTGCAATGAAACTTTGCCTGCGAGCAACTGGAGAACTAGAGATGAAGGCATTAAACTTTGTTTTGGCTTATTCATGCTCAGAGTCGCTAGAGTTTTGCCTTGATTTCCTCTCTCCACTCTTTCCTCACGAGTTCACATCTCTCAGGCCTCTTCAATACTATTTCATCTGAAGCTTTCCTTTCTTGTCCTACCAAATAGATATACAGCAGAAAGGATAACACTAAAATGACTTCACACCTCAAGTTTCACACACCGTACTTGTAACTATTTCCTCGCTATATATAGTTGTAGCTATCATTATCAATGAGACCAATCCAATCTTGGACATCTCGTGCATTGTGTCTTCATGCATGGCTTTCTTGCTCAGCTTTATCAACCTTCTTAGCTATTCGTCTCTTTGTTTGTGACATGGTATCAGATGATTCTCACCCCAATCCTACAGGCTACAACATGTGCTTCCCATTTATCCTCTGTTATAATTCGATCAATTTTATGGCTGCCCAACAAGCGTGCCGTCAATGTGGCTGAGCCACTTCCTGCTCCTTCTTGCCCACATTCTCCAGTGTCTCACATTTCTTGTCAAGTCGCTGCAGCACAGCAGCACTTTCCGCCTCTACCCTCGTCCACGGCACGAGTCTGGCTTCCTTGTTGCAAAGCATCATTAAGAATGGCCGGCGCAGGAGGTTTGGAAGAACAGAAAAAGCTGCGATGGAACCGTGGTGGGTAATCCAAGCGTCTCCCATGCCCATAATGAAGGCTTCTTTTCTGTGTTGCATGTTCAACGGAGGACAACCCCACTCTACAGATCACCACGACGCAGATCACTCCACAAATGATGTCTTCTTTGCTCTCTCTCCAGATGATTTCAATAGCCATCGCGTCCCCCTTTCGATACACCACAGTGTCTCTTCGTTGTTGCACGGCGCTGTCCATGTTGCTGGCCAGCTTTCTCTCTTTGTTGACCTTTTACACAGACGTCTTTTGATGGACACTCTTCCGTTCAAGTGCGCCCCGTCTATTGACGGGCTCCCCTTGACGAATGCTGGTTCTTCAAGCTGTCTCCAAGTTGTGCAATTGCATTGACGCCTTGTTGTACGCGAAGTTCCAACTTCCAATTGGATATCTGACCGCATTTCCATCACGTTTTTCCATGTTGCCTCGTCCTACACAATGATGACCTTCAAGATATTGCGCTGGAAGTATACACTTTGTCATCCACCAGCCGTATCTTTTTAGCGCTTTCATCCCTGTTCTGCAACTTAATCAATCAGAATTTTTATTCAATGACATAATTGCATCGAGATCTTTAATAAAGCTAGGTCTCTACAGAGTCCAGACTCTATTTCCTTGAAACGCGGCCATGTCAAAATCAAAGTCACTCAAACTATTCGTAACAAAAATCTGCGCATGGAGGTTCAGGACAAGATCGCGCCAAAAGTAAAGAGAAGCACCAGAAAGGAGAGGATTGTTGCCTTGAAGCAGAATCACAGCAAGGGCTGGGCGATCAAGGAGGATCGAGTTAGAAGAAAATTAAAACCTTGCAAGAAATCGATTAAAGGGAGGATAATGTTATGCAAAGTTAAGATCTTGAGGACGTCTCACAAAGCTTCTTTTTTTTAATAAAGAAATTTTTATGAAGAAATAACAAAACAATTCATAGGGCCTCCCCCGAGGGGTGAGACACAACTAGAGAAAGCAAAGAGGAAGGGTGGTAGCGAAGGGAATGCAAAACGAGTGCGGTTGTTGAAAACAGTGGTGTTGTCGATAGCCGGTGATTTTGCCTGAAAAATCCTCCCGCAGTCGAATTTCTCTTTTGAAAAAGTTGAATTGTAACTAAGTCCTACCCATGGGGGGGCAGGCCAAAAAAGGAAAAACTTAAAAGAAAAGGCAAAATCCAATAATTCACAAAAATGAGACCATCCCTTCGTAAGTTGATGGATGGAGCCAAATGTCTTTTCTGTTGTTTAGAGCATGTTCACCACCAACGGACTTCTCACTTTGTGCTTGCCGTCCGTCCAAATAAGAGCCCCGATCCGTCTGTTTCTGCACCTTAAATTCCTGGCAGAATGTCACTTTCTCGCCACAGCTGTTGAATTTGAGCTTCGCGGCATTTCACTTGCACTCCCCTCGGTGCCTCCACCACCGCCTTGTTCTTGTTCCTAGGCACTCTCACATTGGTTATCGTCCTCTTTACCCTCTTCATTCCTCTCATCCTCGATACCCCGATAGAAGGGTGATTTAGATCGGCCTATGTCGACGTCGTGCTATTCTTGGTGCATTGTGTCACTATGTCTACAGTTATCAGTTGCAGAGTTGCGGTATCGTACCCGCTACTGCAGAGTCAGAAATTAATGAAATCGTGTCCATTGGTATCGTATATCAACCCTGGGTTTTGGCCTCTTCGGGGTTGGACTTGTCCCGCAGCGAAATCGAGCGGTGTGGCTTCGATTCCATTCGGTGAACAGACGATGGGGCTTTTTCCGTTGTCCCGAATAGAGGCTACAGTGTACACAAACATTCAATGGTGATCTTCATTACATGGGAGGAGGAGAAGACGAAGCTTCAAAAATTTACATCATCGCATCATCAGAATGGCGACAATGGTCTTCATGATCGAGATGTTGGCGGCTTGTACGAGAAATTATTCGCTTCTTAACAGTAGTGATCATGGCAGATTTGATGGCCGCATGGGGTCTAGATGGGTTGGAAGCTTTCAGGAGGAGAGCTACGCCGGAGATGTGCGGGCAGGACATGGAGATGCCGGAAACGATGTTGTAATTGAGCCTTATGTTGACTGGCGCCCGTGCAGCCATGATGTTGAGGGGGGGAGGCAGCGATATCGGGCTGCTAAAATATACAATCAAAGGAACTTGGAGACTGTGCTATGAGGAAACCAAAGGTGCAAAGCGAATCGACAGAACGTAGTGGCAAGCCTACGAGTTTTTAAAATTTGGGTCGTATTGGAGTTGTCCAAATCTCATCGTTCATTTCTATCAAAATGAATGTGAGTCCACTTCTTGTCTTGGGATAACCCCTTTAAGTCAAGATCAAATCCACGGATTTCTCCGACGAGAATTGTTCGTAAGTCAAAGTTCGGAGTATTGCATCATCCTCACTCAAATGATCCTATGCTTTCCTATTTCGACGTCAACATTTTTCTTTCGAGTAAAATCCCCATCCCAACGTACACAACAAAGTAAAAGGCCAGGAAAGTGAAGAAGGATACTTTGAGGACATCGGGGTGATAGGATTGGGGCCATGGGAGGAGAAGATGGAGACCCGAGGGGAGGGTTTGATGCCAAGGATGGTGGGAGTAGGGGTGTTTGTCAAAACCACCATTTTGGAGCACTATTTGCATGGGCGGATGATAGAAGAACGAGTGATGGTATCCATGGATTGCAGACGGAGGAAAAAGAAAACGACACATAGATCACACTGCCAACTATTGGAGATTAAGCACCTAAAAGCTCTACTCGGATATGAAGGCTAATTAGAAGTGTGAAGGGAGGGAGAGAAAGAGCTTGTAGGGCGGTTGAATAAGGTCAAGTGAGCAAAAGACTTGTGAAGCAACAGCTTGCTTGAGGTGAAGAGCTCGAGTGGCCCAGCAAGAAACAGAGAATGTAGTGGAGAACAGAGTGCAGAAAGGGAGAACTCAGAGAAGGCCGGCATTGGCAACTCACGAGCACCAACAACGAGGTAACCAAAAGTAACTTATGATTGCCACTTGAAAGCTCATTAAAGAAAAGTGGTAGGCATTCACCTAAGAACTCGAATTATCACTATAGGCAGGCCAAAACCTTGAATTTGCCACGTAAAGACCATGTGCCAATGCCTTCATCATCAAATAATTCGGCCGCCGCTAACAATGAATCCACCCAACATGTGCACCAATCACAAATTAACACAAAATCATGGATAGAAAATAACATTAAAATTTTTCCCCCATCTCAAAACCACAACCTTCACTAAGGCCTACCCATGGTAGGCCAAAAAGAAAATATAGCATAGTTGCTTAAGGGTATGCTTTAAAAGCCTCAAAAGCTAGTAGATACACCTTTGAGCTTGCACTAAACTATTCCACTACATCTTCGACAATCTATTGCTTAATATCTGTGGGAAGTGGGACATTATGAAAGACTAAGATATTCTTGCGCTTCCAAATTTGATGAATAATGGCCACCCTCATCAAAGTCATTAAGCTACCCTTGATCGCCCAATAAGTGCTTGCTTCCAACAAAGTGGAAGGGCCAAATGCATCCGAGTAAAGATGGCATGCAAATGCTGCCAAAGGGCATGAGTAGCTATACAATTCCAAAAGTGTCATATGAAACTTAATCTCAACTGTAACCTTGTAGAAAACATAAACAAGAGAAATAGGCTTCCATTTGGAAAGTTCATCCTTCATGGCAAGCTTGTGAGTGAGCACTTGCCATAACATAAAATCCATGTGGTGAGATGGAGTAGCACTCCAAAATTTGAAAATTCAATGAGCCACATGTGTATTGTCAAGCAGGGCCCATTGCTTCCATGTGTGTTGACTCATATAAGGGATACCATCATTTTGAGAATCGTGAAGGTCTTTGAGGTTCATTCGATGAACTAGAGTGTAACCAGCCCATGAGATACCACGGCTTGAATAATGTTCCATTTGACTCGGCCAATAGCTCTATAATCTGGCAAATGTCACCCAGACAAAGTTTTTTTCCCACAGTGAAAGATCAAATTGTCAAGCCAAGTCAACAATGATGAGCCAATCTTGAGACCTTTGATTCCAAAGGTGCCAAGTACAAACACCTCAACTATCGAGCTTGCGCAATATCCTTGGGTTAATTTGATCAGGTATTGTGGAATGGGAAGCCATTAAGCAAACACTGAAATCCAACTAACAATCCCCGCTCAGCCTTAGTGTATCCTACCAAAGCGAGCCATGTAGTGTATGATGTCAAACACTTATCAATTTAATGAGTGTTTCAGACAGAGAGATTTTAATCGGAAAGCATGAACAAAGTAATTATTCCTACCATTTTGCAGTCCCATTAGAAATACATAAATCCAATGCCATGCAATGAATGCTCATGCTAGGAAGAATGAAGCTTGAAGACCCACTTTGTGTACAGATGGCCACATTTAGCTTTTGATGAGTTCATCGTCAGGGTGCCTCCACATGTTTAGGAGCAGTGACTATCTCCCATGCAATCAAATGCCATTGCTACTACCACAAAACTCTCAAGATAACCTCTCGATGGATGAGAGACCATATTGCAAGAAGGGAAGGATAGTTAACACATAAGCCATGAGAGGCTCAAGAAAGTTCTTGAAAATAGTTAGATGGCTAAGCAGCAAAAGCTTTTTAACTTTCCATTTTGTGAAATTTAGCCAATCTAGCCTCTACTTAAGAGAAACTCCTACACCCACTGGACAACCAAGATAGCAGAAGATAGAACATGTTGGTAGTTGAGCAGAGTTAAAATTGGATAGCCATTCTAGACCTGAATTCCAATCAAGGCATAATACTATTGACTTAGTAGCATTAATCTTGGAATGTGACATGATGGCAAACTCTACATAGATCTCTCCAACGTTATCCAAATTGCTCTGATCAGCTACTACCAGTATGTTAGTATTATCATCAACAAGAGATTGCGATGAAAATGTGAAACCATCAGGTAGTGGCAACCCTCTCAGCATGCCCCATGCAGCATGGAAGTGTAATTAACAAAGAAAAGGTTTGGTAACAATGGTGAGTAGAAGTGGTATGAGAGGACATCCTCATCGCACTAAACACTTGAGTGGAAACATGACATAATAGTAACCATAAACAGAAACTTATGCTGTAGCATTAAAGAAAAGAACTTGAATCATTTTACCAAAGACATTGCCTAACCTCTGCATTGTAGCAATGATGATGTCCCAATTTACACGATCATATACTTTTCGTAAGTCCAAGTTGAGTAAAAGAAATCATTAGTTCTGTACCATAGCAGATTCCATAGGGAGCAATAAAGAGGCAATAAGTTGAAAATAGCATCATGAATGTTCTGCACATAGATAAATTCATATTGCCTGAGATATCTAATGAGGGTATAATGAGAGCCAAAATGTGTTGAATAGAAAGTGCCATAGCCTTTGCCATAATCTTATCGGAGCCATTGAACATAGTTCAAGGTGACCAGTCTATAGTAGAAAGTCTACTAGATGACTTAGGGATTAGTTTTACTACCCCTTGATTCACAAAGGAAGGGACGGAACCTACATGGCAGTAGTGAATCAAGAGCTATGTGAGATCTCCAATACAAACTGCCCAAAAATGATGGCAGAAGTCCATAAGAATACCATCAAGAAGGACATAAGATTTCTTATTTTCCATAGTCATAACAACACATTTAAGCTTGTCCACTGCAAATGGATTTTGCAAATGCTCAGCCTCATGTAAAGAGATAGCAAGCAGCATAGGTTGAAGAAAACCATTGGAGTTGGTGAAGTCCCAACTTTTTTTGAAAGGTGGATACACATGACGTGCACAATAGCATGCTTCTTTGTGTGCTCATGGCCTTGATCATCCTAGATAATTGCAATATGCTCTTGATCCCTCTTCTCCTTCATATGTTTGTAAAAGAATTCGGATAGGAGACCTCTGACATCTAGCCATTTGAGACTGGCTTGAATACATGCAATGTCAAACCTTCGATATTCAATGGTGTGAAGTTGATTTTGAAGTGAAAATAGTCTTGCGGATTTAATTATCGTGCCAAAAGAATAGTTTGATGAGCATGTGCTACAAAGGGAGACCCATGTTGCAAGCGTTGTGCTCTAGCACCACCACAGTCACTTGATGAAGGCAAGATTTCCACCAACTAATCGGGAAGGAGGAAGTATGTTGGGCTCCAAGTGTTGTGCTCTAGCACCCCCAAAATCCTTACACATCTGAGTCACTTGATGAAGGAAAGCTTTCCACCAACTAACCTAGAAGGAGGAAGTATATGGACCTAAAAACCATGCCATTTCAATCATACAATCAAACATAGGATCCCAAAAGAGCTAGTTTTCATCTTAAAAGGAGGAGGGCCCTTATTAGTTTTGAAATTAAAAATGAGCATATGAATTGGGCTATAGTGGACTAGATATAATGGATGTTCTAGGAGGACCCAATGTTGCAAGACCTAAGAGAGGAAGGAAGCCTCTATGGCCTCGAGGATCTGCTATTGATAGGGAGGGAGACCTCTTAGGAACCATGGGATATTGCCGGGTTAGCAGCCCTTCTCTCCTTAGAGACCAAGTGGCAAGGTGCCAATCACATCCTTGTTAAGAGGGAGTCCTACCCTCTGGCGTGACCTCTCAAATTGGATGAACGAGAAATTCCTACCACAAGGCCCTACCAACCCCGAAGAAAACCAACCACAGGAGGAGAGCCGGAACCTACCCAAGGTCCCCATCAATAAGTTAGGCCAATACTTCAAAGGTGATGACACTAATGTAGCTATCCCCATAACCTAGTAGAACCAAAATGTTGATGCCATCCTAGATGGGGGAGCAGAGTGCCTGCACCAAAGAATGTTGGAAGAGGTGGGGAAAACCTTCCCTCAAGCAAACCCATCTGGTATAGTAAAGCTAGCCGATAGCAGAACTACTGAACACGTGGGAGTTTACATGGGTATTAACATTAAAGTGTTTGGCTTCACGTACCCCATTTGATTTGTGGTCATGGACTTCACCCCGTAGGCCGGATATGAAGCCATCATAGGTAGGCCCTTTCTGTGAATGTCCAGACTCATACATGATTGGCGCATGCATAACATCTATTTATGACATGAGGAGAAAATCGACGTGCAAGTGAACCTACATACATACAAGACCCATCCACTACAGGACACCTATTTGTCACAAAATTTGACACAACTCACAAGAAAACATCCCTGAAACTGTTCCAAACTTGTGAGAGAGAAGGCAGTGAGAAGGAGGTAGATGAATTTTGGTATGCCCCTCTCCCCAAGCCAAAGTTCTCTTAGAATGTGATGCACATTCTGGCAAACATTGACATCCTATAAAGAATAGGATGCCAAATAACAACCCTTGAGCGTGAAGAGTTGAGTATGATGGAATGTTTAACATGCTCAAAACCCGTGAGGTGAGCAGGGGGCAGTAAGGGTCAAATCATACCTCCATTGGCTAACATATGTGGATGCCACTACTGCTCACCATAAGTTCTCCTCCAATTAGGAATCTCAGTTGAGTAAAGTTACCTCTCCAATCGGCTCCATGAGTGCCATGAAGGAGCCCCCCTCAGGTCCCCCCTCAGGTCTAAAGCTCCTAAGTTCCAAAATCGCAAAGGCTATCACTAGAGCCAGGGTAACCACACAAAGGGGAGTGAAGGAGGAGGATGGAGAAAAGGAGGACCTGCGACATGTACCTTCCCATTACAAGGTCTACATGATCGAGGATCGCAAGAGCTTATACCAGCAGGCCAAGAGAACCCAAGAACAAGGGTGCTTCCAAGGATATGATGTTCCAGCTAAGGTTAAGGAAGTTAACCTAGTGCGAGAACGGGTGGGCCCACAACTGGTATATATAGCAGATGACCTCACCCTCAATGAGGAGCATGCCTTAATTGAGCCCTCCTCCAAGAGTAGAAGGACTGCATGGCCTAGAAGTACATAGACATGAAGGGTGTACCCACTGAGGTTGTGCAGCACACGATAGCCATGCTAGATGGCGTCAGGCCAGTGCGATATCATCCCTATCCTATGAATCCAAAATATGCACTCATACTGAGGGAGGAGATCCAAAAACTCATAGCTGCGGGATTCATCTATGAGATAGAGCATACAGATTGGGTGTCACCCATTGCGATAGTCCTAAAGAAGAATGGAAAGATTCGAATATGTGTAGACTTGAAAAATGTAAATGTTACCACAAGGTGCGACGACTACCCATTGCCTTTCACATAACATGTTCTAGAAACAATAGTCGAGAAGGAAGCTTATAGCTTCCTAGATGGGTTCTCGAGATACAATCTTGAAAGTATCCATCACCCCAGAAGATCAACATAAAACTACCTTTGCAGCCGAGTGGGGTGTGTATGCAGCCAAAGTGATGATATTTGGACTTACCAATGCACCTGCCACATTTTAGCGAGCAGTTGATGATCACCGCCTTCAAGGAGTACCTAAGGGACTTCATAGAAATCTTCTTGAATGACGTCTGTGTGAATTCGACATGGGATGATCATCTGAGATACCTAAAGCTAGTCGTTGAGAGGTGCAGGTTGTACTGGATATCCCTGAATCCTCTCAAGTGTCAATTTTGGGTCAAACATGGCATGATTCTCGATCACATAGTGTCCAAGAATGACATCTCCATAGATTACAACAAGATCAAGCTCATTCTAGAGATACCCCCCCCTCCCCCCCCACGAATGACAAGGGAGTGCAGTAGTTTACAGGCCATATAGGTTACTATCGAAGGTTCATCTTGTTCTATGCAGACATAGCCTGGCTATTGTACAAGCTATTAGTAGTCTTTGAGTGGACCAAGGAATGTCATAAATCCTTTGAAACCCTCAAGATAGCTCTGGGCACAACACCAAAAAACAGCAAGTCATGAAAAACGATGACGAGTCATGAGTTGTCGTTTGCAATAGCGTATTATGATTTTTCACTAGTCTTAAATATTGATCAATTTTACAATCTTTTGGAGACATTAATGAGAACTATTTTCATAACTTTTAAAAAATAACCATAGTTTCAAACTTCTTTTGAAAAATGTACATATTGCTAATTGAAAGATGAAAAAGTTTCTACTTTTCACATCAAATGACAAATTGAAAAAAACAAGATCAATGATACGATCTAATATTCTTTGAAACTACTAATAATTCATGCATGTCTACATAAAGTATAATACCACAACAACACAAAGCAACTATAGACGTGCTTGATAGATGCACAAAATAGCGGGCGCGTCTATAGGCATTGCTTGAATAGAGAAATTACAGGCACGTCTAATAGCGCATCTAACAATGTGTTTATTTACGTGTGTATTGACACGTCTATTAGTGCGTCTACACTGAGAAAATATGGGCTCGTCTAACACTACATTTATCAGTGCATCTATTTGCACGTGTATTGGTGCGTCTATTAGCGCATCTACACTAAGAATTAGACGCATATTTAGATGCAAAACAGAGAATATAGAAAGTGAGATTTTGGTGTACATCACTGCTTTCCAAACATTGCCCATGATTACCAAAGCACATAATTTTAACAAAAACATCAATGCTTTTTTGCAAGCCCACATATACAAGAATTAAGTGAGGTGAGGAGAATGAGACAATATGTAAAATAGTTTTGCCAATATCAATGATGGGCTACGGTTCAATCTCATCCTCAATGAGATCAACCCTTGCCAAACTATCTACTTCAAAATCCAAACAAGTGTTTAGATCTACAAATACATTCAACCCACTACTACTTGTGCTACTCATGTGCTCATCGAAATCAACATCACCAATGGTAGGCTCATCCTCACGGGTAATGGTCTCAATATCTGTATCTCCTATCTCATGATCATCCTCCTCTCTCGTATCACGATCATGGTCACCTCCATAGCCATGATCATCCTCCATACGCTCCATATTAGTAAATGTACTATACATCACTTTGGAACATGGCATAATAGGTATGACATGCCATCATCTATTATTATCCACCATTGATTGATAGACAACCTAATTCAAACACAAATACAATCATGTTATTTTCCTTGCATCAAAGGTATCAAATATTTAAAAGCGAGTATTTTTATATGTGTGTACAGTACCTGTTCACATTGTTGCAGTAGTACTAGTGTGTCCTTCTTACTTTGCCAAAACTTTGTGGAGTCAATAGTTACAAATTCACTTGCATGGCATTTGATTGTTGCATTAGGGTCTCTTTCCACCACATCCTTAAACCACTTTACATCCAAAACATACACAAAGAAGCATCGAAAGTCAAGCTTAATAATATCTTGGATTATGCCACAATAATCATCCATGGCTCCATTGACTCCCTCAAAGCTAGCAATGCCACCACAATCTTGTGTGTTTCTCTTATCATCAATCCGTTGTGTTCGAAAATGCTTGCCCTCACACCATATAGCATTGAACATAGTGCACTACACCAAGAAAAAATCAATTAAATAAGCAATCTAAATTATTGAAAGCTCCTAACTTATGCATAACATTCTATATACAGACCTTGCTCATGCATCCCCTAGCATACTCCCATTCTTCCATTGTGATATGCATCCCCTCGTCTTTCTCTACTTTCTCCATTTCGTCAAGTAGCCAATCCACATGAATATCCTTTGGAAGTGCTCTTAGATACTGAGGGTATGGCACACAAGATCCGTGGTGTGTATGAAAGAGGGCCCTTTCTTCTTGTCTTGTTGCCTTTGCATCCTCGTATCTTGTCACCCATGTTTTCATTACATCACTATTAAGCACACAATAGAGGTTGATATTATTAAGCAAATCTGTGTCTATTACTTTGTTGCGTCCTTTCCCTTGAGGCACAATATAGGTCATCCTTAGGTCTTCATCATCTCTCCATAGTCGTGGGAGAGAGCTATCCACATCAACAAGAAACTCTGAAATATATACAAGTGACTCTTGTACCAACCAACCCTCGACCATGCTACCTTCGGGTCTTGCATTTTATCTCATGAAGCCCTTCAAGGTCTTCATGAAGCGCTCGAGGAAGAACAACCATCGTGCATGTATAGTACCACATATAGCAATCTCATCCACCAAATGCACTATGAGATGTAGTTGGCTTATGAGAATAGAATGTGGAAATGTCTCCTCCACTAAACAAACCACCTCCACTGACATAACTCGAGCATTCTCAAGCGTGGTGGGATCTATTTCCTTTGAGCTCACATACCTAGAAATGAAAAAGTACACCATATTAGCAATATAAACACCTTGCATGGAGCATTGATACGCATCACATTTTGTATCATGTAAAGTACCTCACAAGCTCGCCCATCTTGTAAATACAATCCTTCACATCCTTCGATGCACTATGAGAAATGCGAGTAGGTAGTATGAACTGAACACATGAGGAGGCGGTTGATTAGTTGCTTCTAATTCACTCACAAATTTGAAAGGAAAAATATATTATGTACATAAAATACTTACTTGGAGCATCTTGTGCCAATCATGAGATTTCAAGCCATATAATTGCTCTACACCTCTTTTCTTGCTCTTTATAAAGGCCCCCTTCAAACACCTCATGCATCCAGTGGGAGTACGAATTGTAGTAATAGCGTGCTTCACCGCCACCATCTCTAGCTTTGATAACCTCCATAGTGCACGAGGTAAAAAAACATGCCCATTTGGTCTCTCTTGTGGCCAAGCTTCATGCATCCTTCCTGTGGTACGTAGATCCTTTCTTATGCCTGCGGAATCTCGTGTCCCATTCAAATGTTCCCAAATGGTAGATGCCGCATCCTTGAAGATATGCATGGGATCAAGCAGGTGATTGATCTTGAGGTGGGACCAATATGGTAAACGATAAAAGATGGAGTATCTAAACAAAAGCTGGTGTTAGCGAGCAATCTTTATTTCTAGCCAATATAGCACACAATAGTTACAAACCCTTACCGGCTCATGCCAAGTGGCAGAGGAGTCGTGGAACCATCCTAAAGTCTCATCCAATCTCCCACAGTGAGTGATTGTGGGAGGACTTCATTCCAAGGGGCAACATATCTAGGATGATCGGGTGGTAGAAATCGATGGTGATTCTCATAGATGACCTTATTCAATGTGTCTGCCCATGAGGCAACAAGCGAAGGACCACAAACAGGACATGCATGGTAATCCGATGTAGTGAGACCTGAACAATAGACACAATTGAGAGTTGAAGGGAGGTTGATTAGGGTGCCACATCCTTTGCCTACTCATAATTAGAAGTGCAATGCTTACCTGAACACTCGCCATAGCCTGGGAAGTCATGCATCGTCCACATCAAGACTGCTTTGTAGTTGAAGTCTTGTGACGAGGAAGGCCTACTCACATCATGCACCTCGATACCTCTCCAAAGTATCTCTAGCTCGTAAATCAAAGGCTCCAAATAAACATGAGGATTTTTGACTTTATGTTTCCCTGGAATTAGAAGGGATAACATAACATGTCCTTTCTTAATCGCCATAGAGGGTGGAAGATTATAATTCACCAATATCACTGGCCATACACTGTAAGAGTTGCTTTTGAGACCAAATGGGTTCACACCGTCCATACCCAATCCAAGTCTCAAGCTCCTAGGTTCTTCCTTGAAGCTTGGCCATGTGTCTTCAATATGCTTCCATGCAGGAGTATCTGCAGGAGTTCTCCACTTGCCATCGATTGATTGATGGGAGGAATGCCATGACATGAGATCTGCAATGGATTTGCACTTGAACATATGTTGGATGCAAGGGATTATGGGAAAATGTCACAGAACCTTATAAGGCACGTCCAAAGCTTTGAGATCTGCTCTATATCTTGCCTCTCCACAAGTAGGACACTCTCTTGCATCCTTATGTAGTCTATGAAACAAAACGCAATCGTTGATGCATGCATGGATGCGCTTGTAATCTAATCCTCCAAGAGAGGTCACATGTTGCCTTGCCATATCTCTTGAGGTCAGTAATTTATTCTCCCTTGGAAGCATTTTACACAATAGCCTGCATGTGAAGACTATAAATGAGGAAAAGCATTCGAGTAATTGACCCACTAGCATAATTAAGCATTTGAGTAATTGACCCACTAGCATAATTCACCATGTTTGCAAAATAGACTTTAAAGCTTACTTGAGTAATGCATTCAAACTTGCATTGCTCCATCCATAGATGGTTTGCAAGTTTAGTAACTCAAAAGAGGCACGTAGAATAGAGAATGTGCACCCCTCAAATAGTGGAGTCGATGTTGCAGTAAAAAAATCATCTTGCTCCATGCTATCATCCCTTCCTTTAGATTGATGGACATATAAATCCTGCACCATATCATCAAACACCTCCTCCTCCACGGCTTCATGAGGTAATGGTGGAGGGCTACTATCACCATCACTCCATGCATCCATACGGTCCCTCCTGAAGGTCCCACCTCATATCGCCCCGATGCTTTGCCTCCTCACGATGAGCATAGGGCAACACATGCGGGTGTGGCACTACATCCTGTATCAAATTAAAACGGGATCATAACTCAAACATATGAACACCAATAGGTATCTCAATCAACCTTAACTCTTTAACACTTACCATGTTTATGGTCACATCCCATTCTCCATACTCTCTTTCCTTCTCATTAAGGACGCAGCACCGTATTAGCTAATACTAGGCCAACTCTACCGCATGGGCAAGGATGGCATCATGTGCTCGATGAAACCCATTTCGCGATAGCAGGCAGTCACTTCGCCACCGCTGACATTATAGCACGTAAAGTGTTACAAGCAGGCCTCTAGTGGCCAACCCTCTTTGGAGATGTAGCCTAGTTTATCAAGCGATGCGATCCCTGCCAAAGAGTGCAAATTTCACATAAACAGACAGGATGCCCCTAATGGGAATATTAACCGATCAACCCTTTGAGAAATGGGACATAGATTTTATTGGTTTGATAAGCCTAGCAATAAAGGAACGGGGGCCAGATAAATTATCCTGGCCATAGATTATTTCACCAAATGGGTGGAGGGATGAGCCACAAGAAAAGACGATGGCACAGTCCACAACTAAGTCTCTATATGAACAGATTACACGGTTCAAGTGTCCCTTGGAATTAGTTAGCGATGATCGAGGAACTCGTTTCCTCATTGAAACCATAGTTATCCTGACTAGCAAATTTATGATCATACATAGGAAGTCGATGCCACACTATCCCAGGGAAAACGGCTTGGCTGAGATCTTGAACAAAACTCCAAGATTATAACTTGTGTAGTCGAAGCCAATCATATCGAGTGGGAGCACACGCTCATCGTAGCATTGTGGGCCTACCAAACATCTTACAAAGTGGCAAAGAACTGCACCCCTTCATCTTAGCCTTTGGGGTGGAAGAAGTTATTCCAAAGGAGTATGTAGTGCCCAGCCTTTGCATCACGATCAAGGAAAGGCTCACCAAATTTTTTTTGGTGGAGCGCTGAGTCGATCTTGAACGACTAGATGAAACGAGATTGTGTGTAGCTTACTGCCTACATGTGGAGAAGGCAAGGCATAAAAAATTGTTCGACTACAACCTCAAGAACAAAGACCTCGAGGAGGGGGATCTAGCACTCCTCTATAGCATCCGTAACACCAAGCACAAACTTAAATATAGGGGCATGGGTCCCTACCATGTATCGGAGATTACTGTGCAAGGCGCATGCCGAATGGCTACTCTAGATGGAGTTGTGATGGATGGCTACCTTAATGGAAACTAATTGTTGTCCGCCAAGTGGTAGAGATTCATTTTTATGTGCTTCCCATTGAGATATGATCAATGAACAAATGATATTGGGAAGGACCTGGTGCTATGCCGTGAACTACCAAATCAACTGGAGAGCTAGAACCACAACTCTCACGTATAAGGGATAACCATAGTAATCTCGCTCTAGATATAAAGTTCATTCCACTTCCCCCACAGTACCACCACCCGCAAGAGGTAAGGAAATTTTAAAAGGAGGTAATTCCAAAGCTGCAAAAGCCCCTCTAGTGCCCCCTAGTCCAGAAGGCTACAATTCCAAATCTCTAGAAGCCCCTCCAGTGCCCTCTAGTCCAATCCTCAGAAGCAATTCCATACAAATGTAGCTCAAAGTCCTAAGCTTGATAAATACAAACCCTTGCCGCAAACTACTCTCCCACCTCTACTTTCCATGCCCAATGCCAGGGGCCCTACCCAAAAATTCTATGAACCATAGGTGCACGAAGCTATCCTTTGTGCACAATGCCACTTCAAAAGAGGACAACAGCCCTGAAAGACTGAAGCTGTGGAAGGGTTTTTGACCCCTCTTTGTCCCATGCCAACACAAGCAATCCCATCAAGGAGCGGGGCTTGACATCTCCAATTGCCTCGCCTGCAAGGACAAATTCCAACACCCCATGGGTAGAAGTTTTACAAGCATTGGGTTGTGACAAGGCTCTTGGAAATGCAAGGCTACTATCAAGGCAAGCGATATGTTTGGGTTCCAAAGCTTCCAATGACACTGATTACGCAACCTCAACTCGCTAGGATTCATAAGGTAGTAGCACAAGAACCTGCGTTAAGGATCATTGCCTTACAGATATCCCATTAGATTGTCGCCTTGCTCCTATCTCGCTGGATCATCACCTCACAGCTATCCCGCCAAATTGTTTCCTTACAGATATCCCACTAGACCGATGCCTTTCTCCTATCCCCTCTGATCATCACCTTGCAGCTATCCCACCGGTGCATATCCTTACGCCATTCCCCCGGCCGTTAGGATACCAAAAACTATAAAAATGCACCCTATCCCCCCAGATCTCCACCTTAGCGAAAATAGTAAAACTCTACCAAATCTTTGCCGAAATTTCCACAGCTCTCTACCTCTTTGCATAATGCCTTCCAGCAACCAATCCTTTGGATGTCCTCAGCCTCATCCACCTCCACCGACTCATTTATCACCCACTTGGCCTTCTTTCTTCCCCATGGATCTCAATAACGAGTGTTTTGAATTTGAAAAGAACCTTAGCCTCCACTTCCAAATCCATTTCCCACCGGCCCTTCTGAATCCCAAAGCATGCCCTCAAAATGCCATCAGACATCGTGGTAGCATAACTTCAAACATAAGAGGAGATCTCGACCCCACAGATCTCCCAAGCACAACCAATAGTGGCTGCAACCCCTCCCCCCCGATTAGAAGAATGACACAAGAGACATTTAAAGACAAAGAGGAGGCTGAGAGAATTAGCATATGTCTTGGTGCCATATGGGCCCAAGTGGTTGTAGCAAAAGAGAGACGAGAGAGAGTGGTATAAGGAATAGGGTTGGCCCTCCCTTCAAAAGGTGACTTGTATAAAAGGCCAAATGGTTGACTTTGGTCTTCATTGTTGGATGCATAAGTTTGGAATACAAGCTCCCTCTTCTCTTCCAAGAGTGTTTTTGGATGTTCTCATGTTTCCTTTGTAATGCCTTTGTGTTTGCCACTCCATCCCCATTCATTCTCCTTTTCTCCTCCCCTTCTGTCTCTCTTCTCCCATCTCCCCTTCGCCTCTTTCTCTCTTGGAAACACATTGCAACAATCGGGGAGCCGCTTGAGTGACAATTGCGGATGGCTCGCGCTTTGCATTACTCTCACAAGGAGTAGCTTGGAGTGGAGGCTCTATCGGCATTCCTTCAATATCCCCACGACATATGAGTCACCATTGAGACCACAAAGATGGATAGGACTTCTTGCCCACATTTAGTTGATGTGACTAGAATCCAAGAAGTAAAGATCGATCAGGAGACTTGTGGAAATTAATGAACCAAAATGGATTCATGAAAACAATCAAAGGTGCGAGAGTAGAGATCGGAGAGTGCGTAAAAGAGAGAGAATTGCGAGCGATGATGAAGACGGTGCGGCTATCTTAGAATTCGTAATGTGGGAAAGCTTTGGGGTCGATGGCGTCAAGCAGTGAAAGACGTGCGCATTGACGAGGACGCCGGTGGCTACGCCCTCTGAATTCCTTGTCAGGCACAAAGATTTCTGGGTTGCTATTGACGATGAACAAAGTTTCGACTCTCGAGGAGGAGAAACAGGAACGTGGTCGCCGGGTCGTCTGGAGCAAGCTGCAAGCGTTCTTGCTGAGAATTATGCAAAAGCGACTGTAACGGCTGCAACGCTTTGGAGGGTAGGTGTCGATCTATTTGCTCGAATTCGTCAACCCTTGCAAGTCGTCTTTTGTACACTTCTGCGGAGCGACGCTTCTAGCCTTCTGCGTTTCCCACTTTCACATTGTCAATTGCACGTGGTAGCCTGCCCACCTGACCTTACAAAAGCCGGACGACCCTGAACCCCTGCACGTTGCATTCGCTTGCTTTTGAAGCCTTTCAGATTGCTCATTGTCTTGTAACTCAGACTGTAGCGTCCATAGCCTCCAAATTAAAGCTAGATATAGGCTTGTTGTGCTGTACTTCATTCTCTCGCAGGTTATAGGAGAGGCACTTATTTGCATGCCATGTAGCGTTCTGCTTTGCTTGTCGTCTTCTCTGTGAAAGTGTGGCATCCCATATTGAGCAAGTATACTGCAGCAAGTGATCGATGCTATTGTCTACATGACAGTTAGCAACGCCAATGTTTACTCATCAGCTACATCCAAAGCCAGAAACTCTTATGAGCAAAGAGACTTCGGTTACGTCCAATGACTGCCATAGAGCGCCAGTCATTCGCATAGTGGAAGTATACTCACCAGTATTTGTGACGGTGGAAAAAGAAAACTTCCGCTCTTTGGTGCAGAAGCTCACTGGCAATGATGCACCTGCGTATTGCCCAAAAAGGGCCTCTTTAGACGAGATCAGGAAGCCAACGAGAAAAAGAAGTAAATTTTGTTGCTTGGATGAATCATCAGATCAGGCGGCCCGAAGAAGATCAGTAGCTGCAAAGGATTCAGACTGCGATGAGATGAAGAGGCGGGATAGCTTTGTGCCAGCATTTCTTCAGGAATCCAACGTTTTCGTTGAGGCGATTTTCTGTGAGGATGAGCAATTAACTTCGGTAGCATCGACAGAGCTGGACGCAAATGCGCTGGGCATTTCTACATGGGATCTGAATAGCATTTTTGAAATGGAAACATACGAAGGGGAGGGTGCGACAAGCAGCCAAGCCCAGATTGATTTGCATGACTTTCATGTAATACTGTGAGCTTGTCGTTGATGATGCCGATGAAGTGCTTGCCAACGCGTTAATTTGACTAATACTTTTTTCAAAATCGTTTTAATCTAGTACACTTCATTTCCACTAGAGTTTTTTTTTAATATATATTTTTTATATTAAGAAAAAAAGGAGTGTGCATAGCCTACAAATGATGTTAAACCAAGAACTCAAAAGCCTAAAAATAGAAGGTGGGAATTCCACTAAGGCCATGTCCGAATGCTATTGTAGGTGTAAGTAAGTAGCTCTATAAATAATAAATATTTTCAATAACTTGTAAAATGGAATGAAAGGTGTAAATTGAAAGGAAAGGGAAAGAGAAAAAATCACGTGTAGGTGAATGAATATGGGGAAAGGTAAATGTGTAAAAAGGGATGAGAGAAAAGAGGTGAAAAAGGGGATGGATCATTAAATATGAGTGGGGATGTTGCAAGAGACCTCAAGGGTGCACGTGGAAATGTCTTGCACTCAATGGCTTCAAAAGGTAAAGATTTTCTTTGGTTTGTACCCTTGAAAGTGTTGTATATGTGACCCCATGCTTTGGCCAACTAGTAGGGTCAAAACACAATGCTTCTAGTGTTTAACCTTGAGCACGATGCACCATTGTTGTGTTGATGCCAATTGAACCGAGTACTATGTCCAAGAGATTGTATAGTTCATGTCATTACCTATTTGTATTTCCTTAGTAATTGGAAGTAGTGCCGCCCAATGTTGCTCAATCTGGCTCTCGTACAAATGCTTTGTTCGGTGGCGAGTGTGTAGGCCTCATTGCAAGTTTTTTTTTTTTTGGTGCAAAAATCAAATGCTTTGTTTGGTGACGAGTGTGCAGGCCTCAGTGCAAGTTTTTTTTTTTTGCAAAAAATCCAGTGCAAGGGTTTGAAAGTTGAATCCATAAAGGAACCATCTATTCCACATAATTGTTAGTGAATCATACTTCGTTGTACCCCTAAAGTAACCATCTGTTCCAATCATAAGACCATACATAGTATCATGGTTTCCTGCACATAACTCAACCACCATGCCATGTTTCAACTTTATTTCTTTATGAGGTCCAACAATTTTACTAGGATCATTTAACAATGTCAGTGTTGCAGGGCGATTCTATTATCTTTTGTCTATAGCATGGAAATGTAAGTTACACCATTTGTTTGTTGGAACACAACTTCATTATGTGCGAATACTAATTTGTTAATGCAAAATAAATGAGGCAATGTTAAGTCTAGTGGTGGGGTAAAATAACATATAGAATTGATTGTATCAATATCTTGCTATTCTTGTGTGTTTGCTCTAAATTTGTTCAAGATATTAGCAGATAGCAATTCATCCTGTTGCATTGTAGTAGTGAGTTGATAGCATTTTACTTGAGTCTTTCCAAAAGCTTTGCTTCAATAGATTATGTTCTTGGAAAACCAACTTGTCCAACTTATCAGTGTTAATTTAGGCATGTTCTTCTAATTTATGGGTATAGCTAAGGTAGAATTAGGAGTACTACCATTGATATTGTATGCAACCTTTCTTGTGTATGCCATTTTTAGTATTTTAATCTTTTAACAGATCAAAGCACGAATCCTTATTGTACAAGCACGTAAGCTGTTGAACAAGAGTACGTATGATTGTTATCTTGCTAGTCCCAGCACCACCTATATAAGAAATACATAGATTGACTGCATTGGATTATTATTTTTACCAAATTATATCACGAATTCAATATGTGCCTTTGCTCAATATCTAGTGTTTGCATTTGTGTGTAGTGCTCGCCAAGTGAAAGCAGTTCTTTACTAGCTGCAACAGCGGGTAAGTACTAGCCATCTTTTTTTCTTGGCCATTTCTTTCTTGAGGAATTGGAATATCTATTGCGTGATTCTCCAAGCAATTGTGGTGTGTCATGTCTATTATATTAGATGAGTCCATTAATATAACACTATTGAACGCCTCCGCCCAACATTGTTATATGCATTTGTAGCCATTTCATTAATCTGTTGAGCTAAACTTTGCCAAGCTTCAGCATTTTGGTCATTTAAATTCATGCTAAAGTTGATTTTTTTGTGGATTTTTGTAATTTGAACTAAATGCTTGAGATAGGCTGATTGCCATGTGCCGATGGCCTATTTTAAAGTCTTCTCGATCTCTCAAAATGAAACATATAGCATTAGCTGCTCCCTATAATAGTTTTCTGGATCACGATGCTGATCAAAGTGCAAGAAGCAAATCACTTATGTTTCCTGTTTTTTTGTATGTCTTGTTGTTACACTCAGACACAAACTTCGCAAGGGATATCAGGAAAAGAACATTTGCCCGCCCTATGTAATGATCAATACTTGAAGCACACATAATATTGGTGGAATCATTTGGCAGCATTTGTAATATTTTGACAGGTTTTTGCATTGCTACACGCTACTACAAGGGTGATGTATTTATAAATTGTATTGTGCAATGTCAATGAAAGTATTGTATGGATTGCTTATTGTGTTGAATCTCCTTTAAATTTAGAAATGACATCTCCTTTAAATTTAGTATTGTACAGATTGTTTACTGTGCTGACATCTTCTATAAATTTAGAAATGTAATCCCATTCTTTTTATGTGAGGAATGGCATCGATATCTTCCTCAGTGGATTTCTTGATTATCTCATGGAATGCTTTTGTTATTGTATTGTTTAATTTTGTAAGATTATAATATGCAATAAGCAACTGTATCATATGGATCCAATATGAATTGTGCATCAGTGTTTGCATCCCATAACGGTGCCAATGATTTAGCAAATGGATTTGTCCAAGCATCACCTGGCTTTGTTTTCAAAAACGGTGTTAGTCATCTTAGATTTGCTTGCAAACATTCAATGTATTTATTCTTGCTAAGCTCTAATTTTGCTAAGAAATCTTGTAAGCTATGTGCTGCACTTGAAGTCAAATCATTTAGTTTCCTATTTGCATTTGCAAAGGTAGCTTTACTTCTTAGCCTTCATTGGTAAAGGCTATAAATTCATTTTTTTCATCCATTGGAGGCAATGGGAAATCAAATCTACATATTTCTTTTCCTTTGTTTTGACATGTATGAGTATTTTTATGGTGTTATGCTATTTGCAATGGCTAAGGAAGAAGCATTCTTTCATAAGAAATGTGTTCATCAACAAAATTTGTTATCGCTTTATTTGTTTCTACTCCAAATATAGGAGCTCCTTCAATCCATAGCAACGAATGGTCATGCTCACTCCCTCGGCTTTGAAATTCATTTCCAAAGTAGTAGTCTTTCACATGCCCAAAAAATCTCTTATTTGATTTTAACAATTTTCTCAGCCCATTCATGCGATGATTGTAATAGCATGCACAAGTGACAAGATCACCACGAACTAGATGATGCACTGGAATATCATCTATATTAGAAGCTAGTTGAGGATCGTGCATCTTTTTTAGCGCATTTAGCAAGGCCATCTAATTACTTTCCCCACTTGTGAATGTCACAAAGAAATTTGGAGGATCCAATTGCCAAACCATTGCAAATAGCTTTTTCTACTGATGTTGCAAATAATGTGGGGAAGTTCTAATGCTTGAATATTGTTCTCGGTAACTAATATCTAATTTCAAGAGCAAGTCCAGATTTGGTATATTTTTAACATCTCTTATAGCTATGGGCCTACCATTTTGTGCTTTTGTATTCGGATCCATGCTGAACTAGCAATGAAATGTATTAAAGCTTTTATCACCTTGAAATGTAGATTTTGGACATGCAATGCAAATTGACAGTCCTTGTGTAAAATTTCCCATTGAGTAATTTTTTGATATGTAAACATATTTAGCATAAATTTATGCCTTGGTTGCCCAAAGAAGAGCATTCGATAATTTAGCTCCTCCTAGTATTTATATTTGTATATACTCATTGGATTCTAGTTTCACTTGGAGCAATTGCAACAATAGTTGAAGTTGCATTAAAAAAACATCTGAGCAACAAGCAGCATACAAGCAGAGGTGTAAGACAAGCTCACAGTGCCCTTAATGAGCCAACAACTAACAAGAAACTAACTCCTCACTTCTACAAGGTACAAACTAAGCCAACACACCCAATGTTGTTTTATATTTTCAGCATGGGGATCTTCTTTTTTAGCCATTCCCAATGTAGTAGAAAAGCATAATGTACAAATAAGGTGTCATGTTCCCTATCATCTGAAATGTAGAAATGGTATGTGCATTTCACTAACCTATACTCATGTACTAGCGTGGACTCCTGTGAGTCAACAAACATATTGGCATCGGTCATAGAAGAATCAAGCAAATGACTATACGTGATATGCACAAGAATTTTTATCTACTTGTTGTACCAGTAGTGAGCACTTTGTATCTCATATTGTTCTTGAAATGAATAATTTTTTGCAAAATCTATGACAGAGAAAATAGGGACATGGGTAAAATTGGCAAGGCACATCCTGAACTACTTATCCTACCAGCTGGCCATGAAATTATGAAGCACATATTCTGGGATGGATTGAACCAAGTGACCTATAATCTCCCTTGGTTGAGTGCTCTTATACGATAGTAGCAATCTCTTTTTATCGAATCCTTCGAACATTGACATTTTCAAATCTCCTCCATTTTAGAGCAATAGGGTTGTCTTCCCTCATTTCATTTGAAAAGACATGAAATTGCCTCTTCTTCGGCTTTAGACTACAATGCTTACATGTGCCATGAATGCATTCACTCACAGTCTCCCTTTGGACAAACCACTGGCTCCCATAAAGACCTTAGGCTACAAAACCTGGCCTCCCTTGCAACATATGATGAGGATCTAGGAGGCCTATAGATTATGCAACATTGATTTTTCCATGTCGCTGTCCCTTCAGGCCAATACTTTATACTTTATGGGAGGTATATGGTCTATAGAAAATACTTTGTGCAAAGAAATAATTATCAAATCAAAATCTTGTTGCCCAACAATTCAGAAACAATCAACCCAAAGCATGTTCATTACTAGTTCAAGCCTATCCATGTCTTGATTACACTGCACCTTAGCCATGATCATCAGTTGATTCTACTCTCATTTGAAATAGTATCACACTACATTTCCTAGTGGATCGTCTACCTTCCTATCATCTTTGTCAAACAACTTGATGAGAACATCAATACCATCAATTTCATGTTAAAAGAGAAATTCTCAACGTCACCACTATACCTACATTAGGATTGTAATACCAAGACATAGATTGATATAGGAAAATAATTAAATTCATCTCATACTCAAGATTTTGATAGGTTTTCTTACTGAAGGGAGTTGGCATCCCAAGAGTGGAGGTCATATATATATATATATATATATATATATATACATATTATTTATATATATATATATATATGTATATATGTATATATATATATGTATATATGTATATATATATATATACACTATCTACCATGTGGCATTTCCATGTGGCCTAAGTTTATGAAACCTTGGGCTTGTGGAAATCTACGATAGCATGGTAATGGTGTCATGAAGCTTGCAAGACAAAGATGGAGAGCCGGTGCTATGTTTGAGTTCCTCATTGTCTCAATCATTGTCCTACATATGCTTACAAGTCTGCCTTGTTGGCTCATGTAGTCATTGTAGCTTTGAGTTGCATCTATTCAAGGCAATTATTTTTCATTGCGTTGCTTGTTGCAGATGTGAAGCTTTTGGGAGATTGCGAGAGTAGAGCCTTGCACAGACTTTGTTATTCTGTTGCTCCTGAGCGCTTGTGCATTCTGTCATAGTCTCTTGTGTCATCCAATTCTCTACCTCTTGCCTTTGTCATCCGTTGTGTTTGCTCAGCGTGTGGGTTGCGTGTTGTAGTAATCTGCTTGTTGTTTTTCGAAGTGTCTACTATCAAAAGTCATGCTAAGCTTCTCCTTGTGTGAGTGTCACTTGGTTCGTGTCTGAGGTGGGTGTTGCTACTTTGACTTCGTCTACTCCTCTCTAACACATGGTGCTGGCTCTTAATTTAAATCAGCTCATGGATTCTACTTTGTCTCAAGGTTCAAATCCCTGACCGGGGACCTAAACATGATGTGGATTTTCTTTAGGTTTAGCCATGGCAAGGGTGTACATGATGGATGTGGTGTTGTTATTAAGTGAGCCCTATTTAAGCACCAATTAATGCCCTCAAAAAAAGCTCAATAATTTCTATGACATGCTATAACATGGCTTACAACCAACCTCTCCACAGGGGCGCATTCAACATATAGTAAACAAAGCCTTAAGAATAGTGTACTGCGTAGAGTGTTCCATGAAGTGAAAGTGGATGAAGTGCAAAGGAGAAGCCGACACGATTGTGAGAAAATTAAAGGATTTTGTAGTTTGCACAACATATGGGGATTTTTAAAAAACCACTTGATCAAAACAAGAAAACTTTCTTGTTCCTACAGTGTGTGCATCATAGGGGATCATGACAATTGTGAGAACATTGCAACTATGAAGACATGAGCGAGTTTAAGTTTTCCCTCTACGTTCAGATGGAGTGACAAACAATGGTGAGACAAATAAAAACTTGCCACAGGTTAATGTGGAGAGTTTCAATGACCTCACTAACTTCCTGGAAGAGGGGGCTAGCTTTGCAGTTATCACTGCCTCTAGGGAGAACAAGGAAGATGACCCATACTTTGTCTTGCAGTGCATAAAACCTATGCACAATTTTGAAGAAGCATTTAAGGGTCATTGGGGAAAAACCTATGAGAAGTGGGATGTAGCAGTTGGAGCTTTTTGGTACAAAAAAACATCCAAGAGAGGCCATAATTACATTTTGTTACGTAAGAGTCTTCAAACTTTTGTGTATACTCATCTACTTAAAGCTATTAAGTTTCAGATGCAACTTGTGCCACAATGAAAGAAGCACAAGAGTGTCTTCAAAATGGATTTAGACACACATGAACACTGTTAGCCGAAAAAAAAATCAAGACCAGAGGCTAGAGGATAGGTATTGCAACGCTCAAGGGCCATAGAGGAAAGGAGAACGTGAGGACGAAACGTTATCATGCGAGGGGGAAAGGGATTAGAAGGGGAGGGAATGAAGAGGGAGACTATGGCACAAGGGGAAACGGAGAGGGGGAAGAGAAGCATGTACATGAGGGGAGGAGGAATGTAAAGATGGAGACATCAAGGGAAGAGGGCCATGCTTTATTTGAAAGGAAGGGAAGGGGGAAATCAAAGTACTAGGTAGGTAGCTTTACAAGAATGAGCGTGTCTCATCAAGAAATAGCCCCCTCCTTTTATAGCCAAGAGAGGGGGTCTCTCCCAATAAATGCATCCTCCCACATGCATGGTGTGTGTGGAAAAGTCTCCCATGTGGGCTAGCCGGTTACGCACTCTCAATTGTGTGCAACAATACTTTGCCTCATTTTTCCACATAAATCAAGCCCCATATCTCAAGTCTATGATACTCCCTTGGTCTCTTCCCAATTTTATAATACATTCAAACCTCTAGGAGGACAAGTGGAGTGTTGGCACAAGGAATCTTGCCACCTCATCCTACTTTCCCCATTATTTAACTTGCTCTCTTGGACCTTCTATACCTCCCCCACATGGGCCTATCCTATATCCATGGAGGGAATAACCCAATATAATATCCATCTCCACCTAGTTTATATTACTTCTCCCATGGACTTTGAGCCATATCTCACTAAATGCAGCCTAGGTGGAGGGGTGGCACATGGAGGAGCCATGCCACCTTACATTTTATAATATTACTACCATGGATTATGTACATCACACCTTATGGGTCCTCTTACGTGGAAGGGTGGCACATGGTCATGCCCTGCCACCTCAACCCTGGGCCCTATGCACACCATATTTTATTATACTATTGCCACACATACAAGCACACACTCATATTTATGCCTTTTTACTTTGGTCAAATTTATCTATAACAGTTCCCCCCCCCCAGGTAGGGAATGCACAGCATTTCCATGCCTGGGTCCATCACGCACAAAGAAAGGCTTGAGCTAACGCTTGTTGATCACCTTCCTGCCATATGGCTCATGCAGCTCCTGAACTTGTATAGACCCATTGCTACATTCCTTGATGACTTTGTATGGACCGGTCCACAGTGGCAGAAACTTCTTATCCATTTGGTGGTCCAATCTGTTATCAAAGCATAGCACAACATCCCCCTCAGCAAAGTGTCTTTCCCATCCCTTGTGAATCTTAGCATCCAAGCGGGCCTTTTGTCGATTCTTTTAAATCTCTGTTTGATGTAGTGCAAGGCATCAAGTTTCATCTAGCTTCTCAAGTTGCACCAATCTGGCCTCTACATGTTCATCTTCTATCATCCTCTGTTCTTGTGCCAATCTCACTAGAATCTCTATCTCTAGTGGTAAAACTGCCTCAGTACCATACACCAATCAAAAGGAGTGTGACCTGTAGACATTTTATGAGTGATGTTGTAAGCCCACATGGCTTCAATGACCTTCTGATCCCACTAGCTCCTGTTCCCTATGGCCATTTTTCCCATGGTTTTACAAAGGAGGCCATTGGTCCGCTCCGTTTGACCCATGGATGCTGGATAATAGAAGCTAGAAGTGTGATGATCAATACCCATGTGATCCATGAGTAACTCCACTGCTTCATTTAAGAATGGACTCCCATGGTCAGAGACTATTTCCATGGGTGTCCCAAACCTTGTGCAGATATGTTCAAATATGAAATTTGAAACTGCCTTACCATTTGCAGTGGGGAGGGCGATAGCTTCAGCCCACTTAGTGACATACTGAGTGGCTACCAAAAGATACTTCTTTTTGTAGGCAATCATGGGCAAGGGCCCAACAAAATCTATTCCCCACTTCTAAAACAAATGGATGGACATCACTGGGTGATGTTGCCCAGGACGCAAATCCCTCCTACCAAAGAATTGGCATGGTTCACAGGTTTTGCAATACAAAGTGACATCCTTGAACAAGGTCGGCCAATAGTATCCAGCATGTAAAATCTTCTTAGTTGTATAGTCACTGGCATAGTGGCCTCCACAAAATCCATCATGATAATGCTTCAATACCTTAGGCACTTCATCTGCATCAATGGCCCGTCTTAGTACCCCATCCATGCCTTGACGGTACAACACCCCATCAAAGAGGATGTAGCGCCTACTATCTCTGCGGATCTTCTTTCTCTCATAGCTAGTACTTTCTGGAGGAAAGGAGAAAGCAATCAGAAACCTGTAGATACCACCATACCATGGATCCCCAACTTTTATGGCCGCTACAAGGGTTACATCAAGGCACTACTCTAAATCAATCAAAGAATTCTTCAAGTTGGAACAACCCCCTTTTACAATTTTGAAAGAAAAATCATATTCTTGTAAAACTACCAACCATTTGGCCAATTGGCCCATGGGGTTTGGTGATTGAAGAACCTGCTTTGCAAGACCAGTGCTAGTGGGTATAATGAAGGACTTTCCAGCCACATAATGCTTAAATTTCTCAATGCAGAACACTAAAGACAAGGCATGCTTGTCAGCCTCTGAATAGCATCACTCAGTGTCGAGCAATTGTCGAGAAGCAAATCGAACAGGATATATGAACCGATCCTCCCCTTGCTTGAGAAGAATACCTGTCAGAGTGTGCTCACCAAACCCAGGATTGATATAGAAAGTCTTTGACCAATCTGGATTGCATAGAATGGGTTCTGAAGCTAGAGCATTCTTGATTTGTGCAAACCCATGATCACAATCCTCATCCCAAGAGAAATCAATCCCATCTTTTAATAGCATAGTCATAGGTCATGTCAAAGCAGCATATTATCAATGAAGCGGTGATAGACTCTTGCTAGATTGACAAATGAGTGTACCTGACATTTGGTTGTTGGTTAGGAGAGCTTGAGGATGGCTTCTACCTTCTCGGGGTCAGGCTTGATGCCCTCAGATGAGACAATACGTCCAAGTAACCTCCCTTGAGTGGCTCTAATGGTGCATTTCTCAGGGTTGAGACTGCCATTCGCATCATTGACCCTTTGAAAGGCCAATCTAACCTTCATGATGTGCTCCTTACATGATGAGAATATACAGAAATCATCTAAAAACACCTCCAAGAAATCCCCCAAATAAGGAGCAAACACCATCTGCATAAATCTTTGAAAGGTAGCAGGAGCAATGGTGAGGCCAAATGGCATTACTTTGAATGCAAATGTCCCCCAGGGTGTGGCAAATGTGGTTTTAAGCACATCTTCTTTAGCAATTCTGATTTGATAAAACCCAGAGTAACCATCACAGAAAGTATACATCTCATGACCACTTACCTTCTCAAGAATGAGGTCTTGAAAGGGAAGAGGATGATGGTCCCTCTTGGTGGCTGCATTGAGTTTCTTATAGTCGATGCAGACCCGCCACTTGTTGTTTTTCTTTGGGGTGACTACCACTGGTGAAACCCATTCAGTATTGTGAACCGAAACAATAAACCCAACTTCTACAAGTTTTTGCAACTCTGAGTGCAAAGCATCGATCTGTAGGGCCCTAATCTCTGATACTTCTGAGCCATAGGCTTTGCATTAGGCTTCAGCTCTATCTTGTGTTCTATGGCAGTCACATGGCGAAGGTGGCAGTAGCTAGTTGCGAAAAGATCAGGGAAATCTTTGAACATTTCTAGGAATTCATCTTTCTCACTTGGAGTGAGGTCTGGGGAAAGCATAGATTCAAGCTGTTGAGGACTAGCTATTACCTTTTCTATAGGTGGCGGGGTCGGAGACACCCCCATCATGTAAACTTCCTCCTCTGAGAATTCCTCCCCCCTATCTGATTCTTCCATTGATTCAAATACCGAGGATGAGAGTGTATCACTGCCTTGCTCCTCTTCTTCTTCTGGTTCCGTGGCACCTGGTTGCACCGGGATCTTCTCCTTAGAAGCACCAAAAGACATGTGTCCTGTCTTCCAATAGCTGATTGCATCACTCTTTCTCAACCATGGTCTCCCGAGTATGGCTGGGTAACTCCTGCCTATATCTTCGATGTCCACTACATAGAAATTGACAGTGGTGGTCAACCCATTGATAGTGATGGGCAAATCCTCAATGACTCCCAGGGTGGCGAGTCGTCGACCATCTGCTACCTTGATTCGAGTGGAGGAACTCCTTGTGCATTTCAAATTCAATTTCTTCATGATTCGGGGCACCATGATATTACATGCAGCTCCCCCATCAACACACACATTTTTGACACAGTAATTATCTATGATGACATCTACTGTATGTGGGTGCCGATCAATTTCTTCAGAGATAGAAGATACCTCTCGTACCTTTCCCTTTTCTTTGCTCCTCCTTGTTGAGAGCCCTTGCTGCAGCTCATGTCTCACCTTAGGGCTTAATGCTATTAGTTGAGGGAGCGTGATGCTCAAAGACCGATGAGCAAGGTCTTGAGCGACCAAATAGTCCTCTTGCTCTGAGCCGATGGGAAAATATGAGGGCGACCACTTACTCCTGTGGGATCTTTTAGTCTTCTCTATTGGTGGGTCTACCATCTCAGCATCTGAGGGCTCTGAGAAGGACACCTTCTTCTTGGGGTGGCCCGAGTCCACAGTTTGGAGAGGGGTCCAAGGTGGTACGACTTCTTTTCCCGAGGTCAAGGATCTCTACATCAGAATCCTTAGTGCCAGATTCACTTAGAAGATTTTCCCTTGGAATATTGGGGCATTCCGTGCGATAATGACCCTTCTGGTGGCACTCATAGCATACAACACTAGCACGCTCTCTTGGAGGGCGGTTGGCTTGATTTCTGATGCCCACCATCTCAAGCTGAAGATCATTCAGGGCCTTGGCTAGGTCATTGACTCGAGGTTCTGTTACAGGGGGGGGCCTCTTTAGCTAGAGGGGCCGAGGGAGTAGAAAGGAGGGGGGCTCGTGGGTGAGGCTGGGCAAATCTTCGAGGCAAAGTGTGAGAATATACACCTTGTTGAGGGTAAGCATCTAAGGGAGGACCATACATTTGAGGTGGAGGCGGTGGATACATCCCTGATGGGGGGTGGGAGTATGCCCCTGAGTTACACCCCCCAGGTTGTTGTTGCAAGAACTGAGGGGGTTGCGGATGGACAATCATCTTCTTTGAAGCGGGGTCAGACTGAACTTTATCAAACTTTTGAGCAATCTCATGTGCCAACACCATAGTTTCTAGATTATCCCATTTAAGCTTGAGGCGGATTTTGTCACTTGCTCCTGCTACAAGGTAGCCCAACACATGCTGAGTCATTCCAGCTCAAAATCCGGCATTGTCCTCCTGCGTGGCAATTAAACAGTCTAGGAGCACGATCGCTCGATCCACATATCAACGCATCGTCTCACCTTCTGACTGCTTCAAGTTTGCCACCTATAGGTACACATTCTTTGGCTCCTCTTCTTTGCCAAAATACTCAATCATTGCTGCTGTCAACCTTGGCTAGCTTTGGCGAACGTCTTCAGCCTGTCATACCACACTTGAGCCAAACCCTCTAGAAATGTGGGAAGAACCAACAGCCATCTGTCTTCAGTAAGAAAGTTGAGAGAAACACAATGGCACTTGAAGGCCACAAGATACTCATTTGGATTTTCTTCAACCCATCCACAAAACACGGGAATGTCAGCTATTCTTCGAAAATGGAAAAGAGAGAGATGAAATGAGGCTTATCTATGGGCAAACAATGGAAAGAGGTAGCTTGAACTAAAAATCAGGTGAAGATACATCCACAAAGCACACATAGGCAGGGTAGGGTGTGACTGGTGTATTGTGAAATACTACCAGGGAAGAATTTTCATCATAGAATAGCTCATAGAAAATCTTAAAAGGACCAACCCTCATGATATCGCTACCATCTTATAAGTGAGGGTTAGAGACGCGGTGCTGCATGAGGTTGTTCATCAAGGCAAACAAGAATGCCATGACAAATGTCAACAGTTGGAGAGCTTGCACATCACCTTCAGCTTCTTCCAGTTCTTGTAATCGCCATGCTATTTCTTCAACGGGTGGGCGGTCTGGCATCCTTCTTTTAAGAAATGTCCTTGAGGACCTTTCTAATGATCTTTCGAGGTCGGTAAACTCGTATCAAATATGCCCAACAGTTAGTTTCATGATGACCACAACCTTTGCATTCTTTACAAATGATCACCCTCCTTCGTGGCTTGCAGCTTTGTTGGGGTGGTGCTTCCACCCGCGTCATGTGTGATTGAAGTACAAGATTCACGTGCCAAGAAATCAGCAACTATATTTTGAGCTCAAGGGATATGCTGAATTTTTACCTCTTCAAATTGTTGGCACAATTCCAATGCTTGTTGATGTCGTGGAACTAAGCCTTTGCTTCGCACCTTCCAGCTTCCACTAATTGTTCACACACTAGTTGAGAATCTCCTTGCACCTCAAGTTGCTTGACGTGATGTTTTTGTGCCTTTTGGAGCCCAAAAATGAGTGCCCAGTACTCAGCTTGGTTGCAAGTACTTGCAAGTGCAGACTTGCTATAACAATACTCCTCACCACCCACACCAGCAGCCTTGGTCGAAGGTTTGTAAGCTCCATCAAATTGAAGGATCCAAGATGTCATCACACCAAGACTAAAATTCGGACATCCCAAGTTTCTTGGTAGTCCAAGATAGGTAGAAGGAGAGGGTGGGGAGAATTCAATACTTGAGCCAACCGTTCAGCACCAAATAAACTTGCAATCCTTGGTTGATAGTTTATCTTTAGACCAAAAAGAATTACAACTTGAAGCTCGAAATGAGGCACAAAAGGTTCATTAGGTACAAATGGATTCCTTGGTCGAAACATTACCAACCATAGCCGAGGCCTAGAAACCTTTGTAGTGAGATTGAGAATAAACCATTCAAGACGAGCTTATCCACAGGAATTAATAGGCAAATGCGCCAAATCTCCCCCCAAGCTTGAGGAGCATCCCACCCTTCGAAGAAGGACACCCTTTTAATTACCTTTGAAGTAGCAAGTAGCTCGATCACTGCATAATGAGTAGAATTAAAATCAAAGTTCTCCGAGCATATCACTAGTTCTTCACCTTGAATCATCCACGGTGTATCATCCCACCCGTCGTCTCCTTGAACAATGCACTAGACAATCAGCCGTTGAAGGTCAGCATGAAGATCAAGAAAGAGATCTCGCCTATTGGTAGTGGTAAGGCACGAAGGACCAGGCACCAAATCCTTAAACTCATCGAGAAGTGACATAAATATCCACCCTCCTCGTGTGGCGTGCATCCGTGAAGTGAACTTGGAAAAGTTTTGAATCAGAGATCTAGTAGGAGATGTGAATAGAGCACATGAAATAAAATACTTTTGCTTTTTACAGCAAGAGTAAACTCCCCACGGTTAGAGAGTTACAGTTCTCGAGATTTCAATATATAAGGAAAAATCATTATAACATTTTCATCACTTTCTACTTGTTGGCCCAATGATAGGTCTTCCTTTTGTGAAGGGGGAGGTCTTGGGTTCAAATCCCACTGCTTAATAAAAAGAGAGGAGAGGAGAAAAAGAGAAGAGGAAGAGAAGAGAGAGAGGGGGCGCGGGATCTGTTACAGTTTTGCAGAGACCCAGGAAAACTATCCGTGACCAGAAGATGCAGGAGCCCAAAAAACTCTCGCGACCTGTCTGCAATGCATGCAGGTGTACACAGTGGACACCCGAATGTGCACACGAGAGCACAGATGTTGCAGTTTTGTAGATGCAATCGGTACGAGCAGAAGATTTGGCAGCCAAAATACACGTAGAAACCGCAAGCAGAAAGCAGGCAAACTGAAAGTGCAGAAGCAGGGAGGTTTTGCAGCCATAGAGACAGGGAAGGCACACAGTTTGGAGGTGCAAAAGTAGAGAACTGTGCACGGAAGAGGCCGCAGAGCCATACCCAGTCGTAGGAGTAACAGATTTTACACCACTAGTCGTGGAGATTTTGATCCGAGCAGCCACACCATTTTTGTTAGCCAGAAAAGAAATCAAGACCAGAGGCTAGAAGATAGGTATGGCGACGCTCAAGGGCCATAGAGGAAAGGAGAACGTGAGGGCGAAACATTATCATGGGAGGGGAAAAGGGATTAGAAGGGGAGGGAATGAAGAGGAAGACTATGGCACAAGGGGAAACGGAGAGGGGGAAGAGAAGCATGTACATGAGGGGAGGAGGAATGTAAAGATGGAGACATCAAGGGAAGAGGGCCATGCTTTATTTGAAAGGAAGGGAAGGGGGAAATCAAAGTACTAGGTAGGTGGCTTTACAAGAATGAGCGTGTCTCATCAAGGAATAGCCCCCTCCTTTCATAGCCAAGAGAGGGGGTCTCTCCCAATAAATGCATCCTCCCACATGCATGGTGTGTGTGGAAAAGTCTCCCATGTGGGCTAGGCGGCTACACACTCTCAATTGTATGCGATAACCCTTTGCCTCATTTTTCCACATAAATCAAGCCCCATATCTCAAGTCTATGATACTCCCTTGGTCTCTTCCAATTTTATAATACATTCAAACCTCTAGGAGGACAAGTGGAGGGTTGGCACAAGGAATCTTGCCACCTCATCCTACTTTCCCCATTATTTAACTTGCTCTCTTGGACCTTCTATACCTCCCCCACATGGGCCTATCCTATATCCATGGAGGGAATAACCCAATATAATATCCATCTCCACCTATTTTATATTACTTCTCCCATGGACTTTGAGCCATATCTCACTAAGCCTAGGTGGAGGGGTGGCACATGGAGGAGCCATGCCACCTTACATTTCATAATATTACTACCATGGATTATGTACACCACACCTTATGGGTCCTCTTACGTGGAAGGGTGGCACATGGTCATGCCCTGCCACCTCAAACCCTGGGCCCTATGCACAACATATTTTATTATACTATTGCCACACATACAAGCACACACTCATATTTCTATCTTTTTACTTTGGTCAAATTTATCTATAACAACACATCATGGGGTGTCTTGGAGTAGCAGATTGGATGACTATAGTACTAAGGAAATGTAGTCTCATTGCAAGGAAACAATATTTCACATATCCTGGAAAATGGAAAATGTATTTGAGATCGCTTCTTTTAGTAAATCCCCTGCTTGCTTTTGTAAATTCCAAACGATAAATTCCATGCTTGTTTTTAGTATATCCCAAACAACCACCGCGCTTGTTTTTATAAATCCCAAATGATAAACCCCGGGCTTGGTTTTAGTATATCCCAAACAACCACCATGCTTGTTTTAGCAAATCCCATTAAACTAGCTTGTATCAGACTGTTATAACAATAATCTTTGACTATGCACTCAGGGATTAGCATTGATAGACTATAAGAACAATAGGAAATCTAATTGTTAGAATTTTAGAATTTCTAGTTATAATGCCATTCAAAATGGTTTTAATTTTGAGTATTGAATTATTATGATCTTGGCTCTAATAACCAAGAAGTTCTCCCATGGCCTTCCCATGGCAACCATATAACCGTACATCATGGGATCCAATTGCATTTTCCCTGGTTGCACAAGGAAAGTAGCTCCCAGAACTAGTGTGGTGTTTGCATGGAAATATGTCATGAAAAATACGATTAAACTAGTAGAAAATGCTTTTGTTTATGGTGTCCCCTTTAGGCTGGTTCTCTTTAACTATTGTCAAACTTCAACCACCAAGTTGGTGACCACAAATCCATAGGTGACAAAAAATCCACAAACTATAAACAAATGAATTGTATGCCCTTCATCTTGTAATAATAGAAGCAAACCACCGTGCTGATGGCAATTAATATCATAGTGTGCAACTAACCACCATGTTGGCAACCACTTATCTTGCACTATCACTGTGCTATCCTAAAATGGATCATATTGTTGCAAAGTGCTATTCTAAATAGGCTGGTTCTCTTTATCTATTATCATTTTAGCCACTAGGCTAGTGACCACAAATCGAAAATGAATGAATACTATGCCATTCATCTTGTAATAATAGAAGCAAACCATCGCATTGGTGGTAGTTAATATCCTAGTGTGCAACCAACCACCTATCCTACACTACCTCCATGCTATCCTAAAACAAATCGTACTGTTGCAAAGTGCTATACTAAAACAGTCCCCTTTAGGATGGTTATCTTTATCTATTGTCATATTTTAGCCACCGGGCTGGTGACCACAAATCCTAAATGAATGAATTGTATGACATTCATCTTGTAATAATATAAGCAAACCACTGCACTGGTGGCAGTTAATCCTAGTGTGCAACCAACCTCCAAGCTGCAACCAACCATTGCTATATTAAAACGAATCGCATTGCTACAAAGTGCTATCCTAAAATAAATACATTGCCCAAGTAAAATTTGGAGAACATTAATAATTTAATAAATTACATAGATTACATCTCAAAGACTCCTTTCCTTCAGGGGGTTGGTTACACGTTGCTTTGAGCAGGTCGCCATTTTGAGCTCCCTGATTGCACGCTCGGCCCTCCTTGCTTCTTTCCTGAAGGAGGCTCGTTCCTCCCTTAAGGGGGCTGTCCCCTCCCTTCATGTTGCTTCCTCTTTCCTTGCTTTGAGATCCCTAGTTGCTTGCAGGTTCGGCCCTTCTTGCTCCTTTCTAAAAGGGGGTTGGTTCCTCCCTTCAGGCTCCTTTTCTTTGCAGTCAAGCTTGGGCTTCTTCAATTCAAACTCCTTGTCTTTTGTCCAATCACACTATATTAATTGTCTTTTAATAGAGTGTGATTGAATGACAATTAATATATTGCATGCTTGAACATGTTGTTTAAAGGATATGTGTTGTTTTTTATAAAATGTGCATTGCAGTATGTTTCTATTGTATACTCAAATTAGTTTTTTTGCATTTTGTTTTTGGCAACTTCAAAATCATGGTGCGTGGCAAGATTTGGTCATACGTGATGGAGATACGAAAAGTACATGCCTCGGTTTCTTTCTTGCAGTGTAAATATTGTGGACACAAGTTCACACGCGGTTCTACTTGCATCAAGCAACATTTTCTCAAAATAGGCAGTGAAGCTGGAGCTTGCACTGCACTTCATCTGATGTTCTTCTGTTATGCAAATCATATTTAGAGACAATGAAGAAAGTAGTTAATCCGACCCTAATAAGAAATTGTCAAATCAACAAGATGTGAGCACTGAGGTTGATGAGACAGTTGAAGGAGAAGCACCAATAAATGTGAGGAGTGTATCCATACATGAAGGTGATGTAGATATGCTAGCAAGTAGGTCACAGGTGAGTTTTGATGTGACTAATTCCTGTCAGGTAAAGAAGAGAAAAAAGGGAGAACAATCTTCTATGGAGGATGGATTTCTTTGACAACAAGTGCATGAAGAGTACTTAAGATGGACAGAAGCATTTGTTAAAAATGGTATACCATTCAATGTCATGAGAGATGACATGTTTCGTAATGCCTTGAAATCATGTACTAGACCAGGATTTATTTTGTCAAATTATAATAAAATACATACGGATCATCTTGATAGAGTCAAACAAACTGTGGCGGATTGCTTGAAAAAAAAGATATTGGATTTTATTCCCACATATGGGTGCACTCTTACTTTTGATGGATGGACTAGCAAGCAGGCCAGACCCTTGATAAATTTAATGTGCATTACTCCCAAGGGAACTATGTTTTTGGAGAGTATTGATATGTCTCTAAAAGTAAAAACTTCAACATATATTGTAAAAATATACGAAAGAGCAATTCGTAAAGTTGGTGGCAATGAGAATATTACTGCATTAGTAACAGATAATGCATCAAATTACAAGACTATGGGTGAGATGGTCATGGCAAAGTATCCCACTCTAACATGGGTGCCATGTGGTGCTCATACTCTCAACTTATTATTGAAGGATATTGGACAATTGCCATTTGTGCAACCAGTACTGCAAGATGCTAACGCTGTAGTGAGTTTTATAAAGAGTCATCAATACTTGCATGCAGTATTTAGAGAGCACTCTATGAAGCAACTCAGGCAATTTTGTCAAACTAGATTTGCCACTTCTTTTCTACTTCTTGCTAGATTGTTAGAAGTGCGTCAAGCTTTAGTCGAGACTATTGCTGATAGATGATGGGTGAATTGGCTTGAGAAAAAGATGCAGTACACAATACCAAGCTCTAAATGTGTGCATCTTGTACGATCATCTCTATTCTAGAAAAATGTCGAAAGAATAAAAGAAGGTGTAGAGCCATTTGTAATAGTATTAAGGATGGTCGATGTTGATGCCTTTGTTATGGGTAAAGTGTATTGGAAGATGTCAGAAGCAATACGACAAGTTAAAGAATTTGTGCACTTTGCACCTAGGGAGAAGCAACAAGTGGTATATTTGGCCGATAAGAGATGGAAGCAAATGCACACCCCTTTGCATGGAGCTATGTTTGCAGTACATCCATAATATCAAATGCATGCTCAATCACAAAATTCTGAAGTCATAAGTAACCTTCGAGAGGTTTGTAAAAACTTACTTTTGGGAGATCAAGGAAAACTGGCCTACTAGCAACGAGTGAGGTATACGAATTGCGAAGGCTCTTTTGGAGATCCTTGGAATCTTGATGCTATTAAGATGACTATTGCACATACTTGGTGGAAGGAATATGGTGGAGAGACATTGGAGTTGCAACATGTTGCAACTCATGTGCTCTCTATTGCTGCATCATCGGGTGCATGTGAGCGATACACCTGCTGAATGAAATACATGGGTATTTGCTGGTTGTTGGGGATGCTTCCTTCCACCTCTATGAATCATTGGAGAAGGATGTGGGCTAGGGTTTTTTGTTGCAAGTCTAACAACTTGGGCTGTGCATATTTATTCCTAGCATTTTTTGAATGAAGAAACAAGGTGTTTCTTATGAACTCTGATGGATATAGTCTCTGTACTTGTCGAAGAGAGAGCGGGTCGCCTTGCATGGTATCGTCATCCACTAGACCAGCAACAAAAATACCAAGCCCCTCTCTGCCCAGCATCTCTCTTTGCACTTGTAAGATAGCTTGAGCCTCGGCATGATTTAGCTGGTCTGCTAAATTAGCCTCTTGAGACACAAAAGCACCTTGTGGGCCCTCTTGGACTGGAGGTTGCTCTGGTTGGGGAGGAACCTATGGGAAAATGTTCTCTAAGTTCTCTCCCTCCATGCTCATACTTAGCCTAAAAAATGACAAGAAGATAGAATTAATTTGTAACCACAAATAATATTAAACAATTAAACAATATTAAACCTATAAAATAATATTTAAATATTTATTATCGCATCATTTATTATATTTTAAAATTGGACCATCATTTTTATCACATCATTCACTTATACAAATAATATTTAAACATTAATTATTGCATCATTTATCATATTCGACAATTGTATCATCATTTTTATCGCATCATTTACTTATACAAATAATTTTTAAACATTACTTATCGCATCATTTATCATGTCATTGTAAATATACAAACTTGAACAATGGCGTGGATCCAAACTTGGATGATATATAAAATTAACAATGTTACAAGTATTCATGATCGGTCACTCATATTACATCCCATCCAAGAAAGACTCAGTCATTTGCTAGTCTAAGTCCTTGGTTTGGATTGAGTTGTATACCACATCTTGGATCAATGTCAAAAAACCCACAAAATCTAGAATACTTGGACATCTATTTGGTTCGACTGACTTTCCCTGAATCGTAAATCATCGTAGACACCTGATTAGAGCTTCGACGGGTCCCATACTTGGGGATGGTGCACAAATGTCCAAGATCTTCAAGATGTGATGAGACATGGCATACACATCTTGTGCAACATCAAAATGTGGGGGATTGGTGTAAAGGCACTCTAGAGCAACGTGACAAAATCTAGCAATGGGACTCCGCACAGTGTTCGGGCTATCACTGAGTAATGCGGGATAGTGCTTCCTAGTGCTGCATGGGGTCATCATTCCCCAATCACAAATGCCTAGATACACTTCCTTGGATGACTCCGAGAAGTGTATCATAATGTTTTGCACATGCAAATCATTATGCAATACATTGTGTTGGTGCATGTAATGAATAGTGCGAACTAGTGCACTTAAAATATAAAATACATGCTGACAGACCCGTGGAGCTCTAGCAACAGGCATTTCCACATCATCTCTATGAAACACCAAAGATGGTCACTTTTTGGCATGTCTATTTGACCGAGGTAGCCTCGACCTCCATTGGTAAGTGGTGCAAATACTGGTCTATATATTCTACTATGAAAACATCTGGAAATCGATCATGCAAGGTCCTCCCTCCATGCTCTACCATTGTCCTCACCAAATTCTGTACACCGCTTTCACCATTTTGGAAAGCTATCTCAATGATGTCCTGATCGGCATTCATTAAGAAGTGTACATTCTCGTTTTTCAGCACCTTCCTTTGAATCTTAGTGAGATCAGGTTGTTGACACTTCCTCTTGTCACTTGCGTGAGCCATCTCATATGCAGTAAGCTGCAACATAGAATTGAAAAAAGAATTCAGTGCTAGGTGCAATAAGAAACTCATAAATCCATAACAATTAACAATGCAAGTAGTCTAAGAAATTACCTAGATATAACCTCTCAACTCAAGCTCACATCATGTAACAGTCTACAGAAAATCAAAACACAAAAAATAAGCATGTAACCTGCACAAAAAATGACCTAGGTATAAACTAATTTTGGACTTCACCATCAACACACAACTATCAAGGGACAGTTGAGTGCCATACTAAGTGTCTAAGAGCACATCACATAATATCTAACTTAGACTACAACAGTTGTGATAGTTGAGTGCCAAACTAAGTGTCTAAGAGCACATCGCATGATATCTAGCTTAGACTACAACACACAACTATCAAGAAATAGTTGAGTGCTAGATTAAGTGTCTAAGAGCATGTCACATGATATCTAACTTAGACTGCAACACACAACTATCAAGGGATAGTTGAGTGCAAGACTAAGTGCTTGAAAACATCTCTAAACTTAGACTGTAAAGACTGTAACACACAACTCTCAAGGGAGAGATGAGTGCTAGAATTTAAGCATCTATGAAAACATCACTAAGCTTGGACTACAACACACAACTCTCTTAAGAGAGATGTGAGTGCCATCCTCAGGTAAAAAATAATTATTTATATCATAATTGAAATTGCAACACATGACGAAAATAGACTGCAACACACAACTCTCACAGAGATGAGTGCCAACCTGTCTACACACTTAAATACAATACAAAATAAATATTAAACAAATTAAAAAGACCGCAACACACAACTCTCTTAAGAGAGATGAGTGCCAATCCTATATAAAACAAAACAAAAGAAACATTAATTACTAACGAAAGACTGCAACACAAGCAAGGGTGTAGTAAGATACCTATGAAGAGAGCTGGTAGGTATGGAAGCAAGCAAGAGGTAGCAGGTAGGCAAGCAGGAGATGGCAGGGCTGGCAAGCAAGTGGCTGAGGTGGCAAGGAAGACAGGTGGATGTATTCATAGAATACCAAAAATGGCAGTGGCTGCAAGTTTATACTATGTTTATTCGTGCGAATAAACTGAGGTATTCGTACGAATAAAGTTATTCATATGAATAGCTGTTTATTCATATGAATAGGTTATTCGTACAAATAAAATAGCAAAAAACATTTGAAACGTTTTAAATTGCAAAAAACATGTATTTGGGCATTTTTTTCGAATTTAAAAAAAATGCCCGAATTAATGCAACTTAGCTCTACATCCTTCTTGGCCTAGAGAGTTGCCTCATTGTCTTCTCTAGTGTGGCTACTCTCTACCCCATCCTTCTTGGCCTTGAAGCTCTCTCGCAGCTCCTACATCACCACTCTGGTTTTTGCATTCTCCCTTTTCAGTTCCTCCATCATGTTGCCTTTTTTTATGTTCAATGTGTTCTGCATGTTACAGAGCCATTTATAAAGAGCCTCCTTTTTGGCTCTCTGATATTTAAGAAGATGTCACATCATTACTATCTCCTGCTCCACTATGTCCCCATCTGTTATGACATCTTCAAGCCTATACCAGAGCTCCTTGATGCGCTTCTCTACTTCTTCTCTTCTATGCCTTTCCATGTCGACCATTTTTTCAATGGCCTCAGCTTGCTCTTGTACCTGTAAGGCCCTCACTTTTGCCTCCTTTACCTTGGCTTTGACACCCTCCCTGAGTGTTTTCTCATGTAGCAGTACCTTTGCTACATCGGTGGCTTTCTCTTGTAGAAAAGTCATCTTCTAAAACATCTTCCTATTGTATTGCTCAAAAATACCTTTGAGGATAGATGTAATTAGGCGCATTGCAGCTCTAGCTAATTGACCTGATAATTTGGATTTGCCATCCATGCAATTCTTCAAGTTGGTTATCACACTCTTGGAGATGGCCCTTGAGAAAGAGACATCACGTCCTTTGTTGGCTCTTTCCTACTGCTTTCGTAGGAAGAGCTGGGTATTCTATGTTTGCAGGGTTCCGAGGCTTTTTGTCACCTATAGATATATTGGGATTGTCGGTTGTAGTATATGTGTAGCTTAGGACCTCGAGTCGTGTTCCGGTGAGAGACGTAGGCTTAAGTGTGGTAAGCAAACAAAGTGCAAGCGTGTGTAAAAGGCACCTAAACCATCTTTGTTGAGGTAATGAAGGCTTTCGCCTTCATTGGGGGTTGTAGGGTTTAGGAGGAGTTTAAGGGTTCAGAAGGAGGTTCCAGGGTTTAGAAAGAGTTCCAGGGTTTAGGAGGAGTTCCAGGGTTCAAAAGGAGGTTCCAGGGTTCAAAAAGAGTTCGAGGGTTCAGAAGGAGGTTCCAGGGTTTAGAAAGAGTTCCAGGGTTTAGAAGGAGTTCCAGGGTTCAGAAGGAGGTTCCAGGGTTCCAAAAGAGTTCCAGGGTTCAGAAGGAGGTTCCAGGGTTTAGAAAGAGTTCCAGGGTTTAGAAGGAGGTTCCAAGGTTTAGAAGGAGTCCAGGGTTAGAAGGAGGATCCAAGGTTCAGAGTAGAGTACATGGTGGAGAACTCGTCTCCCTCGTAGATCATGGAGTTTAAGGGTTTAGGAAAGCATAGGAGTGGGAGAGGAAGAAGGTGTAAGAGCATGGGTGAAAGAAGAGAGAGGAGGAAGGAGGAGGAGGGAAGAGGAGGAGGGAGGGAGAGGAGAGAGGAGGAGGAGGAGGAGGGAGGAGGAGGAGGAGGAGGAGGAGGGAGGAGGAGGAGAAGGAGGAAGGAGGAGGGAGGAGGAGAGGGAGAGGGTGGGTTGCAGGGTTGGAGGAGAGGGGAGAAGGGTTGCAAGGTTAGGACATGCTTTTGGACGTGCAGTGCAAGGAAGCATGGACACTTGAGACAAATGCTTGGAATACCAAAGTAGACTCAACACAATGCCCCAAAGAGTGTGGGCTTCATTCCATTATGGGGTATTTATACAAGTTGGAGAGCTTCTCTCTCTGCATGTAACACAAAGTCGTATCACAAAGTTGTAACACAAAGTTGTATCACAAAGTTGTATCACAAAGTTGTAACACATTCTCCCTCTACATGTAGAAGTTGTAACACAAAGTTGTAACACAAAGTTGTTACACAAAGTTGTTACACAAAGTTGTAACACAAAGTTGTGTCACAAAGTCGTAACACATTCTCTCTCTTCATGTAGACAAACTTGTAACACAAAGTTGTTACACAAAGTCGTAACACAAAGTTGTGTCTAGAAGTTGTAACACAAAGTTGTAACACAAAGTTGTATCACAAAGTTGTAACACCTTCTCTTTCTTCATAAGTTCATGTTGGCACAGAGTCAACATACTCTCGGATCCATTTTATTACCCGTCCTCGGGTTATGGCTTATTGCGATCACGTACCTGGGTTGCCATGTTTTTAGTCCACCAGTGGCTGTGGAACTTGTGTCGTGCCAGTCGATCCTGCTATAGAGCCTTAGCACCATACAATTTTTGTGCAGTTTCCAGGTAGCCTGTATCTACCATTTGCTCAAACAGAGATATGTGGCGTGCCTCCAAGAAGATCACTCTTTGATAGAGTCGACTTGTAATCTGAGCATCAATCCGTTCATTGGGATTAAAGCTGAGTGGAGGCAAATGGGAACCAAGGTAACATGGGACCTCCAGAATTAATTCTAATGTTTTACAGAATATGGCACTTTGGCGAAGGAAGCGATCAATGTTGCCGTGCATTGTTTGTTCATGCTGCTAAAGTGCTCGGACCATGGTGCCTTGTATATTCCATTCTACACCAGAGTAGGGTTCAATCATTGGCCAATTAATGACTCGATCTTCAGCCAAAGTGTGTATGTTGGCTTCCCATTTTTTACGCCGTGGAACTGCATAGAACTTGGGATGGTGGGTTCTGAGACATGGAGGTGCCCGTAAGTACTCCTTTAAGAAGATTACATCAAAGAGCTTGGGACGGCGCCAATCAGGTTGTGGATCCAATTTGCTAATCCAACCTTCACTTATTTGATGCTGACGAAGGTTGGTAGGAAAGTTACCCAGGGTCCATCCACCGCGAGTTTTCATATCAGGATATTTGCTCCAAAATTCCTTGATGGGGTTACTAGGAAGTGGTATCTCATCAAAATCATACCCATCATTGGAACTTGGCATGGGTGTACGAATTGGATTATCCTGATCCTGATATTCAAAATCAAATACTGCATCACTCTTCATACACCACGGTTGTGCATTGTAGTGGGGCGTCATTGGTGTTGTCTTCCAATGCCTCATTGTTGTGCACTAGCAATTGGAGTTCAAGCTTGGAGATGGCTATTTTTTGGGAGTGCATCTCGTTCATTTTTTATTTGTACTGATGGTAGATGGTTGTGTATGCCTCCTTAAGCTTTTTCATTTGCAAGGTGACCTTTGCCTGTTGAGGAATGTCTTCAGTGGTATTGGACCATTGGTCCAAGACCTGGGCTTGTGAAGTGCTGGCCTCTTGAACAGTAGCAAGTTGGTCTTTTAAGAGTCGGCATTCCCTTGTAAGCTCATCAATGCTAAAGGCACGTACTGCCAAAGATTGTTTCATGTCTTCAAGCTTGTCTTTGCAATCCTGGAGCTCTTCTTCTTTGTGAATGAGTCTAGCTTGTGCCACTACCTCTGTTTGTTGCACATGTGCAGATGTTAGGGAGTTATAGGAGGTCTGTAGGATTGCCATTGCTTCTACTGCCGCAGTCAGCTGTGTTTGACTTTGGTGGAGGTTGGAGGTCACATCCCTTATAGCCTTCTCTTGAGCTTGGAGAGCCTGGTTCATGTGCACTTCTTCTACCTCCTTCTCATCTATCTGTGCCCGAAGTGCCTTGACCTCCATGGCGATTGCCTGGAATTGGTGTTCGATTTCTGATGCCGCCTGCCTTTCCAATTCTCTTGCATATGCTTCCTTGGCCAAGCTAGTGAAGAGTTCTGACATTTGGATCATTTGGCTAGCTTGATGTTGGAGAATGACAGACGGTGATGAGGTCTGGTGATATTGCTGATATAAGTGGTGCCCATGTAGCCATCCTGATGATTCTGTAGTACTTGGGGGAGGTTGTTCCAATGGCATTTCAGTCCCTTGTGTACAATAGTCATACTGCTGATCTGGCACTAGCTCTCCTTGGGGCTCATCAACTGGCATGGCATCGATGGGCAGTTCGAGTGCTGATGTGGTCTCAAGCTCTGGTGTTGATCTTTCCTTAGGTTCGGTGGGTGCCAACCTTGTCTCGAGCTCGGGTTGGTGCTGTTGGTGGAGACTTAGTGGTTGCAGTTGTGCACTGAGCTGTAGCATTTCCTTGGGCAATTTCGCAATCCTGCTATCCAGAATAGGTACTTCTGTTCAGGCATCTGTACTTATCAATGTGATAGCTGGAGCAGTTGATGACGGATCCCATACTAGTGAGAAGGGTATGTCCAACTCCTCAATTCGCTTTGGAGACTGGGGCAGAGTCATTTCTCTTTCTTGTAGTTCTTTTTTTATGATTATAGCCAATAAGTGCGGAATTTTACATTTCTGGCCTAAAGAACCATCGAGTTTTTTAGTAAAGAAAATGACGAAGTGTTGGACCCAGTCTTGTTTTAGCTTCCTACTCAGCAAAACAAATGTGCGGAGTGGAAGGGAGCATTCCTTGCCGTACTTTATTCCCAGGATTGTGGATAGAAATTGTGCTGCTTCCTTGAGGCGATGGTCAAGGATTGTGTGAAGCAATATGCCATCTCTATGGATCAGGGTACCCTTGGTGAGGAGAGATTGTACTTCGATAAACTTTGCATCAGCAGACCGTTTAGGGTATTGGCCACCTTGTTTTGGCAGTGAGAAATCCCTTTGAATGACCGTACTGTCGAGGATAATGTTCAGTGGGCTCTGCTGTACAATGATTGTACCATACTTGCCATCCTTTGCATTGCTGGAGTAGTAAGAGTGGAGAAAGTCCTTGATGTAGGTGGTCATGATAGGACTGTCCTCCAAGGATTTGAGGCTCTCATGCAAATTGCCTAGACCCCGTTGCTCTAAGTAAGATGTTGCTTCCTGGGAAAGAGCATAAGTCGATGTGGGTGGCCAGACAAGTTCCAATGATTGGGCCTTGTTAACGATTGTGTAGGCTGGCTGTGACTGGGGTGGCATTTGTTCTGCTTGGTCATGCACTGAATCTTCTTCGGAGCTATCGCTTTGGACCATGAATGCCTGTGGTCTCCGTGGTTGAGAGGATGTAGATGGCTGCGAACTCTAGAGGGGGTCCCGTGGTTGAGGCGGTGGGCTCTTTCTGCACATCCTCTTAAGTGGCGGCATCTTTTCTGAACCTGCATCCATGTACATGTAGTGTACCATTGATCATTAAATTGATTTGCATGCCTGTATGACCTTTCTGTGTGTCTGTGGGAGAGAGATCCTTTTTTTTTTTTTTTTTTGGTTATACATCCTTTGAGAGTGTGGAATGAAAGTGTGTGGTACAATTATTCATGCAATCACCTATGTGTCTAAGCGAAAGCGTGTGAGTGCACGTGACCTAGTAGCTAAGTAGGGACTAACTATATGCTTTTTTTGCTGGGATTTTCATAGGGCAGCTAGAACTCATCATCACTTCTGAGCTCTAGGTAAAATCGATTGATGCTACCTATATGTGCAAAGACGTACATATGCAAGTGAGTGCTCGTGATACAATCTAATCCTAATTAAGGAAGACTTGGTTTCCCAAATCTTCGTTTTTGTCAGGGATGGCTCACGTGTTGATGTAGTAGTGCTTCAGTCGGCTCCCATTTATTGTTGTGTTGAATTGGACTCCATCTAGTGTTTCAAGTAGCACAGCTCCGATGGGATTCATCTTTCGTACTCGATAGGGTCCTTGACCTAGATACTTCAGTTTTCCCTTGTGTACTTTGGCATTGTATAACAGGACTAAGTCGCCTTCCTTGATGTCTTTAGCTTTCAGATTCCTGTCAAACCATGCCTTTCTTCGACGTTTTTCTATTGTCATGGCATGATAAGCGACTAGTCTTGTCTTTGTATGCTTTTCCAACTGACAGAGCCTTTCTTTCAAGGACTCATGATCACCCATGCGTTCCTGTACTGCGATGCGTAGACTTGGTATTACAAATTCGAGTGGGACCACGGCTTCAAGGCCGTATACCAATTGAAAAGGTGTGTTCCCTGTACTGACCTTGAATGTGGTTCTGTATGCCCATAAGGCTACATTCAGTTTCTCTGCCCAATCAGAACGCTGTGGTTCTACTACCTTGGTGAGGATATTGCATATGATTTTGTTTGTGGATTCTGCTAGTCCATTCCCTTGGGGGTAGTAGGGTGTGCTTTTTCTATGGATGACCATGAAGCCAGACAAGAGTTCTTGGATTACCTCATTGACAAAATGTGTGCCTCTATCCGACACAATTTCAATGGGGCATCTGAATCGGGTGATCACATGTTCGTATAAGAATCTTGCTATGCTTTTGGCATCTGCCTTTCTGACTGCTTTAGCTTCAGCCCATTTTGTAAAGTAATCAGTGGCCACAATGATGTAGCGTGCCTGTGTTCCTTTTGCTGCTGGATGTATGGGGCCCACATAGTCAATCCCCCATTTTTCAAATGGTTGTTGTGCAACAACTGTTGTTAGGGGATTGAAGTCTTTGTGTTGTGGTTTAATAGTTCGTTGGCATACATCACAGTCTTTTACATATTCATAGGCATCTGCCCACAGTGTTGGCCACCAGTAGCCTGCGAGGAGAACTTTTCTTGCTGTGGCTTCCCCTTGGAAGTGTCCTCCTGCAATGCCTTCATGGACTTCACTCAGGATTGGCAGGATCTCATGAGGCATTACACATCTTCTTAATATCTGGTCCTTGCCCATCTTGTATAGTTGTCCTGCAATGAGTTGATATGGTGCAGCTTTTAGAATCAATTTTCTAGCATCTACTGCTTTCATGTCAGGGGGTGGTCTTCCTGCCATCAAGTACCCAATGATATCTCCACACCATTCTGGAACAGCATCTATTTGAAATAGTGTGGCATCTGGTAAGTCATCTTCTACTCCAATGGCTTCTTCTCCTGTCTTGACTCGAGACATGTGATCAGCAATGTAGTGTTGGGCACCTTTGCGGACCACAATTTTGAAGTGGAATTCTTGCAGCAAGAGGAGCCATCTGGTTATTCTTCCTGTGGTACACGGACGGTTCACAAGATAAAGCAATGCTTGATGGTCGGTGTAGAAGACAAAATCATTTGTGAGTAGATAGTGCCGAAATTTCTTTACACTATACACCATTGCTAGGGCTTCTCTTTCTGTGGTTGTATAGTTGATCTCTGCATCATTGAGTTGTCGACTGGCGAAGTAGATGGGGTAGTCTTTCTTATGTTCACCAAGTTGACAAAGCACACTCCCAATTGCATACTTGGATCCATCAGTATGAACATGAAAATCAATATCCCAATTGGGAGATATAAGGATGGGTGCTGTGATTAGGCACCACTTTAAAAGCTCAAAGGATTGGTCGCACTCTTCGGTCCATAAGAACTCCACTAATAATTTGTAAAGTGGTCTAGCTATCATGGCATACCGTAATATAAATCTTCTATAATATCCGGCATGTCCCATAAAGACCTGTACACCTTTGGAATTTGTAGGAAGAGGCAATTCCATTATGATTTTGATTTTTTTCATGTCAGTTGCAATCCTATGTTGAGAGACGATGTGTCCCAAAACAACTCCGTGGGTGATCATGAACTGGCATTTTGTTGGATTTAGAGAGATGCCATACTCCCTGCATTTGATTAGTACTTCTTCCAGACATTTGAAGTGGTCCTGTTTGGGTGAGTGGATGCACAAATCATCCAAGAACACCTGTAAAAACTTATTCAAAAATGACTTGAAAGCTGTGAACATGACTCGCTGTGGAATGTGGTTGGGGCATTACAAAGGCCAAATGGCATGACTCTATATGCAAAAATACCCCATTCTGTAGCAAATGCTGTTTTTGATTGGTCTTGAGGAGTAATTTGCACTTGGTTATAGCCACAGAAGCCATCCAGGAAGCTATATATTTCGGATCCTGCCACCTTTTCCAACACTGTTTCTGTTAAGGGTAGGGGGTAGTGATCCCTAATTGTGGCAGCATTCACATTTTTCAAGTTTACGCATATTCTGAGCTTCTTGTTGCATTTAGGCACAATGACAATGGGTGAAACCCAATCAGTGTGCTCTATCTCGTAGATGAATCCGGCATCTAGGAGTTTTTCTAGCTCGTCATAAACCATGGTGCCATATTTAGGATTTGTGCGATAAGGTCCACATACCTTAGGGCGAGCACCTTCCCTTATAGGTATCGTGTGCACTGCCACTTCTGGTGAAATTCCTTTCATCTCTTTGTATGACCATGCTAGGCAGTCACGGTATTCCATTAGGAGGTCTTTGAGTTTGATTTCATCTTCTTGACGGAGCTGTTTCCCAATGAAAACCAATTTTTCTTCCTCCCCTTCAAGGGCGAGGTTTATTGTGCGTGTTTTTGCCGGTCCCTCATAGATTGGAGTTTCTCCAATGCTATCGGTTTCTTGAACTTCAAATTCTCTGATTGGTCTTAGCATTGCTATTGGTTCATTGCCACTTGTATAATTCTTAAAGTATTCTGGCACTTCTCAAAGATCGGCCTCTGATGGGGTTGAACTAGCCTGACATGTGTCATGTGTACTGGGTGGCATAGTTGCATTTATTAATTGGTTAGGCTCTTCTGTTCTTTCTTTTTCTGAAGTCTCTTGATCGAGCTTCATCTGCACATGTGGCTTATATTTTCGAAACTTCTTACGTTGGGAACTATGAGGTAACTTTTCCACTGGTAAGGTGTTTCCAAGTAAGGGTTCATGTGCTGCACATACTCCTTCCAGTCCCTCAGGGGACCATTCAAGAGGTGGTGGTTTTGATTTTGAGGGAACTGCCTTTGCAAGGTACAATTCGACAATCCTTGTTTGGACTCGTTCGAATTCATTGAAGTGCTTGGCCTTGGCTTTTCTGCGATTTCCTCCTGCAGCCTTCTTGCGGGATCTTCTGCTGTTATGCAACTGTGGAGGTTCAACTTTTGGGAGCTCAACTGCCATTAGGGCATGCAGAATGGCTAGGTCATTATCAAAGATTTGATCTTCAGTTGCAGCATTCGCAGCCTCTGTTTCAAGGTCCCAAGGAAAATCTGAGTCATCATTGGTATGGGTACCTTCTTCAGGTTCATTATCCCAGTCGAGGTCAGCCATAAAGAATGGCATCTCTAGATCGATTGGTTCTTCATGTGTCGGTGGAGGATCGACCTGATCTATCTGTGAGAAAATGGGGTCTGATGAATGGCAGTTGTCAATGGTTGCCAATGTTTGTATCCAGTTATTGACATTGCTTTGTGAGTCACTTGCTATGGCATGCTGTTGCAAGGGAGCTGATTTGCTTGAGATTGTCGTGGAAGATGTGTCATCCAATGCTCTAGGAACAATTGGTTTAATAGCTCCTGTCCCCACATTCACCCTGACTGCAGTGTCTCGATTCTGGATTGTCAATCTATCCGTTCCCCAGTCATGGAGGACTGATGCTTCCCGTAACCAAGGACGTCCCAGTAAGATTTGATAAGATTTTTTGGGGAGATCCAAGATTGTGAATTGAAGGGAAAAGCAGACTCCTACGATCTTTGTGGACATGCCATTCACTATTCCCAAGGGTTTAGCCCGTGAATCATTGGCAAGGCATATGTTGAAATTAGCCTTTTGCATTGGTGGGAGACCCCATTCTTCGTAAAGCTCCTTTGATAGGACATTGACACCTGCTCCACCATCCACTATGGCTTGGACTTCATTATATGCCTTGTGGATCAAAGGCACAGTGATGTTGTGTAGGTCATCTCTCTCACCCATCTGCACAGGGATATCTTCAATGTCGTTCATAGGTGGAGGGGGATCTGCGAGTCCAATCCATCCTTTGAAACTCTCCCAGAGATTGGGACAATTCCGTAAGAGGATTCCGATGGGAATTGACACAGGGCAACTCAGGATGCTAGAGAGTACAGCTCCTTCAAGTTGACGTGGTGGTACATTCTCTTGTAGAGTCTGTTGTTGGAACAAAGGCTCGAGTACAGTATCAATACTTTGTGGGGCCAAGTCATGGATTGGGTCTTGAGCTTGTTTTTGAGCCTCAAATTGAGCTTGTTCATTTTGGACCCATTGCTGAAGTACCTAAAAACGAGCCTTCTCCACCTCTGCATTCGGGTATGGAGCTTCTTTTATTTGAGGCTCGGGAGTTGATGTGGATGAGCTCGACTGCTCATTGCTTGGCGGAGGTGGAGGCACTTGTGCTTTCTTTCTCAGAAGTTGCTTCGGTTGGATTGGAATGATAGGGTCCTTCGTGGCCTCTTTCTGTTGGCGTGTAATTACATTGATAGGTTGTGACCTTAGACTTGCCAGACCCAGACTTTGATGGTCCACCCCAATGATGCCGATGGGGATGTCAGGCTTAACCTCTGTTTGTTCTGGGACCTTATTTTTCATGGGACAATCCATACAGGCATGTCCTATGCCACAATCTCTGCAGAGTGGTTGGAAAGTGGCTGGGCTACCACGATGAGGGCACTCTGCGATCCTATGATTTTCTCCACAACCGTAACACTTGATTGGTGCTCGAAATGTGTTGGGTCGCACTTGATTTGCATAGACTGGTATTAGACCCTCTGCACCTTCTACATAGTACACTGGGTACTCTGCTTCATACTCAAATAGCGAGTCTACTTCCTCGGCTTGTAATTGATGTATGGGAATTGCCTGAGGAGCTGGATTTGGTGCTCTTGGATACGGTCGTGGATTCAGATTCCTGAGTAGTTGTGGGACTTGTGTCCGAACGGGAACAGGATTTAGTCTCAGAGCTGGGGGCGCTTGTGCAAGTGCCGGTTGCCTGTATATTGGCATGGGTGCCACTTGGTATTGTGGTGGTCGAGGCAGATTGTTGCGCATGTTGAAGATGCAACTGTTCTCATCATGACCGCCGACGACGCAGATATGGCACCACAACCGTGGCGGTGGATTTGCTTGTGTAGTGATCCTTGCTCTTAGGACTGGGCATTCATTTGCTGTATGATTTGCCAAGCAGTGTGGGCACCAGACATTTTCTCGCCGTGGATATGTTTGAATTGGCGGCTGAGACAAGTGGAGTTTTTGATCCATGGCCTGCATCATATCTTCTTTCAACTTCAAGGTCATGGCCTCTAGGTGATCTTCATTGGATGTTTCGGCAGTGTCCTTTGATTTACCTTTTTTTAAGCATTTATCTCGTGTATTTGATCTGGCATCATCACTGCTAGTGTCTGAATCTGTCATGCCATCTTCGATGTCAATGGCTGCCGCATGAGCAGCACTGAATGTTTCATAGCTACTTATCTTTTTCATATCCTTGCGGATTTTCTTTCTTAGACCTGCTATGAACCATGCTGTGAGGTACTTTGCATCTGGGCATGGGTCACATTTGGCGATCAATCTCTTCATCTTTCCCAGGTATGTGCGTACATCTTCCCTCCGGCCTTGTTCGATCTTGCTGAGTTGGAGAGCGGGATCATCTTGTAGCCTCTCCGTTTGAAAGCGACGTTTGAATTCGGTTTGAAGTAGGTCCCATGTGGCACGTTCTTCCATGAGAAGGTCAAGGTACCATTCTGACACTTCATCAGTTAAGGCCATTGGAAACCAAGCCACCTTGGTTTCATGGGATTGATCACCACATGCGGCATCAAAATGCTGGAGGAAGCGAGCTGGGTCTCCCCTACCATTATATTTGGGAAGTTCCAGTTTTCCCAAGGGGCGTTGGCCTTGATTGTTGTGATTTCTTCGATTGAAGAAGTTGTCAGCCTCTGCATCGAGCTCGATATCCCCATCATGCTCGTGACGGCGTCTAGCCATGTTGGGACGTGGAGGAGTTAAAGGGAGTTGTTGAATCTCGGGGGGGGATTTGGGGTAGAGGATTGGCGAGGGCGGTTGTTGCAGTGGAGTTATTTGCGGATGGGGCGAGCGTTGGAGTCGAAGTCATTGGCCGGAACGTAACTTCATGCAGATTGTGCGTGATTTGCCAAGGGTGTCGCTACCCCAAGTGCGGGTGTGGAGGTGGTGTTGTTAGGAGAGTTAGAGTGGTGTTAGTTTGTGTAGGGACCGTCGTGTTAATAATGTGCCTAAGATTGTCCTATGTGTGTAGGGAAATGTGCCGGTGCAGACGGATCGTTAATCGGAAGTCACGGCGTGAAAATACGAGTGAATTAATGCAAAATGAGGCCCACACGGGGGCACGAATGAACGTGTGCTAGGGATGCCGAAATGGTGTGCAATGGGCTAGAAAAATACCCCGTACCGTGGTGTTTCCGTGTGTGAAATCTGGGTTCAGTTTAGGTCCCAAATGGATGAGTTTCGAGGGGTTAAAGGAGGGGGGTCTTAATTGTGGTGGGAAGGGACTTTAGGTCCAACTGAGGGGTTGAAACCAAGTGACTCTAGTTAGACTAACTAACCTATTTGTCTAGTTAGAGACTAATCAGTTAGTCTAACCTAGCCTAGTGAGGGTTAGACTAACCATAGTCTAACTTAGTTAGTGTAACTAACTACAGTTAAGTTAACTGAGGTTAGGTGAAACTAACCGAACCAAAGGCAAAACTAACCTAGTTTATGTTGTTGCCAACTAACCTAGCTTAACCTAATCTACTGAGTTAGACTAACTAGCCTAGGGTTAACCGACTAACTTAACCTAACCTAGGTTAACCAACTAACCTAACCGTAGTTAGTAACTAACCGTAGGTTAGTTTAGGTTAGGGTTTTTTTTTTTTTTTGGGGGGGGGGGGTTCCTGTGGGGGAGCTTCCCGACGGCGGCGTCCAGGGGGGGGGGTTCGCGCAGGGGGGGGAATTTGTCGCAGGGGGTTGTGCAGGGGGGGGCAGTTTGGTCGCAGGGGGGGTTTGTGAAGAGGGGGGAGAGGAGAGGGGGGCGCGGGAGAGGGGTTGCGAGGGAGAGGGGCGGAGAGAGGGGGCGGGGTGGGGCATGCACCGTGGGCGGAGCGGCGAGGGAGCAGGGAGCGTGGGGCGGGGGGGTTAGAGAGAGGGGGCGGGGGGTGACAGGGGAGGGCAGGGGGTGGCATTGAGCGGGGGCGGCACGGGCGCTGCGGGCGGGCAGCCGATGGCGCCGTAGGGGCGGGCGGTGGTGCAGGCATCGGGGCAGAGGGCACTGCATAGGCGGGCGTTGCGGCGCGCCGCTGCGGGCTGAGGTGCTGCGGTGGCGCCTCTGTGGGGCGCCGCCGCGGTGCCATGAGCAGGGGCGGGGGGTTGGGCGCGCGGGCGGGGGGGTTGGGGGTGCGCGGCGGCAGCGGCTCTGCGGAGCGCCGCCGCGGGAGGGGTGGGGGTGGGGTGGGGTGTTGTTGACAGGGGTAAGGGAGAGGGGGAGAGAGAGGGGGGGGTGGGGAGGTGGGGGGGTGACCGGGGTAAGGGGGAGAGAGAGAGAAGGGGTGGGGGAGGGAATGAGGGGGAGAGAGGAGAGACTGAGGGGGGGAGGTGGAGAGAGAGAAGAGAGAGAGAGAGAGGGGAAAAGGGGGAGAGAGGAGAGAGAAAGGAGAGAGAAAGGGGGAGGGAGAGAGAGAGAAAGAGAGAGAAAGGGGGAGGGATAGAGAGAGAAAGAAAGAGAGAGAGTGAGAGGGAGGTGGTGACGGTGGTAGAGGTGGTGGAGGTGGGAGGGGGGAGGGGGAGGGGGAGATGAAGGGGGAGGGGGAGGGGGAGGGGGAGATGAAGGGGGAGGGGGAGGGGGAGGTGGAGATGGAGGGGGAGGGGGAGGGGGGGAGGTGGTGATGGAGGGGGAGGGGGAGAGGGGGAGGTGGTGGTGGAGGGGGAGGGGGGAGGGGGAGGTGGAGATGGAGGGGGAGGGGGGAGGTGGTGGTGGAGGGGGAGGGGGGAGGGGGAGGTGGAGATGGAGGGGGAGGGGGGAGGTGGTGGTGGAGAGGGAGGGGGAGGGGGAGGTGGAGATGGAGGGGGAGGGGGGAGGTGGTGGTGGTGGTGGAGGGGGAGGGGGGAGGGGGAGGTGGAGATGAAGTGGGAGGGGGGAGGTGGTGGTGGAGATGGAGGGGGAGGGGGGAGGGGGAGGTGGAGATGAAGGGGGAGGGGGGAGGTGGTGGTGGAGATGGAGGGGGAGGGGGGAGGGGGAGGTGGAGATGGAGGGGGAGGGGGGAGGTGGTGGTGGAGGGGAGGGGGGAGGAGGAGATGGAGATGGAGGGGGAGGGGGAGGTGGTGGTGGAGAGGGAGGGGGGAGGGGGAGGTGGTGATGGAGGGGGAGGGGGAGGGGGGGAGGTGGTGGTGGAGGGGGAGGGGGGAGGGGGAGGGGGAGATGGAGGGGGAGGGGGGAGGTGGTGGTGGAGAGGGAGGGGGGAGGGGGAGGTGGAGATGAAGGGGGAGGGGGGAGGTGGTGGTGGAGATGGAGAGGGAGGGGGGAGGGGGGAGGTGGTGGAGATGGAGTGGGAGGGGGGAGGTGTAAAAAAGAGCAAAAAACCTGAAAGACAGAAATCGAAAAGCAGGGAGAAGTGGTCACCTGAACGCTCTCCAAGTCTTTCGCGATGTAACGGGATTGTTGCGGAACAATGGACGGTGGGTGGAAGGCTAGGTCATCGCTGCGAGAAGGGCTCGATGTCACTTACATTGCGAGGATAGGAGTAAGGGGGTGGTCGATGGAGAGGGAGGAGTGTCTTGCGTGGGGCTCGGAATGAAGAAGAGAATGGAGGCAAAAAGTGAAAGATGAAGAATGAGGGGGTGGAGTAGGTTTTTATAGGATTTGATTTTAGGTTTAGGGTTTAGGTTTAGGGTTTAACCCTAAACTCTTCCCGAGCCATAACTCTTTATGGAGAGCTCGGTTTGCTTTTCTGTAAAAAGGTAAATGATCAAAATTGCAAGCTCTACGCATCCGTGTCCACTACCTAGCCTGATTGTATATCATGTGGCTTCTATTTAAGAAATTAAGAAAATTTCTTAAGGTAGTAACCCAAAGTTGATGTTTGGGGTTGATATGTTTGGCTAGAATTGGGAAAAAAAATTTACTCTCCTTGCCTTTGAGTGTTATGTTCGTGAAAGTTCAAAGTAGTGTCTTGTTTTACACATACCTTCATATGTTTACTCACTACTTGAGACGCTAGTCTCCCCGGCAGCAGCGCCAAATGTTGGCTCTTTCCTACTGCTTTCATAGGAAGAGCTAGGTATTCTATGTTTGCAGGGTTCCGAGGCTTTTTGTCACCTATAGATATATTGGGATTGTCGGTTGTAGTATATGTGTAGCTTAGGACCTCGAGTCGTGTTTCGGTGAGAGACGTAGGCTTAAGTGTGGTAAGCAAACAAAGTGCAAGCGTGTGTAAAAGGCACATAAACCATCTTTGTTGAGGTAATGAAGGCTTTCGCCTTCATTGGGGGTTGTAGGGTTTAGGAGGAGTTTAAGGGTTCAGAAGGAGGTTCCAGGGTTTAGAAAGAGTTCCAGGGTTTAGGAGGAGTTCCAGGGTTCAAAAGGAGGTTCCAGGGTTCAAAAAGAGTTCGAGGGTTCAGAAGGAGGTTCCAGGGTTTAGAAAGAGTTCCAGGGTTTAGAAGGAGTTCCAGGGTTCAGAAGGAGGTTCCAGGGTTCCAAAAGAGTTCCAGGGTTCAGAAGGAGGTTCCAGGGTTTAGAAAGAGTTCCAGGGTTTAGAAGGAGGTTCCAAGGTTTAGAAGGAGTCCAGGGTTAGAAGGAGGATCCAAGGTTCAGAGTAGAGTACATGGTGGAGAACTCGTCTCCCTCGTAGATCATGGAGTTTAAGGGTTTAGGAAAGCATAGGAGTGGGAGAGGAAGAAGGTGTAAGAGCATGGGTGAAAGAAGAGAGAGGAGGAAGGAGGAGGAGGGAAGAGGAGGAGGGAGGGAGAGGAGAGAGGAGGAGGAGGAGGAGGGAGGAGGAGGAGGAGGAGGAGGAGGAGGGAGGAGGAGGAGAAGGAGGAAGGAGGAGGAGGGAGGAGGAGAGGGAGAGGGTGGGTTGCAGGGTTGGAGGAGAGGGGAGAAGGGTTGCAAGGTTAGGACATGCTTTTGGACGGGCAGTGCAAGGAAGCATGGACACTTGAGACAAATGCTTGGAATACCAAAGTAGACTCAACACAATGCCCCAAAGAGTGTGGGCTTCATTCCATTATGGGGTATTTATACAAGTTGGAGAGCTTCTCTCTCTGCATGTAACACAAAGTCGTATCACAAAGTTGTAACACAAAGTTGTAAGACATTCTCTCTCTACATGTAGAAGTTGTAACACAAAGTTGTTACACAAAGTTGTTACACAAAGTTGTAACACAAAGTTGTGTCACAAAGTCGTAACACATTCTCTCTCTTCATGTAGACAAACTTGTAACACAAAGTTGTTACACAAAGTTGTGTCTAGAAGTTGTAACACAAAGTTGTAACACAAAGTTGTATCACAAAGTTGTATCACAAAGTTGTAACACCTTCTCTTTCTTCATAAGTTCATGTTGGCACAGAGTCAACATCCTTTCAGTTTCTCTACTGCTGCTTGAACATGCCAGAACTTCACGGTTCTTCTCGTGTAAGGAAAGTAGTGGATTGTCTTCTTCAGCACATTTTGGAGGATTGTTGGCAAGCTAGAAAGCTTGACTCCACCATCTACACTAATTCGAGCGTTAGGGTATACGTCTTGAATATCCTGTCTCTTCTTCTACTTCCCTAATAAGTGTGCTTGCAAATCGCCTCCACGGATGCCTAGCGCCTTTTCAATCATGCTTTTAGTGATGTTAATTGTCTGACCTTGACAGACAATGTGTCCCTCCTTCACGTTCACCTCTTGTACCAACCTGGTGAAGTTGGTGGGAGCATCCAAATTGGGATTTTGAAGAGCGAGTGAGGAGCTCCCATATGTCGTGATTTCAAGATCCAGGGAGGAGAGGCTCTCACATTGTGTTGCAGAGGGGGAGAAAAAAATTGTGTGAGGAGATCCTAGACTATGCAGAGGGGGAGGAAAGAGTATGTGAGGAGATTTCAACCTGTGCAAACATGTTTTGAAAGGTCGAGAGGGATAGAAGATGAAACAGTGAAGGAAATGGAATATTGGAGACCTAAGTTTGCAGTCCGAGTGCAAGGGAGAAAGAAACAATTGAGAGGGATAGAAGACAAAATAGTGAAGGGAATGGAATAGTGGAGGCTTATGTTTGTAGCCTTGACTGCAAGGGAGAAAGAAATGGTCAAGATGGATATAAGACAAAACAATGAGGGGAATGGAACTGTCAAGGTGAGAGACACGGCAATGGTTGGCCCAAGTTTTGATTAATTCAAGGTGTCAATACTACCTTGCATGAGTGATTAGAGGTGATCAAGCTTCATGATTTATGGTGGTGGTGACTAGTGGTGGCTGCTAAGTTTCCACACCGAGGCAGTGTCTGCCTTCATGATTACTAGCCATGTCTGTGGTGGCAGCAAAGATTCCATCGGGCTGGCAGTTAATTACTAGCTACCGCAATGGCCTGCAATTACTCACTTGCGAGTTACCACCACCAAGCTTGCATGATCAGTTGACTGCAGTTATTGACTGCAGTTAATTACGAGTCATCGGGCTTGCATGCTCAATAGAGTGCAATTAATTACTAAAACAGTGGCATTTGCTTCATGACTACCAGACATGGTTGTGGTGGGTAATTAATTGGCATTGTCATCGACATTGAGGTGGTAGCTGGGGTGGTGCCTAAGGCTCCACTGGGTTGGCAATTAATTACCAGCCACCACGATGACCTGCAATTAAAATGGCTCATGATTATTTCGATGGCACCCTGGGCAGCACCCTCCTTAAATTTTGATTAATTAAGGCGATGGTTTAAAATGGCTCATCATTATTTGGATGGCACACTAAGTAGCATGCTAATCTCTTTCCCTTTGGGCCTCTAGTGACTGCGGTGGCTCTAACTTTGATTAATATAAGGTCCATGGCATTTGGCTACTTTGCTCTCATCTGCCCCTACTCTGCTACTTTTCTCCACACACCCTGCTCCAGCTCTCTTCTACCCCTGCTCTACTTTTCTCCATGCTCCGACTATCACCCCTTGGTGCAACATGATCCCAATCTTGTTTGCCTTCTCATATAAGGTCATTGTGTTGCACTCGTTAGGACTTGAAATGCTCATTCTTGTGGCATCTCTTCGTTCCCTCGATTGATTCCCCCCACATTTCAATGACACCACCTTGGATGGCATGCACACCTCTAGCCTCCATATGGCTATGCTCTATGGATTCCCTGGAGACGCTAATGAAGGGGTAATGATTTTTAAAGAAGAATTCTCGCGTCTTGTTGGGGGGCATATTGTGAGTCTTGCATTTGTGCAATGTGCATGGTCTTCAGCCTCTACATCGTCTCCTCCACCAGCTCTCCAAAAGTTTGAATGTAGCAAGCTGGGCTAACCTCTGTGAGTATTAGCCAATTAGCAATACTAAGTTGTACAAATTCCTCTTACTATCAGCAATCGACAATACCGAGTTGTAGAAATATGAGACAAATATCCTCTTGCTCAACGAGGCTCATAACCACTCAACAAGGGCTAGATGTAATCTTTTGGCCTCTAAGGCTCTTAGAAATTACTGAGTTTTATAAGTATAATCTCTTTTGTTCAAATTTTGCTCCATGAGGTTATCAGTATAACTGTTGTTAATTTTTATATAAACCATTCAGTAATGGCTGAGTGGTTATCCTCGCTGGATGTGATATTTTGGCCTCTAAGGCTCTCAACAATTGCAAAGTTTTTATAAATGTAATCCCTTTTGTTCAATTTTTGCTCCATGAGGCTCTTAGTATAAATTGTTGTTACTTTTTATATAAATTATTATTGGATGTAGATGTAATCTCTTTTTCTCAATTTTAACTAGTAGATGAATTGTAGTTGATTATCTAGATGGCAACACCGGGCCTCCAGTTACTTGTGGCGGCTCAAATTTTGGTTTGAATGATTATCTGGATGGCACCACAGGGTCTCCAGTCACCGTAGTAGCTCAAAATATTTTTACCCTCATTTAGGAGTTATTAGAACAAGGACTAAAATAAGAGTAAAGTAGGACTACATTTTAGGACAAAAATTGTTCTAAAATAGCTCCAACAACCACCATGGTGGTTGCATGGAGATACATCTAGAAAAATACAATTAAACTTTTAAAAAATGCATCATACAATATCCAGGATGTCACTAGACAAATATGGCATGTCGATATGTCCCTTGCCCCTAGAGGGGACCCCTCAAGGGCCATATCGACAATTGCATTTTCCTTGGTTGCACAAGTAAAAACATGTTCCTTGGTGCACTAATATATAGCTCCAAGAAGTAGTGCCGTGGTTGTCATATATCTCCTTCTATTTGCCATTATTCTTTTGTTCATTATTGTCACCGTTTGCCAAAAATTTATTTCCTTTGTGTCTCTATTGCCTATCAATTTGAACAATTCAATCACTACAAAGATTTTTTGCCATCAAGAATTTGAACTTTTGCAATGGGAAAGAACATAATATTGACATGCTCAAGAAGGAAAGAAGGCCACAAAATGAGAAGTAAATGCAGGTTTGGCCAGTTGTATCCCCAAACAAAATGTAGCCTATAATCATATTGTTCCAAAAGACCTTAGTATTCTTGTCTTTACGTAGAGATCTAAGAATTTTTCGCTTTGCTTGAAGAGGTGAGATCATCTAACTGATTGAATCCATGATCAATATCAGTCGCTATGCAGACTGTCGAATGAATGGAAACACCAAAGTGAGGGAACAACATCACGCTCAGAGAACTCAATGGAGAAGTAAGGATGTCGAGGTGATTATGTGATCGCATAGAGAAAGCCTCAAAAGAGATGACGACCATGCAAACATCTTCATGCAATGTAAGCTTCCAAGGAGGACACATGGCTCAAGCTATCACATCTCCTCCTTTTTGTTCATGTGGTTAAAGAGTAAAATAGGTGACTCTATAACTCGAAGAACAACACACTGGTTAATAAGTAAAAATAGGTAACTCCATAACTCCAAGAACTAGCACGGTGGTTAATAAGTAAAAATAGGTAACTCCATAACTCCAAGAACTAGCACAGTGGTTGATCCAAAGAGACTACGCTATGCAAAGCAGGATAGAGCTGCACGATGTAGTCAAGCCAGACATTGCACTACGTGAGCTACCATGTGTTGAGCTCTGAGGTGTTTAGAATGATAGATTGCATCTCATTATTACGCCAGTGCGACATCATGATGTTGGGAAAATTTTCGACAAGAGTGCGGGTCTACCCCAAATTCAAAATCTCATCCTGAAGCACATCGCATCGCGGCCCCAAAATGGTCCCAAAAATAGTTCCGCAATTTGCTACACCCAAGCAAACAATGACCCAACACTATAATACAACCAGTTATGCACAACGAAGGTGGGTTTTTCTTTTTAGATGGACAAGGTGGATCGAGAAAAACATATTTGTATAGCTACTTGCTTGCTCATATACGAGCTAAATGATATGTTGCACTTGCTACAACATCATCACGCATAGCCTCCCTATTGCTAGCAAATGGGTGTACCACACATAGCAGGTTTAAGATACCCCTAAATTTGAGCAATACTTCAACATGCAAAATTCTAGTACATAGCGATCTTGTTGAGCTCTTGAGACAATGTAAACTTATCATTTGGGATGAAGCTCCAATGTCTCATAGTCATGCCTTTGAAGATTTGGATAGAACTTACAAGATCTTCTATATAACAATAAACAATTTGGAGGAAAAGCAATTCTTTTGGGGGTGACTTTCGACAAATATTGCCATTTGTTGAGAAGGGAAGGATGTTGATGCTACACTATGCAGATCTTACATATGGCAACCTATAGTGGCTCTAAAGTCAGTTGGCGATATGCAAATCACAATAGATCTCTCAAATGAATTTAAATAGTGGCTAATGGACATTGGAAATGGGATAAATTGTAATCATGATACTCCAACATGAAAATTACCACAACTGACATGATCATGAACAAATCAAGCTTAATCAACTTCATGCATTGGGTGTATTGGGATTTGAGAGTTGCTATGTCATATTCATCATATTTCTCTGATCATGGAATTCTTGCTCCTAGGAATAATGAAGTTGATGATATCAATGAATGTGCCCTACATGAAATGCTAGAGCCTAGGCGTCACAAAGCAATATTTCAGTGTATTAGACTCGATCCTAGAGACAGAAAACAAAATTCATTCCTTTACTCAACTGAGTTTGAAGCTAGGAGGTGGGTTACCTCTTAATCTTGAAAATTGGTGCACCTATAATGATGCTTCGCAACATAGATACAAAACATGGACTTTGTAATGGAACAAGCACAACAACACAATGCATCCATAGACGTGCACACAAATGCATTTCCTTAATTTAAAAAAAAAGTTACGGGTGCATCTATTTGCGCATCTACAGACCCACATCTATAAGCGCATCTATATAACAGATAGACGCACCTATAGACATGCTATTAGACGCTCTGTAGAAACAGAAAGACACACTTATAGATGCTCTGCAACTTTTTTTAAAAAAGAAGAATTTTATGTGGTTGAACAGAATGTTGTGTATGCTGTGTGGTTGCAGGAATCCCATTTCTACAGTGTGATGCAATTCAATTCTTATAGAAGCCAACTGCATTTTAACTAGCATGGTTGGTATTTTAATTAGCATGATTCCACGCACATCTATAGCCAACGATTACAATTCCGAATAACACATTACAACTCCAAAACATTTAGTTCACAAGGCATTCATTTTGATAGAACATTGCACAAGGAAATTGAATGCCAACAAAATAAAAGGAGTGTATATTAATTCCTAGCCCAAAAAGTACTTGTATATACATATAGCACAAAGCCAAGCCACCTGTAGCTTCAAGTATAAAAAATAAGAGGAGTGTATATACAAGAGCGGCACGAAGCCAAGCCAATGGCTTCAAGTACAAAAAAGAGTAGCTAGCACTAATTCTAGTACTACTTCTACAACTAATCTAAGTTATCCGCGTCCTCACTCCCTTCTTCATCACCTTCTCAGTTGCCTTCTTCGTCCTGAATATCCCCAGGGGCGTGTAAACGAGGAACAACATGTATTAATCTATGAAAAGTCAAATCTTTATTTACAATATTGACATTATTTCAGTACCTTTAAATACCTAGGGGGGCACTCTAGTAGCCTGGATATACTTCTGCTCAGTAGTTAACCCCTCATCATAGAAGTGCCTCCATGTATGTTCTCTACGATGTCCACGATGGTAGGTTGTCTCGACAGGAGTCGGATATCTGCCCATGATATCAAGCTGCAAGATGACACAATTTGCGGAGGGGTTAGTACAAAGAAAAAACCTCCTAATAAGCCACATAAACACAATATAATTTGAGATCGATACTTACAAATTGGGCCTCCCATGATTCAATACCCCCTGCTTCAAAATGCACGTTTCCATATTACTCCATTTGGATCCTTCATGCCTCCACGTGCTGCAGACTGGGTTCTGCCTTTTCTGCCTTCATTGCTTTCTTCCACTCACACTTATGAGGTGTGGGGCTGGCCCCTTGGTGGTTGACCTCCCTCTCTCTTGGCAATCCTAGCTAGTGCCTGCCTCTTAAGCAAAGATCTTTTATTGGCAAGTATAATGATGGTCTTTGACTTTGCCCATTTCTCTATGAACTCAACATTGGGGGGATTGGGATACGAGCATATAGCATTGATGGTATCATCAGCCAACCTTTTTTGCTGCTCTCTTTGTATGGAATAAAGCAATCTCTATAGTTGTTAGCAACTACAGAGCGCATGAAGGCCATGATGTCCTTCCCTCGTGCATCCATCATGATGACTCCTCTCTGAGTGATGTCATAGAAAATCGTACCATCACCCTCTACCACGTCTGCATCATCTGAATCCTCCCCGCCCCAACCATTACCTCCAAAGCATTGTGCCATGCATCCCCCAGAGCTCTCCCTGCTACTACACCTACTGCCCTATCGTGACGAGCTAGTACGTTGGGCACTCGTCTCTAGAGAAGGGACTCTTGACCACACGGGAGTACGCTGGCGGCTCTGTGAGGCAGAAGGGCCTCCTAATAGCGACAAGGGAGAAGGGACTCCAAACCGCCGCAAGGGAGAAGGAAGGGCTGATGATTGGGGAGGACTCCAAACCACAGGGGAGAAGGGACTCCTGATGATCAGGGAGAGAAGGTTGGTGGCAGCTTTGTCGCCTGTTGGGCTATCTTGACTACACAGGAGTAATCTCAGCTGATGTGGGTATGGGGTGGTTTGGAGTCTGTACTACCGACTCCTGGGGGTATTTTGGGTACTCATCATGTATGTGTATAACTCTTGAGGAGTGGAAGGGTGCCCCAAAATGTTATATAACTGCTGTAATACGGCATCTCGAAGATTAGGCGAGGCTCCTGAAGAGCTTCCTGGCCACATGATGAAATGCAAAAAAGAAGAGAAGAAGATTTCCATCATGCATGCCCTCTTTCCACAATGCATGCAATCCCGTGATTTCCATCATGCATGCAATCTCATGATTTCCATCACACATGCCCTCTTTCCATCATGCATTCAATCCCGTGATTTCCATCATGCATGCTCTCTTTCTTTATCCCGCCCTCATGATGCAGTCCAATTTCCCTCATGCAATCACTTATTTCCATCATTCATGCAATCACTTATTTCCTCATCGGCGAATGCTTAAGGCATTGAAAATTAGACTAAAACATGCATGCAAGGGAAAGGATAAAGGAAAGAGAGGGGAGGATGGGAGAATGGAAGGAGGAGGGAGAATGGAAGGAGAAGGGGGAATGGATTAACGAGAAGGGAGATGAAAAGGGAAAAGGGAAGGGGAAGGGTATTTCCATCATGCATGCCCTCTTTCTTTATCCCGCCCTGATGCTACAGTCCAATTTCCCTTATCCAATCACTTATTTCCATCATTCATGCAATCGCTTATTTCCTCACGAATGCTTATGGCATTGAAAATTCGACTTAAACATGCATGCAAGGGAAAGGAGAGAGGAAAGAGAAGGGAGGATGGGAGAATGAAAGGAGGAGGGAGAACAGAGGGAGAAGGGGGAAGGGGAAGGGGAAACTTGAAGGGGAAGGGTAAAAATGCATGTCGAAAAATGTCTATCAAAGCGCATCTATAGACGTGGCAAACAACACGTCTATAGGCGCGTCTACATTTTTTTCTATAATGGTTGATGCACTGTTAGATGCACTCCGACAAACACTTTTCAACAAAAAGTTAAAAACGGCATGCGCCCGACCCCAAAAAGAACAACAGTACCAAAAACATCCGTTCCCTGCATACGACAAAGGATGAATCTAAAGAGAACAACTTCCAGAGAAGACCAACTGAAAGAGAATTACCTTGGATACAGGTATGGAAGCTTCTTATCTTTCTTCAAAGCTTCCTCTCCTTCTTCTCTTGTGGCTTCCTTGTTCACCCTCTTCTCTTCAATGCTTGGGGATGAGTGTGTATGCCCAGAGATGAGTGTGGGTGCCTACAGCTGCACGTGTGTATGCTTGGAGACCTGTGTATTGAAAGGAAAGCAAGTGAGGCAAAGTGAGGAAATGAGCAAAATGTAGGTTTAAAAACCAGTCCGCATGTCCACACTGTGTTTTAGATGCGCTTATAGACGCATTCCACAGTACAAACATGCCTATAGATGCGCTTTTAGATGCGATACAGTACTCAAGGAAGAACACATTTTTTGGGTTGTTTATCTGTAGGATGTCTTCATCTTCAACAAGTACCTCCAGTGAGGATGAATCCCTCTATATCCACCATCGAGAAATGTGGTTGGAGCAAAAAATCAAATGCATGTGTGATCGATGTCGAGGAAACATGTATCGTGCATGTAGAATTACACTCAATTACATCTCAAAGTATGGAGAATGGGATGCGACCATATCCCAGGTAAGTGTTAAAGCATTGAGGTTGATTGAGATACCTATTGGTGTTCATGTGTTTGATATATGATCCTTTTTTAATTTGATACAGGATGCAGTGCCATACCCGCATATGTTTCCCTATGATCGTTGTGAGAAGGTGAAGCATTGGCGATATGAGGTAGGACCTTCAGGAGGGACCGTTATGGATGCATGGATTGATGGTGATAGTAGCCCTCCACCATTACCTCATGAGGCCATGGAGGAGGAGGTGTTTGATGATATGGTGCGGGATTTATTTGTCCATTAGTCCTCAAGTAGGGATGATAACATGGAGTAGCAGGATCTTTTTACTGCAGCATCGACACCACTATTTGAGGGGTGCACATTCTCTATTCTACGTGCCTCCCTTGAGTTACTAAACTTTCAGACCATCTATGGATGGGGCAATGCAAGTTTGAATGCATTACTCAAGTAAGCTTTAAAGTCTATTTTGCAAACATGGTGAATTATACTAGTGGGTCAATTACTAGAATACTTTTTCTCATTTATGGTCTTCAGTGCAGGCTATTGTGTAAAATGCTTCCAAGGAAGAATAAATTACCGACCTCAAGAGATATGGCAAGGCAACATGTGACCTCTCTTGGAGGATTGGATTACAAGCGCATCCATGCGTGTGTCAATGATTACATTCTATTTCGTGGACCACATAAGGAGGCAAGAAAGTGTCCTACTTGTGGAGATGCAAGATATAGAGCAGATCTCAAAACTTTGGATGTGCCTCGTAAGGTTCTACGACATTTTTTCATAATCCCTCGTATCCAACATATGTTTAAGTACAAATCCATTGCAGAGCTCATGTCATAGCATTCTTTCCACCATTGATCAATCGATGGCAAGTGGAGAACTCCCGCAGACACTCCTGCATGGAAGCATATTGAAGAAACATGGCCAAGCTTCAAGGAAGAACCTAGGAACTTGAGACTTGGATTGGGTATGGACTGTTCTGTTATCCCTTCTAATTCTAGGGAAACATAAAGTCAAAAATACTAATGTTTATCTGGAGCCTTTGATTGATGAGCTGGAGGTACTTTGGAGAGGTATCGAGGTGCAGTGACATGGGCAGGCCTCCCGCATCAACGAGACTTCAACTGCAAAGCAGTCTTGATGTGGACGATGCATGACTTCCCAGGCTATGGAGAGTGTTCAGGTAAGCATTGAACTTTTATTATGAGTAGGCAATCGATGTGGCACCCTAAGCCCACCTTGCTTACGCAATTATGTCTATTGTTTAGGTCTCACTACATCGGGTTACCATGCATGTCCTGTTTGTGGTCCTTCGCTAGTTGCGTCACAGGCGGACACGTTGAATAAGGTCATCTATGAGAATCAACATCGAGTTCTACCACCTGATCATCCTAGATATGCCGCCCCTTGGAATGAAGTCCCTCCACACTCACTCACTATAGGAGATTGGATGAGAATTTGGGATGGTTCCACAACTCCACCACTTGGCATGAGCTGGTAAGGGTTTGTAACTATTGTCTGCTATATTGAATATTGGAAATAAAGATTGCACGCTAACACCATCTTTTGTTTAGATACTCCATCTTTAATCAGCTACCATATTGGTCCCACCTCAAGATCAATCACCTGCTTGATCCCATGCATATCTTCAAGAATGTGGCGTCTACCATTTGGGAACATTTAAATGGGACACGATATTCTATAGGCATAAGGGAGAATCTACGCACCACAGGAAGGATGCGTGAATCTTGGCCACAAGAGAGGCCAAATGGGCGTGTCTTTTTACCCCGTGCCCCATGGAAGTTACCAAAGCTAGAGATGGTGGCGGTGAAGCAAGCTATCACTACAATTTGTACTCCCACTGGATGCATGAGGTGTTTGAAGGGGGCTTTCACAAAGAGCAAGAAAAGAGGTGTAGAGCAATTATATGGATTGAATCTCATGATTGGCACAAGATGCCCCAAGTAAGTATGACTTAGCATAATCTCTTTTTCCTTCCAGATTTGTGAGTGTAGAAGTAACTAATCAACCATCGCTCATGTGTTCAGTTCATACTACCTACTAGCATTTCTCGTAGTATATCGAAGGACGTGAAGGATTGTATTTACAAGATGGGCAAGCTTGTGAGGTACTTTACACTATACAAAATGTGAAGCGTATCAATGCTCCACACAAGGTTTTTATATTGCTAATATGGTGCACTTTTTTCTTTCTAGGTATGTGAGCTCAAAGAAAATAGATCCCACCATGCTTGAGGATGCGAGGATGCTTGAGTTATGTCAGTGGGGGTGGTTTGTTTAGTGGAGAAGACCTTTCCACATTCTATTCTCACAAGCCAACTACATCTCATCGTGCATTTTGTGGATGAGATTGCTATATACAGCACTATACATGCACGACGGTTGTTCTTCCTCGAGCGCTTAATGAAGATCTTGAAGGATTTCGTGAGGCAAAATGCAAGGCCCGAAGGTAGCATGGCCGAGGGTTGGTTGATACAAGAATCACTTGTATATATTCTGAGTTTCTTGTTGATGTGGATAGCTCTCTCCCACGACTATGGAGAGATGATGAAGACCTAAGGATGACCTCTGTTGTGCCTCAAGGGAAAGGATGGAGCAAAGTAATGGACACTGAGTTGCTTAATAATATCAACCTTTATTGCATGCTTAATAGTGATGTGATGAAAAGATGGGTGACAAGATACGAGGATGCAAAGGCAAGAAGACAAGGAGAAAGAGCCCTCTTTCGAACACACCATGGATCTCGTGTGCCATACCCTTAGCATCTAAGAGCACTTCCAAAGGATATTCATGTGGATTGGCTACTTGACGAAATGAAGAGAGCAGAGAGAGACGAGGGGATGCATATCACAATAGAAGAATGGGAGTATACTAGAGGATGCATGCAAAAGGTTGATATATAGAATATTATGCATAAGTTAGAAGCTTTCAACAATTTAGATTTCTTATCAATTGATTTTGTCTTGGTGTAGTGTACTATGTTCAATGCTATATGGTGTGAGGGCAAGCATTTTTGGACACAACGGATTGATAAGAGAAACACACAAGATTGTGGCATCACTGCTAGCTTTGAGGGAGCCAATGGAGCCATGGATGATTATTGTGGCATAATCTAAGATATTATTAAGCTTGACTTTCAACGCTTCTTTGTGTATATTTTGGATGTTAAGTAGTTTAAGGACGTGGTGGAAAGAGACCCTAATGCAACAATCAAACGCCATGCAAGTGGCTTTGTAACTATCGAATCCACAAAGTTTTGACAAAGCAACGACACACTAGTACTACCGCAACCATGTGAACAGGTACTGTATACATATATAAAAATACTCACTTTTTAATATTTGATACCTTCGATGCAAGGAAAATAACATGATTGTATTTGTGTTTGAATTAGATTGTCTATCAACCAATGGTGGATAATAATAGGTGGTGGCATGTCATACCTATTACGTCACATTTCAAAGTGATGTATAGTACATTTACTTGAAAGATAATCATGACCATGAAGGTGATGATGATCGTGATATAAGAGAGGAGCCTTGATCATGAGATAAGAGATACAGATATTTAAGCCATTACCCATAAGGACGAGCCTACCATTGGTGATGTTGATTTCGATGAGCACAGTAGCACAAGTAGTAGTGGGCTGAATGTATAATTTATAGGTCTCAACATTGGTCAGTGGATTTTGAAGTAGATAGTTTGGCAAGGGTTGATCTCATTGAGAATGAGATCAAACCGTAGCCCATCATCAATATATTGGCAAAACTATTTTATATATAATCTCATTCTCCTCACCTCACTTAATTTTTGTATATGTGGATTTGCCAAAAAGCATTGATATTTTTATTAAAATTATGTGCTTTGGTAATCATGGACAATGTTGGAAAGCAATGATGCACATTTATCAGCCTGCATCAAAATTTTACTCTCTGTATTCTCTACTGTGCGTTTATAAAACACGTCTAAATACACATCTAAAAGACAGTGTAGATACACTAATAGACGCGTTTGTATTTTCATTAATTCTATCTGCGCCTATAGACGCGCTTGCTATTCTGTGCGTCTATCAGACGCGTCTATAGTTGCTTTGTCTTGTTGTGAAGTTTGATATGCAAGCAATTCCATTAAAAAGTAATAGAAGTAGAAATTATCACTAGTAAGGAGTGCCGGTTTTTATTCCAAGAATAAATTTCATTGTCACACAGACTCAACTTCCATTTACCACTACTTTTTCAAGTATATAACTTTTTCATGAATATTTTTAGATTTCTTTATTCTTATTTATATACCTTCATTGTTTACAGCACCACCTTTATGGTCATCACTTGATCTGCCTATAAATATGGGTAAAATTTCCTTGCTTTTGAAAATATCTAATCTGATAATCCACTCACTTCTTCTCATTTACAGTTGTTAATATTGCATATCAATATATCAAATTAAACATTTTACAAATACATGTTTTCATATTGTGAATTTATTGAATTGAGGCATTTACCATTCCAAACAAGAACAAAACATTGTACAGGCTTCTTTTCAAACTATCTCGATAGCAAAATAGATATTATTCAAACTATTTCTTTGTATTTTAAAAAATAAATAAATTATGTTCTTTAATAATAAAGTCATGTATTTTACATACAAATGTCATCTACATCTCGGAGCCGCCGTGCAAGTTAAGTACTAGTATACACACACACTAATGCGAATTTCCAATGGGGGACAGACTAGTAGCCAATTGCACATTTTAACGGGGGACCTTTGATGGGAGGCCCAAAACTTTAAGTAAGAAAAAGGCCGTCCCCAAAAATTAGAAAGTGAGGCGAAATTAGGGCTTTGCTGAGGTTTGCTCCACGTAATAAGACGCTTACGTGCGTCGACCACATGCTCATGCAACCTTTTCTCTTTCCAACTCGTGCTCTCATGTCCAACAAAAACCCGCAGAGCCATCGAGCTAGTTAAAAGAGCGCGCCAGCTAAGGAGAGAGCGACACACACACACACACAGAGGTTGGAAGAGCGAGGAAGAGACAAGAGTCTGAGAAAATAGCTAACCCCGAGCGCAAGAGCGAGCGAGAGAGAAGTTGGAAGAGCGACGAAGAGACAAGAGTCTGAGAAAACAGCTAACCCCCAGAGCGAGAGCGAGAGAGAGAGAAAAGGTTGCATGAGACGGAGTGGAGAGACAACAAGAGAACAGCTAGCCATCGAGAGAGAGAGAGAGAGAGAGAGACCCATTACCATCTCGGGCGTCTCTAGTCTAGTAATGGCTCCCCCTGTCTCCCACACTGAACATCACTTCACCTCCGGTGACCTCGTTCGTGACACCATCATCGGCATGTCCGACGGCCTCACAGTCCCTTTCGCTCTTGCGGCAGGCCTCTCGGGCGCCAATGCTTCCTCCTCCATAATCGTTACCGCAGGCCTAGCGGAGGTGGCAGCTGGTGCCATCGCCATGGGTCTTGGCGGGTTGGTATATCAACTTTTACCTCTCGAATCCCAGAAAAGTTTTAATTTAGAGTCTGTAGGGATTTTGCCTTTAGTTTATTGCAAGTAGCATGATATGTTTGAACATAGAAGAGACAGCAGGGAGGAACGGTCATATTACGTAAGAGATGTTCAATACCCAAAAAACCTTTTTAAGTGTAACGGAACTAGAACTTCTGCGCTTGTAGTTACCTAACCAATCAGTTAACAGATGCAACGGAATGCGCAAGGTTGAGCACAACTAGTACTACATGCGATGACCGCCCCGACTTGGTAGTTTACCAGACCATCCAGGCATCTTCAAGGAACCATTCCCAATTTAAAGCTATTACCTTTCTCGAAGCTCTCCCGTAAACAGGACTCATGTAGCTAGTAAGCAGGATTGTTATGCTGCACCTCTCCTGGACATGGCGAACGGTCGTTTTTGTGGTGGCTACATCAACTGACAGTGCACTACTCATTTGGTGGACTCTTCCTGTAGTTTTATGAATACTCATATGAATATACCACCCCCATCGTTTTGAGACTAAATGCTGTGAACCTTATAACTGCTTCAAAGGCTTTTAAATCAAATTCCTCCATCTTCATATTTGTTGGAGATTAGCTCGAGTACATATATCCCAGACTATGTTGAGGAGGGAGCTATCATGGCATATTGCAAGACTGTCAAGCTTTCTCTCTAAGGAGTCTTCAAGTCCTCTCTTCTATACCTCACTGAGAATTTGCCTTTTTTACCTCTACAAGTTCGAACAGCATTCAACTATTTATCCTGATTTTTAAAGATAACGTTAAGTTTTCTCCATTGCTTGGATAAATTTGGAACCGTGTATCAAGTTTTCTCCTCCTTTAACCAAAGACCCACTATAATCTTGAGTGTGATAAGTAACGTGACTCTCTTGGAACAGAAGGAAGCCGACAAAGGGGAGCCATTATTTTTAAGGAGGTAAGGTAAGTCCATGTTTAGTCCTTAAGAATGGCTCTTTGACAGATCAACCTGCAGCTTTGAACCATTATAGGAGTGTGAATAAGAGATCTAGAAGACTGCGATCTAATAGGAACCAATCTTTCACTGAGGCGGCAACAACTCTATCCAGAACAACGTAGCAATGTCTAACCTTTGAGCTAGCCAGGTGACCATCGATGTGATGAGAGAGCTCTAGGAAACAAACCAAGGATCTCCTTTCTCCCTTATGGGGATGCTCAGCACAAAGAAAGTCTCAACCAATCCCAAATGGAAAGCCTCTTTTACCTGGCTTAAGGATGGGGATTGTATTTCCTTCTTTCATTCATACATGAGAGAGAGAGATTTTATTCCTGATTTTTGCTCTCTTTTGTTTCTTGGTATGTTTGTTTATTTTTGCTTAGTCACCTTCTTGGTTTCTTGTTATCTTTCCCTTTTGTTTAATTGATGTATTTTAGTAAGCATGGGATATATTCTAGTCTTACAAAGGTATATACGAATGAGGATTGTAATTCCTATTGATCATGGGGAGATCATGGGGAACCTTCAAGTAGTTCCAATTTGTTATATTTTTTGAATTGCAGGTTACTGATCCCCTTGTCACTGTTGATTCTGAGCTTTCCTCCCTTGCATGTTCTCCTCCAAGCTCCATTGTCACCTCCTTATCCTTCTCCTTGCTTGTCCTCCACACACTGCCATCATTTACAACTTACCTATTTAACAACGGGCCTGTTCACTCCACCTACCTTTGCCACCTTTTAACTTTCAAAGACAACCAAACAAAGGCATCACTCCACCATCACAATGCTCAATCTTTTGATTGAGTGCCCGTGCCCAAGACTTAGTTGCCTGAACCTAACAAAAAGCTTTTAATTGTTTGGGAGGTAGCTGCACTATAGAGCTTCTGGACACCATCTGAAATTTAAAATGGCCTTAGACTTTAAGCTTTGAAGTATGCAAATGTAACTTGGGCCTTTAGCATCTTGTGAGGTCTACAAGCACGATATATTATGAGGAAATTTGTAAGTAAATAGTCTAAAGCATTGTGAGGTTACAAACTGCATAAAATTTTAGTTGTCTAAGTAGAAAATAAAAAACGATGTGTGGATACCCTCAGGAACCATAGGATAGGTCAAGCTCTTCCATGTATTGCGAATTTGATGCAATGGATATGTAAGTTCTCCCAAGCTTTGCTAAGAAAGTAACATATTTGATGACTAGTAAATCCATTGTGATCAAAGCCTCTCTGAGGCATTGTTAAGGAACGGGAATGTGGGTGACAGAACAGGAACGTTCCGGGAAGAGGGAACGGGGGAACGGGAACTGGAACGCCATGTCATCATATGACATAAAACTATGTTAGAAAATGAAAGAAACTAGCATTTTACAGCTTTAAAATTTCTATATAACCTCTAAAATATCCATTTGAAACTTTCAAAAAAAAAAAAGGGTACGTTCCGGGGCCACTCTGGTTCCGCCGGCTTGTTTTCTGGAACAACGTTCCAGATGTTCCAGATGTTCCGGATATTGGAACGCTGTTCCCTGGTAACTAACCTTCCTCCACTTTGAAATTCAGTGACTAGAAATTGATATCGCCTTGCTAGTTTCAAGCTTGCATTCGATGAATGTATCATCTTGATTGTGGCTCACGTCTATGCTATACTAGTACTATGGGAATATTACAATAATATCTAACTGTAGCTAGGTTAGTCCAGTCGTGTTCATGTTCGGGTTTCCTATATATAATATACTTTGTACTCTTCATACTTTTTGAATGAACTAGTTGTGCTCCTCTCATTTGTGTGAGCATACTTCCATCTCTCTCGCATTGGACCCAACATTTGGTATAAGAGCCATCGCTCCCACCTGTGTCTTGCTCCATCACCCGAACACTATGCCTCGTCCGTTTAGTTGGTAGCTTCGTTACCATTCTTGTGGACATTCATGATAGTCTTTTGCCTCCACTTCTTCAGCTCATTTGCTTCCTCATGTTTGCTTGTGGCATTCCATTTTTGACTTAGCTGAGCCCATTTGTGTGTGCACCAGTGAAACCTTGCTGTTTGTAGTAGGGAGACACTCTCTCTCCTGCTAACTGCTAACTAACCTGAGAGAATAATGCACTCAAACACAATTGGAGCTGAGTGAGTTTGAATATCTGAGGAAGGATTATAAGGGGCCTCCGAAGAGGAAAGAACAATTGAATAAATGTCTACTCAATAGGACTACTAACTGAAAGAATAAGTACTGTATTAAGGGACTAAATCCTCACTACAAAAGGATGGGAAAATAATGTATGGAGGGGAAGATCCATCACTGCAGATCTATGATCTGAGGGCTGCTCTGATGCAGATCCCTTACTAATGCTGTCCGGACGGAACCGCACCTATAGATAAGCCTGTAGAAGGCAGCCTAGGAGGGGAGCTGATCTGCTGCCACCCTATTCCTAGCTTGACCCACCTCGAACCCTGCTACTGAGTGAAGACTGCTACCCTGGAATGGCCCTGAAAGTGGATAAGAAATGAGGCCAAGGGGGCTACCATTTAGGCCCCCTTGGGCCCTAGAAACTGTCTTACCATGCTAGATCTGCATCTACCATATCCCTGGCTTGGCGACCTGTCCCGACCTGGTGCTGCAGTCCGTCGACTGCCACATGGCAGATTTCCACTTGGCTACTGATGTGGCATGGCTTCATGGCTGAGCTGACATGGCTGCAGGTGCTGATGTGGTTGTTGACTTGCCGCATTGATGTGGCTGTTGATGCATCTCTGCTGACATGGCAGCCAAGCATGCCATGGGTTATGGATGCTCGTGACATCCCCTTCTATTGAAATTAGAACTGGGGTATGAACAAAGCCTCCATACATGTTGAAAGGAGGTGGCTGACTTTGGTATACCGGGCTCATGAATCCGGATCTGATGGAACTGAATCTCAAGCTCCTCCATCTTTTGGCTGAGATGATAAGGATGCTTGCTAGGGGGTGATGATCCAGAAAGAGGCACAATGGTAGGGACAGAGGGAGTCTCATGGTGAGGAAAATATCCTGGTCCTACTGTAGTAATACTTCCTGCTGGGGGTGGTGGTACTGGTCTAGTTGGCGTAGACCACGTATACTTCACCTCCTTGATGGATCTCTTGAGCCCTTTGAATTGCTGAAATCATTACGCCAAGAAATGAATTTACCCCCATGGCCTGGGATTTTGTAGGTCCAAGCCCTGGTTCTGAAGTCTAACTTCAAATTGGTGCCACCATCGTGCTCCCAAGATGATATCCACTGCCTGAGTTGGTGCCACCTGGAGTGGCCGGCTGTCCACCAGCCCTGAGATCTTCAGAGTGGCTGAAGTAACCTCCATGTTGTTCTCTGTCTGCTGTCCCAGAAATGTGCCATGCAACGGCTTCCGTCAGTGTAAGAGTCAATTGGGCCTACTTGGCGGCTTTGGTGGAAATTATGTCCTTTGAATTCCCCTAAATTTGCAAGGATGAGGACCTTTTATTAGATATCAATGCTCCACTCTCGTGTAACTACACAGAAACCAGCTAACTCTACTTATAAGCCCCCCATATGAGGAGAAGGCATTTGAGTAGCTCGGTAATCCGGTAGGTTTTGGTTTGGACACCAGATGGGGGCCATGTGTGGCCTGATGGCTGGACGGCTTCAGATAGAGTTGGCACACTGCCAACTAGGCTACATGCAAGTGCGGGAAGGCATCCCATGACTGACCGCACTGAGGGTAGACAGAGCGTTTCCCGGAGTAGTCAACTCACGGGTTGCGGGCCCGTTTGGAGCTCCAGATGATCCCGGATGGCTCTGGGCCAAACGTGAACCGTAGGTAAGTTGCTCTATTTTGCGCCACAATTCTATCGCATGGTGAGTGGCCTATTTCGGGACCAACCCTTAGTCGGCCGTTTTGGGCGGACTGGGTCGGTCGCCCAATTGGGTCTAATTGACTACGAGTGGTGGCTATATAAGAGCAAGCCCGTGAAGCCCATCATCATCACTGGCTATAGCAACCCTGATTCCTTAGCATCCAGCCTCCGTCCTCTACTGTTTCCAGCACGCCATCGAAGCTTCTCACACAGGAGCGCACGACTGGGAGGCAGCGCCATCTATTGTATTAGTTTTACAGTAATCAAATTTTTTATTCTCCATACTATCTGCTTTTCTCTCTTGCATACGAGATCCTATTATCTGTTGAGCACAAACGTATTGTTTTCTTACATGGTATCAGAGCTTGGGCTCTAGCAAGAAGATTTGGTAGTGTGTTTCTGTTTGCGAGCAGATTATGAGAGATGGCCCAACCCGCAAGACTGCGAATCCCACCGTTCGGCGAAAGCGGAAAGTTGGACGGCACTAACTATCCACTCTGGAAGTTCAAGATGAAGGCCATCCTAAGCGCATACGAGCTTTGGGATACTGCTACTGGGGTGGACGTGAAGCCGGTTGCGAGACCGGATCCAGCCAATGCAGGACAACAGATAGTACCAACTGCGGATGAGATTCTCACGTGGACAAGAAGAAATGCAGATGCGTTGTATTCTATTGTCTACAATGTAAGTGATTCTGTCATGGCGTTAATTCAACATGTCACCACAGCGGAGGAGGCATGGACGGTCTTGAAAAATCAGTACGAGACCACGAATTAGACGCGGATTCAGAATCTGGAGAATCAACTCGCGAACGAGAAACTGTTTGAGTCTGAAGCAGCATAGAAGTTCATCACTTGGGTGAAGGATCTGTGCGATCAAATGACTGCGATTGGCATCACAATCACCAGCGAGAATCTAGCACGAAGGTGCATACGGATTCTCCCACCAAAGTATGACGGTCTTGTTACGACGCTGAATACGCAGAACACAAATCCGCCCCTCAACTTTGAGGATTTCAGTGCAATGCTTCTGGAGGAGGAGATGCGTCAAAAGACGAGGACTGGAGAAGATTCTGTTAGAATTATAGATATAATTCAGCAGTGACCAATGTAATATAATAAGCTAGTTAAGATTCTGTTAGAATTATAGATATAATTCAGCAGTGACCAATGTAATATAATAACCTAGTTAGGGGCACTTTTTTCTCTTTAAGAGGTTTTTCCCCCTAACCGCAGTTAGTTCACTAACTATGGTTAGTGACTACTAAGGTTTTGTCACTAGGACAAAACCTTATCTTTCTCTCATTGTGTTGTACTCTCACACTCTTCTATTGCAACTAAGCTTTCAGCTTCCAAGCTTCCAGCTCTTACTCTCTCTTGCTCTCTCTCACTCACCATCTTCTCACATTTGGTATCAGAGCGGGTTCAAGAGCTCCGTGCTCCCTGCTCCCTTCAACTCCTACTCTTTGCCTCCAGCTCCAATCTCCCCGTCTAGCTCCAGCTTCAGCCTGCATCATCTCGTCCGTACAGTCCGTACGACTGTACGGAATCCCGCCGTACAGCTCCCGTACAACGCCGTACAGCGTCCGTACAGATTCGCCATACAGCTCGTCATAGTTGATTGTACATGTGCCGTTGCTTCCATACTTGCCGTACCAGATCATACGTACCGTACCGTACCAGATCATACGTGCAGTCGCTGCTTCCGTACTTACCGTACCAGACCACACGTGCAATCGTTGCTTTCGTACTTACCGTACCAGTCGTACCTTTCGTAGATCTGCGTGCAGATCTTCAGTACCACACGTGTGGCAACAATCTGTTCATCCGTACAATCTGTACTTGCAGATCTGTATCTGCAGATCTGCACGAGGTTTCCTTCATCTGCAGGTGTTCTTTGGCAGGCACATCTTGCAGAAAACCATAGTTTGGCTCAGTTTTTTGGGAGTACATTTGGGGCATTTTCTATGTTGCAGACATTGCAATCATTGTGTAGTTTCGGAGCTACTTCTGGAGCAAAAATTGCAGATTTTGTCTAAAATTTGGGGCTTTCGCAGACAAATCTGCAGATCTAGTCTGAAATTTGGGGCTTTTGTTCAGAAATTGCAGATTTGGGGCTTTTAGTAATTTTGCCCCTTTCTGGTTGCAATTTCAAGCCACAAATTGGGGCTTTTGTGTTGGGAGATCATTTTTTGGAGTATTCAGTTCATACTGCCTTTCTTGGAGTGTTTGAAGCACTTTTGGCAGATTTTGGAGAGTTTTTGATGCTTGGACAGATTTCTGACAGTGCAAGTACAGAAATCTAAGTTGCATTTACAGCCCGTGCTTGGCTGTGTTTTTTGGGAGTTGTGCATTTCATTCCCAGTAAGGGAATTCAGTTTTGTATCTGCTTCAATCTTTTTCTCAGATATGGCCCATCAAAATCAGAATGAGTTCCAGTTCGGTGGTCTTTCACAAGAAGACAAGTTGGATGGTACCAACTACTCCCTCTGGAGTTTCATGGTACGTAATATTCTGATTTCTCGAAATTTATGGGATTATGTCAATGGGGATGAGATCCGACCAGCAGATATTGCACCTGCTACCCCTCCTCAGCAAGGAGGTGGAAGAGGTCATGCACAGGGTGCAGCTGTAGGACAAGTTGTTGGTGCAGCTACAGTCACTACTCCAGAGCAGAAGAGATGGGATTCACGGGATGCCTTAGCTTTGTCATGCATCTCTCTTTCAGTGAAAAGATTTATCATTCCGAATATCCGGTCGTGTAAGACCTCCAGGGCAGCGTGGGATATTTTGGAAAGCATGTATGCAGCTCGGAATGATGCAAGGGTATCTTTCTTGAAAAGAGAGTTGAGTAATACACATATGGAAGAGGGTGACTCCATGTCAGTCCACCTCACAAAGCTACAGGATCTCAGAGAGCAATTGTTAAACATAGATGAAATTAATCTGATTCAGAGATGATTACAACCACTCTATATTCTCTTCCTGAGTCTTATCTCAGCTTTCACACTTCGCTGAACTTATCATTGAGGGGGGGTGCAAATCCTCTCACTTTTCATGAGTTGATAGGACTTCTACTTCAGGAAGAGCAAACCAGGAAAAATTTGGCTTCACGTGCAGGTGAACAAGCCATGCTGTCAAAGTTTAAATAAAAAACAAAGGGACAGGCAAAGACATCAGTAAATCAGCCTTCCAGTGGGTCAGGACAGCCTTCACAAAAGGCTAAAAATGATGCAAGTAAGCCCAAGAAGAAGGGTTTTTGTCACTACTGCAAAAAACCAGGTCATCACATAGCAGAATGCAGGAAAAGGCTTGCAAAAGAAAAGAAAAACAGCTCAGGTATGGCTGTTTCAGATTCAGCTCCTCATGCATCTGACAGTGGGGATGCTGCAGCCAACTTTGTTGGACAGGATTATGCCTTTTTATCTTGCATTTCAGATTCTAGGTTGGCTGTTCCAAATGCTCGGGATAGTACAGCCACTTGCAGTGATGATACATATGCATTTTTGACTTGCAGCTATGACTCTTCTATAGATGCATCTGCTTTCAGTGTTAATGAAACACTGAACACATGGTATTTTGACAGCGGTGCATCCAAGCACATCACTTCTAGGAAGTGTCCTTTTACTTCCTTGCATCCACCTCCCGTTGGTAAGAAAGTCACTTGTGCCAACAACTCATCATATTCAGTACGTGGCACAGGAGAGGTTGAGCTCACTGCCATTGATGGTTCAATTTTCAAACTTTCAGATGTCTTATATGTGCCTGGCATAACCAAAAATCTCCTTTCAATGTCCACTCTCAACAGAGGGGGCATTAGGAAAAAAGGGAGCTCATTTTGGGGCCTTTTAGAAGAGAGAGAAAATAAGCTCTCAACCAATCAGGAGTGGGCCAACGTAACGTTGAAAATTCAACAAAAGAAGATGAAAATAAGAAAAAGAAATAGTACTATATGTTCGTAGAAGCATGTCACATTAATGAGGTGATCTGATTTGAATCTTTAAAAAATTTATTTTCTGTGCAGAATTTGGTGATTCTGACACCGCAGACGCATCCGGAACGGCCCAAAACACCAAGAACGGCACTGGAAACGCTGGAATCGGACATCCGGAGGCCCGGAAAAGGCCGAAAAACGCGATTTGCAGCAAAATGCGATTTGGCACTTTTGAATTTTTCGGCCTTTTTTGGCCGTTTTCGGGCCTCGGGATGTCCGATTCCAGCGTTTCCAGTGCCGTTCTTGGGGTTTTGGGCCGTTCCGGACGCGTCTGCGGTGTCAGAATCACCAAATTCTGCACAGAAAAGTGTTGCTCTTATATGAACATTGAATGTAAAGCATGTGCAAGAATATATTTATTCCTTTTCACACTGACATTTCTCATGCAAGTATTTATATTTTCTTGCTTTTGTAGAGAGAGAAAAGAGAAAATAGTGAATTTCTTACAGGGCCCCAAAATAAGCTCCCTTTTTTCCTAATGATTTCAGGTCATCTTTGAGGATGACAAATGTGCTGTCCGAGACAAGGAAGCTGACTATGCCTTAAAGTTATCTGGTACTCTGCTGCGTGGGCTTTTTCAGCTTGATATTTTTGAGAAAAGAGCAGCCCATGCTCTTGCAGTTTCTACCCCTACAGCTGCCATGCAAAATGCAGAATTATGGCATGCCAGATATGGCCACATGCATTACAACAGCTTGATGACACTTCAGAAGTTTTCAATGGTTGATGCATTGCCACCTCTTGAGATACCTCCTCCACATGCCTGTGAAGGGTGCATTTTGGGTAAGATGCATAGATTCCCCTTCAAGAAGGATGGTTCAGTTAAAGCTGTCCGCAAATTACAGCTTATACACAGTGATGTCTGTGGTCCCATGAGGACTCCATCGTTGGGTGGTCATCTCTACTTCGTTACATTTATTGATGACTACTCCAATTTTACTTGGGTTTATGGGCTGAAAAAGAAATCTGAAGTGTTCACGATGTTTAAACACTTTTCAGCCATGGTTGAAAATGAAACCGGATTCAAGATACAGACATTGCGCACGGATAGAGGTGGGGAGTATCTATCTGCAGAATTTGATGCTTTTCTCAAAGGCAAGGGTATTGTGCATCAGCTCACAGTCAGGCTGACCCCTCAGCAAAATGGCAAAGCTGAGAGGAAAAATAGAACCCTCATGGAGATGGACACATGTATGCTGAAAAGAAAACACATGCCTCATAAATTTTGGCTAGAGGGTTTGATGTGTGCCAATTACATTTTGAATTGGGCTCCCACTAAGGCTTTAAAAACAAAAACTCCTTATGAGGTCTGGAATGACAGGAAGCCTTCAGTGGATCACTTCCGAGTCTTTGGATGCCTTGCTTATGCACATGTGCCAGTTGAATTTAGGCACAAGTTGTCAGATAAAGCCATCAAATGCATATTTGTTGGATACAGTGCAGAAAGCAAGGGGTACCGTCTCTACAATCCTGCTACACGCAAGATCATAGTAAGTAGAGATGTGATATTTTCTGAAAATTCAGCTCACACTCAGGCTGAATTTCAAATGCCTTCGTCTTCAGAGGATGTCTTTGAGAGGTTGCTACCCATTGCCTTGGGTTCCCCTGCTGATTTTTCTGATGCAAATCAGAATTTACAGCAACCTCCAGATGCTTCAGTTCCGCCACAGGATGTCTTGCCCCCTCCACAGGCAGTTGAACAGGTGGTGCAGCAAGAAATTGCAGACATACATGCAGCAAAAATAGTCCCAAACTGGCTGTTACAGACTCTCAAGGAGAGTAAACTTGATGCTCCGTTATCTGACAGGACTCGTAGTGCAGCAAGGCACATGGAAGGTGCTAATTCAGTGGAATCAGCATATGCAGGTACTCTCCTTGATGAGGAGGAGCCTGCCACATTTGAAGAGGCAAAGGATAATGTGCATTGGATGAATGCCATGCACGATGAGTTGCAGTCCATTGCAAAAAATCAGACTTGGGATGTTGTGGACTTGCCACAGGGTAAACATGCCATTGGCACACGATGGGTTTTCAAGGTCAAACGGAAGCCAGATGGCTCCATTGACATATATAAGGCAAGGCTGGTTGCTAAAGGCTATGCTCAGAAAAAGGGCATAGATTATGAGGAGACATTTGCTCCTACATCCCGGATGACCACCATCCGATCAGTTATTGCAATGGCTGCACATTATTTTGAGTGGAATGTTCATCAGTTGGACATAAAAACAGCCTTCTTAAATGGGGACTTGCTGGAAGAGGTGTATGTCAAACAACCTCCGGGCTTTGAAATTACAGCAAATGCACTTCAAGTATGCAGGCTCAACAAAGCTTTATGTGGGCTGAAACAGGCCCCTCGTGCATGGTATGCCAAGATACATGCCTTTTTGACCAGCAAGGGGCTGCACAATAGTCCTACTGAGAGCACCCTCTACATCAAGATGGATGGGGGGGAAATATTAGTCATCCTTCTTTATGTCGATGACTTACTGCTCACAGGGTCCAATGAAGAAAAAATTGCAGATTTCAAAGCTGATTTGCAGACCAACTTTGACATGTCAGATTTGGGGCTGCTTCACTTTTATTTGGGGATCCAGTTCTCTCATGAGAGACGTGGCACTGTTATGTCTCAGTCCAAGTATGTTTAGAAACTCTTGGACAGATTTAACATGCATGAGTATAAGTCCATAGCCACTCTTATGGAGCTGGGGCTGAAACTCACAATGCATGATGCAGGAGAATCAGTTGATACCACACTTTACAGTCAGGCTGTTGGATGCCTCATATATCTCTGCAACACTAGACCTGATATTCAGTTTGCAGTATCTCAGGTGAGCAGGTACATGCACAGCCCAAAAACTATGCATTGGCAGGCAGTTAAGCGCATCTTCCGTTACGTTAAGCGCATCTTCCGTTATTTGCAGGGCACAAAGTCTTTTGGCTTACTATTTCCCAAGAGGGTGACTTGCAGATGCATGCCTACAGTGATTCAGATTGGGCTGGTGATTATGACACTATTCAGTCCACTAGTAGCAATTGTTTCTTTTTGGGTAAATCTTGCATTTCCTGGCTGAGCAAGAAACAATCTACAATGGCTACCTCATCATGTGAAGCTGAATACAGGGCAGCTTTCACAGCAACAGTTGAATGTGTCTGGCTGCGACGTCTATTTGCTGATCTTCATCTGTCTTTGGAGGGTCCTTCTCCAATTCTCACTGATAGTCAGAGTGCCATCGCAGTGGCAAAGAATCCAGTGTTTCATGCTCGCACGAAGCACATTGAGGTTCACTATCACTACGTCAAAGAGAAGTTGCATGCAGGAGAGATCAGTATGATCTTTGTGTCCACACATGACAACGTTGCAGATATTTTCACCAAAGCACTACCACGTGAAAAGTTTGAGGCATTTCGCAGTGCCCTGAACTTATATCCGTTTGGTGATTGATCAGCCTTGTACATGACATTGGCACTGCAGGGGGGTGTTAGAATTATAGATATAATTCAGCAGTGACCAATGTAATATAATAAGCTAGTTAGGGACACTTTTTCCTCTTTAAGAGGTTTTTTCCCCTAACCGCAGTTAGTTCACTAACTATGTTAGTGACTACTAAGGTTTTATCACTAGGACAAAACCTTATCTTTCTCTCATTGTGTTGTACTCTCACACTCTTCTATTGCAACTAAGCTTTCAGCTTCCAAGCTTCCAGCTCTTACTCTCTCTTGCTCTCTCTCACTCACCATCTTCTCACAGATTCAGTTTTCTCGACTGAATCAAAGAAAGGTAAGGGTAAAGACTCTGGTGACCCATCTTCTTCTGATGATAAAAAGAGAAAGAAGAAGATCAAGTGCTTCTATTGTAACAAGGCAGGGCACAAGCAGAATGAGTACCGGAAGAAGATTGCAGATGATGAGAACGGAGTAAAGAAAGAGTCCAGCAACAGCGCACAGGCAGTACCAGTAGAGCTGTTCGTAGCAATTGAGGAGATTTACACAGAGGCAATTCATGTACCTACGGATGAGCCTTGGATTATTGACAGTGGTGCATCGCGCCAGTCGAAAGGATTGGTATACCTCTCTACATCCGGTAGGAAATGACATCCTGGTAGCAGTCGGCAATGATGCAAAATGTCCAGCAAAAGGAAAAGGTACGATTGCTCTCAAGTCAGATGGAGTTGTAAAACAATTGTCCGATATTCTTTATGTGCTAAATATCAAGAGAAACTTGTTGTCCCTTTCTGCGATCACGGATCGGGACCTTAAAGTTCAATTCAATAAGAATGGTGCACAGATTTTGGATCTTCAAGGGAAGGTTGTTGGTAAAGGTACACGACACAACAACATCTACGAACTCTCAGCTTTCAGTGCTCGAGCCGATGTAAAGAACACTAAGCTGTGGCATGAGAGGTTTGGTCATCTCAACCTTAGTTCTTTAAAGGAGATGCATAAAAGTGGAATGATTGTAGACCTACCAGAAATTACAGATCTGTCCGATGTATGTGAAGCTTGCATGATTGGGCAAGCAGCATCGGCAGCCCTTTCCTAAAAAGGCCAACAGGACAAAGGCTCCTCTAGAGCTCGTTCACATGGACCTCTGTGGAAAGATAGAGACGGAAGCTTTGGGTGGTTCCTACTACTTCATGACGTTGATCGACGACTACAATAGAAGGATATGGATATACTTCCTGAATACTAAAGATGAGGCTTTTAGTAAGTTCAAAGAATGGCATGTAATGGTCAAGAAAGAAACGGGGAGGAAGGTGAAGAAGTTGAGATCAGACAGAGGTGGTGAGTTCACATCAAGTGAATTCGAAAGTTACTGCAAAAGTCACGGGATCAAGAGGCAGAAACCCCCGCCACATACATCACAGCAAAATGGAGTAGCAAAACGCAAGATACGCGTCATCTGCGAAATGGGCAGGAGTATGATGAAAGGAAAAGATTTGCCAAAGACTTTCTGGGCTAAAGCATGTAACACGGCAGTTTACATTCTGAATCATAGCTACACGAAGGCTGTGAATGGGATGACTCTACTGTAGGCCTTTTCTGGTAAGAAACCTTCAGCTGTACATTTCAAAGTTTTTGGATGTGACTGTTTTGTGCATGTCCCTGATGCTAACAGGACCAAATGGGAACCGAAGAGCCGGAAGTGTATTTTCTTGGGCTACAGTGAAGAGGCGAAGGGTTACCGTCTCTATAACCTTGTTACCAAGAAGGTAATAGTAAGTTGCGATGTGGTCTTCTCAGAACAGTCGCATCAATTGGAGGAGGATGCTTCCTTCCCAGACAACCAGGACCAGGATATCCATCCAGTACAACCACCAACAGCAGACCGAACTCCCCCAACGGTGCTTGGAAGGATTCAAGATAAAGAAGAGAAAGAAGAGCTTGCAAAACCACAACGGCAACGGCCATTCCCGAAGTGGGTAAAGCAGCTTTTGGATGGCAGAGAACCTCCAGCCATTGAGGAGGAACCATTCGAACACCGCCAGTCCAAGAGATTAGAGGAGCAAAGAAGGGCGCAGGAACACTTGGTCAACTACGCTTTGATGACACAGGTGATCCATGCTGAAGAACCCAAGTGTCTTGAACATAGGGTGATGATAGGTGGATGGAGGCTATGCAGTCGAAGTATGGCTCCATAATGAAGAATACTTGGGACCTTGTGGATCGACCACAAAAACGCAAGATAATCGGCACCAAGTGGGTGTACGAGACCAAGTACAAGTCCGACGGCACGTTGGATAAGTACAAGGCTCGTCGGCTCGTGGCAAAAGGATTCGCACAGATACATGGTTTTGATTATCAAGATACTTTTGCTCCCACAGCTCGACTAACCACAATTCGCAGTGTTTTGGCTTTAGTAGCGCAGGGAAGTTGGCCTGTGTTTCAGATGGATGTAAAATCCGCCTTTCTAAATGGAGATCTCAAGGAGGAGGTATACGTGGAACAACCACCACGTTTTGTGATCCCCGGTTCAGAAGGTAAAGTCTGTAACCTGAAGAAGGCACTTTACGGGCTGAAACAGGCCCCACGAGTGTGGTACCAGCGGATTGATGCCTACTTTCTGCAAAACGGGTTCAAGAGAAGCCCCTTTGATGCCAATATGTATATCTTCAGAGAATGAGGCAGGTGTATGATCGTGGTCCTTTATGTGGACGACCTTGTCATAACAAGGAACCATGAAGACAAGATCTCGCAGACAAAGCAATTGCTAGGAAGAGAGTTTGAAATGACAGACCTCGGACTGATGCATTTCTGTTTGGGGATTGAAGTTTGACAAGAGCCAAAACAGATCTTCATTTCACAACTGAAGTATGCTTGTGAAATATGTTGCCTTGCTACCTCTATGTAATCCAAGTTTTCGACTTGAAAGATCATGGAATTCGGTCACAGCCTCGGAAGAACCATTGGAGGACCGGAATGCGAGTGTTGAAATACATCAAAGGCACACTTGATTATGGCATCACCTATACCAAGGGCAACACCTTGACCGGATTCTGTGACTCGGATTGGACAGGAGACGTGAACAGCAAAAGATCAGTGACAGGATACTGTTTCTCACTTGGATCTGGAGCTGTGTCATGGGTCAGCAAGAAGCAACCTATAGTTGCTCTTTCTTCTATTGAGGCTGAGTACAAATCAGCATGTTTTGCTTCTTGTGAGGCAGTGTGGTTGAGGAGGATTTTAGGGGACATGGGTGCAGTGCAGCACAAGCCTACGCAGTTATCATGTGACAATCAGAGTTGCATGGCAATTGCAAAGAACCCTGTGTTCCATGCTCACACAAAACATATTGAAATTCAATATCACTTTGTACGCGAGCTCATCATGGATGAAGAGATCGACTTGGTGTACTGTCCAACTACAGAGAATGCTGCGGACATCTTCACGAAGGCTCTTGGAAGAGACTTGCTGGAGAGGCATCTTCATCGACTTGGCATTTAGCCGAAAAAGTAAGTTCACTTGCGGGTGGACATTGAGGGGGGGGTGTTAGATATCAATGCTCCACTCTCGTGTACCTACGCGGGAACCAGCTAACTCTACTTGTAAGCCCCCCATATGAGGAGAAGGCATTTGAGTAGCTCGGTTATCCGGTAGGTCCTAGTTTGGACACCAGATGGGGGCCATGTGTGGCCTGATGGCTGGACGGCTTCAGATAGAGTTGGCACACTGCCAATTAGGCTACATGCAAGTGCGGGAAGGCATCCCATGACTGACCGCACTGAGGGTAGACAGAGCATTTCCCGGGGCAGCTCACTCTCAGGTTGCGAGGCCCATTTGGAGCCCCAGATGATCCCGGATGGCTTTGGGCCGAACGAGGACTTTAGGCAATTTGCTCTATTTTGCGCCACGGTTCTATCGCGTGGTTGGTGGCCTATTTCGGGACGGACTCCTAGTCGACCATTTTAGGCAGACTGGGTCAGTCACCCAATTGGGTCTAACCGACTACGAGTGGTGGCTATATAAGAGCAAGCCCATGAAGCCCATCATCATTACTGGCTACACCCTGATTCCTTAGCATCCAGCCTCCGTCCTCTACTGTTTCTAGCATGCCATCGAAGCTTCTCACACAGGAGCACACGGCTGGGAGGCAACGCCATCTATTGTATCAGTTTTACAGTAATCAAATTTTTTATTCTCCATACTATCTGCTTTTCTCCCTTCCATACGAGATCCTGTTATCTGTTGGGCACAGACGTTGTATTGTTTTCTTACACCTTTTGCCCACCGATCTAGCTGTAAAACTGAAATGTGGTGGGAAACGTATGAGGCTCCACATTCTGCTGATCTTCTATCCTGAATGGCCATCGATGTTGTCTGCACAGGAGTTAAAGCTGTGGATGAACCACTTAATGTGGCTCCTTTTTCCTGAAGCTTTAGTGCGGGCAATCTTGCTTCTTGTGGCCCTGCACATGACAGAAGTCTCTTTCATGATAATTAAATTTAGTGAATAGGTAGATCTTCAATTTGAGAATTGGTATGAAATTGCATTATAAGATTTTGTCATATATTTAAAGAACATGGCCTTTTTGCATTTTCATCTAGGTAAGAAGATGAAGGCTTGACTATGTTGTCTAATGTTAACAAACTATAGGTACTTAGCAGCCAAAAGTGATGCAGATCACTACAGTAAGGAAAAAAGGCGTGAAGAGGAGGAAATTTTGACTGTTCCAGACACTGGTAAGTTTATTAATGAGCTCCTTTTCTCAAACTTTGTATGCAATGTGTGTGATTTCGCTTGATCGCCCATGTACATATATAGTAAGTATATGGATGTATGCCTACTGTGGGAAAATTGGGTCTAACAGTTTAAGGAAATTAAACCTTGTTGTTTTTAAATATTAGGTGCTTTATGCTGGTGGGTAGCTCTGTCTCAGGGTTGAGTAAGAAGCAATTGCAGTCTCTTTGACAGGCAGAATATATTGCGCTGCTTGCATTGTGACATGTGAAGAGGTATCCTGGATCCTAGATGACATGAGTTCGAGGCAAGATGATTTGACCATCCTACATTGTAACAATCACAGCTGTATATATATATATATATATATATATATATAGCATACTAAGGTTCAGTACCATTTTGTTAAAGAGAACATCATGATTAATCTTTTGTTTTGTCCTACTGAGGAAATGCTTCAGATATTGTTGCTAAGGCACTTAGTGGTGAGACTCATGAGCTCATGCCGAAGCTTCTTATCATTGGACCAAACTAATAGTCCAGCGTGTCGACATTGAGGGGGTGTTGAGAGGTCACTGCTCTTCCACCCTCTATTATCCTTCACCAAAAATTAGTTGCTCACCTATACGGCCTCCGTATGAGGAGAAGCGATGGTCTAGGAGCATACTAGAATAGGTGAAGAAGAGATGCAGATGAATCATTGAGCAGCCATCCATGACCTTGATGTGTTTGCTGTCTAGGACAGCTCCAAGCTGTCCACAGGGATGATGATGTGGCACACAGCCATCTACACCTCACCCAAGGTGATGATGTGGCACGCAGGCTATGTGGCAGCCTCGATGAGCTGCTGATGTGGCAAAACAGCCATGCAGGCTGCGTGCATATGAAGTCGTAGCAGCCACATGTAAAGGTGAAGCCATGTGGCACATTGGCTACATGGCATGGTCAACAATTGACGTGGCATCAACCACATGTCATGTCAGCTGCAGGGTCTACTCTTGGTTGATTGGGTCAGCCTTCTGGTTGGCCTAGTTTTTGCTGGTCTAGCCCCTTCAATAAAATGAGAACCCTTGACTCCATTGTGCATTGAAAGCATGGAATAACATTATCAAACAAAATTCCACAAGAGAGTTTGGTTGTGCAATCAAGCAAAGATTTGGCATTTTGTTTAAATGAAAAAACTTCTTTTGTTCATCAAACTAGTTGTGATGTTCAGCATCAATGCTTCAATTCATTCCAGCAACACTTTCTATGCACTCTATAAATCATTCATGTTGCTATGCAATTAGGCAGAAATCTTCAGCATATGCTTTCAGCTCAAATGCTCATGCTAATTCGATCAAAGTGGCCAAGATACACCACTTGTTACGGTAGGCAGCCTATGGGGAATTTTGGGTTTCTTGGACTCTCCTTGAGCCAAGTGTCTTAATATAAGCCTTGGATTTGATTTTGATATGAAGGCCTACAACACTTGATGAGAAAAGCATGCTTTTTGATAAAAATCTCTTGATGGAAGGCATGAGCGCTTTTGAAGGCCTCTAAATCTATATATTTCGCAAACTTCAACTCTTTGGATCGTCTAGCTGATGTTGGCTCTGCCGCCCTCTCTCTCCAACATCGCTCACATAGAGAAACCGCTTCGGAGGTAGAGACAGGATTTCCACGGCAAATGACGGAAGAAATCATGACAAGAATTTGGTCGATGCTCGAGTTGAAATACAGATACACTCATTGAGATTTAGGTAATATATCATTCTCTTACATATTCGCGATACTCAATCTCACCGCTAATATTCTCAGCGATTACAACCTCAGCGCATGGGGAAGGGCCCGTTCCCTCGGATTATAACTATTTGGGAAAGGAAGCGTGCTGCCTCCCTGCCCACACTATGTGTGGTTATATAAAATATATACATATCTATATATATATATGTTTTTCATTTCAAGTTATGTGTTTTCTTTTGCTTTTGCATATTCTAAATTCTTCTTTTTCTACTTGTGTGTGCTGAGGTGTTCGCAAGAAGGGAACGCTTAAATACATACGACATTTGGTCGGGCCTGCTATTGTCAGCCTAGTTTATAGTCACGTATTTTTCAAACACCGTCCTGTCATCCTTTCTTCATTGTTAATTTATAATCAACATATTATAGATTACTCTCTTCATTCATTTCCCTTAGGTGGCCTACTGCACCCTAGTTGCCTTTCACAAACACAAGTAGCTTTTGCACAATTAAGCTGCAATGGTGATGTAAACCGATTGACACAAAGATGTCTTCAACAAATTCTCCTTCCATATGCCTCACTAATGCAAGCCTTCCCTCCACTCAAGTGTCAAGCGCCCTGATATTTCTATTGGAATTCTCAACTGTTCCGCACTTCGCTGATCAAGACAACACTATGAGGCCTAGCTCACCACCTAGCCTAGGAATACACTCTAGAACCCTTGATTGGAAACTCTAGACACGCTTGCTATCTGAATATACTGGGAGTCGACACCCTATCCATATGAGTGAGTGAAATAGCGTCAACAAAAGTGGAAGGCACAGTCCCTGCAAAATCTGAATAATCAACTAGGGATACATACACATCAATTTGCATAAGCTCAAAAGGACTAGGCATGATCTTAATGAAAACCATTTTGTTAGGCTATAGAATCCAAAGAAGTTGCAATCGGTGGCTCTGTCTATAGTTTTAGCCATAGGAGAAGCATCAACCCTAGTTGCTCCAATAGGTTGGGGGGGAAAGGGACTGATCAGGAGTTTGAGATAGCATAATTTGGAGAATAAGCCTCCTCGCGGGCTCAGAGATCTAGAGGTATCCGACAGATAGTAGAAGAACCTTTTGGTAAGATCAAAGGACCACATCGTGGTGGGACTTTGGATCTATCTTGTATTGTGTCCATAACTTTGGACGGGAATATAGTCTTTTGGTGGATCCTATATCTGGCTTGGTTCACTATCTATTGCTAGTCTACACAACACATCTATGTGAAGTACATTAAGTAAAGAAGTTTGTGATTCCACCCACATACACACACACTGTGTCAGCTCTTGGGATATTCTATCAATCTTATGCTGTGTGTACCCTTTGTTGGTCGATTTCTAACACAACATGTGTGCAGGGTGGACTTGGAAACCATCCAAGGTTTTTGTGCTTCTGGATCTCCAAATGTTCCACCTTAATATGCTCTCTAGAATATCCTAGGAAGTATCCATAGAGGCATGTGCATGTCTGTAAGGAGAACTGGAAACATAATATAAAAAGCATGACTCAACCAAATGTTGTCGAATTGAGAGAGCCCAAGAAGGGTCATGTCTCTTGTAAAACACCCGAGGCCCCAACAAGCCTCCAAGACCCAAAGTCATGATGAAGGGAGAGGGATAAAGGTTCTACAATCCCCTTCAGATGATCCTTGCATGTCTACTGTCCCAAAAGCAGTGCTGAATAGACCCTTTAGAGGAAATGCAACAGTACAAGTAGAGTCTATCCCTAACATGGACCTCCACTGGTTCAGTGCAATCCCTCCATGGATAGAAAGGCAAAAGGATTTTCTTGAGGGATTTCCAAAGTCTCTTCCAAAAAGGATTTTTGCAAGTCAGAAGAAATCTGAAAATTCTCCCCATGAGGATATTTGAAGGGCTTCGCTCGGCTGAAACTTCCTGGCATTACTGACCATGTAATGAAAGAAGCGGAGACTCTTCTCTCGTTTCCCTAGATCAATGCATTCCCACTCCCCGAGGTACCATTGCAAATACTTTATGGGGAACCCACATAGAGCCAAATCCTCCTCGCATCCGAGGGATTGTGATATGGATTAGGGTCTAGATATCACTTGAAGCAAAAAACACTACTCTACATGACCTACAACCTTGAGAGGCTGAAATGAAACATTATCTGTAGACTTGGACAACCTGTCCCTAGAATGAGCATCAAAGACCAAGGGATCCCTGCTTGAATATCATATGCCTATCAATTGAAGTGGGATATCTGACCTCGTAACGACCCCAAAACAAACAGACTGAAAGTGAGGTATGGTTGTTGGGAGGCTGATTTCGGTTTTACTTAGATTCAGAGGGGTGTTTGTCTCACATATTTGGGTTGCCATGTTGGAGTTGGCATCCCTCCTTTGCAACAATTCGCTCTTGTGTTGTTGGACAGTGTGGGAATCTCTCCTATACAGTAATTTGCTCCAGTGTTGGAGAGTATCAGGAGGAAACTCCTTTTTGGAGTTTAGCCAAGCTTGACCTTGTTTCCAAGGTGGTGGTAGGAGTCAATTAGGTACTATTGTCCATGGCATGGTTTGTTTGCTCTTGTTGGTGCCATTCTAGGGATTGGATCTCTCAAACTCAAAAGGCCGATAAAAAATTTTCTATGGAGTGGATTGGATGATTCAACAAACACCAAGTCCAGGGTGCAAGGAGGAGGCCTCAATATCATAGATCGAGAGTTGCAAAACAGGGCCTTATGTGCAAGGTGGTGTCAAAGGGGCTTTCGCCAAGACAGGAACCTTGAAAGAATGATTTCATTTGATGCATACAATTCTGTTCTCTTTTCACAGTTGACAATTGGATGGATTGTACGAGATGGATCAATAGACTCTTGTGTCTTGTGTCCACTTCGTGACTCCCCTCAATTCCGATTCAAATGTGCAAAGGCTATAGATTGGACTTAGACTCATGCCTCTCAATCACCTTGTATCATTTGGCAAAACATTATTCACATGCTCATGGCCACTTGGGGCATGTTGTGGCAAGAGAGTATCTTCCATCCATTTATTTCTCTCTTACATTGCTAAAGGGCGTTTGTGGCATTTCCATTCTCCATTCTCTCTGCATGAAGGTTTTGTAGTTTTTTTTTTTTTGGGGTGTGTGTGTGTGTGGGGGGGGGGGGGGGGGGGGGGCTCACTTGCAAAGATTTATGAAGGGTTTGGCATACTCTCATAAAATTATATCTATATCATTGCTGGCAATTTGTTGCCATTGACAAAGTAGAGGTTTTCGACAGTGTAAGATGGTAGTTATTTACTTCATTTGTTGTAGTATGGTTTGAGATGCCATTACACACCTCCACCTTGGTTTATCACAAATTTGCTAGAGATATCGATGGGATGTGGTGTTTCCACATGTTAGATACTTTTGGTTGTTAGATAGTCATTATTTGGAATGTAGGATATCAGTAAGGTTTGTGGATTACACAAAGGATTAGCTCTTGATTAAGAATTCACACACGCTACCTTTATCTCCAATAATTAATCAGACCATACAATGGGATTATTTTTAATGGCTGCAGAAGCTGACGAGGTAGGAGAGATCCTTGCCAAATTTGGATTGAGGCCACAAGAATATTCTCCAGTTGTAGAGGCATTAAGGAATCGACCAGAGGATTGGCTGGAGTTTATGATGAGGTTTTCAATTCTCTTCCCATTTTTGTAGACATTGCTCTATTTTCTTGCTCTTATTTCCTATCTTATAAACAAATATAAAGTACATGTGCATGTTTTTAAATCCATGTCTTGTTCAGTATAACTATGGGCATAGTTTTTTCCATATGTTACCATACGCATACGGCATACGGGTACAAAGTATGATTTGAGAATGGTTCAGCCCCTGGGGCTGAATCATATGTGACCTAATTTTACAACACAAAACAACAGGATAATATACATTGTACACATTTAATGAAAGAGAGTTACAAAACTTTTAACTTCAAACTTGTATCAATTTTAAAGTCATGAAATTGATTTAAAAAACGTTTCATAAAGATCTGGAAACCCAGTTTTCTCCCCACAAAAAAAGGCAAGTATGATTGGCCATACCATACGTGTACGGAACATTTATTTCATACGCATATGGTTCAGCCAACCATACGCGTACGGACCCAACTATAACTATGGGATGGCACAAAAGAGGGTGCTGGAACAGCCAGAAAACTTTTCAAAGATGCTCTATCTGAGGCTGAAATAAGGTATTACAGTCAACCAATGGCTTTAGCATGAAGGAATCACCTGTCGTACCCTCTCTATCTGCCTTCTCCCCGTTTCTTCTCTGTCACCATATTCTTCTCTACTCTACCCCTGAATGGGAGTGGTATTACAAAAGTACTTGTGGGAGCCATGAAATACTTGGGGAATCATCTTCCAAGTTCTCCCTGTTCTCTCTGGTGTGTACCAAGAATCTATAATGTCTTGCCACGCAAGTGGCCTTTGGTGGCCAGTGATACTCTCTAGAAGAATACAGAACCCTCACTTAAGACATTTTTGGCAATCACACTGAGATGCATGTAAGATTTCACGGAGAAAGAGGTTATACTGAGAAGGTTGAGTTTGAGCAGTCAGTGAGTGAGCAAGGCAGCATCATAGTAGAATAAATAGGAAGATTCAAGCTGTGTAATCATTCTCCCCTTCTCTCTGTTTAGGCTCTTTACTTGAATGAGCTTCTTCTCCTTGTCTATATGAGCATTGTCAATAAGAATTGTCTCAAGCTCGTATTGAGTGGTGGAACACTTACAAAACATTGCCAACAACCTTGGACTGCCTGCGAAAGGAGGCTCTTTATATGCCTAAAGAGAGTACCCATCTGCTCGATAACTAGGAGAGTTAGGCCTCTAGGACACTCGACAGAGAAAGGAGAGAGAGTGAGTTTTCCTGACAGCTAAATAGAGAGGTACCACATATCTAGTACTTGAAATACAAGAAAAGAAACCCCGGAAAGATAGAAAACTGCACGGAAGGCAATTCCACTATGTTTCTCTACTTGTCCATTTGGGATAAAAGGAATGATAGCTTCACTCTCTATGATGATGAATACTTTGCACATGAAGCATCTCTTGCCATCTCCCCCCTTCTTTGGCCTCTTGGGTAGCCACCAATTGGCTATTTGCTGTTTTTTCTTGCCAACATAATCTGAAGTGTTACTCTCTAGAGCATGCAGTGTGACTTGGCATGCCCTTTGCTTAGTTTTTTCATATTTGTACTCTTTTTTTAAGAGAGGGGTCGGTTTAAAAGAGACTTATATTAAGTGTAACCCATATACAAGAAAACCAAGAGTAACTCTTTTGATCAACAACATCTTGTAAGGTAGCTACACATAATCTGGCTGAAAATGAAATTTGTGCAGCAGAACTGTGAAAATGCCATGAGGGGGCTTATAGGTGTGTGCAAAAACAGTCTCCATGATCTCACTCCCTCATGAGATTGATCTCCTAGCTTGAGAACCATGAGATGAACCTTGAATCCTGATCTAGGTGGCCATGAGAATATGTATGATGTCATGCCTGACATTGTAAGAAGACTAAGAGGTGTAGACACACTCTATAGCCTCTGTGTAATTGGATTGTGAAAGCTCTATGGAGTAAGGTGGAAAGAGGTACCACATCTAGACGAATGATGATCCGGGGTTCCTTCTACGAATCAAAAGTGCTCTGCTTGCATCTACTTCTTATATCATAGAACCCTTGTGCCTTGACTATGGGAACTAGAAAATGGATCTGTAGAAGATATAGTGTGAAAGTAACAAGACCAGAATCATAAACATGAAGAGTAGATGAAACATGCACAGATCAAAACTCAAAACATTCTTGCATAATTGCTGACAAAGCAATGTCTAACCAACATCTAACCGCTCACAAACCTATGGGTCATGTAGAAATTATTACAACACATGACTTCTATCATCTTGGCTATCTTGACTAACATCTATTTTATTTAACTCGCTCATCTAGAGGATCGCACCATGTCATGGGAGGAGTAGCGTGTAGGTACATGGGTGTTTGCGAGACGAGCAGCTGATATCTCCTTGTGCATGGCCATTTAGGCCTCTTGAATAATCACTTGAGCTACACCAACCATTCTATTTAATAAATCCCAACAATCTCCCCCTCAAATGGAGAAAGAAAGAAAGTTTATTATAGTCTACGAAAGACCGATGGGTCTATGAGACTGGTAGAAAACCTGATACAACAAGCAGAAAGGGTGGAGCTACCAAACGAACATCATCACCCATGCTGAATACTAAGTCCTAAGTAGTACATAGTCATATCATCAGTAAAAAATGGCATCATTATCGTCATCATCGTCACATCATCATGTTGATCAATCCACGTCACCAGGCCATCCCAGCTTTGGCCAATATAATGCAACCTCACAGGGTGTAAATGGCAAAGGGAGCTCGAGAGGGGTTGTGAGAGCAAAATCAAAAGAAAGGTGTGCTACTATAGCTTGACATTGTATGATGCCACCTCGTGGACATTAACAAAGGCATATTGTACTATCCATACAAAGTCTAAGCTCAAATATCAAGACACCTGGACATATTATGCATAACAAATACTAAAACTATCAAGTCGCAAATCTATTTTAAGGGAAAAAAATCCGAGTGACCCTGTTGCTTCACTCAAGCTCTCCGCATCCAGTCCCTCTCAATCTCAACACCCATTTCCGATGACCCAATAAGATGAGGCGGAGCTTCTAAAGAAAAAGAGTTTCAAAGCATTTAAGATTACATGCATCAATTCAATTCATTCATAACGTAGGATAGGAGGTCAATGAGCTTATGCACTCTCTATAGGTACATTCTATACATTGTAATATCTTCTTCAGATGCATGGGAGGTATGAATAAAGTCCAAGCTTTTTTTTTACAGGTAGCAAAGACTATGGTAAATTTGTAGCACCTATGTTGTCTTTGCAAACAAAAAATGTGTTTCCCATCGTGAACAATTGAACTCACTCCCTTAAAAATTCTTTTTTTTTCTCAAGAGGTATTCATTCAAACATAATCGCTATTAGCAAACCATTACAGGTAAAATTTTGAGATTTGAACTCAATAAAGTAGGATAAAAGGTTGAGCAGAAAACTAGAGTGGAACCTAAAGTTAAAAAAAGAGTTAAAAGAAAACTTAAAATCAAGGTTGATGAGAGAGGAGCATGCTCTCTCATATTATAAATAACCAAAGAGAAAGTGTGGCACCTTTCCCCATATATCACATATGGAAAGAGATGCTCCAAGTTTTCAGATATTAAATTCTCCCACCGCTGCGAGGAAGTTGGAGGGAACATCTTACCCGACCTGGTGCTGAAACAAACCTCTCCTCGGTAGCTTTCTCTTGCTAAGGGGAGGGAAATCCACGGGAGAAAGAACCCCTATACTTGCGGAAGGGGATGCTCTGTCGATAGGGATTCCCATAACAACATTCCCAAAAGTGGATTATACAAGCTCCTCATCCCCAATATCTGCCAAATCAGCCAGTACAGAGAAGAAGTTCCTATGAATCAAGCCTGGCAAAGGAGTACAAAGAATCACGGCACTCGAAGAGGGTGAAGGAGAAGCAACCCCCTTGCCTCTATCGATAGAGGAGGGCCAAAGACCAAAAGAGGCCGGGTCCTGTACTAGAGAAGGGCCGGGAGTCTGAAAATTAGAATGAGCATCATCGCTGGTCCTGTCTAAAGATGGATATGAGGTATCTCTGGCAGGGAGCGAGGCATTGGAAGGGCCCTCCTGAATGGCATCTGGTGGAACAGGTGTTGGGACCTCTGTATCCACAACTAAAACCGGAATATCACCTGCTCAAATCTATGGAGGATCGAGGGCACGAGAGTTGTCCTCCTTTGAAGAAGAAGAAGGATAAATAACCCTGGCCAGTATCCACCGGAGGGGGGCAGGTGCGGACCGTGACGCGCTCCCTATGCTAGGTGTGACACTGATTGGTCTGGTAGTGCGCGTCGAACGTCGTGTAGGGTGAGAAATGGGTGCCGAGGGAGCGGTATGAGGAGGAGCGGCACCAAAAGGCCACTTTGGTCTTTTCTTCTTCCTTGGGCAATCTGTAGCTAAGTGCCCAAGGGTTCTGCATATCTTGCACTGATCATGTTTGCCAGTAATCTCGACTCTCTGACGAAAGAACAAGCCATCTAGATAATGAAGCATAAAATGCTCATCCATGATGTTAGGGTCAGGAACCAAGACCCTAACTCTCAGCATCCAATCTGACCTAAGAGCAGCATACGTGAAGAAGGCATGCCCGGGACGGGGGGGATCTCTACAACCAAACCAAAAGTGGCTCCAATGGTAGGAAGGATTCAATGGTACACCTGAGGGAGGCCAATAAATTTGATGAAGAGAGAAGTAATCTAATTGTCCTCCACAACAAGGTCCAAGCCCAAGGTGAAAGGCCGGAGAAAATTCCTCCTAGATCTTGGCACCAAGGGGTTAGTCTAAAGCACTGTTGCCATAAACTCTTGAGTATAAAAAATCACATGGAAGAAGCCTCGTCCTAGTAAGTGAATGTTTGTGAAATGTAGTGCGAGGTCTTCTGGTATAGCTGCGAGCATCCAATCCCTGGCCTATAACTTGGAAGGGTGAGACCCAAAGTTGCGGGCGAAGAGAGAAGTAGAGCTTTCAAGCTTTATGTCCTTTTTGAGCTACTGCAACTTGTCTTCAGAAAAAATGACTTGTCTCACAGCCAGTGGAAGCAGTCAAGGATTGGCTGAATGGGAATCCATTGGTCAATCGAGGCGAAAAGGCTGATTTGAACATGATAAAGCTCCGTCTGACCCAAAAACTTTGTTGGGGGAGAGGAAAAGGGGAGAGATAGAAAGGAGGAAGGTTGAGGTAGGGAGAGTGGCTGAGGGGAAGCCGACGGGGGGGAGAGAGAGGGGGGGGAGGAGTAGATCAGCTTCAAAATGCATCCAACCCACAACCCACATGAAGACTTACTTCATAACTTTTCAAGACATCAATCCACAAGATGGCCACAGTCAGAAATTTTATTATATCTTCCCCCAGTTCATCAACAAACACTAGAAATGATGCAACCCGCCATTCTTGCTCATCTCTGCCTTCAAGCTATAATAGCTACCTCATAGCTATTCTCTTGCTCACTCTATACCCACCTTATATAGTAGTGACACCCACGGCCAAAAATCTTATTTTACCTTCCCCAACATTATCAATCCATCACTAGAAATGATGCAGTCCATCTCCTTCACACGATCATCCATAACTGCAGTTTCCCTTCCACTCACACACCACTGCCCATAAGGACTCAGATACCTTCTATCAGCATCTCACTGCCTTAGAGAATTACAATAAACTCAATGTAAAGGCAAGACACCATCCGCCTTGCTCTAATGCATTATGGCCTCCTCTATTAAAAGCATAAAAATTCCTTATCCACTCTGCAGTCCATAGTCCTATTACCTCAACCAAGGCCTCTTCCCTAGTTCTACAACGAGCACTAGATATGCTTTGCACATAACCTTCAACCGCACAATCGTGCTTTGAATTGATACAGAAGCTGGTTTTCTTCAAACACCTCATCACTATGCAGAGCTATTGCCTCACAATCACACAAGTTTACATGCGTATTGCAGCCATGCAACTTCTCCTCTACATCATAGAGCTCTCGGTTCTGCTGCCCAAACTCCCATTACATGATGATATTCTGCCTCCAGCTGCTCTCCATCCCCAGAAGCCTTCGTCAAAAAATGTGTCCCTCCTTTCAGCGTCCTCTGTTCAGTTCCCTGCCGCCCAAGATACTCCCTGAGCCTCCATAGTGACTACACTTCTCATAGCCAAGAAACCCACGGTGCTTCTTGTTCATCCGTTGCCCAGAATCCTCTTCTCAGCCCGCACCATCATCTACACAGCCAAGACTCCTAGAGGACTTCAGTAAGCGCCAACCACGCCACAGAGCTCGTCATCACAGAGCACCTGGAGCCCATACATCCCAAGCTACTGCAGTCGAAAATTCACAACCCGTCACGTCGTTGGCCTTCATGTGATTGTTGTTTGGCCTGCCGCTTATGCACAACCTCTCATATCACCATCGATGGCTTCTCCTTTTCTCTAGTCGTCCCCATAGGCAACCAAGTAGCTTTTCACCTCCAAACAATAGTCGACCTCCAAGCCGGATACCCCCACATACTCTACTTAGACTGCCTTCACCAACCCCGTGCCTATGACCTCTCCTCCCCAGGGCTCACAGTAAAGCAACAGCTCGTTGGAAAGCATCGCCATCCACAGCTTCTCCTTCTTTCATGGTATATGCACTCCCTCTTCCAAGGTGCTTCCACCCGCCATCAACATTCCCCACTACCAGCTTCTCTTAGTTGTTGTCATCTCGTGCACCTACCAGCTCGTCGACGAGAAGCATCCTTTCCTCATTTACGTAGCATGCATGCATGCTTTTCTCAATCCCAGCCACATCATCCTTGATTAGCCACCTCATGCTGCCTTTTTACCACTCCCAAGGATTCCCACAAAGCTTAGACCAAGGCACTTAAAGCACATATTCCAACCTTAGGCACACCACCTTTGCACATAACCTTCAAGCAAGCATTTAATGCATGCATGCCACACATGGCATCACATACTTCACCCTCATTCATACATCAATGTCCATATGACATTACAACGAGACTACAACCACACATGCCCAAATGAATACTCAACCAACCAACACCGTAACAATGGATACCATGCTCTGGATTGTCTGGTGTACCTACACTACTGCACTTCATCATTTCCTAAAAGTCCCCGTAGAAGTATCTATCATCTCAAGAAAGTATATCATTAGTGTGGAGTCTCTTATGAGAGTGTCCATAGCTTAAAGCCACCACCAACTAGCTATGTATCTAGATATGCACCTGCCCATCAGCATGCAACAAGTGAAACAATTTTACATTTTTATCCACACAGCGGCAATCTGATAACTCCTGTCGCCAAACCACACACCGGCTCTTCGCGCGTGAAGCTCAACTGAAAGTTCACCCCGGCACCATGGGCGTACCAAAGGTCTAGTCCATGTGGTCCCATCCATCATGAGTGTAATCTGATTCCCCAAAATAGCATCGGACACCTCTGGGGACCATTTCTCCAACCCTGTGGAGGCAAACAGAAATCTCCAAACGGGGTGTGTCGGAGATCCCACTGCATTGATCAAACCCCCCTTGTGGGACTGAAGGACCATGAGTGTTACCTCCAATGGTAGAGGATAAGAGTCCGGAATTTTCAGATAGTTCCAGGGTCCTAACCTCCAGAAGTCCCACGGTAAGGGACGCCCAAGCTGGAGGTCGGGAGCCGCTCACTGGGAAGACGAACAGCCTCGTCCCTCAGGATCCCTCCCTGAACGGACCTGCTGCTGTGATGAGGAAGCAGAAGGGGGTGTCATCGTTCCCATGCCAGCTGGTAGGGGTGTTGAAGCAGAAGAACCTGCTGCTGAAGTGGAGAGGGGGGCAGCATGAGAGGGAGCGGTAGGGACGCAGGGGATAGAGGGAGGGGGGCGGGTGGTGAGAGTGACTATAGGAGGGGGGGTTGAGAGGGGGGGAGGGGACGGGGGGAACCTTGGAGGGAGAGGGGGAAGTAAGGAGGAAGAGGAGGAAGGGTTTGGGAGCAGAGGGGGAGGAGGGGGAGGAGGAGAGACAAGGACCACAAGGCCCCCCTGCTGATTAGACTCGTCGGGGCTCTGGATCGGCTCCTCCACGGCCCCCATCAGGCTAGCGTCTGCGGCCTCCACCATCGCTGCATCTGGAGCTCCTGGGGCTCGCTACTGCTGCAAGGGTGGATTTAGAGGCTAAACCTCCGAAGCTGGAGGACCGTCTGGATGGGCAGTGGCCCCTGTTGTTGGAGGAGGTGGCTCCTACTGTTTCTCCTTTGGGGCCTCTCGGTCAATCTTGTCCCTTTCTCTGTGATTGGCCCTCTGCCTGCGGCGCTTGCGGGCCTGCTTGCTTGTTTTCTTTTTCTTTTGAACTTGGGTCTAGTCCCCTTCTGAGGGGGTAACCCAAGGGGTCTGAGACTCCTGTTGCTCTTGCCTGAGAGGCTGCTAGGCTTGGGCCTGCTGACTCCGTCTACTCTGCGGAGTTGGGGGGGGGAGGCGCATGAGAGAGGCCATGGGGACAATCTCTAGCGAGGTGACCCATCTGTCTGTACCGAAGACACTGGCCTGGTAACCCAGAGATCTCCACCCTCTGGTGAAGTGTGCCCCCTTCAAGGGTCTCGAGAAGGATCAACTCTAGGAGGGACTCTGGGCTCTCAATCACCAGTCTGATCTTGGGGACTCCATCATCTGCTGAAACTGAGGCGGCCGACTCTGGCAGGGACTCGAGCACTGTGCCAAATGCCCGACCAATGGAAGGGAGGATGGCTCGATACTCCTTGGGGAGCCCTGGGAAGTGAAGTGTAATCGAGAAACGTGGAACATGGTGTCGTATCCATGTCCTCCACTGTAAACCCATGATACCAAGGAAAGAGGTAAACAAGATGTGGGCCGAGGAGGATGGGACTCTGCTCCAAAAGTGTTGAGGCAGTGTCGGGGGAGCTCAACTAGATGAGAAAAACGCCTCGTCCATAGATGGTCTCCTTCTAATGCCAAGCTCACCTAGATCCACTCTCACACCTATCTCCGTGTAGGCGTGAGGCCCACAATTCTGTCCACAAGCGCCTTGTCCTGGAGGGACTGAATTGCCTGCTGTACCTGTTGCTTGTCAATTGGGGAAAGAAGAACCTTAACAGCCGTGGGATTCGAGGGTGCTGCCATAGAGCCCCTCTGGCCAGACCAAGGGTCACCACCAAGGTTTTGTTTCACTTTAACAAGCGCAAATGCTCCCGCTGCAGGGGGGAAGAAGAGAAAGGGGAGAAAAGAGTCAGAGGGGGAGGCAGAGACGAGGCAGAGTGAGGGGGGGTAAGGACGGAAGAGGAAAGAGGAAGGCAAGGAGGAAGGACGGCAGAGGAGGAGGGAGGGGGGACGAGAAGGCGAGGAGGAAGAGAAGGCGGGGGCAGGAGGCAAGAGAAGGAAGCCAGCGGGGAGGAGGAGAGGAGGAGGCGGAGGGGGGAGGAGGTGGGGGCGGCAGGAGGTGGCAAGAGGCGGAGAAGGCAGAGGGGGGAGGTGGTAGAGGCGGCGGAAGGAGGCGGGAAGTGACAACGGGGGAGGCAGGAGGAGAAGCGGGGAGGGGAGGAGGAGGGGGAGCAGGGAAGCGGAGAGGGGAGGCAGGAGGGGCAGCATGGGGAGACAAGGCGGGGAGGGTAGGCGAGAAGGGGAGGGTGGAGAGGTAGCGAAGGAGGTCGAGGGAAGGGGGGGAGCGAGGCGGAGGAGGTGGAAGGGGCTGCATGAAGGAGGAGATGGCAGGAGGGGCCAGCAGGAGCAGCCAGGTGCAGGAGCTCGGACTTATCACTTTTCCCCTACTTTCCTTCTGGGAGAAACTCAACCTACTTTTGAGGTGGAACACGTGTTGGGACCTCTGTATCCACAACTAAAACCGCTCAAATCTGTGGAGGATCGAGGGCACGAGTGTTGTTCTCCTTTGAAAAAGAAGAAGGATAAATAACCCTAGCCGATACCCATTGGGGGGGGGGGGGGGCGGGGGGGGGGGGGGGCGGGGGGGTAGATGCAAACCATGATGCGCTACTTGTGCTAGGTAAGACACTGGAATTGGTCTAGTAGTGCACGTCGAACGTGCAGGGTGAGAAATGGGTGCCGAGGGAGCGGTACGAGGAGGAGCGGCACCAGTTTTTTCTTCTTCCTGCAATCTGTAGCTAAGTGTCCAAGGGTTCTGCATATGCAACGGACTCGTTCGTGAAAGACAGCCAATACCACTCATAAATCGACAGAAATTATGCTCTCATAAGCTCTCCCTCACTCCCTCTCTCTGAAGATGCACTAGGGCCCAGGACAAATCGTCGGGCTGGACCCCCCCGAAGGTCTTTATTCATCAGAGAAAAAAAAACTGTTACAGAAATTCAGCGTAGAGCTATCTGGTCAATCTCCACACTTTTCAAAACGTGAATAATCCATTTTCTTACAAGAGCTTCAAGCTCAATTCAAATTGGCAACATGCCACTTGTCTAGAATCTAAACTAAGTCCTATTACATGCCACTAAGGGCCATTCTGGAGTCTTCAAAGCTCTCGGTCACACGAACCGCCTCCTAGATGCTTGTCAGGCTCCCATTACGCTTAGGAAAAATAATCCTTCCTAGTACCTGCAACAATTAATTAAAGCGCACCACCATGGTACCCATTAATTGTTAGCGCTTTGCATGCAAATAACACACTGTGGACTAATCTTAGTCACGGTGGGCGTCCCCACTGAACACATGTGCACATCTAAACAAATATATATACAAATAAATATATATATATATTCTCTGGTTGACCGGAGTCAACACTCTTGATTATAATTAAAGAGCTTTGACCAAAGGTCAAGGTGCCTTAATTATAGCCAAGTCTCTCCAACCGAAGTTGGCACATCTTGGTTAACCGGGGTTAACCCTCTTGGCGCATGCCAAGTCTTGTTGACCGAAGTCAACACTCCCTGACCGCAGTCAGGTTTACTTAACTAGAGTCAAGTATCTTTGACCGTAGTCAATCCTTTGACCATTAAAATAACTCTTTGACCATAATTAACACATATAAAACTCTTTAATTATGATCAAATAAATGGTCAACTGTACTTTGACTTAGGATATTTACATTGTGGTGACATCCCCTCGGCTTCTATTCAGTTGACCTCAACTAAAAAGCTTCCTTGTAAACATCCAAAAGTTGTGGATGATCGGATAGCATGTCTTCGTCCATCCACTTGGCATCTAATGCTGTATAATTCTTGAATTTTACAAGATACCTGTAAAACTCCTTACCCTGAGGGCCTTTACGTACAATATGGTACACAATTTGCTCTGGCTGAAGGACTTCCTCCAGCTCATCCACTTCTGGTGGATCTTCTGATACTGGTTCTGTAGGCTCTGGTCCCTGAAATTTCTTTAGAAGACTCACATGGAATGCATTGTGAATCCTCCAATGCTCTGGCAATGCTAATCTGTATGCAACCTCATTTATTCTTTCTGTAACCCTGAAAGGGCCATAGTATCTGGGAGATAACTTTGCATACACTTTCTGTTTGCCTTTAAACTTGCGGAGCCTAGCTTTTTCAAACCTCAAAAGTACCCAATCCCCTTCCTTGAGATCTAATTGTCTCCTATGCTTATCTGCAGCTCTTTTATGTTTCTCTTGAGACCTTTCAATTGCTGTCCGGACTTGGCTGTAAGCTGTCTGGAGGTCTCTCACAAACTGATCAGCTGCAAATATTTCATCTTTGGTCCTCAATATAGGTGGCAAAATCACCTTCCCATATATGACTTCAAAAGGGGCTTTCCCTGTAGAGCTATGTATTGTATTATTGTAAGCAAACTCTACTAACGGTAGGTACTTTTCCCAGTCTGAACTTTGGTCACCCACGTAGCATTTCAGCATATCCAAAATTGTAGAATTTGCTACTTCACTTTGACCATCTGTTTGGGGATGGAAAGAAGAAGAAAAATTCAGATTCGTCCCCATGTTATCAAATAAAGCTCTCCAGAATAGACTGGTCATTCTGGGATCTCGATCACTAACAATGGACTTAGGCATACCATGATGTTTAAAAATTTGTGCCATGAACAGCTTAGCCATATGATCTGCCTTTATGGTTTTGCGAACCGGAATGAAATGAGCTTGCTTGCTGAATCTATCTATGATAGTCCAAATCCCATCATTCCCCGACTTTGATCTCGGCAAATCAAAAATAAAGTCCATTGTAATACTTTCCCATGGTGCCTGAGGCACGGGAAGAGGCATAAGTAGGCCAGGTGCCTTCCGTCTATCATACTTCATTTTCTGACACGTAAGGCATTCAGTAACAAACTGATGTATATCTTTCCGCATTCCTGGCCAAAAGAAATACCTCTCTAGTGCTAGAGTTGTTGCTGTAATTCCTCTATGTCCAGCATAGGGAGGTGCATGGCATTCCCCCAAAATCTTTTTCCTCATCTCCTGGGTGATGCATAGGCAATCATCTTTCATTAAATACCCATCTTTCAGGGAATAGTGACTGGTGGATTGCCCCTCTTGCATTTGCTGTAAAATTTCACCAAAATCAGAATCATGAGCATATTGCTCCCTCATACCTTCCAGGTCTTGATGATAACCAATAGTTACATTATTGACCTGGGGTCTTCGGGACAAGGCATCTGCCACTCTGTTCCGAATTCCTGGAGTATGGACAATCTGAAAATGATACATTGACAGCATGTTTGCCCATTTCATATGCTTCTCGGAAAGCTTGGTCTGAGTCAAAAAGTATCTCAGACTTTGGTGATCTGTTTTGACAGTAAAATCTGCACCCAAAAGATAGTGTTTCCATGTATGGATGGCATGAATTACAGCCAATAACTCTTTCTCATAGATTCCTAAATATCTTTCCGCATCCCGAAGTCGCCTGCTTTCATAGGCTACTACATGACCAATCTGATGCAATGCAGCCCCAACACATTCTCCACAAGCATCGCAATCAACATCAAAAGACTGATAAAGATCCGGGACTACCAGAATAGGCTCTGTAGTCAACTTCTCCTTGAGTGTATTGAATGCTTTCTTCTATGATAATCCCCATGTGAAGGCTGCATTTTTCTTAGTAAGGTCATGTAATGGAGCTGTGATATCAGCAAAATGTCTGATAAACCTTCTGTAGTAAGAACACAGGCCTAAGAAACTTCGAACTTCATGCACAGTTTTCAGCTCTGGCCATTCCTGAATGGCACGGATCTTCGCTGGATCCATTAGTATCCCATTCTTGGATATTATATGCCCTAGATAGTGGATTTCTTCCAAGAAGAACTCACTTTTCTTGCTGTTTGCATAGAGCTGATGATTTCTCAGCTCTTGAAACACTATAGCAAGATGTTCTCTGTGCTCTTCCTCTGTCTTAGAAAAAACTAAGATATCATCAAAGAAAGTACCCGTAAAATGCATGTACTTCCGGAAGATGCGATCCATCATTCTATTGAATGTGGCTGGAGCATTTGTCAACCCAAAAGGCATCACTAAGTATTCATACAACCCGAATGTAGTGCGCAATGCTGTCTTGTGCACATCCTGAGGTTGTATCCTCACTTGGTGGTAGCCACTCTTTAAGTCTATCTTGCTGAAAACTGAAGCTCCATTTAACTGATCCAGGACATCATCAATGCGCGGAATAGGGAATCTATTCTTGATGGTCATTTTGTTCAGTGCGCGATAATCAACGCACATACGGAATGAACCATGTCTTCTGTACTAATAGTACAAGGGAACAAAAAGGAGACGAGCTGGGCTGAATCAACCCTTTGGACAGCAAGTCCTGTACCTGAGCCATAATCTCCTCTCTCTGAGTCGCACTGACTCTATAAGGGGGTCTGTTTGGTGGCTCACTATCAGGCATTAACTCTATCTGATGATCTTCTGGTCTCTCTGGGGGTAACTCCCCTGGCAAAACATCAGAAAAGCAATCTTTAAAGTTTACAAGAAACTGAAACTTATCTTTGTCTGCATCATTCATTTCAGCATGCATATCATTCTCTTTTTCTTTTACAAAAACCATGTACGCAGAAATTGCAGACTTTATTGCTTTACTGCATGAAACATCAGATACAATGGGGATAGTGTCCCCTTTATTCCTGGCAATTGAACGCTGATTTTTTCCCCTATGCACAAACTCCAGCGCTCTTTCAGGAAGAGTCAACTTCACTGCCTTGCGGTGAAACCAAGGCATCCCCAAAACTACATCATAATGTTTCAATGGAGAAATGAAGAAGTCTTCCTGATCCACATAACTCTAAACATGAAGACGGAGCTTCCCTATCAAGGGAGTAACTGGCACAGGATTCCCACCAAACATTTGATCGGCATCCAAAGCCCTGCCTAACTCTTCCGTCTTTATTCCCAGCCTCAGGGCTAGATCCTCTGATATGAAATTATCAGTAGCCCCTGGATCAAATAAAATTAGCGCTTGCTGGTCTCTAACTTTGCCCCATGATAGCAGCAATTCTCGTTCTTCTGGGTTCAAAGCATGACCCAGTATGTCAGGAATTCCCCTCGCCATTCGCTTTTGCGGTCCTCGTGGCTTCTCTGCCTCTTTTCCCTTCGAAGTTGAAGGCTTTTCTGGGCACTGGGCAGCCACATGCCCCTCTTTACCACACCTGAAGCATTTCCCATCTCTACGGAATTCCACTATCTGTTCACGGGTAAATAGAGATTTGCCCTTATAAGTCTTTGAAAACTGAGTACCCCTCGGCTTCTGAGGCTGAAACCCTTTCTTTTCAGTCTTGGGGTACTCTTTCTTTTCTGATTTTGGAAAATCAGTTTTCTTTTTATCAGCACGTCCTGCATGCAAGGATGGCACTGTAGATGGATCTTGTAGCGGCACAAGACTCGCTACTGAAGCTGAATGCATAAGATCTTGAATATTCTTTGCCCCCAAAGCATTCACTACTGCCTGAATTCTTGGAGTGAGACCTGCTCTGTACTTCCTCATTTGGGTGCCTTTGGAGATCTTTTTGAAAGGTGCAACCTGCAAATAAGCATCCCAAAACTTTTGGTTGTACCCATCCACTGTATCTCCTGCATCCATGTGCAAGCTGTCCCAGTCTTGAAGAACATGGTCTCTAAACTGTTTAGGCATAAACTGCTGGTAGAAGGCTTTCTTGAAGTCCTTCCACTTCCTTGGGGCTGACCCATCTGTGGTCTGTGCACTCCACCATGCACTAGCCGTTGCTGTCAAGTGTAAACTGACCATTCTTAACTTGGAGGATTCTGAAAATTTTTCTGTACCGAATGCAGCATCAAACTGTCTGATAAACTGCAATGCTTTGTCTGTATGACCATACTGTCCATTGTAGGTCATAAACTTGACAAATTTTCCTCCCTCTTTAAATTCCTTGGTCGCTTTGGAAGACTTTCTCTTCCCAGACTTCTTGTGTTTCCTTCTTTTCCTGGATGGTTTATCTGATAAGGAAGAAGAAGACACAGAAGTCGAACTCGAGGTAGACAATGATGGACTAGGAGATCGGTGATGATGCCTCGATCTCTTTTTACTATGGGACCGTCTCCTATGAGATCTATGAGATCTCTCTCTCTCAGGCTGTACACGAGAGTGTGCCTCTGGCATTGGCACGTCATATACTGGATTAGGCATAGTTTCTGCTTGAAACAAATGCTGAGCCCTTGGATCCCTTTTGAGATTTTCCATCTCTTGTATACGAGTGCGTACCATCTGTTCAAATTCTTGTTGAGTTCGCAGCACACTTCTCTGTCTTGGATGTACATCCCTATCTTGTGAATCCCACTGGATAGGTGATTGATCCATATTCTGAGATCTCAACAAGAGGTGTTTTGCATTCACAATCTATGCCAGTATTGGCTGTCAGTTCAAGGCATATACCCACACAGTTACCAAAGCATCAACAACTATATTGCCCTTTTCTGGCTGCTGCAGATGGCTTCAAAAGGCATCTGTTTTTCCCTCTTTTTACTGCTCAAAGGCATGCATACTCTTTTTCTGCAAATCTCTGATTTCTCTGTTTTTCTGCTGTTTTCTGACAGTAGAGATCTACTTTCTCTGTTTTCTCTGCTTTCTCTGTTTTTGTGCTGCTTTTCTGACAGTAAAAGTCTGACAAGCAGGTGAAAATTGCTAGCAGAAACAGTCTCTGCAACTGTTCTCTCTTTTTTTTTTTTTTTTTTCAAAAGAGCAGTAACCAGATAGAGTAACTGGCTAGTTACTCTAACTAGACTGACTGGTTCTGGTCTGGTTAGTTTGCAACTGGGCCAACTGGACTGGTCACAGTCTGGTTGCAGTGACCAGACTGGTCTGGTTGGGTCAACTAACTGGACCTCTAACCAGTCCACTACCAAGGTTGAGTTAGATTAACCCCTGGTCAGCCATGTCAGCATCCATGTCACCTGTCAGAACGCCAGGTCATCTCACACGTGCATGCCACGTCATCTGCTGAGCTGGCTGCCACATGTACTGCCACGTCAGCACCTGCACATGCGGACGCCACGTCACCTGTGTGCCACGTGTCTGCTGAGCTGTCTGACCACGTCAGCACCTGCACATGCGGACGCCACGTCACCTGTGTGCCGCGTGTCTGCTGAGCTGTCCTCCTAGGTGGCACCCTGGCCACGTCAGCAACAGCCAAAGGTTTCAAACCTTGGCAGCGTCACGCCGGCACCCTACACAAGGAAATGGTCGACGGAGCCACCTCGTCGCTACTCGTCGCGCGAACAGCGTGTTACAATCCGTCCTTCAACTCCTCAAGCCCCCACGCAGCGGTTCCTGCCTCCCACACCTCTATTTCAAGACCTGAGAACTTAGAAGCATAGCCATAAGCCACTTCTGGTAACGTGCGATCAGGGGACCTCTGCTTGGTGCTTTGTGAAATCTCAAATATACGCCACAATTTACAGCTGTCTGAAAAGGCCGTATGACGCAGAAACACCAAGCTCCAATCTACTATCCAGCCTGCCTTTGGAATAAGTGTTCCTCGGTTATCACCCGACCAATCGTGCGTTCACAAACTTCAGAATTGCGCCCCCAAAATAAACGCTTGCTACACCATTTCCTGTGAAGCTTCTTTTTGCACAGAGCCCGTACTTGACCGTCACAGCTACAAAGAGCTGTCTAGCCATGCTCTGATACCAATGCAACCGACTCGTTCGTGAAAGACAGCCAATACCACTCATAAATCGACAGAAATTATGCTCTCATAAGCTCTCCCTCACTCCCTCTCTCTGAAGATGCACTAGGGCCCAGGACAAATCGTCGGGCTAGACCCCCCCGAAGGTCTTTATTCATGAGAGAAAAAACAACTGTTACAGAAATTCAGCGTAGAGCTATCTGGTCAATCTCCACACTTTTCAAAACGTGAATAATCCATTTTCTTACAAGAGCTTCAAGCTCAATTCAAATTGGCAACATGCCACTTGTCTAGAATCTAAACTAAGTCCTATTACATGCCACTAAGGGCCATTCTGGAGTCTTCAAAGCTCTCGGTCACACGAACCGCCTCCTAGATGCTTGTCAGGCTCCCATTACGCTTAGGAAAAGTAATCCTTCCTAGTACCTGCAACAATTAATTAAAGCGCACCACCATGGTACCCATTAATTGTTAGCGCTTTGCATGCAAATAACACACTGTGGACTAATCTTAGTCACGGTGGGCGTCCCCACTGAACACGTGCACATCTAAACAAATATATATACAAATAAATATATATATATATTCTCTGGTTGACCGGAGTCAACACTCTTGATTATAATTAAAGAGCTTTGACCAAAGGTCAAGGTGCCTTAATTATAGCCAAGTCTCTCCAACCGAAGTTGGCACATCTTGGTTAACCGGGGTTAACCCTCTTGGCGCATGTCAAGTCTTGTTGACCGAAGTCAACACTCCCTGACCGTAGTCAGGTTTACTTGACTAGAGTCAAGTATCTTTGACCGTAGTCAATCCTTTGACCATTAAAATAACTCTTTGACCATAATTAACACATATAAAACTCTTTAATTATGATCAAATAAATGGTCAACTGTACTTTGACTTAGGATATTTACATTGTGGTGACAGCATATCTTGCACTGATCATGTTTGCCAATAAGCTCGACTCCTTGACGAAAGAACAAGCCATCTAGATGCTGAAGCATAAAATGCTCATCCATGATGTTAGGGTCAGGAACCAAGACCCTAACTCTCGGCATCCAATCTGACCTACAACCTGAAGAAGGCATGCCCGGGACGGGGGGGATCTCTACAACCAAACCAAAAGTGGCTCCAATGGTAGGAAGGAGTCAATGGTACACCTAAGGGAGGCCAATAAATTTGATGAAGAGAGAAGTAATCTGATTGTCCTCCACAACAAGGTCCAAACCCAAGGTGAAGGCCAGAGAAAAATCCTCCTGGATCTTGGCGCCAAGGGGTTAGTCTAAAGCACTATAGCCATAGACTCTTGAGTATAAAAATTCACGTGGAAGAAGCCTCGTCCCAATAAGGAATGTTTGTGAAATGTAGTGCGAGGTCTTCTGGTATAGCTGCGAGCATCCAATCCCTGGCCTATAACTTGGAAGGGTGAGACCCAAGTTGCGGGCGAAGAGAGAAGTAGAGCTTTCAAGCTATGTGCCCTTTTTGAGCTACTGCAACTCGTCTTCACAAAAAATGACTTGTCTCATTGCCAGTGGAAGCGGTCAAGGATTGGCTGAATGGGAATCCATTGGTCAATCGAGGTGAAAAGGCTGATTTGAACATGATAAAGCTCCGTCTGACCCACAAACTCTGCCGTGGGAGAGAAAAACGGGAGAGATAGGAAGGAGGAAGGTTGAGGTAGGAAGAGTGGCTGAGGGGAAGCCGGCGGGGGGGAGAGAGAGGGGGGGGAGGAGTAGAGGTAGAGTCCCCTAGGTTCGGTGGTGGATGCAAAAGGTGACTTGGAGGAACTTAGCTTCGGTGGTAATGCTCAAGGGTACTTAAGCATGGTGATTTTGTATCTCTCTCTTACATTCACACACTCTCTCTACCCACTTACATTAGACCCTCTCTCTCCCCAAAGCATTGGACACGGTCTCGAGAGCCCACCTCCTCCAACGCCTATAGGATTTGGGTTATGACCAGGAGATTATTTGGGCTGTCATGGCACTTTATGAGAGTCTCAGCCAGAGTCCGAGCAGGGTCAGGGTGGACAGACGAGATCATGAGTACTATTGGGGTCAAACAAGGGTGTCCTTTATCACCTACCCTGTTTGGCCTCTACATTGACGAGCTCGAGACAGTGATGCAGATACTAGGGGGGGGTGTATGCAGATGACGTGGCACTTTTGTCTCCCTCAGCAAAGGGGCTCCAAAGACGAGCTGTCATGCACCAGGAGCAGTTCATGTTTGATGGGTCACTTGTTGAGATAGTTTCATCATACACATATCTTGGAGTTGTCTTCTTTGAACCCATCTTCACTATGAGACCCGCGATGCAAGCCTGCCTAGGTAGGGGATACGCTTCATTGGCCAGACTAGAGAGACAGTGCTTCCGCTCGCACTTTCAGGATCTACGGACCAAGGGGCTGCTTTTTGACTCCTTGGTCCGCCATACACGTATCTTGGGGTTGTCTTCTCCAAACCCATCTTTACTATGAGACTCGTGATGCAAGCCCGCCTTGGTAGGGGATACACTTCATTGGCCAGACTAGAGAGACAGTGCTTCCACTTGCACTTTCAAAATCCACGGACCAAGGGACTGCTTTTTGACTCCTTGGTCCACCCAGCGGGGATGTATGGGAGCCCTTGTTGGGGGCTTTATCCTTCTCGGTGCAGCAGACTACATTGGCTAGCTTTGTCCTCCTCTATGGCACTTTTAGCAGGGGGGGACTAGAGATGCTGGTATGCACGCACTGAGAGATGGTTTGAGCGACTAGGGCTCCACATGGATAGACTCCCTCCCTTCCAATATAATATGGATGCTCCGTTTTCTCCCCTCCTGTCACACGAGGTCAGCCAAGTAATCTGTGAGGATCTCTTGCAGCTACACACATTCCGGACCTAGTTGGGACAGAGTGAGCTCTCAATGAAGCTCAGCTTCTACAGAGATCACTACTTGCACATCACAGATGAGGGTTTCATCGACCCACCAGGTTAAAAGTAGATCGACCTACCCCACTCATTGAGGATCTCTATTGGGTAGCTCCGGGTCTTTTCACATAGACTTCGTATTGAGAGCAGCAGAGCAGAGGGCATACCCAGGGAGAGGCGCATATGCACATTATGTGACATGCAAGAGGTTGAGATGGAGGAGCACTTCATCTTTAGGTGCCCTGTTTACTATGAGATCCGAGGGTGTTTCTACTGCCTCTTTAGAGAGAGTTTTCGGGTTTTGTCCCGGTTACTCTCCTACCCAGACCAGAGATGTTTGGAGGGCTTTATCCATGAGGTAGTCAGGCACCGCAAGAGGATAGTTCGATCTCGAAGACAGGAGTAGACTTCTTCCTTAACAGACCCTCCTTAGAGCTCTGTCATGGAATTCTTTCTGCCATATCACATAGACACCCACGTTTACACTTGGAGACATCCCAAGTTGGAGCTCAACCGATAGGGGTTACTATGGCCCATGCTAGATGCAGATCTATGACTAGGAGACATCATAGCCGTGAGCAGCCGACAACACTCTATCATCGATTTCATGCCTCCATTGCCTCATCCACCCTGATGTCCTGATGGCGATATGATGATGATGATGATGATGATTATGATGGTGTTGATTTGTAGTCGACCATTGGCATGACTATGTTGTACTTAGTACTATCATTTTGCATTTTTTCATTCTGCATTCTACATTGGTGTGGATGCTCGTTCAGTAGCTCCACCCCCACAACTTGTTTGTACCGGTCTTCCGAAGACTTTAATAAACTTTCTTTCTCTTTCTACCCTCCATAGTCTCTCTCTTACATAAATCTCTCTCTCCACTTCCCCTCACCTCTATCTGACATTCACCCTCTCTATACATCACTTCCCTTCTCCCCAATTCACCATAGCCATCGTGATTGCCTCTCCTTCTGTGCTATTTTTAGCAACTCCTCTGTATTTTTAGCCAAGCTTCTTTTTACCTCCCCTTTCGGTTCTCCTCCAGCCCCATGCTTGCACCATCCCCTCAATCGCCATCCTCCCCATTTGATCTAGCACCCTCCTCTCCCTGCTGCCTTATATTGCCATTTCCTCACCCATCACCATGTCCTCCCTGTGTGGACATACTCCTTCCCTTCCTCGCTTCTGTCCCCTCCCCTCTCCATCACCCTCCTCTCCTCTAGCACTCCCTGGCCCCTCCACTCTCCATTTCCCTCCTCCCTTGCATAGGGCTCCCCTCACCTCTCCATTGATTTTCTTCCAATACGAGATAAGGCTCAAGGGGGCTGGTTTGTTGAAAACGTGATTGTGGAGTTAATTTTGCTGAATGCTTTCAAGAACATTTCTGAAGAGGACCTGAAGATGAAGCTCTTGAAGTTACAGACAGGTCTAAGGATAGACCATCACAATCCGTTGGATCGAATGGGGACCTCGCAATGCATACCAGTTCCAAATACACAACTAGGATGGGAGAGCGAGCCGGCACTACACCTAACCATATGTATGCCAGGAACGTGTTCCAACACATATGTGGTACTTTATCTACACTAGGCAATTCTGAGATGTCTCCGGAGTACTTCACCCATGCATTGAGGGATTCGTAGGACATTGTACAATGACATGGATATGTAGGACATAGAATAGTTTTCATTATTCTTCTATGTACTCGTGCGTGGGTATAAATACCAGTGCATGTCCTTTCATTTTAAATAAGTACAAATGAGTTCATTGCTCTCCTACATTTGTGTTGCACTCGCCTCTTGCTCCTGCACCTACAAGTGCAAGATTCTTGTAGGTCAGCTTTGACCCGGAGAACAATTTTTCTGAGAGAGTAGAGAGACCGTCCTGTCTCTTCTAAGACCGTCATGAGCACAATATGGAATTTCTAGTCACAGTCTTGGTTCTTATTAGTTTTTCAATAGTTTAGACTCTTTGAGTTGTATTTTACAACTGATGTATCTTTGCCTTGAGTTTCTTCTCTTGGTTATTTCTTTCATCCTTAATAGAAATCTATTTCAAAAAAGGACAAGTAAAACATGAAATAGCATGTCTTTGGTGGTTTTATCATTTCAAAAGCTATCCATCTTATAGGGAACCTGTGAAAAGCGTAGTATCCTAGGAAATAATAGGACTATGTAGGGCTTGTCATGCGTTGTTTATGTGGTCAACAACCCTTTTTGTGATCAAATTGGTGACAAAATATATCTGCAAAAACTTGCTTTGCTTTTATGTGAGGGATATTTACTTGTCATAAAATGTTCAGCATGAATATGCTTTGCTTTGGCAGTTAAGGATACGTTGTGCTTATTGGAGAAAGGTTTTATACTTAAGCTGGGTTGCTGCTCCCATCTATTTAAATTGGAGAAATTTTTTTGGTATCTTCCGTGTTGTTGGGAGCTGAGCATGTATATTGTTTGATATTTTATGATGTAAACTACAGGTTTGAATTGGGCTTGGAAAAACCTGATCCAAGACGTGCATGGCAAAGTGCTTTAACAATAGCAGTTTCTTACATTTTGGGAGGCTTGATACCGCTTTTTCCATACATGGTGATAAGTAAAGCAGATACAGCACTCAAAGTTTCAGTTGGATTCACCTTACTAGCTTTGCTGATTTTTGGATTTGTTAAGGGCTACATTACTGGCACTAGACCAATCATAAGTGCTCTTCAAACTGCTTTTATCGGAGCCCTTGCTTCTGCTGCTGCTTTTGGGATTGCACTTGCCATACAATCCTGAACACTCTTTTCATGGGGATAACTACAAGGCTTATTACTATAAGAGAGAAGCTACAGGGCCTTTTCACATAGGAGATTGCTTTCTACAGAACATATGGAACAGTATACTATAAAAAAATTATCATTTATAAAAGATATCCTTTGTAAGACTATCTTCAAGATCTTTTTATACTAACCATTTAACAAGAAAAGTGAATATAGCTTCTGAAAGGAAAAATACAGCAGGATAATTGGGTCTTCAGCTGACATACCGATCCTCCACTGATTTTGAAGTATGTACATGCTAGATCCAAACTAGTTCATGTTGAAAGGAAATAACCCCCATAAACTTGATGAATGTACTGCAATCTGCAAGGGTCTTCATGGAGGTGACTTTTTGAAGGCTCAAGGAAGCAAGTTTTTATACTAAGACTTTAAAAAAATGGCAACAAGTCTACGTGAGGCTTCATCTCAGTGGTGGAAAGACTTTAGTTTATACCGCCCAAAGCATGAATCTGAAAGTAACGGAGTAGCAAAGGGCCTCCACAAACAATGTTTGCAAAGAAGGGGTGGGTGAAGGAGAGCTATAGAGTTTGACTCTTAAAGCCCTTGGGGCATTTCTATACTGAATTCAATGCCTTGTCAAGCCGAATTGAAGTTGGCCGTAGATCCCTGTCATGCTCCCTCTCTCCGCTCCCCCTCATGACCAGAAGTAGTTTATTTGACTTTGTACAAGCTCTACCATCCACTTTGTGTTCTTGGATAAGAATGTCAATAGATCCCCTAGCAACACTTAGATGGAGCTGATTATGAATCACCTTCCTGTGGGCGGCGATAAGGCACACCACCCAGGCCCTATATGTTCCAACTGACAATCCTCATCGGTGGGAGGAAGCAGGGTGAAACACCTTATGCGACCTAGTGGAGAAACCCTCTCCTGGAAAGAGACCTCTTGCCATAAGAACTAGAAAGAGGAGGAAAATCCACAGGAGATAGAGCCCCCACGAGTTAAGAAGGAGATGGCCTGTCAAAAGGAATACCAATAACTAGCTCACCAAAAGTAAAGGGCATGAATTCCTCATCACCAAAATCCTCCAAGATAGAAAAAGAGTTTTTGTGAAATAAGCCTGGCGCCGAGGTGTGTAGAATCCCTCTCAAAAAGGGTGAAGAGAGCAAAAGAAAATGCCTTCCCGCTATCAATAAATGGAGACCGAAGAGTAGCTGAGGGAGGCAGCTGCTCGGACGGACCATAGGAAGATCTGCAAGGACACCAACACTGGCTGTATTCAAGACTGGATCTGGAGAAACTCTGGCTGCAACTTGAGAAGAGACGGGAGCATCACTAGTCACGACCAGAACCAGAACTTGAGAAGCCTCAATAGGGACGAGGTTCGGGACAAGAGAGGCCCCCTCCTAATCTGTAGGTGGTGGAGAGGCAAAAGATGTAACCGGAACTTGAAGTGTCAAGGGGCAAACCTGCCTTTCCCCTTTACAAGAAAAGCCTTGTCATTGGATCAGTCAAACTTTTTTTCTAGAGCTTCTTCCTATAGGAGTAGGGGTACTGGCTTTTTGAATGTAATTGGTGCTGACTGTTGCTTTGCAATCAGTATTGTCACAAAACCTTTTGTAGGTCTTAGGGAGCATGCCATGGCCGAAGCTTAGCAATCTGAGATGAATCCGTTTGTTGACCAATTGCTGAGAGTTGTTCCCTTACTATTTTCATCTTTGTGATGTGGTCTTGTATTGAGTCCCCCTTGTCCATCTCCATGTTGCAAAGTTCAGTCTTGAGGACGGGGACTTTATTTGCATTGTTGATCTTGTACCTGTCCTTTAGAATGGTCCACACTTGAAACGTCGAATCTGCAATTTGAATATGCAGGAAGACCGAGTCTGCAGTGTGCTTTTCATTAGTTCAGACTCTTTGAATAGTATTTTACCACTGATGTATATTTGCCTTGAGTTTCTTCTCTTGGTTGCTTCTTTCATACTTAATAGAAGTCTATTTCGGAAAAGGAAAAATAAACATGAAATAGCATCTCTTTGGTGGTCTTATCATTTCAAAAGCTATCCATCCCATAGGGAACCTGTGAGTAGAGTCATATCCTCCTGCACTTTCCCTAAGCTTAATTGTAAAAAAACAATGGCACTATGTAAGGCTTGCCATGTGTTGTGTATGTGGTCAACAACCCTTTTTGTGATCAAATTGGTGACAAAATATATCTGCAAAAATTTGCTTTTCTTTTATGTGAGGGATATTTACTTGTCATAAAATATCCAGCATAAATATGCTTTGCTTTGGGTACTTTGTGCTTATTGGAGAAACGTTTTATACTTAAGCTGGGTTGCAGCTCCCATCTATTCAAATTGAAGAAAGATTTGTGGTATCTTCCAGGTTGCTGGGAGCTGAGCTTATATATTGTTTTGATATTTTATGATGTAAACTAGGGGTTTGAATTGGGCTTTGAAAAACCTGATCCAAGATGTTATCTTTGGAGGCTTGATACTGCTTTTCCTATACATGGTGATAAGTAAATATATACCTTTGTAAGACTTTTGTAAGACTAGAATAAGTCCAATCATACAAAATTAGAATTTTTTGTTGTTCTAAAGATCAAAAATCTACAAAGAAAATAAAAGAGAAAATGAAAGAGAAGGCAAAAGAGGTAAACAAAAACTTTTATGAAAAGCAAAAGGAAGACATACTTAGCAAGCAAAGCAACACTTATGGTGATAAGTAAAGCAGATACAGCAATCAAAGTTTCAATTGGATTCACCTTACTGATTTTCGGATTTGTTAAGGGCTACATTACTGGCACTAGACCAATCATAACTGTTCTTCAACTGCTTTTATCAGAGCCCTTGCTTCTGCTGCTGCTTTTGGAATTGCACTTGCCATACAATCCTGAACAGTCTTTTTCATGGGGATAATTACAAGGCTTATTAATATAAGAGAGAATCTAGAGGGCCTTTTCACATAGGAGAATGCTTTCTACAGAACATATGAGCACCAGGTTATGAACAGTATACTATCCAATAATTGCACATCATTCATAAAATCTATCCTTCGTAAGACTATATTCAAGATCTTTTAATACTTGCCCATTTTACATCTGAGATTATGTTACCGATAAGGGGATTTTTTAACAAGAAAAGATAATATATAACTTCTGAAAGAAAATACAGCAGGATAATTGGGTCTTAAGCTGACATACCGATCTCCACTGATTTTGGAGTATGTACATGCTAGATCCATACTAGTCCATGTTGAAATGAATGTACTGCAATCTGCAAGGTCGTCATTTTTTGAAGACTCAAGGACGCATTTTTTTATATTAAGACTTTTTTTAAATGGCAAGTCTACCTGAGGTTTCATCTCAGTGGTGGAAAGACTCTAGTTTATATCACCCAAAGCATGAATCTGAAAGTAACAATAGCAAAGGGCCTCCACAAACAATGTTTGCAAAGAAGGTGTGGGTTGAAGGAGAGCTACGGAGGTTGACTCTTAAAGCCCTTGGGGCATTTCTATACTGAATTCAGGGCCTTGTCAAGCCAAATGGAAAGGCCATAGTTCCCCATCGTGCTCCCTCTCTCCGCTCCCCTAGCTCCTTCCTCTCAGCCCTTGTCCAACCCATCAGGCCCTCACCGCTCAACCTCCTCCCCTAAGTCTAGAAAACGCAGGCTGATCCAAATCGTGTCCAAGATGCTGCTTCAATTCGTGCCACTCAGCTGCTCCAAACTGTTCAATTTTGCTGCTCCAGAATGCTTCAAACTGGGGCTTATGAGGCCTGGATTCTCGCCATCTCTCAGCTCCATATTCAGCCTACAATCTGTCCTTAAAATCGTGCCCTTCTCATGCTGTTTTGAGAGCCACAGACCTGCATTTTCAGACTCCAAAACAGCTCAAGGAACTACGCCTTCTACAGCTCCTGTTTTGAGAACTCCACAGGGCACATTCGTGGAACTGCTCAGCTGCATTTCGACCTGGAATAATGCTCCATTTACTTCCCTTACAGGCGGATCTTCAAGCAACAATTTGGTGCCACTTCTGAGCTTGTCTTCGACCTGGAATAAGGCACCTTAGCTTCAAACTGTGCAACCTTCTTCATTAGCAGCCAGCTTCTCCCTCTCCCTCAGCCTCTTCACCCCCTCTCAGCCTCTCTGTCTCCGTCATCCTTTCCTCCTTCCTCTGAGCCCTTCCTTCACGTTAGCCTTCCCTTAGCCTCCTACCCTTAGCCTTCCCTTAGGTTCCCTTACCTCGACTTCCTCTCATCTCCTTCCCTTAGTGCTTCCCTTTGCCCCTCAACTCTCTCCAAATGGCAGATGGAACATTTTTGGTGTTTGAGTCAGCCTTCCACAATCGATTGTCGAATGGAACCCCATTCATGCAATCTTCAACCTCTTCCTCCAGCCACGGCTGGAACCCACAAAAGATGTGGAGTTTGAGAGCGCTACCACTCTTTTCACACGTGTCCATGGGTCCCACCCCTCGAGATCTTGGACGACCTTGTTCCACGCCTTTCAAATGTTTGACTTTTGGGACGAGTTTTTTTCTAGGTGGCTTTGGATTCTCAAGAAGCTATGAGCACTCTACTCAAAGCTAATCCTTTAGAGGATCTTTCTTACTCCCTTCACCTTGGGGTTCGATCCGGTAGAGGAGGACAAGCGGGTCACTTTACTATTCATCAGATTTCGTGGTCTTCCACCGGTCTACCATTGGAGCATTTCTTAGGCAGGTCACAGAGATCCACCCACTTCTTGGTTTGCCTAGCACGTTCGGCACCTTCTACGTCTCTAGTGCCTTCTACCCACTAGGTACATGTGTGACCTCCACCCGTTGCTTTAGCTGCTCATCCCCCTTTGGTAACAGGTTGCCCCACGGTGGTTGGCAGGTAGAGTAGCTGCTCCTTCCCCATTTGCAGACTAGGACGGCAGCAAGGTCGGGCAGTTGTTGCTATTGATGACCCAGCTCCAGGTTTGGATGAGGCCATTGTCGTAGGTCCTTCATATCGTCTCCCAACCTCTCCTCTTTCTTCTGAGAAGCCCCTTCCCTTTTGTGTTCTAAACTCTCCCTTCATTGATTAAGGGAAGGATTTGGTCCCTGCTTCCTCTCCATTGACATAGGTAAGGATTCTTGGCACTACCATGCTTTTTAGGATCGAAGGAACTCTTTCTCTACTTTGGGAGAGACTAAGATTGGACATTCTAAAGGTGTATTCCGATTGACAGGAAGTCTCCTTCCATGAAAGTGGGGCCTTTGTCATCTGTGGATTTTTCTCCTCTTCAAAGCTCTCTTCAAAGCTACACTAGGAGACCCTTGGCACAAGAGGTAGCTGTTTCCGCCACGAGCAAGGCATTCCATCCTGAATTCTCTCACTGATGAGGATCGTTAGATAGAACATACAGTGCTTGGATGGTGTCCCTCATCGCCGGCCGAAGGCAGAAGATTCACAATGAGCTTAATCCAAGTGTCAATGGAGGAGCTATTGACATTCTATTTATCTAGGAGCGCAAATCAGATGCCAGAGGCTGCCCAAAGAACATGTAAATTAGTTTTTGGTCATACTTTTTGAACACCCGCCTTGGGCACTAGGGTAGAATTTGCATCTCAGTTTCAACCTCTATACTTCTGCTTGTGGTAAGACATGGTATCATTACCCCCTCTAAAGTGCAATGGATTATTTTGTTGATTGGGGGTTGTAAGGATGGTCTTCTCAATCTATATGCCCAAATAATAGAGGGGAACCAGTTTTCTTTTAAAAGGAACTTCTCTCTTGGGCCCCATTAAAGATTAATGGATTATGGTGATGCTTTCAACATGATGGAATTTCCTTCAGATAAAAAGGGGGGAAGAGGAGGCATACATTTGCTAGAGAGAGCCGTTTGGGATGCCTTCTTTTTCAATTCAGTGGTGGCAAAGATGCTTGGATAGATGATGCCTTTCACACTTTGCCACATTCTCTTCCATTCTCATGGTCAAATAAGAGGTTGCTTATGCCCATTCATGCAAGGATAGACAGATTTTATGTGGATGATTGGGCACTAGAGAGAAGACATTGGATATGCAATGCACCAGGTGTTGGGTGACTTTTCGGTGGTTATGGCTATCTCTGATCCTCATTCGAGATGCCGATCTTCCAGTATTAGAATTTCAGATGCCTTATACGCAGGGGAGGTGATGCTTTCAACATGATGGAATTTCCTTCGGATAAAAAGGGGGGAAGAGGAGGCATACATTTGCTAGAGAGAGCCGTTTGGGATGCCTTCTTTTTCAATTCAGTGGTGGCAAAGATGCTTGGATAGATGATGCCTTTCACACTTTGCCACATTCTCTTCCATTCTCATGGTCAAATAAGAGGTTGCTTATGCCCATTCATGCAAGGATAGACAGATTTTATGTGGATGATTGGGCACTAGAGAGAAGACATTGGATATGCAATGCGCCAGGTGTTGGGTGACTTTTCGGTGGTTATGGCTATCTCTGATCCTCATTCGAGATGCCGATCTTCCAGTATTAGAATTTCAGATGCCTTATACGCAGGGGAGGTTTTACAAATTTGGGGGCCTCACATGCAGGGTGGAGTAGCATCTCCTTCTCAAATGGTAGCAGCCCTCTTTGGTATTAGTGATTTTTATCACACTATGGCTAGCACTAGAAGAGTTGATATTCTTAGATGGGAGATTGGCCTTAGATAGTAGCTAGCAGCCCTTTAGAGGGAAGAGCAAAAATGGCCTACTTGTGCTTGGATTCATGTGCCCCTTGCTTCAGTAGCAGCAAGGGCTCATCAGCAGAGTTTTCTATATTAGCAACAAAGTATGCCTTTCATGCACGTGAATCGTTTTGGATACAGATGGAAAGGAGAGTCAATAAGGATTTTCTTTCTACAGTTGGTCGCATACATGTAGAGAAAGTATTTCTCAGCTTACTAACTTGAATGATATTTTGCACATAGCTATAGATTTTTATGCCTCACTCTTGTCAACAGATCCTGACACACCAACTAGAGATGATGCCAGAATAGGGTGTGGCAGCATGTTCCTATATTGGTGAAATCACACACAACAGTTATGCTTGATGCTCCTTTTACCAATCAGGAATTCAGGACCAACGCTTTTGGCCTTGCACAAGGGAAAGTGCCTGGGTTGATATGAGTTGTCACCTTCCTTCTTTATTGCTTTTTGGGATATGATTGGGGATCACTTGACTTTAGCTCTACAGTGCATACGAGACTAGTATTATGCGTGACTCAGAGGGTTTATTCATCTCATCCCTAAGGGAATTCTATCTCCCAATGGAGGCCCATCACTCTCTTGGGAACTTGTTAGAGGATTTGTGCCAAAGCCATCAATTTGCATTTTGAGGCTTGTCTTTGAGGCCTTATCCATGGTACGCAAATGCGATTTGTGCATAGAAGAAGTATATTTGATAGCATATTCTCCTTTTGGGAAGCTTCTCAGTGGGCCTTGCACAGTGGCCAAAGACTTGTCATTCTACTCGTGGATTTTGAGAAGGCTTATCACATAGTAGATTGGGGTTTTTGGGAGGGTACCCTTCTACAGTTTGGATTCTCAGATGCATGCATTAAAGGGATCTTCTCATTATATAGATCATCCCACATCCGGGTGCTTATTAGAGGAGTAAAGAGGGAGAGGTTTCAGATTTCGAGATTGTTAGAATATAAAGCCAAGTTGAGTCAATTTGGTGTGTTCTAGTGTGTTTTAGTGTGAGTTCTAGTCTAGTGTGTCCTATGGATGCCACGTGTCACATTGGGAGTTATCCCATATGCATTGGTGTTCACATGTGTATGTATGTTCTATATAAGAGCTATACTTGTCTATTTTCAAATCAATCAAGTATCAAGGTACAAGCTCTTTGGTCTACATGTGAGTACTCTCATTTTTATTTATTGCTCTAGTCATTTCATTTCCATTTCATTATGTCTCCTTTTAAGTATCACTTCCTCTCTCCCTAGCCTACCCTCTCTCTCTCCCTCTCTCCACCATGTTCCTTCATGTGGTATTAGAGCCTCCCTTCCTACCTTCTTCTTGCTCTTGAGAGAAGCTCGCAAATGGAAGCTCCTCTCTCCTCCATGGTAGAGCTGCCCTCCCCTTTCCTTAGCCTCTCCATTGAAGTCTGATGCTGCTCCAGCCCACCATCACTTTGATCTTGTAGTAGAACCGTCTCTTCAGCAATTGCCACACCTTCTCTTTGCTGGTCCAACCTTCTAGAGAGCTTTTGGATGAGTTTCATTGCGAGAATCGCTTACTGAAGTGCCTTAACATTAACCGTGTTCTCATGAGACCTATTATCATTCCCACAAGAGACCAAACTTGACAAGAATTTTGGCACTCTCCTTTAAAGTTATTCTACATAGTAATATCCTAGTAATTCTGCATAAATAACATCTATGATCCAAGCTACTCCATTTTTTGCAAAGAGGAATCCAAGATGACCAATTATTTCCTTGTGTATTCAAGGAATTTGGTTTGTATTTTTGACTCAAAGTAAATCAAGCACATGTTCTCCCTAGCATTCTGAAGTCTCATTCCACCCAATATTTTCTTGTTCTTCCCCTCCCTCATATTTCCTCTCCATGGATATCTATAGAATCGTGCCTAAACTAGAGGTACACATCACAAGACTCCTTGATGATACTAGAGGCTAGCAACATGATCATGAAAAGTGAAAGAAAATTACTGGTCCACTCACTACGAGAAGAAAATTTTTTCTATGTAGAAGCAATAAGAAAAAGAAACATGTAAAAAAACAAAAGTATCACAAGACAAGTTTGGACAATTGAATGCAAAGAGAGAATAGGAAGGGAATAGCTATATGACCTTTAGTGATTGTTTAATGTACACATTTTTAGTTTTGTTCCATATATGTATACAAAGAAACAAAGTAGCATAGTAAAGCAACCAACGGACCTAAGAAGAAGAAACATTTGAATAATTAAGGATTTGTACTTTGTGATGTAGTGGATAGTGATGATGATGTTAATGAAACCACTTAAAGAATTGTCATAACATAGAGATGACTAGGGATTTCATTCAGGCATCAAGATGTCATTCACAGGCATTTTTTTTCCCCTAATGAAAACACTTCTAAAAGTATGTCATGCATAGCATGAAATAAAAAATATTTTGAGTGGGTCAATGACCTAGTCATCAAGAAGAGCTAGTATAGCACTAAGATTGAGGCTGAAAATGCCACCTCAAAACTTGTTGTGGACTCCAAGAAAAAGTGGGATCCATTCCACTACTTGAGGCAAATAGTTCTCCTCATAGCAACTGCCAAGAAAGGCCCTTGTTTGCTCAACTAAATGGCCATCAAGATTTTGTATTGGATGTCCAAAGACCATCCAAGGATTTGTCCAAATACCCTTGCACACTCAACCAAATGGCCATTAGAATGTGTATAGTGTATGTCCAAAGACTAGCCAAAGTGTAAGGGGTGGATGTGGGAGCCATCAAGTGCCTCTATGTATTATCTCAAGATGTACTAGGATGAAAGTATTTCTAAGGTCCAAAAAGTATCCATCAAGGAATGTGCAAGTTGGGGGAACACCATCCAAACAGCATGGCTCAACTAAGTGTCATCAAATCAAAAGAGCCCAAGATGAGCTACGCTTCTTATAAAAAATATGAGGCCCTAAAATGGAGATCCAAGCCAAGCCTCAGGTCATAAAGGAGGAGGAGGGAACAAAGTACTCAAAATCCTAGCAATCCCCTTCCAGATCAAGTTCACATATTTGCAATCCCATATACAATGCTACATGGACTTCTTTGTAGTGGTAGCGAGGGCAAGCATGGGCTGATCCAAACCTGGGCCTCCACATGATCATTGCAATTTCTCCATGAATAGAAATCCAAAAGAAGTTAATGAATTTTTTTTCTTGAGGGAGATTTATAGTCTCCTCCAAAAATATTTCTAAAACTGAGCTGAAACCTCTTGGCATTATTTGTTTGCCATGTAGAGAAAGAAAGGGAGGCTCTTCTCCCACTCCTCAAGGTCCCATTGTAGATACTTTATGGTGACACCATAAATCCAAGTCCTCCAAAAATCCAAGGGAATGTGATTCGGGTTTGGGTCCAAGTACCAACATGAAGTCAAGGAACATTGGTCCACATGATCCAAGCTACTACCAGGCCAAAAAACAATGTCCAAAGGATATGCTTGTTCGTGGTGGTGTGAACATCTAAAAATAAGGCATCCCCATTTTTACCCCTATGACTTGAAGTGGGATACCTAACCTTGTCAAAGCCCCAAGCCATATAGAGCAATGGTAAGGCCTTCTATTTGTGAGAACCCAGGACAATGGTAAGGACACATTAATTTCTTCTTTCAATTCCTCTGAGGTATTATCAACTAAATATTATGATCTCCTTTCTCTATGGGCTCTTGGAATGATTTAAAAAACATTTCGTATGGTCCCCTTTCCCAACTGGGATACTGCATGTAACTAGAAGCATGAAGAGGTATGCAATAGTCATCTAGTATGAGGTCATTCATGATAGGCTACCTATCAATATCTCTAGAGAAGAGGGAGGGATTATGTAGACATTAATCTTGAAATTGCCTCAAGTTTTAGGATGAAACCATAAGAGGGGAGGATGGAATCCCAAGATGCATCAAATAAAGATCCACTAATCCAATCTACACTCAAGGCGAAGGGATTGTAAACCATGAATGAAGAAATTTTTTTGATGCTCTGGCCTTGGAAAAATCCCCTCCACCATAACCTTGCAAAGCAAGCCCATGCACTACAAATCTGGATCAATAATATTGAGGTCCCTTTCCTTGTGTGTGAAAAATAAAGTCTCCCAAGCCACTTTGGATCGGGCATACATGAAAACATCAAGCCCACTCCATAAAAAATTCCTCATCGGAGCTGAGTGATGCATTCCCTAGAATGGTACCAACATGAACAAATAAACTAGGATCTAGCCACCAACACCTAGTTAAACTAGCACTCTAGATGCAAGGTCAAGGCCAAACAAGGAAATTTCTTTTGATCTTCACCAACAGAGGAGAAAAATGCTACAAGGTAGAGATACCCATGCCAACCCGCTAGCTAGAATATTTGATAGAGACACCCTTTTGAATTCAAATGAAACCAAAATGAGCCCCCCCAATCTAGGGTGCCTTCATCACTAATTTAGAAGCCATGGGATCATTCCAATTGATTTGTGCACTTGCAATAGAATAAAATAGATCCAAGTCTATCTTGAAAGTTGTGAGAGTCTAGGGAGTGGCATTCAAGAAAACAATAGGGTTATCGGCAAGCTCATTTTCCAAGATCTCCTCATTGTTACTTAAAGCGAGGACTCAACCCAATAATGTCATTCTAACATCTTGAAGATGCTCATGGCTTCAACTACATCAAGTATAATAGAGGGGCAAAAGAGCATCTTGTTGCACTAATCTAAAAATCTGGAATCTCTCTCCTTTGACCAACACCTAGTTGTGGGCTGATCTATATAGTGGAGAGACCCATTTGATCTAAGCATCCAAAAAATGAAAGAGTAGAAGGATACCCTCCAAGAAAGCCCAATTTATTCAACCATAGGCTTACTCAAAATTTAGAAGTAGATGGCTAAGCCCTAATTCATCTAGAAGTACATGGTTAAGCCCTAAGCCAATCTATAAAACCCATTCCAAAGCCTCTCATAAGGGGAAAATTCTAGAAACAATGCTTTGACCATGCACAAAGCCTGTTAGCATATCATAAAAAAGATCTAGGAGAAAAGGCTACAATCACAAACTAATAGCATTTGCCTACATCTTATAGAAAGTTCCCAAAAGAGTGATTGGCCTCCATTGGGCAACCAAAATTTCTATACACCCCATTTAGGATAAGATGAATGAGACCTTTTGTAAGTAAATTAGGTGTAGCTCTTGAGTCCCAAATGCACTACTTGTTTGAAGTAACATTGTTTCTAATATATCCAAAAAGGAAAGAAGGAGGGTGCCAACTCATTTGAGCCCACACACACGGCCTTGTGAAGGGCAAAAAGTGCTTGCTAAATTCTAGGTTGGTAAAGTGTGCATCAAGTAAGCCTTTAATATCTAGTTTCACCAATTCTAGAATGGCCTACCAACCTCTATGTCTAGCAACAATGCTGGCAGGTATGTCAAGACTTGTAGAAAGGAGGCATAAAATTAGAAGCAATATGTAAGATGGCATTAGGTCTATCTATGAAATACCATCAAAGTCAAGTTGATTAGAAACTCTTTCTCTATCATGTCTTGGGCCAAGAGTTGTAGAGAAGTGTTTATTGACTATTCCTCCCATTTGAGTACAAAATGATTATTGGGCATGAAAGGCTACTCCACTCTTTGATCTAAAAGAACCATATGATGAGCCCTTGGTTGTTGCAGCAAGGCACTCCTAAATCCAAGCATCTACAATTTACTTTTTCTCTTCCCTCTATAGGGTTGTTAATTGCTATCTAAGTCCAATCTCTCATTTGAAAACCTCATGTCTTCCAGTACTAGTAAAAGAGTGATACAAGTCACTACTACCAAAGGGTGGAAGCACGTTAATCCGGTACACAATTTGTGCTTTTTAGCATTGACAAGATAGCATGATTTGAAAGCGCACACATTTGAGAATGATTCATATTCATTTGATATTTTTATTTTATAAAATAATGTTTAAGAGTACATGAATAATCATATCAAGGCATGGCCTTGCCCTCAACTGAATGCAACTAAAGTTGAACAATAGTTGGGGACCTTTCTCTCAACTAAAGTTGAACCACAGTTGGGAGCCTTAGTGAGTAGCTCAAAAAGCAAGATGGTGCAAAATCTGTAACGGGCGATGTGCTTGCACAAGCTGATCATCATGGTTGGGAAGGGAAGGAGTGATAGGCATGAGCTCCACACCTTCACGAAGGGAAGGAGGCATAGGAGAGAATAGGTCAAAGAGAAGCCATAGCATTCTCCACCTCCAGCTCAAAGGACTACTACCAATAGAAAAGAGGAAGCTGCTCCTTCGAACTCGTTAGGAAGGGAAGCAACGGAGCCAAAGGTTCACTCGAAAGCAGAAGACAAAACCCCTCCAAAGAGGAGGAGAGTCAACATGCAAGCCTCTTTTACTACTGCTTTGTCCTTTTTTGTATACTACAAGTTTGTTTTCTCTCTATGTGTTGTCTCCACATCGTTTATACACTTCAACTAATGTGGCATTCTATATTTAGGGCGATGGAAAGCTCCCAAATCGGAGTATCCAAAGCAAAGGAGTTTGTGCCTAATGAAGGAGTCTTTTCATGTTGAATACGGTCTTATCTTGATGGGAGGTGATCCAAAAACCTTAAAGGAGGCCGATTTGTCAAAGAGGGAGTTGTTGGGCATGTCTAAAACTCTTAGAGATCCATCTATATATAGAATTAGGTGCAAAAATCTTCATCCTGAAGCATATATGGATTTCCTTCTTTTCTAGAATAAGGTGTACCAGAAATAATGCCCTACTAATATGGAGGTCACAATGGCCTTTATGAGGGAATATGCAAAATAATTTAGCTCGATTATTGCGATTGAGTAGGGCAGTTTAGTCGATTTCGCATGGGCAGATTTTGCAGAGCAGCACATCTAGAAAGTAAAGAAAAGTGGTTATTTTGAGAGCCACACCATTAAGTGGAAGAGAAATAATGAAGGAAGTTCTGCAATCCATGACGATAAGGAATATTATTTTCAGGATAACATTCCTGAAACAAATGAGAAGGGGCTTCCTAAAGAAACCCCATATCAAGGAGACAATTTACAGGGTATGGCAAGAAAAACAGGGGTCATATGCTTGTTGGACACCCACATGCAGAGGAAAAAATATTTCTCTGATTGATCACTTGGATGCTGAACTTGAAACTGTTGCACAGGAATTGGAGAGGGAAAACACTTCATTAACACATGCAATGGCTAGGAAGAGGAGTTGGGAAACTGTAAGTGTAGTTGTGAAGCAATTTAGAGTAGAGAAGGAGGAAGCGGAGATTGAACTGCGATCCTTGCAACCAGACTCCACAGATACAAAGAGGATGCTTGATCTCCAATTGACAATTGAACATCTCTCTAAGACCCTGGTGCACTTGGACACCAAACATGCTGACTCCATGTTGAGAAGGAAATGTTTGATGCCGAGGCATGTACATCCAACTTTGACTATCACTAGTCCCATCTTGAGTGGTATTTGTATACACTAGTCCCATCTTGAGTGGTATTTGTATATATTCATTCAATGTTTCTAAGACTTGGTCCATGTATCATGTTTGCAAGCTGTAGTTGACCTGCACCCAAAGCATTTATTAGATTTGGGAGGTTAGTATGCTCTGGCTTTGCAGCAGCTGCTACATGACTTGAAGAGCAATGGGCATGTAGCTCCCCCTTCTCATCCCTGATGTGCAATAAAGGACCAAATCAATGTTGCAGGGTGGTGTGTAGGCTGTGGATCGCCCTTGAGCATGAGAACCCCATGATGTTGGTGTGCTTGCCTTGCAAACATAGCTACAATGTTCTATGCTTTGCCGCAACTTGCTCCATGGGATCATCATGTAGGGCTTTCAGTTGTAACTATGTAATTGATGATGCTATGAAGAGTGTGTTATTAGCATGTGTGCTATTAGCACACCTACCATTAGAGCATGTGGTGCTATATGCATATTGTTATTAGCACAACTTATGTTAGCACATCTATTGGTTAGCATACATGGAACTATATACATTACCACACATTGTTAGCATACATGGTAATGTATCCATTAGCACAACATCTACTAGCACAACTTATGTTTTTAGCACATCTATCTATTAGCATACGTAGAACCATATTGTTATTAGCACAACTTATATTAGCACATCTGTATGTTAGCATACATGGAACCATATCCATTAGCACATATTGTTAGCGTACATGGTACCATATCCATTATTAGCACATCTGTTAGCAGATCTATTATTAACAAGTTTTTAATTAGCACTTACATCATATCCTGGACACTTCTTGACCATAGCTTGCCACCTTTATAGATGAATTTGAACCATTTCACATCAAATATAAATACTTGAATTTCCTAAAATTCACTTGCAAAATATCTTGTATGGATTCAACATAATCGGGTCTTAGCATGGGAAGGTGACATACTTTTTGTGCTTTTCAAGGAGCAATGGAATTTTGAAACAAATTTTAAATAAAAAATTTGGATAATCATGCTGCATGAAGTGACCACTCTCACACCGTTTGCAGGCGAGTCATTAATGATACCACGTCGACTTTGCATGTGTTGCTTCTTCCTGTTTCGAGTTTCTCTCCATCGGAACAGTGTCCATTTGTAGTTTGTTGCTTTGTTTTCTCTGTTCTGAAAGGGCAGAATACAATCAAAGGAGCCTTGACAGATAGTTGGAGGGAGGGTGGAAGGTGAGGACTGTTCTCTACTTCTTGAAGATTGTATTTCTAAATACACACCACCTGGCACAGTAAGAGCGAACCTGCAGATTGCTTCTCAGTCAACAAACATGCCAAAGGCAACGAAGTCCAAAAAGGCACTCTCTCTTTTCGATTACTAGCTACCTTTGCAGCCTACTTTCTATAGGATAGTAGACGAGTTCAACTATCACAATGGATTGAGTTCTGATGGCTTGGACCCTCGAACCATTCGATCAGGTAAGAACTCTGATGTCAGTGAGGAGGTGTGGTGGCACGTTTTTAAATGCCCATGGCCATCACCTTTGAAGAAGGTGAAGTGCAACAAAGTGAAGCCGTAGTTTTTATAGGAATTCATGCAATTGCACTGGCATGTCTATCAAGATGCCTCAAAAAACAAGGCAATCGAGCAGTCTTTTGCAAAGGCATTCACATTGCATCAAAATGATCATAGCCCTATGTTAGTTGATTGGGCACACTTTGCTGAGCAGGCTATGCAACTCGTAGAGAAGCACAGTGATTGGGGGGCGAAGATTGCTGGGTGGGAGGAAAAGAAACAACATCCAACCCTACACCTTCATCACCGAATCGAATCTCTAGCATGGCCACCACTGGTAGGCATGGATTCCCGCATGCTGGTATTGGTAGGGAAGAGCTGGTTGACTTGATTACCAACGTTGAAGTGGCTCGGGCAAAAATGGAAAGTAGGAGGGAATTGCTCCATGAGGCACAGGCCTCTTTTGAGCCTCCACAGGGATGAGGGACGGTCCTCCAAGGCCTCCGACATATCAGAGATCTAGGTAGACCTACTTGAACTAAAGTGCTCAGGAAGTGCTGCCTACAATGAGTTGCTGTCGAAAGTAGAAGCGTTGTACTCCCAACCAGATGTAGAAGGTATCCGGAAGATAGTTACAGATAAAAAGGTATTTCTCTTACGCTTATTTTTCTCTTCAGTGTGTTTTTCTGTGCTTTTATTTGCTTGCATGTGCTTTCATGTATTGCTGTGTTGTGCTTTGAGTCTTGTATGACCTCTAATGAAATATGTTTAGGTGCCCCTTTAGGCCCTTTAGGGGCAATGGCCACCTAAACTTGTTTGTCAATATGTCCCTTGCCCCTAAAGGGGACCCCTCAAGGCACATATTGATGAAGGCGACATTGATTTTTTCTATAGATTCTTTTATGTGCTTTTTGGTGCTTTTATGTACTTTCAGGTGTGCTTTTATGTGCTTGCATGTGTTTTTTTGTGCTTTTATGTGTGCTTTTATGTGCTTTGAGGTGTGCTTTTATGTGCTTTTTGGTGCTTTTATGTACTTTCAGGTGTGCTTTTATGTGCTTGCATGCGTTTTTATGTGCTTTAGGCAGTTTCATGTGCTTTATTGTGCTTTTATGTGTGCTTTTGTGTGCTTTTATGTGCTTTGAGGTGCACTTTTATGTACTTTTAGGTGTGCTTTTATGTGCTTTTAGGTGTGCTTTTATGTGCTTGCATGTGTTTTTTTGTGCTTTGTATGTGCTTTATGCAGTTTGATGTGCTTTTTTTGTGTTTCTTTGTGCTTTTGTGTGCTTTGAGGTGTGCTTTTTGGTGCTTTTATGTGCCTTCAGGTATGCTTTTATTTGCCTACATGTTTTTTTTTGTGCTTTTATGTGCTTTGAGGTGTGCTTTTATGTGCTTTTTTGTGCTTTTTTGTACTTTTAGGTGTGCTTTTATGTGCTTGCATGTGTCCTTTTGTGATTTGTATATGCTTTATGCAGTTTCATGTGCTTTTTTTGTGTTTTTTGTACTTTTGTGTGCTTTGAGGTGTGCTTTTATGTGCTTTTTGGTGCTTTTATGTGCTTTCAGGTATGCTTTTATGTGCCTGCATGTGTTTTTTTATGCTTTTATGTGTGCGTTTTTGTGCTTTATATGCTTTGAGGTGTGCTTACTTTTAGGTGTGCTTTTGTGTGCTTGCATGTGTTTTTTTGTGCTTTGTACGTGCTTTATGCAGTTTCATGTGCTTTATTGTGCTTTTATGTGTGCTTTGTCTATTTGCAACGCATTTAACAAGCAAGTGAGAGTGCTTCTTTTGACAAACAATTCATCACTTGATGTGGGATTCTTTAGGATCTATAGAGATTCCTTTAGAGCAAAAAGTAGTGTTGTGCTTACATTTTGCTCCCTTGTATACTTTGAGATGCATGGATCATGAAGCACTTGTTGAAGTACCTCTCAACCTTTCTTTTTTAAAGAGGATGCTAATTTCTTTTGTATAAACAACACAATATTTTCCGTCATTGTGCAAAAATCATCTTCCTCATCCAACTTACATTTTTTCTTCTTCTTTGTTCCCTCTTCCTTGATGCTTCCCAAGCCCTTATAGTCTTCTTTTCTAGGGAACAAAAGGATGATATTGCATGGCAAATGTACCTCCCTATCCTAGGCTGAAAGGGTTTTGGGAAGACATTGTCTCAAACAAAATGTCCTCTGATTGCACATGCAAAGGTTCGAAAAAGTCCACGTCCAGAGATTGCATGGCATCTTCCATATGTTTGTGAAGAAAAATCTAGAGTGATTGAAGCAGCTTTGATATTCTCTGTGATCATTCATTTTCCTATGCCTTAAGGTCAGGCGATCAGGAAGCAGTGTGCTGGGGGCAAAATTCAGCTCCAACAGACAGGATTTGCTACAATCTTGATCATAGTGGAATGTTGGGAAGCTCTATCAGCTACTCCTCTTGCTACTTGGATTGTTACTATAACTCAAGCTACTCCATAAGAAAACATGAGAAAGAAGCTCTAGCCACACAACTTGACCAAGATCCTCATCAACTACTTCTAGCATCTCGAACTCGTGCTCAATCATGGCCGATTTCATAGTGAAAGAGGAAAGCTTTGAGTAGTATCTTTTAGTACCAGTTTGCAGGCATGAAGTCTTGTAGTAAGTCGAGGCAGTCGATAGAGCGAGCGAGGAAAAGCGAGCGGGCCCAAAAAAGCGAGCAAGCTTTTCTACAATTTCCTTATCGAGGTACTCGACATAGCTTTGTGGAAACCACTATTTGGGAAGATTCTCGAAAATAAAACTTATGTTACTATGTGTAACTATACCAATATTGCAAATTATAGTCTACCTTAACTTCCAATTGGAGCCAGACTCACATTATGCAACAATAATATGTGGGTTTGAAAGAAACCGAATTTCCACTCCAAAGCAGATTCCATTACTGATACAACAAATCTTTTGCATTTGAAATGGGTCTTATTATCAAACTCCTTCAATAATCAAAACAAATGTGTTGCTTGATATGTTGAACTTAGTAACGTAAACATCACTTCATCCATATGCGGGGAAAAAAAACTGTCTGTAGACTTCATAGCATGGGATTGCATCAACACTTATAACATTCAAAATGGTTCTTCTTATTAAAAGTGTTATCAACCATGAAAGAAAATGTTTAAAAATAGTTCACCCGTATGTTGAAAAACCCAAGTGTCATTTATGACATTCAAAATTGTTCTTGCAACCATCCTGTAGTTCCTAGAGATTTTGCCCATACTTCCAACCCCTTCCCTTCAACCACTAAGAGGTATCTAATAGTTTTATAGAACACTTGAGATATCATCACCTCCTAATACAAAACCATTATTACTATTTGTAGAACACTTGAGATATCATCACCTCTTAATACAAGACCATTCTTACTATTTGTAGAACACTTGAGATATCATCACTCCTTCCCTTCAGCCACTAAGACGTACCTAATACTTTTGTAGAACACTTGAACCATTCTTAGTATTTGTAGAACACTTGAGATATCATCACCTTTTAATACAAAACCATTCTTATGGTTTGTATAACACTTGAGATATCGTCACCTCTTAATATAAGACCATTCTTAGTATTTGTAGATCACTTTAGATATCATCGCCTCTTAATACAAGACCATTCTTACTATTTGAGAGATTAATGGATTAAAGGTTTGAAGCTCATAGGAGACGAAGGAAGAGAAAGTCAGTTTCAACATGAGGACAATAAAACTAATTGGAATATTTTGACTTATGTATTATACCTTTTTGAAGACTATGAATTTAATTCAGTTTCAACATTAGGATGATAAAACTAATTAGAATATTTTGACTTATGTATTATATATTTTTGAAGACTATGAATTTTAATGAGGAGAGGCACGCACACTACTTAGTAAATACACTAGTACTACTACTAGCCTACGACTATTAAGCCTAGTAGCACCAGTGTGATTTTGAGCCTTGTATCAACCTTTTGATTCTTTCATCGTTAGTGCAATAGAAATTATTCCTTCTATTAGAAGAATCTTGCCAAATTTATTCAAAGTGATGATTTTGTAGTCTACATCCACTATCCTCTGACTCTCAAAAATATATTAAATGTGAGCACCCATTTATCTTGTATGATCAACCCTAGACTATGCTGCGATAGGACATTACTAGAACAAAAAAAATATGAATTGATATGGCAATGTTCGGTGTGAAATAACCAAATTAAGGATTTAATAAGAAAGAAAACAATCAGAATCAATAGGCTATTCAATGGCTCAAATCTGCACAGAAATTATAATGTGCCTCCCATCTCTTATGCATTCTAGCTCCTCATGTTTGACAAGAATGCAAACAATAATGAAATCACATTATCTTTAGTTTCAAAGTAAGCAAAGCACCAAAAATAAATGCAAACATATTGGATGAGGAATAGATAGGTATACATATAGATAGACCTATATATATGCATTCATAGATATAATGATGATTAAATTTGGGTGGTCGTAATAATATTATGTGTACTATTGGTAATATTGTATGTAGTAGTAGGAGAACTACCATTAAGGAACACTCAAATAAAATTACTAATGGTGGTGATAAAACTATCACTAGTAGTTTGGTAATTACCCCTAACATCTACAACAAATATTTGATGGGTAGCTAGTACTAGGTCAAAAGGCCCCAATTGTGCTATAATAATGGACCAAAAAAGGGAGTGCTATAGCATCACCTAAGGGTCACTTTTTATCCATGAAAGAAACAAGTCGGTGCAACCTAGGTCATACAGATCTAGGTCATGTGGAGTGGTTCGCGTCTCTTTCCTTGACAAAAAAGTTACACTACCTTTGATAGTAACTACAAAGATTGCTGCCATAGTGCCGTAGAGTAGCCCCTAGGTTGCACCATCATCCCTTTTTGCTTTTGAGCGATTAAGTTTGATCCAGTGATTTTATGTAGAATTATTCTACTATATGTTCACATGTCCTTAATAGGATCTTGATATAATCCCTTCCATTGTAAGTACTTTTACTTTAAGTTTCACATATCCTTAACAAACCACTAGGCTTCAACACAGATTCATTCTTATGTTTCAAGCCTCAAAATCAAACACCCTTGTAAAAGGGATAATGTATTAAAGCTACATTCAATCCATCAAATCTTTGAATAACAGTTCTATTGAAAATTCATGTATCATCAATAGGATTTCATCCATTATATGTTCATTTGTTTTTAATAGTATGTCTAAAAATTCATGTATCTTCAATATTATTTCTCTCATGTGTTCCAATATCTTCAAAAGGATACCTTTATTTATGTCCAAACTTGAGCATTGATTTGTATTTATCAAACACAATTTTACTCCACCTATTCTTTAGAATGAAAATTTTTCGCCAAAAGTGGGCCAAATGTAAGGTCTCTCCACATATTCTTAAGAATGAAAATTTTGGCCTTATGTTGGCAAGTCTATGGAATGAGGGTAGGGCCAAAGTCTCTGGTACAGTGCATTAGGTCTTGATTAATTCTTCTTTAGGCTTGAATATTTAATGCATTAACTTCACGACTATTATTTATGCTTGAACTTGTAATGTATTAATTTCATGGCTTAGGATTTTATGAAGTTATATCTAACATGTCCCAAATTTAATGGAAATTAATATCCTACATAACACAACAAAGTATCATCATATCCCTTCCCAAAATCAATGCTACCTAGCAACTCTCCTGGCATTTTCACTACCTTGCATTTGAGTTAGCTATGATGAAGAATGTTGCCTACCTTTGGAACCTCTTAGAGTTACCGTTAGCATGATCTAATTTCATGTACCCCAAAACTTGAGACTTGGAGATTCCCATATCACACCAGCGGTAGCTATCTTGTCCACTCTCAATGCTAGTAAGAGCTAGGCCCCATAGACCGGTAAAAGAAGTCTTTTTGGAGGTTCAATTTTTTCCCTCCGTCTTCTGCAGGCCCCATGATAAAATAGGATATATTCATCACCCTACATTTAATGCAAGAATTGACACAACTTTTTTGGACTTGACTATGTAGTTTACATCTCAAACTTGGTGCTAAAATTGCAGACTAGGAGATTCCCATATCACACCAACGGTAGCTGTCTTGTCCACTCTCAACACTAGTAAGAGCCGGTCCCCATAGACCGGTAAAAGAAGTCTTTTTGGAGGTTCAATTTTTGGCCTCCGTCTTCTCCGGCCCCATGATGGAATAGGATATATTCACCACCCTACATTTAATGCAAGAATTGACAACTTTTTTTCGACATGACTATGTAGCTTACATCCCAAAATTGGTGCTAAAATTGCATACCGGGCATCTCCATTTGCCAGGGGGGTGTCCCTAGCAACCCCTTAGACTTGCTCTATTTGTCTAGTTGTGTCTCTCCACAAAAATCGGAGTGGGGCCTATTTTCCCCATCTAGTAAAACTGTATGCATCAATATGTATGTATGTATGTATGTATGTATGCATGCATGCATGCATCCATGTATGTATGTACACACACACACATGTATGTATGTATGTGTACTAAAACTACTAAAACTATTTGCATCAAATAATGTTGTTGATCAATTTTTGGCATACCCCACCAAAATCAAGACCCCCATTGCAAAGAAAGGTAAGGAACACAAGTGCTTGTTCTTATGCTCATGAGATAACAAAATGCATGACATAGGCAACCAATGGGGTCTTACTTTTGATGTTTGTATGTATGTATGTATATATGTATGTACATACATACATGCATACATATATATATATGTGTGTGTGTGTGTGTGTGTGTATATATATATATGTATGTATGTATGTATGTATGTATGTATGTATGTATGTATGTATGTATGTGTGTGTGTGTATGTATGTATGTATGTATGTATGTATGTATGTATGTATATGTGTATATGTATATGTTGATGCATATATGTATATATTGATGTATATATTGATGCATACAATTTTGATATATGGAGAAAATGGACATGAAAACCATCTAAATTGGCTCTTGTCGTTCGATTTGATATATGACATGATCCCATTTGGATTTGTAAGTCCAAAGATATGGGGTCCTACTTTTAGGGCCTGAATGCCTAAAATAGGCAGCGCATTAACATGCTACCTATTTCATGCATTTAGGCCTCAAAAGTAGGACCCCATTGGAAACACAATGGGGTCCTAGTTTTGAGGCCTAAATGCATGAAATAGACAGCGCGTTAATGCGCTGCCTATTTTAGGCATTCAAGCCCTAAAAGTAGTACCCCGTATATTTGGACTTGCATATCCAAATGGGGTCATGTCATATATCAAATAGAACGGCAAGATCCAATTTAGATGGTTTGCATGTCCATTTTCTCCATCAACTAAAACTATATTCATCAAATAATGTTGTTGATCAATTTTTGGCATACCCCCCCAAAATCAAGACCCTCATTGCAAAGAAAGGTAAAGAACACAAGTGCTTTTCTTATGCTCATGAGACAACAAAATGCATGACATGGGAAACCAATGGGGTCTTACTTTTTATGTTTGTATGTATGTATGTATGTATGTATGTATATATATGCATGTACATACATACATACATCTATATATATATATATATATATATATATATATATATATATGTATGTATGTATGTATATGTTGATGCATATATGTATATACTGATGCATACAATTTGATATATGGAGAAAATGGACATGAAAATCATCTAAACTGGCTCTTGCCGTTTGATTTGATATATAACATGACCCCATTTGGATTTGTAAGTCCAAAGAGACGGGGTCCTACTTTTAGGGCCTGAATGCCTGAAATAGGCAACGCGTTAACGCGCTGCCTATTTCATGCATTTAGGCCTCAAAAGTAGGACCCCATTGGCAACACAATGGGGTCCTACTTTTGAGGCCTAAATGCATGAAATAGGGAGCGCGTTAACGCGCTGCCTATTTTAGGCATTTAGGCCCTAAAAGTAGTACCCCGTATCTTTGGACTTGTACATCCAAATGGGGTCATGTCATACATCAAATCAAACGGCAAGATCCACTTTAGATGGTTTTCATGTCCATTTTCTCCATCAACTAAAACTATATTCATCAAATAATGTTATTGATCAATTTTTGGCATACCCCCCCAAAATCAAGACCCCCATTGCAAAGAAAGGTAAAGAACACAAGTGCTTGTTCTTATGCTCATGAGACAACAAAATGCATGACATGGGAAACCGATGGGGTCTTACTTTTGATGTTTGTATGTATGTATGTATGTATATATATGCATGTACATACATACATACATACATACATACATACATACATACATACATATATATATATATATATATATATATATGTATGTATGTATATGTGTATGTATGTATGTATGTATATGTTGATGCATATATGTATATATTGATGTATATATTGATGCATACAATTTTGATATATGGAGAAAATGGACATGAAAATCATCTAAATTGTCTCTTGTCGTTTGATTTGATATATGACATGACCCCATTTAGATTTGTAAATCCAAAGATACGGGGTCCTACTTTTAGGGACTGAATGCCTGAAATAGGCGGCGCGTTAACACGCTGCCTATTTCATGCATTTAGGCCTCAAAAGTAGGACCCCATTGTGTTGCCAATGGGGTCCTACTTTTGAGGCCTAAATGCATGAAATAGGCACCGCGTTAACGCGCCGCCTATTTTAGGCATTCAGACCCTAAAAGTAGCACCCTGTATCTTTGGACTTGTATATCCGAGTGGGGTCATGTCATATATCAAATCGAATGGCAAGATCCAATTTACATGGTTTTCATGTCCATTTTCTCCATCAACTACAACTATATCATCAAATAATGTTGTTTATCAATTTTTGGCATACCCCCCCCCAAAATCAAGACCCCCATTTTGCTGTATGTATGTAAGTATGTATATATGTATGTATATACATACATATATGTCTATATGTGTATATATGTGTGTGTGTGTGTGTGTGTGTGTGTGTGTGTGTGTGTGTGTGTTTGTGTGTATACACACACACATGTATGTATGTATATATGTATGTATGTATGTATATATATATATATATACATACATACATATGTATATATTGATGCATATATTGATGCATATCTTGATGTATATATTTATGCATACAGTTTTGATTGATGGAGAAAATAGGCATGAAAACCATCTAAATTGGCTCTTGCCATTCGATTTGAACATGATCCCATTAGGATTTGTAAGTCCAAAGATACGGGGTCCTACTTTTAGGGCCTGAATTCCTAAAATAGGTAGCTTTTCAATGTGCTACCTATTTCATGCATTTAGGTCTCAAAAGTAGGACCTCATTTGGTCCTACATGGGGTCCTACTTTTGAGGCCTAAATGTATGAAATAGGCAGCGCATTGACGTGCTGCCTATTTCAGGCATTCAAGCCCTAAAAGTAAGACCCCGTATCTTTGGAATTACAAATCCAAATGGGGTCATGTCATACATCAAATCAAATGGCAAGAGCCAATTTAGATGTTTTCATGCCTATTTTATCGATTTACTAAAGCTATATGCATCAAATAATGTTGTTTATTAATTTTTAGCATACATCCCCGAAATCAAGACCCCCATTGGAAAGAAAGGTAAGGAACACAAGTGCTTGTTCTTATGTTCAGGAGACATTAAAAGAGAGGCCTGGTAGCCCAAAAATGGCAGCGCATCAATGTGCTATCATTTTTGGGTTGCCAGGTCTCTTTTTGTTGTCTCACGAGCATACATATGGAGGTTATTATACAATATAACTAAGAAGTAGTTCTACAATTTGGATGCATTAAGAGCATTCATATAGCAAGGAATAATATAATAATTGAATACATTTTTTTTTCAATACATATTGCTAGTGAGACTACCAAAAAGAGGCTCTACCTCTCATGATGTCTCTGGATACAGAATATGAGATTGCTTGATGCTTGGATTGCAACTGGAAACGTTGCGTGGGCAAAGCCACTATATGCCTCAAGTGTTGGAAATTGATGTATGGGTCAAGTGCTAGAATGTGCAAATCATGGCCAAAATCAAGACCCCTTAGAGATTCCATGAGCGCTATCCTTTTACTACTACACACATAATCTTTAGTCGAGGGCAAAACCATTCGTCATCACAGGCAGCAAGTTCATGGGACCCCATCCCATGATCCAAGGCATTATTCAAAGACAAAGTATTTCTGACCATTCCCAAATTGAGTTTGCCAATTCCTAATCTGATTGATTTCATTTACTGTACTTGCAATGCTTGCAAAGCCCTTGCTTAAGCTTGAATGATCCTCTTGATTTTGGGGGTATGATGGTCAAAAATGGCTTAACACGCCCAAAATCAAGAGGATTTTGGGTCATTCAAGCTTAAGCAAGGGATTTGCAGGTCTTGTTTTTGGGTGGCAAAAGCATGAAAAATGACAGCGCATTAAGGTGTTGCCATTCTTATGCTTCCCCCCTCCAAAAACAAGACCCCCAAGCTATTCATTGGAGACACCAAAATGAGGAGAAGGATGACATGAGGAGTAGAGGAGCTAGCTAATGAGGGGAGGGACAGCCTTGGAATTGCCAGCAACAAGCATGATGCAAGGAGGTGAGAAGGCAAAGAAGCAAGGAGGTGAGGAGGTGAGGAAGCAAGGAGGTGAGGAGGCAAGAGGCAGTCTTGAAGGGCAACAAGACGGTGGAGGTGGCCAAAAGAGTAAGCAGGAAAGGGAGGGATGGAGATTGCTTGTAGGAAATGCTTGGATTAATGCTACAAATGCCTTTTTTTTGGGTGTGTTTTGCAGCATGAAATTTTTATGGCATTTTTCTTTTAAAAAATACAACATTGTTGTGATTAATTGTGCTACAAACAACTCAAGCGGTAAAGCACCATGGATTAGTACAACAATATACATCACAAATGGATGCATACACTCATATACATCACCGATGGATGCATACACTTATACTCACATCAGTTTCCAATATTGTATTAGATGGACCCTTAGCATATATGTGTGCATAGAAGACCATTTCCTACATTGATCCCTGATTTCATAGTTAAATTATTCCCTTTCTCACATTCTAACATGTGAAGATTTAATGTACATGCATTATGGGCACATTATATTGCAGTTTATGACTAACCTTTTTTATGAATGCATGATACTTGTATATGGTCAAGGAAGGTATATTATCATTTTTGAATGACAAGATTACTCTATGCTCCATTTTATCCTATATTAGAAACTATGATCACTAGATATTACATAAATGTATTGCTCCATTATATCCTATACTAAAAACTATTTTGATCCAAATACATAATGCCAATTGAGGTTAGTACTCATGACAAGTGATGAAAACAATCTAATGGTATGAATGAGATCTTATAAATTTTGGATATATAATATGGGTACTATGTTGATTGAGCTATTTTTCTAAGGGAATATTTTCAACTTAATTACTAAATACATACTTGCAATGGTGACCTGATTCCCATCTATATGTATAATCAAGTTTTACTTTGTGTTAAAAAAAAGCTTTTTCATAAGGTTAAAATTCGAATAGTATTTATATTTGTTTAAGACTACCCATTGTGCTGGCTCCTATCCTTATATTGAACATGATAATGTTCATAAGGATTTTATGAATACAAATAGATAGCATTGGCTCTTAGTGGTTGGGAATGAACCCTAAAAGTACCGTAAAACGACTATGTATTCCCTTATTTGTAGCATGGAAGTGATCATGGTAGAGTGGCATAATCCCTATTTTGTTTTTTTCATAGGTTTTTTTGCTACTCATGGTTGGCGGATACACCACGGCATAGATCCAAATAGATACTTGGTTTTTTGCTTCAACTTGCTTGACTAGACTTTCCTTGATGATTGTTCGATTGTGCATCATGAGTAGTCACTGGCTTAATTGATGCATTAAGTGCAATGTTTTCCTTAAATTTTTTCATACTACAGGATACGAGTTTGCTTATAGGGATGGAAATAGAAGCTTGTTAACGCCTGGTGCATATTTTTCATTAGATGCAGTAGGATACTAGTTATAGAGTGTCGGCCAATTATTTCACTTGAATCATGCTCCTCTTATGCTTGAGTTTATGGTCACATATTGAGTTTAGGATACTGGATGAGCACTCAACAGAGTGGTTAGATGCATTCATTTCTAGTTCCGATAAAACTATCATTCAGACATTGGTCATAATAGAAGTATGGAGGGCTAAAATCCTTTTTTGGCTCCCTAAGTTTTTTAAACCATGGTATTGTCCAGATTACATAAGTATTTTCACTAAGCAAAATTAATCCTTATGATGAAAATGTGTTTTTTTTCTTTTGACATAGTTCTGTTTCCATGTTTTTGGATCGAATGTATGGATGATCTTCTGCAAGCATAAAAGACATGCTATGTATATGTAGCACATGATCATGTTTACATATTTTCAGTCATATATTCTACCTTGTGATATATCATTATCTTGCTGTGTGGATGTTTAATCTGAGTAGTGTTTGCTTTTTTTATCGCAAATTTTATGTATTCTTATGTCTCTACCTCTCCACAATGACTCAAATTGATAGTATGGGGATGAAAGAGAAGTTAATTGTGAGTTTCAGGCATGCCTTCATTGTTGGAATATGTTTAATTTGCTTATGATCACATCAATTGTTCCAATGATATTGAGGGGAATAAGATGCTGGATGAGGTTGTCGCTCGCTTGAAACCTATTTAATCTTGCTCGCTTATTTGGGGCTGCTCGCTTTTCTCTGCTCACTTTTTGGTAATCCTCTAGTAAGTCTTGCTCCTAGAGCTGGTCCAAGACACCTATGATTGGCTAGGACCAAGCCTCGGGCTTGCGTAACTAGTTCTCGATTTACAAACCGCAGGCGTAGTGACCTCTTGGTGCAAACATTCTACTCATTCTTTGTATTTTTGGACGTCGAGAAGCCTTCTCACTCAAACTGCTTCGTTTTCATTCCCAAGCCTTCTTCTTAAACTTGTGGAAGAGACAAGTGATCGTTTGATGCCTTTGGCTTTTTCTTGCCCTCCACAAGCGATAAATGTGCAGCTCATGCAATCATGTGATCTCAAGAGGACAAGCCTCTTTCTTGGAGTGTAGCTATAGGGATAGGTGTAGTGGCATATTGGTGGAGCATACACATGAAAGATAGAGAGCATAGGCATCTTTGGGAATGCTGAGAGAAGCTAGGGAGGGATGGCAAAAAATGCACATTACCCCTCCCACTACCCATGTCCCTCAACCATTGGCAGAATCTTGTAATCGTAATTTCAAAATATTGTTATTATGTTAATATTTAAACAATATGTTTTCATTTGTTTTGTGCTGGGAATACATGCTGAAAGCACATTGTCCCACACAGTGCTTTTTGTGTCACCTTCCCATGCTAAGACCCAATCCATTTCTCCTATGATAAGATTTGTATCTCTTGCACTAGCTCTACTCTCAAAAAATTGGCCATGACTCCTCGGTCAAATGTGTTGCACGTTACATCAATTTTCTCTACTTGGTAATGATTACCATGTGCCCACATGCATGGAATGAATGGTACTACAAAGTTAATGGACTCTCATTAATTTATACAAAAAGATTTCAGAAGAATATAAATAAAAGAAAAATACTGCATACCTTTAGATCACAACCTTATGCAAATTCTTCCTCCCTGTTTGTCACAATCTCCCCTCTTCAACTAGCAGCTTCAAGAGCGTCTTCTAACCCAATCAATGGTGCATTTAGCTTGCATTTTTGATAACTCTAGGGGATACTTCCTACCTCTATTGTTCTTTGCCAAGCTTTTCTATCTTGCTCTTTTTTAGCTCTTTCTTCTTCATATTGGAGTCATATTATTTGAGCCATTTCTGCATTTCTCCACAATTGTAAAGACAAAAGGTGTTCACTTTTTTTTGCAAGGTGATACTTATTTCTTCTTGCTTTCCCTTCCCTTCTTTGATCTCTCTGACAACACCTGGGTCATCGTCATCACCCCAAAGTCAAGGCATGTCTAGCATGAGTTGTATAAGAAACTTCGCAATGTAAAACATTGACTCTTGCACTAGCCAACCTTCTTCCATGCTTCTCTCTGGTCTAGTTTTTTTTCTTACATACCATTCCAAAACCTTCATAAACCGTTCCAAGAAAAACATCCATCGGCTATGCAAAGTGCTTGCATTGCCACTTCATTTGCCAAGTGCACGAGCAAATGCAATTGGATTTCCATGATACTCATTGGAATTCCTTTGCAATCAAACATTCAGCTTCGACTTGCAAAATCTCTCATTTTCAAAATGGATGATTTCTTGATCTTTTTTGATGATACCCACATGCACTTACATATTGATAAGAAATGGAATTCGCATTTGCCAATGAGCACAAAAATTAGACATGCATTTACAGAACCTTTGACATAACTTACGAATACACTAAGCTTGTTGATGACCTCTGATGCATCTTTAGTACTACATCCCTACAAAGCAATTGGAAGTACATACCATAGAAACAATACTATGCCAGTCAAATTCAAACAAGAGTTCAAAAATGGATTAAACAGAAGTGGAAGTAATGTTTCCTGAACCCTTTTGTGCAAATCATATGACTTTAGACCACTGTTGGCTCTTTCCAATGTCTTCCACAGGAAGAGCAGGGTATTCTCAATGTGCAGGGTTCTAAGGCTTTTTGTCACCTACAGATATATCAGGGTTGTTGTTTGTAGTATACATGTAGATTAGGACCTCGAGTCATATTCCGGTGAGAGACATAGGCTTAAGTTTGGTAAGAAAACATAGTGTATGCATGTGTGGAAGGAACATGCATCATCATGGTTGAGGTCATGAAGGATTTCGCCTTCATTGGGGATTGAAGGGTTTAGGAGGAGTTTAAGGGTTAGGGGGAGGTTCACGGTTTAGAAGGAGGTTCCAAGGTTTAGAAGGAGGTTCCAAATTTTAAAAGAGGTTCTAGGGTTAGAAGGAGGATCCAAGGTTCAGGGTAGAGTACATGGTGGAGAACTCATCTCCCTCATAGTTCATGGAGTTTAAGGGTTGAGGAATGAGGGGTTTAGGGGGAGCATAGGAGTGGGAGAGGAAGAAGGTGTAAGAGCATGGGGGAAAGAAGAGGGAGGAGGGAGGAGGAGGAGGAGGGAGGAGGAGGGAGGAGGAGGAGGAGAAGGGAGAGGAGGAGGAGGAGGAAGGAGGAGAAGGGAGAGGAGGAGGGAGGAGGAGGGGTTGCAAGGTTAGGGGAGAGGGAAGGAGGAGTTGCAAGGTTAGGACATGCTTTTGGACGTGGAGTGCAAGGAATCATGGACACTTGAGACAATTGCTTGGAATACCAAAGTAGAACTCAACACAATGCCCCAAAGAGTCTGGGCTTCATTCCATTATGGGGCATCTATACAAGTTGGAGAGCTTCTCTCTCTGCATGTAGGAATTGTAAGACATTCTCCCTCTACATGTAGAACTTGCAAATTGCATGTAGAAATTGCAAATTGCATGTAGGAGTTACAAGTTGTAAGTAGAACATACATGTAGGAATTGCATGTAGAAGTTACAAGTAGAGCATGCATGTAGGAATTGCATGTAGGAGTTGCATGTAGAAGTTGCAAGTAGAACATGCATGTAGGAATCACATGTAGGACTTGCATGTAGAACTCATATGTAGGAATCTCGCAAGTAGAACTTGCATGTTGAGAATTCCTAAGAGAGATCATTCCTAGCCTTATGCAAGTACAAGTGGAGCTTTGCCGCTACTCTACACACATATTGTATACTACCTAAGTCCATGTTGGCATAGAGACAACATACTCCTGGATCCATTTGATTACCTGTCCTTGGATTATGGTTTATTTTGAGCACGTACCTTTGGCATGCGTGTAGTCCAGTGGTTGTGGAACTTGTGTCATGCCAGTCGATCCTACTGTAGAGACTTGGCACCATACAATTTTTGCGAGCAAGTTCCAAGTAGCTTGTATCCACCATTTGTTCAAACAGAGATATGTGGCGTGCTTCTAAGAAGATCACTCTTTGATAGATTTAGCTTGTAATCTAAGCATCGACTCATTCATGGGGATTGAAATTAAGTGGGGGAAAATGGGTATTGAGGTAACACGGGACCTCCAGAATGTATTCTAATGTTTTGCAGAAGATAGCACTTAGGCGAAGGAAGCGATCAATGTTGTCATGCATTATTTGCTCATGCTACTAAAGTGCTCGGATCATTGTGCCTTGGATATTCCATTCTACACTAGAGTATGGTTCGATAATTGGCCAATTAATGGTGCGATCTTTATCTAAAGTGTGTATGTTGGCTTCCAATTTTTTACGTCGTCGAACTGCATAGAACTTGGGATGTGGGTTCTGAGACATGGAGGTGCACGTAGGTACTCTTTCAAGAAGATTACATCAGAGAGCTCGGGACAGCACCAATCAAGTTGTGGATCCAACTTGCTTATCCAATCTTCACTGATTTGACACTGACAAAGGTTGGTGGGGAAGTTGTCTAGGGTCCATTCACCTCGAGTTTTCATATCAGGATATTTGGTCCAAAATTCCTTGATGGGGCTTCTGGGAAGTGGTATCTCATTAAAATCATACCCATCATTGGAACTTGGCATGGGAGTATGAATTGGATTATCCAGATCCTGATATTCAAAATCAAATACTATATCATTTTTTGTTGATTGCAGCACAAGTAGTGTCGGAGGTGATGATGGTGCAGGGAGAGAATATGGGGACATGGGGGAGAAATATGGAAGAGTATTAGTTGTGGAAGGGGGAGCAGAGGGGAGGGGGGGAAGAACTGGGCAAATGGTTTGAGCAGCTTGGTAATCCTCGAGGGTAGGATTAGCAAGGGAAGGGAAGAAGCTAGGTGTGAGAGGCTTGTAAGTTTGTGGCTGTTGGGTTAGTTGAAAATGGTGAGAGGCATGAGCAAAGAGACGATGGAGGGAATAGATGTTAGGATGGAGCTCGGGGAAGGTTAAGAGGGTGGTAGCAGCAAGAGTAAGTGAGGTTATGAGGTTGGCAGAGAGAGTGGTTAGATATGGGAAGTTGGATGTGAGATAGGCCCTATCATCTTCCAACACTTCTTTTTGCTGGTGCAATGGGATCATCAACTGCATGGGTGGGATGTCGGTTATGTCATGCCTTGCAAAAAATAGTGATGGCCTTTGTAGCAAAGGCAACAAACCAACAATAACCCTAAGGGGAGGACTACCCATGAGGCATACATATGCAATGAAAGCATCCATCTTGATTGTTATAAACCCAGCATGTGTAGACAGGCAGAAGATATTTTTCTCATCTTCATACAAGTCTTGGAAAATTATGCACAGAGTTTTGGTCCCTAGGAAACATTCCCATTTGATTGTTGGATGAGTGGATATGATCCTGATTTGTTGCCGTTGCTTCCATTGGATAAGCACGTGTGCATTGAGGTGATCTTTCACTTGTAGAGCAGCCACAAGCTCTTAGTACACCACTGTTGTGCATTGTAGTGGGGCTTCATTGGTGTTGTCTTCCATTGCCTCATTGTTGTGCACTAGCAATTGGAGTTCAACCTTGGAGATGATTCTCTTTTGGGAGTGCATCTCCTCCATTTTTTCTTTATATTTCTGGGTAAATGGATGTATATGCCTCCTTAAGCTTTTTCATTTGGAATGTGACATTCACTTGTTGAGGAATGTCTTCAGTGGTATTGGACCATTGGTCCAAGACTTGTGCTTGTGAAGTGCTGGGCTCTTTAGTAGTAGTAAGTTGGTCCTTTAAGATTCTGCATTTTCTTGTAAGCTCGTCGATGCTAAAGGCACGTATTGCCAAAGACTATTTCATGTCTTCAAGCTTGTCTTTGCAATCCTGGAGCTCTTCTTCTTTGTGAATTAGAGTGAGTCAAGCTTGTGCCACTACCTCCGTCTACTGAGCATGTGCGACGGTCAAGGAGTTATAGTAGGTATGTAAGATTGCCGTTGCTTTTGTATTGCTGCTATCAGATGTGTTTAACTTTGGTGCAGGTTGGATGTTACATCCCTCATTGCCTTCTCTTGAGCTTGGAGAGCTTGGTTCATGTGCACTTCTTCTACTCCTTCTCATCTATCTATGCCCAAAGTTCCTTGACCTCTATGGAGATTGCCTGGAATTGGTCTTTGATTTTTATTGTAGTCTGTCTGTCCAATTCTCTTGCATATTCTTCCTTGGCCAAGCTAGTAAACAGTTTGGACATTTGGATCATTTGGCTGGCTTGATGTTGGAGAATGAAAGACGGTGATGAGGACTAGCGATACTGCTGATAGAAGTGGTGCCCATGTAGCCATCCTGATGATTCTGTAGTACTTGTGGGAGGTTGTTCCAATGGCATTTCAGTCACTTGTGTACATTAGTCATACTGTTGATCTGGCACTAGCTCCCCTTGTTGCTCATCGACTGGCATGGTGTGGATGGGCACTTCTGGTCCTGATGTAGCCTTAGGCTCTAGTGCCGATCTTGCCTCAGGCTTTGGTTGCTGCTATTGTTGAAGATATATTGGTTGCAGTTGTGCACTGAGTTGTAGCATCTCGTGGCGCAATTCCTCAATTTCGACCTCTAGAATAGGCATTTCTTCTGAGGCATCTGCACTTGCCAATGTGATAGTAGGAGAAGTTGGCAATGGCTCCCATACTGGTGAGAAGGGAATGTCCAACTTCTCAATTGGTTTTGGTGATTGGGGCAGAGTCATTTCTCGTTCCTGTAGCTCTTTTTTGATGATTATAGCCAATAAGTGTGGAATTTTACATTTTTGGCTTGATGAACCATCTAGTTTTTTTGTCAAGAAGATGATTAAGTGTTGGACCTAGTCTTGCTTTAGTTTCCTACTCAGCAAAACAAATGTGCATGGTGCAAGGGATTGATTCTTGCCACACTTAACCCCTAAGATTGTGGATAGGAATTGTGCTACTTCCTTGATGCAAGGGTTAAGGATGGTACGAAGTAATATGCCATCCCTATGGAACAGTGTGCCCTTGGCAAGGAGAGGCTATACCTTGAGAAATTTTGCATCAACAGGCTATGTAGGGTATTTGGCACCTTGTGTTGGGAGTGAGAAAGCCCTTTGAATGACTGTACTATCGAGGATAATGCTGAGTGGGTTTTGATGTACAGTGATGGTACTATACTTGCCAACCTATGCATTGCTGGAGTGGTAAGGATGGAGAAAGTCCTTGATGTATGTGGTCATTGTAGGACTATCCTCCAAGGATTTTAGGCTCTCATGCAAACTGCCTAGACCCCTTTGCTCTAAGTAAGATGTTGCTTCCTTGGAAAGAGCATAAGTTGACGTAGGTGGCCAAACAAGTTCCAGTGACTAGGCACTATCAATGGTTATGTAGGCTAGTCGTGATTGGGGTGGCATATGTTCTTCTTGGTCATGCATTGAATCCTCCTCGGAGCTATCGCTCTGGGCCACAAATCCATGTGGTTGCCATGGTTGAGAGGATGTAGATGGCTCTACGAACTCTGGAGGGGGACTCGTGGTTGAGGCGGTGGGCTCTTTTTGTGCATCCTCTTTAGTGGTGGCATTTTTTCTGAACCTGCATCCATATGCATGTGGTGTACCATTGATCATCATATTAGTTGGCATGTAGGTATGACCTTCATGTGTGTTTGTGAGAGATCATTTTTTTGAATACATTCTTTAAGAGTGTGGAATGAAAGTGTGTGGCACAATTATTCATGCAATCATCTATGTGTCTAAGTGAAAGCGTGTGAGTGCACGGTAGCTAGGTAGGTACTAACTATATGCTTTTTGTTTTTGCTGGGATTTCATAGGGTAGCTAGAACTCAGGCATCACTTCTGAGCCCTAGGTTAAAATCAATTGATGCTACCTATATCTGCAAAGACATACATATGCAAGTGAGTGCTCGTGATACAATCTAATCGTAACTAAGGAATACTTGGGTTTCCCAAATCTTCATTTTTATCAGGGATGGCTTGCGTGTTGAAGTAGTAGCGCTTCACTCCCGTTTATTGTTGTGTTGAATTAGACTCCATTCAATGTTTCTAGTAGCACAGGATTCATCTTTCTTACTCGGTAGGGTCCTTGACCTAGATACTTTAGTTTCCCCTTTGTGTACTTTGGCATTGTATAACAAGGCCAAGTCACCTTCCTTGATGTCTTTAGCTTTGAGATTTCTGTCAAACCATGCCTTTCTTCTACGTTTTTCTGTTGTCATGGCATGGTAGATGACTAGTCTTGTCTCTATATGCTTCTCCAATTGATAGAGTTTTTCTTTTAAGGATTCATGGTCTCCCATGCATTCTTGTACTGCTATGCATAGGCTTGGTATTACAAATTTTAGTGGGACCATAGCTTTAAGGCTGTACACCAATTGAAAAGGTGTGTTCCCTATACTGACCTTGAGTGTGGTTCTATATGCCCAAAAGGCTGCATTCAGTTTCTTTACCCAATCAAAATGATGTGGTTCTTCTACCTTGGTGAGGATAATGCATAATATTTTGTGGCTGGATTCAGCTTGTCCATTCCCTTGGGGGTAGTAGGGTGTGCTTTTTCTAGAGTTCTTGGATTATCTCATTGACAAAATGTGTGCCTCTATCCGACACAATTTCAATGGGGTGTCCAAATTGGGTGATCACATTCTTGTATAAGAATCTTATTGTGCTTTTGGCATCTGCCTTTCTGACTGCTTTAGCTTCTGCCCATTTGGTAAAGTAATCAGCGGCCATAATGATGTAGAGTGCCTGTGTTCCCTTTGCTACTAGATGGATGGGGCCCACATAGTGAATCCCCCATTTTTCAAATGGTTTTTGTGCAACATTTGTTGTTAGGGGATTGAAGTCTTTGTGTTGTGGTTGAGAAGTCCATTGGCATACATCACAACCTTTTACATATTCATAGGCATTTGCCCACAGTGTTGGCCACTAGTAGCCTGCGAGGAGGGCTTTTCTTGTTGTGGCTTCCCCTTGGAAGTGTCCTCTTGCAATGCCTTCATGGACTTCACTTAGGATTGGCATGATCTCATGAGGACAAACACATCTTCTTAATACCTAGGTGGTCCTTGCCCATCTTGTACAGTTGTCCTTGCAATGAATTGATAGGGTGTAGCCTTTAAAATTAGTTTTCTAGCTATTGCTTTCATTTTATGGGGTTGTCTTCCTACAATTAAGTACCTAATGATATCTCCACACCACTCTAGAATAGCATCTATTTGAAATAGTGTGGCATCTGGCAAGTTGTCTTCTACTCTAGTGGCTTCTTCTCCCAACTTGACATGAGACATGTGATCGGCAATGTAGTGTTGGGCACCTTTGCAGACCACTATTTTGAAGTTGAATTCTTGAAGCAACAGGAGCCATCTAGTTATTCTTTCTATTGTACATGGATGGTTCACAAGATAAAGCAATGCTTGATGGTCAATGTAGAAGACAAAATCATTTTCCAGTAGATAGTGCCAAAATTTCTTAACACTATACACCATTGCTAGGGCTTCTCTTTCTGTGGTGGTATAGTTGATCTCTACAGATTCATTGAGTTATCGACTAGCGAAGTAGAATGGGTAGTCTTTCTTATGTTCACCAGGTTGACAAAGCACACTCCCAATTGCATACTTGGATCCATCAGTATGAACATGAAAATCAATATTCCAATTGGGAGATATAAGGATGGGTGCTGTGATTAGGCACCACTTTAAAAGCTCAAAGGCTTGGTTGCACTCTTCTGTACATAAAAATTCCACTAATAATTTGTAAAGTGGTCTAACTATCATGGCATACCATAATATAAATCTTCTATAATAGCCAGCATGTCCCATAAAGACTTGTATACCTTTGGAATTTGTAGGAGGAGGAATTCCACAATGATTTTGATTTTTTCCATGTCAGTTGTTGCAATCCCATGTTGAGAAATGATGTGTCCCAAAACAACTCCAAGGGTGACCATGAATTTGCATTTTGTTGGATTTAGGGAGATGCCATACTCCCTGCATTTGATTAGTACTGCTTCAAGACATTTGAAGTGGTCTTTTTTGTTTGAATGGATGCACAAATCATCCAAGAACACCTATAAAAAGTTATTTAGAAATGACTTGAAAGTTGTGAACATGACTCGCTAGAATGTGGCCGGGGCATTACAAAGGCCGAATAGCATGACTCTATATGCAAAAATACCCCATTCGATAGCAAATGCTATTTTTCATTTGTCTTTAGGAGCAATTTTCACTTGGTTATAGCCACTGAAGCCATCCAAGAAGCTATATATTTCAGAACTTGCCACCTTTTCCAACACTGTTTTCGTTAAGGGTAGGGGATAATGATCCCTAATTGTGGCAACAGTCACATTCTTTAAGTTTATGCATATTCTAAGCTTCTTGTTGCATTTGGGCACAATGACCGTGGGTGAAACCCAATTAGTGTGCTCTATCTCATAGAATTTAGGAGTTTTTCTAGCTTGTTCATAAACCATGGTGCCATACTTAGGATTTATGTGATAAGGTCCACATACCTTAGGGTGAGCACCTTCCCTTATAGATATCATGTGTACTACCATGTCTGGTGAAATTCCTTTCATCTCTTTGTATGACCATGCTAGGTAGTCATGGTATTCCACTAGGAGTGCTTTGAGTTTGGTTTCATCTTCCCGAAAACCAGTTTTTCTTCCTCCCCTTCAAGGGCGAGGTTTATTGTGCGAGTTTTTGCTGGTCCCTCATAGATTGGAGTTTCTCCAATACTATCAGTTTCTTGAACTTCATATTCTCTTAGTGGTCTTGGCATTGCTATTGGGACACTACCACTTGTGGAATTCTTGAAGTACTCTAGCACTTCTCCAAGATCGGCCTCTGATGGTGTTGAACTAGCTTGACATGTGCCATGTAACTGGGTGGCATAGTTTCAAAAACCAATTTGTTAGGCTCTTTTTGACTTTCTTTTTTTGAAGTCTCTTGATTGACCGCACATGTGGTTCTACTTTCGAAACTTCTTACGTTGGGAACTGTGGGGTAACTTTTCCACTGGTAAGGTGTTCCCAAGTAAGTTCAAAAAATATTTGCTGCACATACTCCTTCTAGTCCCTCATGTGACCATTCAAGAGGTGGTGGTTCTAATTTTGAGGGAGCTGGCTTTGCAAGATACAATTTGACGATCCTCGTTTGGACTCATTCAAATACATTGAAGTGTTCGGCCTTGGCTTTTCTACGATTTCCTCCTTCAACTTTCTTGCGGGATCTTCTGCTGTTATTCACGCTGTTATTCAACTGTGGAGGTTCAAATTTTGGGAGCTCGAGCGCCATTCAGGCATGTAGAATGGCTAAGTCATTTTATCAAAGATTTGATCTGCAATTTCAGCATTCTCAGCCTCAGTTTCAAGGTCCCAAGGAAAATCGGAGTCATCATTGGTATGGGTACCTTCTTCAGGTTCATTATCCCACTCAAGGTCAGCCATAAAAAATGGTACCTCTAGATTGATTGGTTCTTCATGTGTGAGTGGAGAATAGCTGTAGCACCTTAGCATCTATCTACGAGAAGATGGGGTCTAATGAATGGTAGTTGTCGATGGTTGCCAATGTTTGTATCCAATTATTGACATTGCTTTGTGAAACCCCCACTATGGCATACTGTTGTAAGGGAGCTAATTTGCTTGAGATTGTCATTGAAGATGTGTCATCCAATGCTCTAGGCACAATTGGTTTTATAGCTCTTGTTCCCACGTTCACCTTGACTACGGCATCGCGATTCTGGATTGTCATTCTATCAGTTCCCCAGTCATGGAGGACTGATGCTTCTCGTAACCAAGGACATCCCAATAAGATTTGATAGGATTTTTTAGGGAGATCCAAGATTGTGAATTGAAGGGAAAAGCGGACTCTTGCAACCTTTGTGGACACACCATTCATATTCCCAAGGGTTTAGCCCATGAATCATCGGCAAGGCGTATGATGAAATTAGCCTTTTGCATTGGTGGGAGACCCCAGTCATCGTAGAGCTCCTTGGATAGGACATTTAAACCTGCTCCACCATCCACTATGGCTTGGACTTCATTATATGCCTTGTGGATCAAAGGCATAGTAATTTTGTGTATGTCATCTCTCTCACCCATCCGCACAGGAATATCCTCGATGTCGTTCATAGGTGGGGGGATTTGTGAGTTCAATCCATTCTTTGAAACTCTCCTAGAGATTGGGATAATTTCGTCAGAGGATTCCGATGGGAATTAACACAGGGCAACTCAGGATGCTAGAGAGTGTGGCTCCTTCAAGTTGACGTGGTGGTACATTATGTTGTGGAGTTTGTTGTTGGAACAAAGGCTTGAGTAGAGTATTAATACTTTGTGGGGCCAAGTCATGGATTGGGTCTTGAGCTTATTTCTCAACCTCAAATTGAGCTTGTTCCTTTTGTACCCATTGTTAAAGTGCCTGAAAACGAGCCTTCTCCACTTTTGCATTTGGGTATGGAACTTCTTTTATTTGAGGCTTGAGAGCTGATGTGGATGAGCTTGGCTGCGCATTGCTTGGTGGAGGTGGAGGCACTTGTGCTTTCCTTTTAAAAAGTCACTTTGGTTGGATTGGAATGTTAGGGTCCTTGGTGGCCTCTTCTGTTGGCATGTAATTACATTCACATGTTGTGATATTACACTTGCCAGCCCCAAACTTTGATGGTCCACCCCAATGATGCCAATTGGGACATCAGGCTTAACCTTTGTTTGCTATGGGACCCTAATTTTCATGGGACAATCCATATAGACATGTCCTATGCCACAATCTCTACAGAGTGGTTGGAAAGTAGTAGGGCTACAACAATGAGGGCACTCTGCAATCCTATGATTTTCTCCACACCTATAGCACTTGATTGGTGCTATATATGTATTGGGTCGAACTTGATTTGCATACATTGGTATTAGATCCTCTGTGCCTTCTACATAGTACACTGGGTACTCTGCTTCATACTCAAATGGCAAGTCTACTTTCTCAGCTTGTAATTGTTGTATTGGAATTGCCTGAGGAGCTAGATTTGGCACTCTTGGATATGGTTGTGGATTTAGATCCCTAGTCTTGTGCCTAAACATGAACATGATTTAGCCTAAGAGCTGGGGGTGCTTATGCAAGTGTCGGTTGCCTATACACTGGCATGGGTGCCACTTGGTATTGTTCAGGTCGAGGCGGGTTGTTGCACATGTTGAAGAGGTGTTGAAGAGGCAATTGTTTTCATCATGGCCATCAATTATGCAGACATGGCACCACAACCTTGGTGGTGGATTTGCTTATGCAGTGATCCTGGCTCTTCGGACCGAGCACTCGTTTGCTATATGATTGGCCATGCAGTGTGGTGTGAGGGGATGACTAGGCACCTAGAATAAGGTCAATGATGAATAGTCACATGGGGGGATGTGAAGGGATGTGAATGGACCCTTGAGGTTCCAACTGCCCACCATAACTTCCCTTAGTCTTCTATCTTGAGGCACTCAATCATGGATTGCATGCATGTAGAATTATAATAATTCCTCTACTTGTATTTCGGAGTTTCTGAGGTCTGATTTTTATTCCTCTCTTTCTTCAATTTGAATCTCCTAATAGGTAGAAATGTAGATTGAATCTCTACATGTTACACTGGCGATCCTGCAGTTGGTTTGATTATTCGAGCCTCTCTTGGGAAATGTAGAATCAATTAATTTTGAGGGATGAATGCATTAAAAGAGAGAGTCTCGAGAAGAATGAATCCATAGAATCGTAGGTGTTGACACAGAGGAGGATGGAAAGATTGCCTGATTGGAGCCTCTTCGAGCACCTTATGACTTTCAAATCCTATGCTAAAGCAAGCAACAGGCATGGTGAAGCATCGACACAATCAAAAAGGAAGCGAACAACAAATGCCCAGGCAAGAGATTGGTAGCTTATCTAGCCAACGACATGTCTTGGAGGATGCGACGAGAAGTTTCTTTGATTCCAAGTAATGCCAATTCTAAAAAAGTGAAGATAGTTGAATCCAACAATGCCACTCAGAGATCTATATGTCTATCTAGCACTTGACAGAAGGGAGATGATTACCTTAGGATAGACCGGGCGATCAAGAACGTGACCAAGACAAGAGAGAGCATGAAGAAGGAAGAAGGTCGATTCCAGTTAGCATGTTGTGGTCAATTCATGTAACGTGAAGAAGGAAAAGCAACACCCTGTCAAGAAGAAAGATTGTTTGTTCCTGATGAAGAAATTGGCCTTTTTCTGTAGCATCACCGAATGAAAGAATTGACATAAGTCATCTTTGATTTCAATTATTGCATTTGGCCTATGGGATCACAAATTCCTAAAGACGTTGCTGATTGCAAGCAACCAGTTACAGTTTGGTGAAGAAGAATGAGTATGCCATATGAAGATTACCAATTTATGTTGTAGAGGCTTTAATCCATGAAAGTTAGTCCCACACCTATCTATTTTTATGAGGCAATCATCAACAAAAGGTAGCTATAATGAAGTAGAAGGCCACCCATAGACTTTCTTGAAGATGATTTATGATGTGAAAGAAAAGCATAGCTTGTTTTTTGTATGGAAAGCTGTAAATATGACCAACATATGAAGCCAAGCAAGGCTTGATTTGGAAATATGATGATTAGCAATAATTTGAGGGTCTATGCAACTTCACATCCATCTATTGCATTGGTGGCTTACTAGATGGAGGGATGGTGTTGACAGATCTCATAATCTGACTATCTAGGCTAAAGCAAGTCTCAAAATTTGACTGTCAAAGTCTACCCTACAAGTCTGATTTCCAAATTCAGATTCCAATTCTTGGATGAAGGTTGCTTGTGGCTGCAAAGTTAACTATTGCAAAGATTGACGATGACAAGTATTTCATGCAACACTATTTCTTAGTCGGCCTATTTGACAATCAAGAAATCTAACAATCAAGAAAACATAATTAAGGCAATAGCAACATATTGTAGAGATGGGACAAGTACAAATGCAGGAAGTTGTCAAGAGACCAGCTTATGCAATTTAGAAACTTGTCAATAAACAATACAATGACTATTCAAAGATTCAACAGTAATTTGGTTCCCTTGTTGTTGTAATCTGTCATAGTTTTTGTCAACAGACCAAGATTCATCTTGGTGGCAAAGTCCAATCCTTGCAATGAAGGCTCTCAAGTCAACTTCAAAAAGATTGTGGTTCATGATTTGAACTATTCTAAGAGGATTGAGTTCTAATTTTTGATTGAAATACAACTTCTATTAGGAAGATGGATCTAACCTTGTCCTAAATGGGGAAATGATCTATAATGCTAGAATATTCATGATGATATGCAAAATCTAATTTCTTTGGATTGAGATATAAAAGTGCAAGCTGTCAAAACAAGCTGAAGCATGAATCAGAGGTACCTTCATCTCTTTCTTTCTAATTTACATCAGCAACAATTTCTAAGTTTCTAATTATCATCATGGCAAAGTCTAAGAAGAAGAGTCCAAGGAAGCAATGTCATTTATGTGAAAGTGTTGATCATGGTCCAAAAGATTGCTATTTGTCTTTGTGCAAGCATTGTAAGCAATATGGGCATCAAAGGAAGTATTGCACTGATCTTTTGGAGCAAAAGTTCTATAAAATATTTCCATCTTTATGTGAAGAAAAAGCAATCCGAAAAGTCACAAAGCTCTTGGATAAGCTTTTGGAATATTCAGTTTTGCTTTTGATAATGCAAAGGATTGCTATGCCAAATTTCATAAAGATGATTGCAGATCGTTTCGATAGATTGCTGATATCTTGGAACTTTAAGAAAGACTTCAGATTTTGCAGTCCAAATATTCTCATGAGGAGGATGATGATTTTGATTCCAATTTAGATTCTAAAGATGATTCCAAAGATGAGCAAGGTATTTGCTGTGTTTATTCAAATATTTCAATTTCTAATCAAATTATAGATGTTTCAAATCAGATCAGATCAAAAATTCATTCCAAACAGTTCGAAAGCAGTTTCATACATTCCAAAAGCAAGTATGGATAGCCAAAGAAGTCAAGCATGTGTGAGGATTATCCAATGCCAATCAATTTTGGATTTTTGCATAGACAAATGGAGCAACATGATAAAGACAATTGCTTTTTGACAAAGAATGATGAGAATATTGAAGATTCATATGATGATTGTGCATGCTATGCATTTGCACCAACTTTTGCTATTGATGTGATGTGGAACCAAGAGAAAATCAATCCGAATGCAATCTTTGAGGAGCTTGACTATAGAAGCCCTTACAACAAAGAAGGTTTGGGATATGTTTCTAATTCTAAAGAAAGTCAAAGCAATGAATTTGATATTGTTTTTGATAGTTATGCAATTGATTATTTGATGATCTCATCTTTCATGTGTGATGATGATGATGGAGCTCTTGAGGAGTATGCGGAAAGCTCAAGTTTGAATGTTTTTTTTGTGGTCCGATTATCAATCTGATTTCAAAGAGAGGAATTTCAGAAAGTCTAAATGACAGAAAAGCAGTAATTTTTATGTTCTTTAATTCAGCATATGTTGTTCAAACAGTCCTGATAATTCAGTCCAAAATTCAGAATGTTCGAATGTGGTGGATTTCATTCCGAAATCAAAATTTAGTCATTGAAATCAATGAAATTCAGAATTCAGATTTTTAGTGGTGGTTTGATGAATGGAATTTAATTCAAATTTTTCAAAGACAAATGAATTATCTCTTTGAGGACTCTACATCGACATATATTGCGGATGCTGGAGCTTCATCAATGCATTCTTATTTGCTTGATCAGAGCGATATATCCATTCTGTGCCAATGGAATGTGAACATACTTATTCATGCATGGTTCCATTTATTCATTTTATGTGACCTCGCATGGATGACATTATGTTTTATGGGTTCCCAACCCTAGCATGTTGCCATAAAATGGTAGCATTGTATTTACACTCACATAATGATAATATGCACTATAGCTGACCTTTACTTTACTACATAATAATCTCTTTCTTTTGGTGGACAGCTATGTATGGGAGTGGTTCGAACCTTGGTACTGCACCAAGCTCTTCACTCTACTAATTGCATGGTCTTAGATTGATGTGATGTTTACATCATTAACGGGGTCTACTACTTCCATTAGATTGAACCTAAAAATAAATCGGTGGGTTTGAGTCTTGGAAAATTTTCAAATTCCAACCACCGGGTGTGCTAGTGTGAGGGGTTAACTAGGCACCTAGAATAAGGTTAGTGAATAGTCACATGGGGGGATGTGAATGGATCCTTGAGGTTCCAACTGCCCATAACTTCCATTAGTCTTCTATCTTGAGGTACTCAATCATGGATTGCACGTATGTAGAATTACAATGATTCCTTTACTTGTATTTTTTGGAGTTTCTGAAATTCTGTTCCAGTTCTCAAGTTCCTATAATCTAATAGGTAGAATTATGGAATAAATCTCTACTTGTTACATGTGGACGCTAGACATCTTCTCACCGTGGATAAGTCTGAGGTGGCGGTTGAGACAAGTGAGCATTTTGTTCCATGGCCTGCATCATTTCATCTTTTAGCTTCATGGTCATGGCCTCTAGGCGATCCTCATTTGATGTTTTGGCAATGGACTTGGATTTGCCCTTTTTAGAGTGCTTATCATGCGCACTAGATCTGACATCATCATTGCTGGTGTCAGAGTCGGTCATCCCATCCTTAGTGTCAATGGTTGCCCCATGAGTAGCACTGAACATTTCATAGTTGCTAACCTTTTTCATCTCGTTCCAAATTTTCTTCCTTATGCCTGCAATGAACCAAGCCGTGAGGTACTTTGCATTGAAGTGTGGGCCACATTTGGCGATTAATCTTTTCATCTTGCCCAGATACGTGCGTACATCTTCTCAATGGCCTTCTTCGATCTTGTTGAGTTGGAGAGCGGGGTCATTTTGTCGTCTCTCCATTTGAAAGCACCTTTTGAATTCTGTTTGAAGTAGGTCCATGTGGCTCGCTCTTCCACTAGAAGGTCTAGGTACCATTCAGATGCTTCATCAGTTAAGGCCATGGGAAACTAGGCCACCTTGGTTTCATTGGATTGATCTCCACTTGCTCGGCATGCGGCATCAAAATGCTGGAGGAAATGGGTTGGATCTCCCCTACCATTATATCTGGGAAGTTCCAGTTTTCCTAGGGGGCACCTGCCTTGATTATTATTATTTTTGTGATTAAAGAAATTGTTAGCCTCCACATTGAGGTCCATATCCCCATCATTGTCACGACGGTGTCCAGCCATGTTGTGGCGTGGTGGAGTCAAATGGATTTCTTGAATTTTAGGGGGAAAATCAGGGTAGAGGATTGTCAGAGGTGTTGTTTGTAGCAGAGTTGTATGGGATTTGGTGAGCATTGGAGTCAAAGGCATTGGCTAGAGCATAGCTGCGTGCAGATTGGGCGAGAGTTGCGAAGGGTTTTTCTACCACAAGTGCGAGTGTTGTAGTTTTGTTTGGAGAATTAGAGTGGTGTTAGTGCTGTAGGGACCATCATGTTAATAATGTGCCTAATATTATCCACATGTGTAGGGAAATGTGCCGATGTAGATGGATTGTCAATCGGAGGTCATGGCATAAAGATACAAGCGAATTAGTGCAAGAAAAGGCCCACATGGAGGCACAACTGAGTGAGTGCTAGGGATGCCAAAATGGTGTGCAATGGGCTAGAAAAATGCCCCGTAGTGTTGTGTTTTTGTGTGTGAAATTTTGGTTCAAACGGGGTCCAGTTTGGGTCCCAAATGGGTGCGATACGAAGTGTGGAAGTAGGCGTAAAATTGGCCTTTTTTGTGGGGGGGGGGCTCTTGATCTTAAGGTTAGTGTGAGTCGACTTTAAGTCCAACTAGGGGTTTGAACCGAGTTAATTCTAGTTAGTCTAACTAGCCAATTAGCCCAACTGTCCAGATATTTTAACTGGACAGTTACTTTGGTTAACCTAACTGGTTACATTTAGTTACTAAAATTGAAGGTCAATTCAACTAAACTAACCAGATTGTAACTAAGCTACCCTAGGTTATGCTAACCTAATTGTAACTATAACTAACTATAGTTAATTAAACTAACCAAGGAGTTAAAGCTAACTAATCCTAGTTCACTAACCTAACCTATCAGACTAACCTAGCCTAAGGTGCCAACCTAACCTAGGTTGCAACTAACTAAACTAAGGTGTATCTAATCTAACCTAGGTTAAACTACCCTAGGGTTAATGCTAAGGTTAGATTAGGGTTTTTTTAATATAATAATTATTTTTAAAAAAAATTAGAGGGGGGGTGGGCGTCATGCAGTGGCGGCTAGTGAGAGGAGAGGGGGGTGTCGCAGTAGAGGGGGAGGAGTATGGAGTGGAGGGGAGTGTCATAGCCGAGCGGGAGGAGTGTGGAGAGGACAGGAGGGGGTTGGTGAGGGGAGGTTGGAGATGGCAAGAGGGCGACGGAGGCGAGTAGGAGGGCAATGGGGTGGGCGTAGGCGGAGTAAGAGGGGCAGGGAGGAGGTGCAAGAGGGAAGGATAGAGAGGAGGCGCAATAGAAGGCGGGGTGGTGGTAATATGCATGCCAAAGCTGGTAGCTCTGTGCATGCCGCCATGCTGCGGACGCTGCCTGTAGTAAGGGCTAGTAAGCCCTTATAGTTAGATAGGCCTTAGGGCCTTAGATTAGAGTGGAGCGGCCGGTGAGTGCGTGTGAAGATAGTGGGAGAGAGGGAAGGAGTCTCACTTGCGGCTTTCTCACATACACAATGGGGGAATACACACAAAGGTGGAGGCTGAAAATAGTTTTCCTCTTCTTAGTTGTGTAAGCTAAAAGAACTCTAGTACAAAGAAATAGAAGAACCCTATATGTGGGTCTCAAACCAAACTCAACTAACTAAGGTGGCATACTAACTGAGCCACAAACTAGAGTAGATAAGGATAGCTGTCATCCAACTATTATTCATGGGCGGTGTACCAACCGCGTCTGTAGCTAACAAGTCGGTGACATAAATGCACAACGGTCACCCTGGCATATCATGAGTGGAGCTCGATATCTCAACACTCCCCCTCGAGCTTAATCCCAATTCCTGCACACCAAGCAGGTCTCTGAACTTGCGCAGCTTCTCTGCGCCCAATGCTTTCGTGAATATGTCAGCTGCCTGATCCTCTATGCTGACATAAACTAGATCAATAAGACCTAGTAAAACCTTCTCCCGCACATAGTGATAATGCACCTCAATGTGCTTTGTTCTAGCATGATAGACTGGGTTATTTGCCAAGTGTATACTACTCATGTTGTCACAATAAATGACAACTGGCCCATCTGTAGACTGATGCATATCATAGAGTAGCTTATGCAACCAAGCTACCTCACATGCAGCCATTGCTGCACCCTTATACTTAGCCTCTGTGCTCGATAAGGCAACTGTAGGCTGTTTCTTGCTGCTCCAAGTGACTGTAGCACTTCCAAAAGAGAACACATATCCACTAGTATATCATCTATCAGAATACTACCAGCCCAATCAGCATCAGTGTATCCATGCAAGTGTATCTGAACCCCAGCCTCATAAAATAGTCCATTTTGCAATGTGGAGTTCACATACCTGAGTATGCATCTAGCCGCATCCAAATGCGGTTTCCTTGGAGCCTGCATAAACTGACTTACCAATCCAACAACATAGCTCAAATCTGGCTTGGTAATAGTCATATAAATCAAGCTTCCTACTATGCGTCTGTACATAGTAGGGTCTTCCAGAAGCTCACTTGCATCTGTGCTCAGCTTCACATTCTGCTCCAAAGGAACTGAAATAGGCTTACAGCCTGTCATCCCATATTTGGACAGCATGTCCAATCCATACTGCCTCTGCAAGAGCTGTATCCCACTTGGTGATCTAATCACCTCAATGCCCAAGAAATAACGCAACTCTCCCAAATCCTTCATCTCAAACTTCTACTTCAATAGCATTTTCACATGAAGGATATCTTCATCACTATCACCTGTGATGATCAAATCATCAACATAAATGACAAGCAGCATAATCCCTTTCTCTGTTTTTCTCACATAGAGTGAGAAATCTGCCTTGGAAATCTGGAAGCCAATAGTGACAAGATACTGTCCTATCTTGTCAGACCATGCTCTAGGTGCTTGTTTCAAGCCATACAAGGCTTTCTTCAACCTGCAAACAAACTCAGGATGAATAGCATGAACATAACCTGCTGGCTACTCCATAAAGACCTCTTCTTGCAAATCACCATGCAAGAAAGCATTCTTTACATCCATCTGATGTAAAGACCATCCCTTTGATGCAACCATAGCAATGACTGCTCTTACAGTTGCCATCCTTACAACCGGACTGAATGTTTCTTCATAATCAATGTCATATGTCTGTGCATACCCCTTGACAACTAATCTTGCCTTATATCTATTCACAGAACCATCTGCATTGTGCTTGATCTTGTAAACCCACTTACAGCCAATTGCATTCTTGTCTTTAGGCAAAGGCACCAATTCCCATGTAGCATTTGCTTCCAAGGCATCCATTTCTTCATCCATGGCTTTCTCCCATTTTTCATTTCCCATGGCTTGCTCAAAAGAAGTGGGTTCTGGTTCCTGTATCACTTTGACCATATAGGCATAGTGAATGGCTATAAATCAATCATATTTCAGCCTATCCACAGGATACCTAACCTACACAAAATAGGCTCACTTCTAGGTGCTCTCAAAACATCCCTGGTCTTCCTTACTCCAGGTGTAACAACAGAAGGAATACCCAACTCATCATCAATGCTCTGTTCTGAGCCACTGGATTCACCATCCACATAAGAGTGACCTACATTCACATCAAACATGGGCTGATCTACCTTCTCTTTTCCTTTTCGTGATACCTGCGTACCACTATCTGCATTGCTTTGAGGAGATTCTCCTGATCTCAATCTGTCTATCCATGGCAAAGTATGTGAACCACTGCTAGAGACACTGTAGGTCCACTGATATTTTGCGATTGCTACTGTGAATTCTGTGCAGCATTACCATTTTGTGCATCTACATCAATCATCACATTTACTGGTTTATACCAACTGCTCATCTCATCAAAAACAACATCTCTGCTCACTGTAAACTTACGAGTAGAAGGGTTATAGCATCTATACCCTTTTTGCTACAGAGAATAACCAATAAAGATGCACTTCTCAGCTTTTGGATCCAACTTGGACCTCAACTCATTTGGCACATGGACATAGGCAATGAAACCAGAAATTTTCAAATGAGAAATGTCTGGTTTTCTACCAGTATACATCTCCTCTGGCGTCATGCCATGTATTGCTGCAGTGGGAGTCCTGTTCATTATGTAAACTGCTGTAGCAACTGCTTCAGCCCAATAATAATCTGGTAGATCTTTTTCATTTAGCATGGCCCGAGATACCTCTCCAATATGCCTGTTTTTCCTTTCTGCACGTCCATTTTGCTGTGGGGTATGACTACATGAATATTGCTGCTTTATGCCATGCTCCTACAGGAACCTTGCAAACTCATTTGAGAGGTACTCTCCCCCTCCATCTGACCTTAGGCATTTTATTTGCAGGCCTGTTTCTTTTTCAACCATAGCTTTAAAAGCTTTGAAGTGCCCAAACACTTCACTTTTCTTTTTCATAAAATACACCCAAAGTTTTCTGGTGAAGTCATTAATAAATGTGACAAAATAGTGACAGCCTCCAATAGATGCAGCTTTAGTAGTCCACGCATCAGAGTGGATTAATTCCAATGGCTTTTTACTCTCTTGAACATGCCTAGGAAATGGTTTCCTTGCGTGTTTTTCAAATTGACAGGCTTCACAAACCTTATGCATTTCTGTAACCTTGAATTTAGGCAATCCTGCAACAATATTTTGGGTTAAGTCACTGTATATTAACATGACCAATGCATTTATGCCAGATATCAATATCTGCAACTACACCAGTCCCATGTGCAAACATTGCTACACTCAATTCAAGCATGTCCGCATCCAACGTAAACATCCTGCCCTTCTTCTTTCCTTTTGCTATCAAGCGACCGTTATTTTTCATATCCTCAACAAAGCATCCATGAGGATTAAATCTGACCTGCAAGCCCTGCTCAACCATTTGACCAACAGAAACCAGGTTCTTGGTGATGTTCGGGACATGAAATACATCGGACAGGTATTTCTTTTTCCCATCCTGCATAGACAAAGGAATTTTACCAATCTGCACAATAGGATGTGCAGTATCATCACCAGTCTCCACAAATCCTGGTTTTTTCATTTTCCTTGCATCCTACATCCATTCTGCATGACCTGTCATGTGGTTTGAAGCACCTGAGTCAACATACCACACATCATTTCGTTCTTCTGCACTTGTCATAGAATTGGTCATATGCTGCACCATAAATAGATGCTCATTTTTCTCATCACCCTGTCTACTGGAAGATGCATAATTGCCTTACTGCAATTTTCCATTCATAATGTCATTCTGCTTTTTGTAGCAGTCCTTAGCCATATGACCCATTTTACCATAGTAGTAGCATTCAACATTGCTGTTTGCATTTTGGCCTCTCTGCCATCCACCACGGCCTCTTTGGCTCCCCCTGCCTCTAGAGTTACCATGTCCTCCTACATAGGACTGGTTTTCTTGAGTTTGCTGCATATTCTGATTTCTACCACAGCCGATCGGCCTCCTCTACCTCTGCCTCTACCTCTTCCAGCATTTGAGTAGAAGACAGTTTCTTTTGAAGTTCCTCCTGAAGAAGATGCACCCCCATTTCTCTGCTCTTCAGAAATTAGAAGAGAAAACAACTCTTCAAAATCAAGAAATTTTTCACGGACGGCAATGGATGTTCGGAACTATGCATAATCATTTCCTAGACCATTCAAGGTCACAGAAACTAGATCATCATCTTCCACTGGCGACCCAATGGAAGCAAGTGCAATTTTCTTCACCTTCATGTGGTAGTCATTTATGCTCAAATTTTCTCTCTGCACATTGTGCAACTCCTGTTTGAGCTGCATTTTCCTGGCTTGCATATTTGTGCTGTACATTTTTGCCAAAGTATCCCATGCCTCCTTTGGTGTACTTTCATCCTGAATATGCACAATCATAGAGTCCGAAATACTGATAGACAGCCAGTACATAACTTTTCTAGCTCTCTCATGCCATCCTTTAAATGCCTGCATTTCCTGTTGATTGGGAACATTAGGAAGAACAGGTTCTTCTTCATTTCCTATAATGAACTCCCAATAGCCTTTTCCCATAAGGAAATTCGTCATTCTAAACTTCCATGCCTGGAAGTTGTTCTTGTCAAGCTTTTTAGTGACAATCTGTGAAAGAGAATCAGATGCCATTATAGAACACTGCAAAATATTCTGTCACTGCAAAAAACACAGCTTTTGCCTCACACGGGCAGATCTGCAAAACTGACGAAAGTGGTATTTGACCACACAGTCACTTCCTAGTGACGATTTTGCATCAACAGGCAACAAGCATGATTATGTAACTCCCAATATCTCTACACATAGGCATACGATGCAATTTCTGCGGTAACTTTTCACCGACTAGCCGAGCAGTGGTCGCACAGCAAAAACAAGGCCCTTTTCTGAGTGCCTGTGAAGAACTTCCGCCCTTTCCCGTAGCATATACTGCGCTCTCGCCACACCGTGAAGGGCATCTCAATCTGAGACAGTGCACTCTTGCACTTCTGGCTATGCTACCTACAGAGATTTGCTCCCAAACTTGAAATAGGAAAGCAACACTGGTCCTCTTACTAGGACACCACGACTTGATTTGATTTCTTGAGCTCCTTACCACGAACAAGGCTCTGATACCATGTGAAGATAGTGGGAGAGAGGGAAGGAGTCTCACTTGCGGATTTCTCACATACACAATGGGGGAATACACACAAAGGTGGAGGCTGAAAATAGTTTTCCTCTTCTTAGTTGTGTAAGCCAAAAGAACTCTAGTACAAAGAAATAGAAGAACCCTATATGTGGGTCTCAAACCAAACTCAACTAACTAAGGTGGCATACTAACTGAGCCACAAACTAGAGTAGATAAGGATAGCTGTCATCCAACTATTATTCCGTGGGCGGTGTACCAATCGTGTCTACAGCTAACAAGTCGGTGACATAAATGCACAACGGTCACCCTGGCATATCATGAGTGGAGCTCGATATCTCAACAGTGCGGGGGGGCGGTAGGGTAGGTAGAGAGAGAGAGAGAGAGAGAGAGAGAGAGAGAGAGAGAGAGGAGGGGGCGGAAAGATATATATATATATATAGATAGATAGATAGATAGATAGAGAGAGAGAGAGAGAGAGAGAGAGAGAGAGAGAGAGAGAGAGAGAGAGAGAGAGAGAGAGGGAGGGAGGAGGGGGGAAAGAGAGAGAGAGAGAGAGAGAGAGAGAGAGAGAGAGAGAGAGAGAGGGGGGGGTGGGAAAGAGAGAGAGAGAGAGAGAGGGGGAGGGTGGGAAAAAGAGAGAGAGAGGGAGAGGGAGGAGGGGAGAGAGAGAGAGAGAGAGAGAGAGAGAGAGAGAGAGAGAGAGAGAGAGAGAGAGAGAGAGAAGGGGGAAAGAAGAGAGAGAAAGAGAGAGGGGGGAAGGGAGAGAGCAAGAGAGAGAGAGAGAGAGAGAGAGAGAGAGAGAGAGAGAGAGAGAGAGAGAGAGAGAGAGAGAGAGAGAGAGAGGGGGGGTGGAGGAGGGAGAGGGGGAGGGGGGTGGAGGAGGAAGGAGGGGGTGGAGATGGAGGGGGGTGGTGGAGGAGATGGAAGGTGGGGTGGGGGGGAGGGGGGGTGGAAAGGAGGGGGGGTGGAGAGGAGGGGGGGGGGGGGTGAAAGGGTGGTGGAGGGGGGGAGGGAGATGGTGGTGAAGGGGGGTGGAGGGGAGGGCAAAAGCAGTTGACGAAAAACTTTGATAGAAATCCAAAGGGTGGAAGAGATAGTCACTACTTAACTTCTTAAGTCTTTGATGTAACGGGATTGTTGAGGACGATGGGTGGAACAAGATGGGCTCGAAGTAACTCACCATGTGAGGATGGGAGTAGGGTGGTGGTCGATGGAGAGGGAGGAGTGTCTTGCATAGGGCTCGAAATGGGGAAGAGGATGGAGGCAAGATGTGAAAGAAGAAGAATGAGGGTGGAGTGGGTTTTTAAATGAAATGGGTGTAGGTTTAGGGTTAAACCCTGCACTCTTCCCGAGTCATAAGTTTTCATGGTTAGCTCGGTTTGCTCTTCTACAAAAAGGTGAAATGATAAAAATTGCAAGCTCTACGCATTTGTGTCCACTACCTAGCTTGATTTATTCATTCATCATGTGGCTTCTTTTTAAGAAATAAAAGACATTTCTTAATGTAGTAACCCAAGGTTGATGCTTGGGGTTGATATGTTTGGCTAGAGTTGGAAAAAATTTTACTCTCCTTGCCCTTAAGTGTTATGTTTGTGAAAATTCATAGTAGTTTGTTTTTTATGCATACTTGCATATGTTTACTCATTTCTTGAGATGCTAGTCTCCCCAGTAGCAATGCCAAATGTTGGCTCTTTCCCACGGCTTCCACAAGAAGAGCTGGGTATTCTCCATATGCAAGGTTTTGAGGCTTTTTGTAACCTACAGATATATCGGGGTTGTCATTTGTAGTATACACATAGCTTAGGACCTCAAGTCATATTCTGGTGAGAGACGTAGGCTTAAGTGTGGTAAGCAAACATAGTGCATGCATGTGTGGAAGGAACGTGCATCATCATGGTTGAGGTAATGAAGGCTTTCGCCTTCATTGGGGCTTGAAGGGTTTAGGAGGAGTTTAAGGGTTAGGGGGAGGTTTAGGGTTTAGAAGGGGGTTCCAAGGATTAGAAGGAGGTTCCAAGGTTTAGAAGGAGGTTCCAAAGTTTAGAAGAGGTTCCAGGGTTAGAAGGAGGATTCAAAGTTCAGGGTAGAGTACATGGTGGAGAACTTGTCTCCCTCGTAGTTCATGGAGTTTAAGGGTTGAGGAACTAGGGCTTTTGGGGGAGAATAGGAGTGGGAGACAAAGAAGATGTAAGAGCATGGGGGAAAGAAGAGGAAGGCGGGAGGAGGAGGAGGAGGGATGAGGAGGGAGGAGGAGGGAGGAGGGAGGAGGAGCATGAGAAGGGAGAGGAGGAGGAGGAGGGAGGAGGAGAAGGGAGAGGAGAAGGGAGGAGGAGGGGTTGCAAGGTTAAAGGAGAGGGGAGGAGGAGTTACAAGGTTAGGACATGCTTTTGGACGTCGAGTGCAAGGAAGCATGGACACTTGAGACAATTGCTTGGAATACGAGAGTAGAACTCAACACAATGCCCCAAAGAGTATGGGCTTCATTCCATTATGGGGTAATTATACAAGTTGGAGAGCTTCTCTCTCTGCATGTAGGAATTGTAAGACATTCTCTCTTTGCATGTAGAACTTGCATATAGAAGTTGCACGTAGAAGTTGCAAGTTGCATGTTGCAAGTAGAACATGGATGTAGGAATTGCATGTAGAAGTTGCAAGAACATGGATGTAGGAATTGCATGTAGGAGTTGCATGTAGAATTCAAGTAGAACATGCATGTACGAATCGCACGTAGGACTTGCATGTAGAAATCATATGTAGGAATCGTAACAAGTAGAACTTGCATGTTGAGGATTCCTAAGAGAGATTATTCCTAGCCTTTTCCTAGCCTTATGCAGTAAAAGTGGAGCTTTGCTGCTACTCTACACACATTCTGTACTACCTAATTCCATGTTGGCAAAGAGATAATAACCACTTAGTTTTCCATTTGAAGTAAAGGCATCCTTTAACTTATGCATGTACCCATAATGCTCTTCACCCAGGTCTCCTCTGCTTTTGTCAACACCTAGGGTGCCCTTGGTAAAATCACCTTGTTGGCTTAGTTTTGTCTTGGCTAGAAGGCTCTTTTGGTTTTCATCACTTTCAAGTTAGCTCGTGCCTTTGGGGTGGCTCTATCCATAATCATATGTTTCCACAAACTTTTAGACATAGTTTTGAATATATGCATGGGGTCCAATAGATATGTTACTTTGTGTTGTCTCCAATAAGGAAGAGTATAAAATATGATGTAGAGACATTGCATTCCAAGTGGAGGTGTTGTGGATCATGCCGACGTTGCTCCCAATCATCAGATCTCATGACTAGAGAAATAGGGTCTAGTTCTACATCCCCAAAAGATGGATCCACTTGATATGGTCCATAGAAAGAAACTATGTATGCTTCTCATATACCACCTTCGACTCTTTTCAGTGACAACTCCACAAATTGTCTCCACAATTTGGACATGCAAAGTAATATGGTCCATAGAAAGAAACTATGTATGCTTCTCATATACCACCTTCGACTCTTTTCAGTGACAACTCCACAAATTGTCTCCACAATTTGGACATGCAAAGTATCTAGACACTTGGAGACCTATTAAAATGCAAGGACACAAGGTACATCTTGCATAAGGGAAAGACCACCGAGGCAAAAGAGAATCGGGAGGAGTAGAAATTTTGCACCTGAGCAATCATACAATCTAGGATAATCATGCATGGTCCAAATCATAATGCCTTTCACTCAAAAATTATGTTGACCCAAAGCCTTTGAAAATTCATAAACCTATATGCCATTGCATAAAATTTGCAATGCAACTCATCCATCAAAGGGGATAGATACACATCCTTGTTTTTCACCTTATGCTTGCCTGGCACAATTAGTGCCAACATCAAATGCCCATTCTTTATGGTCATCCAAGGAGGAATATTGTATATTGTGACTACTACTGGCCATGTAATTCACGATGTGGAGTAATGTCCAAAGGGATTAACATCGTCCATAGCCAACCCAAGATGCAAATGATGAGATTCAATCCCAAACTCTAGCCACTTCTTCTCTACGTGTCTCCAAGCCTTTCCATCCACAGGGGTCCTTAATATTCCATCCATCGAGAGATTGCAATAATTCGAATCCATAAGTCTAGCTAACGATCTACAATGAAACAAGTGCATGATACATGTTAGGATTGGCATGTGTTGTAGTACCTTTCTTGGAATATTTTCTCCTTGTGTGTCTTGTTGGTATCAAGATGCACCACATTGTGGATAGCTTGTAGAGTGCTCATATGTTCCTCTATACAGGATGCATTTGTTGGGACATGCATGAATTGACTTGTTCATCCTTTCTTGATTTGGACATTATATTTCCTTTTGGAATAGTATTTGGAGTAACCTGGGACATTGATCCATCACTTCAACATCTACTCATGAGGATGATTATGGAAAGTGTGTGCTCTCAAACTTCATGGAAAAATTTCATTGCCCAACATGGAAATAATTTGGTTAATTGACTTGAAAAAGTCACATACAAGTATGGGAATTTACTACATGAAATGAATTGAATGAATTCACTCACAAAGAAGCTAAAATGAGACTTCTACCTCATCGTTCAACTATATCTCAAGAAAAGGTTTGAAGAGACCATATCTCTTTATGTGTGCTATTGATGTGTTGCTTAGTCTCCACAATCACGCAAGACTTGTTGATAAAGATTTACTCTACTTGTCTCTTCTTTGAACTCTGATGAGCTTGAAGACATCTACAAAGCTTACATACGAGACATCATTACAACACTATGTGTTGCATAATCCATAATAATAACCAAACATGCCAAAAAGTGAACCTATCTTGTTTAATAACTGAAAATGCTCTATTTGGTCGATATTTTCATCAAAAAATGTTCTCAAAATTTACTAAAGTCAATATTTGTGTCGAAATAAGCATAGAAGACCTGCTTTGTAGACAAGACTTTGAGCACTAGATTTTATAATCCAATAAAATGTTAATCTACCACATTGAACTAATGGGGGTTTCCATAACATGTACTCACATAGTTTGATGCATAAAGCATAGTATTACAGAAGTGCATTATGATTATTTTTGTACCATAGGAGAGGATTATATGGGAAAAAATAAGGAAATGTGCATTCTTGACCATGCAAATAGGACTCGATGCCCATGATACTTTTCATGAGCCTCAATATTGGTGCTTTTAAGGCCCTTTCAAAGTATCATTGCCATTAGGTTCCATTTGCGCAACTAGAAGGCCATTAAGGCATTTTCTGGTACCATCAGAGAGGATGCATAGGTGAAAACAAGGAAATATTCATTCTTGACCATGCAAATGGGACTTGATTGCCATGATACTTTGTATGCACCTCAATCTAGGTCAGTTTAAGTCCCTTGAAAAGTATTGTGACCATTGGGTCCCATTCTCATGACTAGAAGACCATCGAGGCATTTTTTTGGTACCATCAGAGATGATGCATGGGAAAAAACAAGGAAATGTTCACTCTCAACCATGCAAATGGGACCCAATGGCCATCATACTTTGCATGGGCCTCAATATAGATGATTTTAAGGCCCTTGCAAATTATTATGTCCATAAGATCCCATTTACATGACTAGAAGACCATTGCAACAATTTTGTATGCCATGAGAGAGGATGCACAAGAAAAAATAAGAAAATGTTCGTTCTTGACCATGCAAATGGGACTCAATGGCCATCAAACCTCAATATAGGTGATTTTAAGGCCGTTGCAATGTATAATGGCCATCAGGTCCGTTTTCATGGTTAAGAATGAGCTTTCCTTGTTTTGTCCATGCATCCTCTCTAATGGTATAGAAGAATGCCTTGGTGGTCTTCTAGTCAGTCAAATGGGATCATTTTCATGGTCAAGAATGAGCGTTCGTTGTTTTGTCCATGCATCCTCTCTAATGGTACATAAGAATGCCTCAGTGGTCTTCTAGTTAGTTAAAGGGGACTTGATGGCCATTATACGTTGCATGGGACTCAATCTAGGTGATTTTAAGGACCTTGAAAAGTATAGTGGCTATGAGGTCCCACTTGTATGACTAGAAGATCACCGATGCATTTCTTGTACCATTAGAGAGGATGCATGGACAAAAATTAAGAAATGTTCATTCTTGACCATTCAAATGGTATTGGATGGCCATCATACTTTGGTAGGCCTCAATCTAGGTCATGTTAAGAACCTTGCAAGATATCCATGGCCATGAGATGCCATTTTCATGACTAGAAGACCACTGAGGAATCAATGTTTCTACCATTAGAGAGGATGCAAGGGGAAAAACAAAGAAATGTTCATTCTTGACCATGAAAATGAGAATCGATAGCCATGATACTTTTCAAGGGCCCCAATCTAGGTGATTTTAAGGCCCTTGCAAATTACCATGGCCATCAAGTCCCATTTGCATGACTAGAAGACCACCGAGGCATTTATTTATACCATAAGAGAGGATGCATGGGCAAAAATAAGGAAATGTCTCGGAAATGTTCATTATTAACCATGAAAAAGGGACGAGATGGCCATGATACATTGTAGTAGCCTCAATATATGTGAGTTTAAGGCCCTTGAAAAGTATTGTGGCCATCATTTGCATGATTTGAACACTACTGAGGCATTTTTTATGCCATTAGAGCATGATGAAAATGGGACCCTATGGCCATGATACTTTGCAAGGGCCTCAATCTAGGTAATTTTATTAGCCTTACAAATTATTGTGGCCATTAGATCCCATTTTCATGCCTAGAAGACCAACGAGGCATTTTTTTGTACCATCAGAGATGACGCATGGGCCAAAGCAAGGAAATGTTCATCATTGATCATGAAATGGGACCTGAAGGCCTTCATACTTTGCATGGGCCTTAAAATAGGTGAGTTGAAGGCCCTTGAAAAGTATCCTAGCCCCATCATATCCCAATTGCATGACTAGAAGCCATCAAGGCATTTTTTTGTACCATCAGCAAGGATGCATGGACAAAAACAAAGAAATGTTCATTCTTGACTATGCAAATGTGATTCAATGGCCATGATACTTTTCATGGGCCTCAATCTAGGTAATTTTAAGGCCCTTTTAAAGAATCGTGTCCATCGGGTCCCATTTTCATGATGAGAATACCATCAAGGAATTTTTTTGGTACCATCAAAGAGGATGCATGGGAAAAAACAAGGAAATGTTCATTCTTGACCTTGAAAATGGGAATTGTTGTCCATGAAACTTTTTATGAGCCTCAATCTAGGTGATTTTAAAACCCTTGCAAAGTCTCATGGAACTCGGGTCCTATTTGTATGACCTAAAGTCAAGCAAGGCATTTTTTAATACCATCAAAGAGGATGCATGGGGAAAAACAAGGAAATGTTCATTATTGACCATACAAATGGGACCTGAAGGCCATGATATTCTTCAAGCCTTAATATAGGTGATTTTAGGGTCTTTGAAAAGTATCATGGCCATGATACTTTCTTCAAGCCTTAATATAGGTGATTTTAGGGTCTTTGAAAAGTATCATGGCCATCGGGTCCCATTTGCTGACTAGAGGACCACCGAGGCATTTTTTTGTACCATTGGAGAGGATGCATGAGCCAAAACAAGGAAATGTTCATTATTGACCATGAAAATGGGACCAAATGGTCATGATACTTCATAGAGGTTTCAATATAGGTGGTTTTTAGTCCCCTTCAAATTTTCATGGTGGCCATTGGGTCCCATTTGTAGGATTAGAAGACCACCGACACATTTTTTTATACCATAAGAGAGGATACATTGGCAAAAACAAAGAAATGTTCATTCTTTACCTTTTTGATGGGACCGATGGCCATGAAGATTTGTATGGACATCAATATAGGTCATTATAAGACCCGAGCAAGGTATCGTGGCCATCAGATCCCATCTTCATGGCTAGAAGACCACCACGGCATTTTTTTATACCATTAGAGAGGATGCATGGGCAAAAACAAGGAAATGTTCATTCTTGACCATCATTGTAAATGGGACCTGATATCCATGTACTTTTCATGGGCCTCAATATAGGTGATTTTAATTCCCTTGAAAAGTATCGTGGCCATCAAGCTCCATTTGCATGTGACTTGAGGACCACTGAGCCTTTTATTTACATCACCATCAGAGAGGATGCATGGGAAAAAACAAGGAAATGTTCATTCTTGACTATGAAAAGGGGACCCAATGGTCATGATACTTTGCACCAACCTTAATCTAGGTGATCTTAAGGCCTCTGCAAAGTATCATGGCCATCGGGTCCTATTGCATGACTAGAAGACCACCCCAAGACCACCGAGGCATGTTTTTATATCTAAGCATGATGAAAATAGGACCCTATGCCCAGGATACTTTGCAAGGGCCTCAATCTAGGTGATTTTAGGATCCTAATAAAGTATTGTAGCCATCAGGTCCCATTTTCATGACTAGAATACCACCGAGCGATTTGTTTATACCATCAGAGATGATGCATGGGCCAAAACAAGGAAATGTTCTTTGCACAAGACTCATCTAGGTGAGTTGAAGGCCCTTTTAAAGTATCCTAGCCATCGTGTCTAACTTGCATGACTAGAGAACCATCGATGCATTTTTTTATACCATCAATGAGGATGGTATAAAAACAAATTTTTTAATACCATCAGCACTGATGCATGGGCAAAACTAAAGAAATGTTCATTCTTAACAATGCATATGGTAGGAGATGGCCATGATACTTTGCATGGGTGTTAAACTAGGTGACTTGAAGGTCCTGGAAAAGTATCTTGGACCTTGGATCCTATTTGCATGACTAGAAGACCATCGAGGCATTTTTTTATACCATCAGAGAGGATGCATGGGCAAAAATAAGAAAATGTTCATTCTTGACCATGAAATTGGGACACTATGTCCATAATTCTTTTTACAAGACTCAATATAGGTGACTGTAAGGCCCTTACAAAGTATCATGGCCATCGGGTCCCATTAGCATGACTAGAAGGCCAACAAGGCATTTTTTTGTATCATAAGTGAGGATGCATGGGAAAAAACAAGGAAATGTTAATTCTTGACCATGAAAATGCAGTACAATGGCAATAATACATTTCAGGGGCTACAAAATAGGTGACTTTAAGGCTCTTGAAAAGTACCATGGCCATTGGGTCCAATTTGTATAACTAGTGGACCATCAAGGCATTTTTTTATACCATCAAAGAGGATGCCTTGGAAAAAACAAGAAAATGTTCATTCTTGACCATGAAGGGGGAGTTGATGGCCATGATACTTTACATGAGCCTTAAACTAGGTGGATTTTAGGGCTTTGCAAAGTATTTTGGCCATTAGGTCCCATTTGTATGACTAGAAGGTCACGAATGCATTTTTTTGTACCATAAGAGAGGATGCATGGGAAAAAACAAGGAAATGTTTATTCTTGACCATTCAAATGGGACCTAATGGCCATGATAATTTGTGTAGGCCTCAATCTAGTTCACTTTAAGATGCTTTTGCAAGGTGTCATAGCCATCAATTCCCATCTTCATGACTAGACGACCACTGAGGCACTTTCTTGTACCATTAGAGAGGATGCATGGGCAAAAACAAGCAAATGTTAAATCTTGACCATGGAAATGGAACCCAATAGCCATGATACTTTGCACAAGCCTCAATATAGGTAAAGTATCATGGCCATCATCTCCCATTTGCATGACTAGAAGACCGTCGAGGCATTTATTTATACCATTAGAGAGGATGCATGGGCAAAAACAAGGAAGTGTTAACCCTTGACCATGAAAAAGGGACTTTATGGTGATGATACTTTTCATTAGCCTCAATCTAGGTGATTTTAAGGCCCTTACAAAGTGTCGTGGCCATCGGGTCCCATTTGCATGACTAGAAGACCACCCCAAGACCACTGAGGCATTTTTTTGTACCATCAAAGCATGATGAAAATGGGACCCTATGGCTGTGATACTTTGCAAAGGCCTCTGAACAAGATGATTTTAATACCCTTACAAAGTATTGTGGCCATCGGGTTCCATTTGCATGACTAGAAGACCATCGAGGCATTTTTTTGTACCATTAGAGATGGTGCATGGGCCAAAACAAGGAAATGTTCATCATTGACCATGAAAATGGGACGTGATGGCCATGTTACCTTGCATGGGACTCAATCTATGTGACTTGAAGGCCCTTGCAAAGTATCTTGGCCATCGTGTCCCATTTCAATGACTAGAAGACCACCGAGGCATTTTTTTGGTACCATTAGCCAAGGACACATGGACCAAAAAAAAAAAAAAAGTTCATTCTTGACCATGCAAATGGGATTTTAAGGCCATGATACTTTACATAGACCTCAATATTTAAGGCCCTTGCAAAGTATCGTGACCTTCGGGTCCCATTTTCATGAGGATGCATGGGATAAAATAAGGAAATGTTCATTCTTGACCATGCAAATGGGACCGGATGGCCATGATACTTTGCACAAGCCTCAATATGGGTGATTTTAAGGCCCTTGCAAAGTAAAAGTGGCCATCGGGTGCCATTTGCATGACTGCAAGAAGACCACCAAGGAATTTTTATGTATCATAAGAGAGGATGCATTGGGAAAAAACAAGGAAATGTTCAATCTTGAACCCATGATATGCTGCAAGGGCCTCAATATAGGTGAGTTTAAGGCTCTTGCAAAGTATCGTGGCCATTGGGTCCCATTTGAATGACTACAGAGGATGCATGGGCAAAAAAAAGGAAATGTTTATTCTTGACCATGCAAAATGGGACCCAATGGCCATCATACTTTGTAGAGGCCCCACACTAGGTGAGTTTAAGGACTTTGCAAAGTATCATGGCCTTCGGATCCCATTTGCATTACTAGATTACCACCAAGGCATGTTTTTGTACCATTAGAGAGGATGCATCGTTAAAAACAAGGAAATTTTCATTGATGACCATGAAAATGGGACCTGATGGCCATGATACTTTGCATGGGAATTAACCTAGGTGATTTTAAGGCCCTTGAAAATTATGATGGCCATTGGGTGCCATTTGCATGACTATAACACCACTGAGGCATGTTTTTGTACCATCAGAGAGGATGCATGGACCAAAACCGAGAATTGTTCATTCCTAACGATAAAAATGGGACCCAAGGGCCTTAATACTTTGCATGGGTCTCAATATAGGTTATTTTATTTCCATTTCAAAATATCATGGCCATTGGGTCCCATTTGCAACTAGAAGACCATTGAGGCATTTTTTGGATCATCAGAGAGAGGAAAAAAAAAAATGTTCATTATTGACAATGAGAATGGGACTTGATGGCCATGATACTTTGCACGGGCCTCAATATAAGTGATTTAAAGTCCCTTGCAAAGTTTTTTGGCCATCGTGTCCCATTTGCATGACTAGAATACCATCGAGGCATTTTTCATACTATCAATGAGGATGCATGGGCAAAAACAAAGAAATGTTCATTCTTGGCCATGGAAATGGGATTCAATGGCCATGATACTTTGCATGGGCTTCAATCTAGGTGAATTTAAGGTCATTACAAAGTACCATGGCCATTGGTTGATCAAGAAAAACATACTCTAACATAAAAATTTGTAACTTAACCAACCTAGCATAACCAAACTAACGTGAAGAAACTCACATAATGAGCTAGGTTTCATAAAGTAATATCGATCAACTTTACCACATATATGAATAAATGGAAGTAAAATAGTGTATGGTTTCAAATGAATACCACGTTCACACACACACACACACACACACACACACACACACACACACACATACACTGCCATTCCAATCTCCCCATTTTACAAAGCTAAATTTTTTTAAATTTGCTCCACTTCCATTCTCCCATTGCAAAGGCCCCAATGGCACCAGTGCCATTCTCGCATTGTGATTTCCTGATTCAAATCTTGGCTGTGCAAAGGGGAAATGGCACTAGTGCCATTCTCCTAGATTCAAAGCTTTGGCTTCATAGAGTCAAAATGGCACATGTGAGTTTGATGATCTCAGTGTCATTATGTAGGTGCCAGCATGAGATTGGCATCACTGCCATTCTCCCCTAGTGGTAATCTAGACAAACTAAACCTATAGATTGACATTCCACTAATTTTATTGGCTACAGTAGGATAATGGCAAAAGTGCAAATGCACATGTGAGTTTAGGATTCCTTGTGCATGTTTTCAGTTCATGGTATGAGATTGGCACCACTGCCATTCTCCACAGAGATTGACACAAATCCATATGAACTCTACAGAGCAGAGACTATGATCATAGGAGAGTGGTGTCCCATTCCACATGTGAGTTTGATGATTTCAGTGTCATTATGTAGTTGCCAGCATGAGATTGGCATCATTGCCATTCTCCACTAGTGGTAATCTAGACAAACTAAACCTATAGATTGACATTGCACTAATTCCAATGGGAGAATGGAATTGGTGCCCTTCTACCTTTGTGAAGCCAAAATTTTGAATTAGGACATTCCATTGGGAGTGCCATTCTCCGTTTTCCTATTACAAAGCCAAAAAATTAGGACATTCAATTGGGACATTCCATTGGGAGAATGGCACTAGTGCCATTCTCCATTTTCCAATGGGAGAATGGGACTAGTGCCATTCTTTATTTTCCTATTCCTAGTGCCATTCTCCATTTTCCTATTACAATGGAGAATGGCACTAAACCTATAGATTGACATTGCACTAATTCCAATGGGAGAATGGCATTAGTGCCCTTCTACCTTTGTGAAGCCAAAATTTTGAATTAGGACATTCCATTGGGAGAATGGCACTAGTGCCATTCTCCATTTTCCTATTACAAAGCCAAAAAATTAGGACATTCCATCGGGACATTCCATTGGGAGAATGGCACTAGTGCCATTCTCCATCCCATTTTCATGATTAGAAGACCGTCAAGGCATTTTTTAATACCGTCAAAGAGGATGCATGGGAAAAAACAAGGAAATGCTCATTCTTGACCATGCAAATGGTGGGCAAAAACAAGGAAATGTGCATTCTTGATCATGTAAATAGGACCCAATGGCATGATAATTTGCAAGGTTCTCAATATAGGTTACTTTAAGGCTCTTGCAAAATATAGTGGCTAGCGGGTTCTATTTGCATGATTAGAAGACCACCAAGGCATGTTTTTGTACCATCAGAGAGGATGCATGGGCAAAAAAAGGGACATGTTCATTATCGACCATGAAAAGAGGACCCAATGACCATATAACTTCATACAACACTCAATCTCGATGATTTTAAGTCCCTTGCAAAATATCGCAGCCATCGAGTCCCATTTGCATGACTAAAAGACCACTGAGGCATGTTTTTTTACCATTAGAGAGGATGCATGGGCAAAAACAAGGAAAGGTTCATTGTTGAACATGCAAACGGGACCCTATGGCCATGATACTTTTCACGGGCCTTAATACAGGTTATTTTAAGGCCCTTGCAAAGTATTATGGCCATTGGGTGCCATTTGCATGACTAGAAGACCACCGAGGCATTTTTTTATACCATTTGAGAGGATGCATGGGCTGAAATACCTAGCAAGAATCTTTGTAACATTGTGAATTAGAGGACTTCCAACTTTCATTTGATTTCATGAATGGATGCTGAACATGGCCATGGAATATCGACATCATGGACCCACAAGGTAGTGCCAGTAAAATGGGATACGGACCCTAAAACATCAAAACTTCACAATCCATTTCATGCTATCATCTTTTAAACTCTATCAAGACCTAGAATAAGGACAATAATTTATATTTTGAGACCAAATAAAGAAACCTCACTAAGTAATGTAAAGGATTTTTTGATGCTAATATCGAGAGTACTATCGATGTTGTTCGAGCTAAAACCCAATCCTGAATCGTGTTGATTTCATTCTTCCTTACACTGATCCTCCACAACCTTGAATTGTCTCCACACATTGCAAGCACCTCTCCACAACTAGGGATGATGACTAGACCTTGCGAGCATTCAAGATTCGAAGGTTTATATTAGGTATGTTGGTTTTGTCTAGTTTTCTCAAATTTTTCTTTCCTTTCCCCTTTTCCTTTCCTTCCCTTTCCCTTTCCCTTTCCTTCCCTTTTTGTTCCCTTTCCCTTTTCTTCTCTTTTCTCCCCTTCCTTTTTTCCCTTTGCACGTGGACTCTTTTCTCCTTTCCCTTCTCCTTTCTCTCTTCTCTTTTGTCTCGTTCCTTTCCCCCTTATTCCTTCTCTTTTCTCCTTTTCCTTCTCCCTTCTATCTTCACTTTTCTCCCTTTTCTTCTTCTTCTCTTTTCTCCTTCTTCTCTTTTCCTCCCTTTCCTTCTCTTTTCTCCTTCTTCTCTTTTCCCCCTTTTCCCTCCCATTCTCCCTTTTCCTTCTCCTTCTACTTTTTCCCTCTCCTTTTCTTCTCTCTTCTCCTTCTCCTTCTACTTTTCTTACTCATTCCTTCTTCTAATCTTCTCTATTATCCATTTCCCCCCTAATCTTCCAATATATTTCTAATCTTCTATTTTCCCTCCCCTTCCATTTGTTTCAAAATGAATGTATGTATGGATGTATGCTTTTTGGATATAGGATTTATGAATATGCTTAAAGCTTTCAAGCTTTAAGCTCATATGCATATGCTTAAAGCTTTAAAACTTTATGCATATGCATATAGGCTGGAAGCATATGCATAAGGTTTTATAGCTTTAAGCATATGCATATGCATATGCATAAGGATTTAAGGCTTTATGCATATGCATATAGGCTTGAATCACATACATAAGGTTTTATGCCTTTACGCATGTGCATATGCTCTAGAGGTCAATGTTTACAACAACAACAAATCTTGGATGCTATTTTTACTGAGCAGGGGGAATGTTTCAATGTGCATAGTGCTTAAGCATTGTGGTCCTTGAATCTTTCTCCCTACATAGAAAAGATCGCACATGATACTTCTTTTTCGTTTGTAAACATTAACCTCTAGATCAATGTGAGAAGGATACTTTACAACATTTACAAAAATAGATTGCATTCTACATTTTAAATAAAATGTCTTCTAAAATTTAGAAAATCTCTCCCATTTGATTTTGTGAAGGATGCCAAGCGGAGGATTGAGGGGAAAGGGTAAAAAGATACCCTCCTCCCATAGTACTACCTCGGGTAGTAGTACGAAGAAGGCTCGCAAAGTACTTGCGGGGCTAAATCCCAACACTAGGGAAAGACTCTTGTGCAAGTGGGAGGAGGAGAGATAGCAAGTGTTGGGTCCATTGACCTCCATAGAGATTTCCCAAGCCACCACCCAAGGTGGAGAGAGAGAGAGAGAGAGAGAGAGAGAGAGAGAGAGAGAGAGAGGCACTATAGATGTTTTGGATTTGGTACAGACAGTGCCATTGGGGGGGGTTAAGCTGACTCCCAAAATTCCACCACCCTCCCCTATGAGGATAATAGGTAGTTTGAAATAGTCATGGACTTTATAGGTAGCTAGGTTATTAACTGAATGCACGTGCTTGTCTCCTTTGAATTCAAGCGGATGATAATGGATTTCCGCAAGCAGCCACAAAAAAAAGGGATTATATCTTTAATTAATTGAAGGTAGAGTTCCCCATGCCATCTAAGGAGTTCGAGTTCGACAACCATTGCATGTTGAACAAAATGGCTACTGTGCTGAGGTCGCAAAAAGATCAAATCTGTAGGAAGGAAAAGGTCGGGGAATCGAAGCCTACTTGGGTCCACTTGGAGGATTGGAAAATTGTGAAACAATAATTAAAGGATCCTTTGAAATATGATCAATAGAAGAAGGCGACGACTTAAAGAAAGAGTAAAGTGGGCCAATCCCACATGGGCTCTGGTGGTAGGGCCCACTTCAAAAAATATTTTGTAAGTACCTCTTCTTTCACTCTTTTAGTATGTAATTTTGGGTAGCATGTTAATCACTAAAACTAGTGTGTATTGATGTAATGTTAGTATATGAAAATAGGCCGACAATGTACGAAAGAGAAATATCGGTTTGCATACAATAACAATGGGCAAACTCTAATGGACCTACTCATAGAGAGGAGAATTTGTACCCTTGCTCAATGTAAGCTTGTACTACACCCATTTTTTTCAAATGCTCTCAAACAATCTTTAAGAATTTTCAAGAAATTTTACCAGTGTCGATATTAGCATAAAAAGTGGCTACCGTAGTCAACATTAGCATCGAAATAAGCATAAAAAACTAGTTTGAAAAAACTCTGAGATGCATCGATGTGGCCATTGATTATATAATTCTTATTAGCATTGAAAATTCTTAACATCCACTATTATTTTGATGGTAATACCGATGCTTTCTTTTTGACACTAACATGGATGCTTTTTACGACGGATTTCAGAGTTAGAAAAAAGTTTTCCAATGTATTTTTCATCAAAAAAGTATTAAAAATGAGGTAAATGGCAAGGGCTCAAGAAATGGTGAATCTCAGATTGTGGTTAGGCATGGTTCCTTGTCTTATTCCAATAATTGTGGAATTTGAAATTATGCAAATTGGCATGATGGCATGAGAATGCTCTTGGTGCAATAATGCAATAAGTAAAAAGAACAAAAAAAAAGGTGGCAAACCGCTATGGCCCTACTTTTAATGACAGTAAGAGTGATTGAGCTACCACCTTCAATGCTTGAAAGTGCTTCAACTGACCAAAAGAAAAGGAAAAAGGGCATGACTAGATGAGCGACAAAAAGTACACACTTTCCATATGTTCTTAGCAGGGCTGAAAGACCTTAGGCATAAGCTTGGTTTGAAGAACCTTATCTTCCCCTTCCCTCTCCTCCTCCCAAACCAGAGTCAAGATTTCTAGGCAAAAAATCCCGAGTGAATGAAGCTACATTTTGAAAAAATTAAGTGAATTTTAAAGAAAAATCTTTACTATGTGGAGCGCGAGGAGAGAGGAGTGTGAGGTTGTCATTTCCGTGGAGTGTTCCCCCAAGGAAAGTCCTTGTGGCCATTCCATGGAACAACAATTCATTCCAAGAGGTCATGGTTTCCTCCTCCATGTTGTCTTCCTTCTCATGCTCTGCTTGTGGCAAGGTCGGAGGTCAATGGAAAATACAAATTTCCACCCCACGATCAAAATGTGTTCTAAATTAAACTAGTGAAAGATACAACCTAAAAAATAAAACTAGAATACTGAATCCAATAAAAAATGACACATTAAAGCAAGAAACAAACAAGAAAGCGACACATGACACATTTTCCATTTCAACATATGGCAGATCTGAGAGAGCAAAAACGTAAAAGAATTTGAGGGGGTAAAAACATCAACCCCTCCCTGCAACCTGTGACGGCCAAAAAAAAAAGTGCACTTTCTTGGGAGGGAAGCTGATCTGAGGGATGAGAAAGTCCTCCGAGTGGCTATTCCAGATCAGGAGTTGAGAATTCATTCCAAGAGCAAGAAGGGTTCCCTGTGGCCATCCCAATGGAACTCAGAGTTCATTCCAAGAGCACGTAGGGATGGTCATGGTTTCCTCCTCCATGTCTTCTTCCTTGTCCTACTCCTACAACTACTCCTCGAGGGTCCTCGAAGTCATGGTCCTTGGAGAGGAAGCTGGAATCATAGGCGTAGCCTCCATGGCTCGATACATCCATGCCTTCAAGCTCCAGATCTCGATGCACCCTCAGTAAATTCATCTTGTGAAGTAGTAAGAACACAGCCCCCATGCTCACCGACGTCCATGCTATTATCGCCCCTGCTTCCACTGCTTGCGCTGCTAGTAGCCTCCACCCCCCTCCCATCACCACCCCATACACCCCTTCCGTCCCATAGATCTCCTCTACGTACGCCTCCTCCGCAAACAACCCCACAAATATCACCCCCCACGCTCCGCATCCCCCATGTAGCTGCGCCGCTTCCAGTGGATCGTCGAACTGTAGCCGCGCTGCAAGCGAGTTGAGCGCGATGAGGACCCAGGCAGATACAAACCCGCAGATAATCGCAGCCCACGGCGCGACCACCGAGCATCCGGCCGTGATGGCGACGAATCCACCCAGCAGACCGTTGCAGACGTCGAGCACGCTCCAATGGCCACCCAGGAGCCTCTTGGCAAAGAGAGTTGTGAGGCCTGCAGTGCCGCCTGCGAGCGTTGTTGTGAGAGCAGTGCGACCGACTCCTGTCCAGTTTCCCAGGAAGGAGGTGTAGGGGACGAGAATGTGTAAGAAGGAACCTCCATTGAATCCATACCACCCAAACCAAAGGATAAATGTCCCCAACACCACCAATGTTGCACTATGACCACGCATTTCTGTCGGCCTTCCATCTGCATCGAACCGGCCTATCCTCGGGCCTTCGATAAGAGCTCCCCAGAACCCTGCGATTCCTCCTACCATGTGCACAACCCCACTTCCTGCAAAATCGATCGCTCCTGACCCAAATAGCAAATTGCTCGTATTCGTTGCACTTAGCCATCCGTCCGCCGACCACAGCCAGCGAGAAACGACTGGATATACGAAACCCGTCTGAAAGAAAGAGAAAATCAGATACGCTCCGAACTGTGTCCTCTCCGCTATAGAACCACTTGTGATACCTGCAGATGCGATGGCGAAGGCCCATTGAAAGAGGAAGAAGCTGTAGTCGAAGCCTGCCGCTTCGTTGGGGAAGTCTCTTAAACAGAAGAAATAATTGCCGATGAAGCTGTTCGTTCTTGCGCCTGTACCAAAGGCAAAAGCAAAGCCAAATAGATAGTATGAGATGGCACCACTTGCAGCGTCAAGCACATTTGTCAGCATGATGTTCAGCGTGTTCTTGGCGCGAACCGAGCCGGCGCAGAGCATAGCGAAGCCAAGTTGCATGATGAACACGAGATATGCCGACGAAAGAAGATATAGATTGTCCACCGCGAGAGATGTAGCTTGAACTTGTGTACACATCGATCGAACTACAGGGTCAGCTACGCTACACAGGTGGCTCTCCATTTGTTATGCCCAGATCTCTTAGACGAACAACCAGAATTCTACAATAACCCAGTAGCTAGCACTACAACGAGAGAGCAGCTTCAAAATGCCTATTCCTCAGCAGCCCTCTTTACTCTGCTCTCAGAGGAACAAACAGAACTAGTAGCTAGAACTACAAGGAGAGAACAGCTTCCAAATGCCTATTCCTCAGCAACACTCTTTACTCGTGTTCTCAGGAACTCCAACCATAACCCAGAAGCTAGCACTAAAAGGAGAGAACAGCTTCCAAGTGCCTCTTCCTCAGCAACGCGTTGCCAGTTATATCTTCCCTCACCACTACAGTCAGATTATTGATACAATATCAGTAAGTTACCTAAGAGCCCTTAGGTTCTACAACTGAAGTACTTAAGAGAGCAAGAAGCTGCCCAAATCAGTACTTAATTAGCCCGTCTCTACCGAGAACGCGTGGCTTTTTGAGCTCCCTCCAGAACAGCCAGGGTAATTCAAAGGCTTCGGATGAGCAAAGTTCGCTACCTTGGGGTGATTATTCACTCACATGACAAAGTTCACATTGGGGACACCAGAACTACATTTTCGCGGTCCTCGAGGATCTACACAATGGAAACGAGGGCTTGTGGACTGCTTGGTTGGGGAGACTCGAGAGTCGAGAGGGAACGATGCAACAGGCCTCACATGCGCGCGGATCAGGGAAGGGGCCTATGATTGGCTGTGAGGCATTGCTTCCATGGTGTGGCTGAAACCACGTAACACGTTCTCTAGTGTGATTCATGATTTATCTCCTGTGTTCGCGGATGCAATAGTTTAAGCACCTCGCAGAACACTCTCTGATGATTGAGCCGAGAGACATGAAAGTATAATCCCAACAGCACAGGTCAGGGTGTCCGCTGCAAAGGCAACCCAAGCTCGATCGTGATGCAACATGCTGTGATCTATTTTCCTTACCTATAAGCGTAACTTGCCAAAGGACGATAAATTATTGATAGCAGTTTTCTCGTGTATGAGATATTGATAAGCGACGACACGCTTTGTGCATGTAAAGTACGTCCAAAATAAATGCACCGAGATCTTAAATTTGAGGTGACTCTTACCCCCTTCAATAAAACCTCTAGAATTTTCACTTGAAGGTTTTTGACCGTTTTGTTATAAGACAAATGTTTTCTTTCGACACTTCACCCGTAAAATTTGGAAATTAACCCTTCAAATTTTCAATACATACCTTTAAAACTTTCACTTCAAGGTTTTTGTTTCGTTAAGAAACAAGATGAATAATATTCATTAGGCCTCCTTGAATGGATGCACAAATCATCCAAGAACACCTGTAAAAACTTATTCAGAAATGACTTGAAAGCTGTGAACATGACTCGCTGGAATGTGGCCGGGGCATTACAAAGGCCGAATGGCATGACTCTATATGCAAAAATATCCCATTCTGTAGCAAATGCTGTTTTTGATTGGTCTTTAGGAGCAATTTGCACTTGGTTATAGCCATTGAAGCCATCCAAGAAGCTATATTTTTCGAAGCACTGTTTAAGCAACCATGGCCACTGGCTTTGGCACATCTTCCAAAAATGTGAGGAAAAATACAAAAATGCATTGAGCCATTAAGCCACTAATGTTGTAGGGGAATACAAAAATGCAGTTGACACCATCGTACAACAAAGTTTGTATAAACCCATGCAAAAATTGATCTCAGATCCTTCAGCTCTTATAGGTTATCAAGCTTCAAGTTTTTAGAGGTGGGGAGTCAGCATTCTTGTAAGTCGTATCTTCAAAATCCTCCTCATATCTTAGTCATGCAACTTCATGAAGATGAACATACGATATTGCCTCCTGTTCCTTCTCCTTGGACAGCTTTATTTTAAATGAGCCAAAGTTTTATTAAAATTTGCTCTTTGTTGTCCCTGTAAGCAAAATGTTCCAAACCTGTGAAGTATCACAAAGACATAAGAGAATGCAAGAAGACAATATGTTCATGTGCAAATCATAACATCCAACCCTGCCTGATCACAACAAGACGAAGACGCGCTTGATAGACGCGCAAAATAGCAGGCGCATCTACAGGCACTGCTAGAATAGTGAAAATATGAGTGCGTCTAATATTGCGTCTATTAGTGCATCTGCACTGTGAATTAGACGTAGATTTAGATGCAAAACATAGAATATAGAAAGTGAGATTTTGGTGTAGGCTAATAAATGTACATCACTGCTTTCCAAACATTGCCCATGATTACCAAAGCTCATAATTTTAACAAAAATATCAACGCTTTTTGGCAAACCCACATATACAAAAATTAAGTGAGGTGAGGAGAATGAGACAATATGTAAAATAGTTTTGCCAATATCAATGATGGGCTATGGTTCAATCTCATCCTCAATGAGATCAACCCTTGCCAAACTATCTACTTCAAAATCCAAACTAGTGTTGAGATCTACAAATACATTCAGCCCACTACTACTTGTGCTACTCATGTGCTCATCGAAATCGAGACAATATGTAAAATAGCTTTGCCAATATCAATGATGGGCTATGGTTCAATCTCATCCTCAATGAGATCAACCCTTGCCAAACCAAAATCCAAACTAGTGTTGAGATCTGCAAATACATTCAGCCCACTACTACTTGTGCTACTCATGTGCTCATCGAAATCAGCATCACTAATGGTAGGCTCGTCCTCATAGGTAATGGCCTCAATATCTGTATCTCCTATCTCATGATCATCCTCCTCTCTCGTAGCCTCCATGGCCATGATCATCCTCCATACGGTCCATATTAGTAAATGTACTATACATCACTTTGGAACATAGCGTAATAGGTATGACATGCCATCACCTATTATTATCCCCACCATTGGTTGATAGACAACCTAATTCAAACACAAATACAATCATGTTATTTTCCTTACATCGAAGGTATCAAATATTTAAAAGTAAGTATTTTTATATGTGTGTACAATACCTGTTCACATTGTTGCGGTAGTACTAGTGTGTCCTTACTTTACCAAAACTTTGTGGAGTCAATAGTTACAAAGCCACTTGCATGGCATTTGATTGTTGCATTAGGGCCTCTTTCCACCACGTCCTTAAACCACTTACTGTCGTTGTATCATCGATGAAATGTGGCAACACGTGTTGTGTTTTGTCTGTATCAGTGAACATATTAACCACACTCCCTCGCATACCAAATTGGCCATCATAACACAACTCCCTTGTTTTAGAGAGAGGTATCCTAATGGAGATGAGAGGACCTTCAATGTTGTTTAATAATAGAGATGTATACATTGTCTGTCTTGGCAAGACCAAGTTCTTTGTTGATAGCAAAGGTAGCTTATGCTTCTTGATTTGTTTTGCACATAATGAACGCAAGCCTCATCCCCCTCCACCTATGAATGACATTGAAGATATCCTTGTGCGGATGGGTGAGAGAGATGACATATGCAATAGAATGAGGATACACTACTGAACATTCTATTTAGTAGCAACTCCAAGGATTTTTGGAGGAAATTTCTAGAACGCCGATCCCCCTCCCCCCTCACAGACACTTCCCTCTGGCACTCCTACGCACGTACACTCTATGATATCCCTGATCAGCCTCCTCCCGACCTCTCAGCCACCCCCCGCCCCACTTCTTGTATCCTCTTCACAACCCAGGTCCTCTCCCTCTCCTCCTCCCTCCTCCTCCTCCCTCCTCCTCCTCCTCTCTCCTCCTCCCTCCTCCTCTTCCCTCCTCCTCCTCCTCTCTCCTCCCTTTTCTCTCCTCTTTCCCCCATGCTCTTGTTGAGATATCGAGCTCCACTCGTGATATGCCAGGGTGGCATTTGTGCATTTATGTCACCGACTTGTTAGCTGCAGATGTGGTTGGTACACTGCCCATGAATAATTGCTGGATGATAGCTACCTTTATGTACTCTAGTTAGTGGCTCAATTAGTATGCCACCTAGGTTAGTTGAGTTTGGTTTGAGACCCACATATAGGGTTCACATATTCTTTTTGTACTAAGAGAGAGTTCTTTTGACCTTCACAACTAAGAAGAGGAAAACTATTTTCAGCCTCCACCTTTGTGTGTATTCCCCCATTGTGTATGTGAGAAAGCTACAAGTGAGACTCCTACTCTCTTCACATGGTATCAGAGCTCGGTTCGTGGTAAGGAGCTCAAGAAAGAAAACCAAGTTCGTGGAGTCTTGGTAAGAGGATTAGTGTTGCTTTCCTTTTTCGAGTTTGGGAGCAAATCTCTATAGGTAGCACAGCCAAAAAGTGCAAGAGTGCACCGTCTCAAATTGGCACGCCCTTTTTTTGATTCGAGGCCATTTCGGGGCCCTTTTTGGTGGCGAAAGTTTTTCGTAGGCACTTAGAAAGGTGCCCTGTTTTTGCTGTGCGACCACTGTTCTGTAGGTCCGTGAAAAGTTTTCGTAGAAATTGCATCGTATGCCTATGCGCAGAGATATTGGGAGTGATAGAATCATTCTTATTCCCTGTGGATGCAAAATCGTCATTAGGAAGTGACTATGTGGTCAAATACCACTTTTTAGTATTTTAGATTCTATGATTGTGCATATTCAGGATGCAAGCACATCGAAGGAGGCGTGGGATACTTTGACAAAAATGTATAGCACAAATAAGCAAGCCAGGAAAATGCAGCTCGAGCAGGAGTTGCATAATGTGCAGAGAGAAAATATGAGCATCAACGACTACCACATGAAAGTGAAGAAGATTGCAGATGCACTTGCTTCCATTGGGTCACCAATTGAAGATGATGATTTAGTTTCTATGACCTTGGATGGTCTAGGAAAGGATTATGCATAGTTCTGAACATCCATTACCGTCCATGAGAATTTTCTTGATTTTGGGGAGTTGATTGCTCTTCTAATTTCTGAAGAGCAGAGAAATGGTGGTGCATCTTCTTCAGGAGGAACTTCAAAGGAAGCTGTCTTCTACTCAAATGCTAGAAGAGGTAGAGGCAAAGGTAGAGCACACCGATCTGGAGCGTGTGGCAAAAATCAAAGTATGCAGCAAATTCAAGAAGACCAGTCCTATGGATGAGGACGTGGTAACCTTAGAGGCAATGGGAGCCAAAGAGGTCGTGGTGGATGGATGAGAGGCCAAAATGGAAATAGCAATGTTGAATGCTACTACTGTGGTAAAATGGGTCATATGGCTAAAGACTGCTACAAAAAGGAGAATGACATCATGAATGAAAAATTGCAGCAAGGCAATTATGCATCCTCTAGTAGACAGCATGATGACAGAAATGAGCATTTGTTTATGGTGCAGCATATGACCAATTCTGTGACAAGTGCAGAAGAAAGCAATGATGTGTGGTATGTTGACTCAGGTGCATCAAACCACATGACAGGCCATGCAAAATGGATGCAGGATGCAAGGAAAATGGAAAGACCAGGATTTGTGGAGACTAATGATATTGCACATCCTATTGTGCAGATTGGTAAAATTCCTTTGTCTATGTAGGATGGGAAAAAGAAATACCTGTTTGATGTATTTCATGTCCCGAATATCACTTAGAACCTAGTTTCTATTGGTCAAATGGTCAAGCAGGGCTTGCTGGTCAGATTTAATCCTCATGGATGCTTTGTTGAGGATATGAAAAATAAAGTTCGCTTGATATCAAAAGGGAAGAAGAAGGGCATGATGTTTATGTTGGATGTGGACATGTCTGAATTGAGTGTAGCAATGTTTGCACATGGGACTGGTGTAGTTGTAGATATTGATATCTAGCATAAACACATTGGTCATGTTAATGTACAAAGAGTTAAATTAATGCAAGCCCAAATATTGTTGCAAGATTGCCTAATTTCAAGGTTGCAGAAATGCATAAGGTATGTGAAGCCTGTCAATTTGGAAAACAGGCAAGGAAACCATTTCCTAGACATGTTCGAGAGGGTAAGAGGCCATTGGAATTAATCCACTCTGATGTGTGGACTACTAAAGCTGCATCTATTGGAGGCTGTCATTATTTTGTCACTTTTATTGATGACTAGAGCAAAAAAGTTTGGGTGTATTTTATGAAAAAGAAAAGTGAAGTGTTTGGGTATTTCAAAGCTTTTAAAGCTATGGTTGAGAAAGAAACAGGCCTGCAAATAAAATGCCTAAGGTCAAATGGAGGGGTGACAAAATATGAAGAGGGGAGAGGAGAAGAGTGGAGATGAGGAGAGAGGGCACAGCTAGAGAGCACACCACAAATGACTAACTGTACGCTAGATTTAGTTGAAAAAATAGAATATATACAAACCCTTTTAGGGTTAGGGTTAGGGGTTCTAACCATTTCCTTTATAGCACTCTATAAGGTTAGTGCTATGCACATATTATCACGTGATGGTGCTATGCACACATGATCACATGATGTTGAGCATGAACTCTCAACACCTTCCCTCAAGATCAACATCATGAAGTAGGACTTCTCTCAAGATGATGATTCTGGGGAATCGAAGAAGGACTGAGCATTACATTCCATCACACCCCTTTAATGGGAATGTCCTTCCTCTGTGTCAAACCAAGAGCTAGTCGGTGTTTCTTGAATAGCTCTTTACCGAGTGGTTTGGTAATTGCAACATTCTCTTTGCTATCACGCTGCTGCAATGTGATGTCACCAAGTAACACTCTTTCTTTGATGAAGTGCTCTCTGACATCAATGTGCTTTTTCCTGGAGTGATATACTGGATTTTTGGCCAATGCTTGAGCTGATTGATTATCACAGTATATTGTTGTTGGCTTTGACTCATCAAAGTAATCTGTTTCTGACAATAGTCTTCTGAGCCATATAGCCTCACATGCACCTGTAGTGAGTGCTCTATATTCTACTTCAGTTGTGAAGACAAAGAAACAGTTGGTTGTTTGTTTGACAACCAAGATATAGCACCTTGACCAAGGAAAAATGCATATCCTTGTGTCGATCTCCTGGTCTCATGATCTCTGGCATAGTCACTATCATAGTATCCATGCAACCGTGATGACTTCCTCTGTATTCTATCCCAAACTATCTTGTACCTCTGATGTATCTCAAGACTCTTTTGGCTGCATTCCAGTGAGACTATTTTGGATTTGCCATAAATTGTGCTAGTGAGCTTACTGCATAACAAATATCTGGCCGTGTGATTGTCAGATATATAAGAGATCCGATGAGGTGCATGTAGTATCTGTCATTGACTGTAGTATCTGTCATTGACTGTAGGCTTTTCTGAATCTTTAGTAAGTTTCAAACTCTGTTCCATGGGAGTGGCTGCAATCTTGCAATCTGACATATGAAACTTTTTCAGGAGACTGTCAACATACTTGAGCTGACTCATGAATGTGCTATCTGAATCTCTCCATAACTCAATTCCAAGACAATAGTGCATAAGTCCAAGATCTTTCATGTCGAACTCTGTAGGTAAGTCTTGTTTTAATTTTTTGATGAAGCTAGGTAGGTACGCCCCTCAAAGGAGCTACTGAAGGTAGTTCGTTATCGTGGCTGCTGTCTAGCTTACCTTGCTTATGAGTAGCAAGGTAGCTGCTCGTTGTTGTTGAAGACTACCAGGGTTGATGGTGGTGTTTGCTAGGTGGCGCTGTCTACCAGGGAGCTCGCAGAAGGAGTAGTCTTTGATTAAGAAAGAGCTGGACAGAGATGCTCGACTACCTTCAAAGCTGTAGAAGGTCAAAGTATATAGGCTATGGCAACTGAGAGGTCGATTTGCCTCAATTGAAGGCTTGGACCACTATCTTGAAGTTCATGTTGTCACGGTTGTAGGTAGCTTTCAGGAGCTTTAGTCAAGCAATTTCAAAAGATCTCTTTCTCCCTCATAAGCTCACAAGTACCTCTGTTTCTCTCTCACACAAGCTCTTGTAAGAGCCGAGATCTTTTCTCTCACAAGAAGCAATGAACCAAATGAATAAAGGGAGCTCTCTTCAAGAAACTCTCACAAATCTCTCGAAGGAGATGAACGGAAATCTCTTAAAGAAAATGGACGGAATTTTCTCTCAAATGGACGGAAATTTCTCTCAATGAAAGTGAAGGGAAGGATCTCACAATCACTCAAGAGAACTCTCAATCTCACAATCTCTCTCACACTCTCAAGAATCTCAATGTCTCAAGGGAGCTCTGATACCATGACAAAATATGAAGAGGGGAGAGGAGAAGAGTGGAGATGAGGAGAGAGGGCACAGCTAGAGAGCACACCACAAATGACTAACTGTACACTAGATTTAGTTGAAAAAATAGACTATATAGAAACCCTTTTAGGGTTAGGGTTAGGGTTCTAACCCTTTCCTTTATAGCACTCTATAAGGTTAGTGCTATGCACATATGATCACGTGATGATGCTATGAACACATGATCACATGATGTTGAGCATGAACTCTCAACAAGGGGGAGAGTACCTCTCAAATGAGTTTGCAAAGTTCCTGTAGGAGCATGGCATAAAGCAGCAATATTCATGCAATCATACCCCACAGCAAAATGGACTTGCAGAAAGGAAAAACAGGCATATTGGAGAGGTATCTCATGCCATGCTCAATGAAAAAAACCTACCAGATTATTATTGGGCTAAAGCAGTTGCTAGAGTAGTCTGCATAATAAAGAGGACTCCCACTGTAGCAATACATGGCATGATGCTAGAGGAGAGATATACTGGTAGGAAACCAGATATTTCTCATTTAAAAGTTTTTGGTTGCATTGCCTATGTTCATGTGTCAGATGAGTTGAGATCCAAGTTGGATCCAAAAGCTGAGGTGCATCTTTATTGGTTATTCTCTGTAGTAGAAAGGGTATAGATGCTATAACCCTTCTACTCATAAGTTTACAGTGAGCAGAGATGTTTTTTATGAGAAGAGCAGCTGGTATAAACCAGCAGGTCACTCTTTTGTGGATGGTGAATCCAGTGGCTCAGAACAGAGCCTTGATGGTGAGTTGGGTATTCCTTTTGTTGTTACACCTGGAGTAAGGAAGAGAAGGGATGTTTTGAGAGCACCTAGTAGTGAGCCTATTTTGCACAGGCCTACCAAAGTTAAGTATTCTGTGGATAGGCTGAAATATGATGGATTTACAGCCATTCACTATGCCTATATGGTCAAAGTGATACATGAACCAGAACCCACTTCTTTTGAGCAAGCCATGGGAAAAGAAAAATGGGAGAAAGCCATGGATGAAGAAATGGATGCCTTGGAAGCAAATGCTACATGGGAATCGGTGCCTTTGCCTAACGACAAGAATGCAATTGGCTGCAAGTGGGTCTATAAGGTGAAGCACAATGCAGATGGTTTTGTGAGCAAATACAAGACAAGATTAGTTGTTAAGGGGTATGCACAGACATATGGCATTGATTATGAAGAAACATTCAGTTCGGTTGCAAGGATGGCAACCGTAAGAGCAGTCATTGCTATGGCTACATCAAAGGGATGGTTTTTACATCAGATGATGTAAAGAATGCCTTTTTGCATGGTGATTTGCAGGAAGAGGTATATATGGAGTAGCCACTAGGTTATGTTCATGCTATTTATCCTGAGTTTGTTTGTATATTGAAGAAAGCCTTGTATGGCTTGAAGCAAGCACCCAAAGCATGGTTTCACAAGATAGGATAGTATCTTGTCACTATTGGCTTTCAGATTTCCACGGCAGATTTCTCACTTTATGTGAGAAAAACAGAGAAAGGTATTATGCTGCTTGTCATTTATGTTGATGATTTGATCATCACAAGTGATAGTGATGAAGATATCCTCCATGTGAAAATGCTATTGAAGCAGAAGTTTGAGATGAAGGATTTGGGAGAGCTGTGTTACTTCTTGGGATTGAGGTGATTAGATCCACAAGTGGGATATGGCTCTTGCAGAGGCAGTATGGATTGGACATGCTGTCCAAATATGGGATGATAGGCTGTAAGCCTATTTTAGTTCCTTTGGAGCAGAATGTGAAGCTGAGCGTAGATGCAGGTGAGCTTCTGGAAGAGCCTACTATGTACAGACACATAGTAGGAAGTTTGATTTATATGACTATTAATAAGCCAAATTTGAGCTAGATGCATTTGGATGCAGCTAGATGCATACTGAGGTATGTAAAGCCCACATTGCAATATGGACTATTTTATGAGACTGGGGTTCAGATACAGTTGCATGGATACACTGATGCTGATTGGGCTAGTAGTATTTGTGATAGACGATCAACCAGTGGATATGTGTTCTCTTTTGGGAGTGCTGCAGTCACTTGGAGCAGTAAGAAACAACCTACAGTTGCCTTGTCGAGCACAGAGGTTGAGTACAAGGGTGCAGCAATGGCTGCATGTGAGGTAGCTTGGTTGCGTAAGCTACTTTATGATATGCATCAGTCTACAGATGGGCCAGTTGTCATTTATTGTGACAACATGAGGAGTATACACTTAGCAAATAACCCAATCTATCATGCTAGAACAAAGCACATTGAGGTGCATTATCACTATGTGCAAGAGAAGGTTCTAGTAGGTTTTATTGATCTGGTTTATGTCAGCACAGAGGATCGGGTAGCTGACATATTCACGAAGGCATTGGGTGCAAAAAAGCTGTGCAATTTCAAAAACCTACTTGGTGTGCAAGAATTGGGATTGAGCTCGAGGGGGAGTGTTGAGATATCGAGCTCCACTCGTGATATGCCAGGGTGACTATTGTGCATTTCTGTCACCGACTTCTTAGCTACAAATGCGATTGGTACATCGCCCATGAATAATAGATGGATGATAGCTATCTTTATGTACTCTAGTTAGTGGCTTGGTTAGGATGCCACCTAGGTTAGCTGAGTTTGGTTTGAGACCCACATATAGGGTTCACCTATTCTTTTTGTACTAAGAGAGAGGTATTTTGTCTTTCACAACTAAGAAGAGGAAAACTGTTTTCAGCCTCCACCTTTGTGTGTATTCCCCCATTGTGTCTGTGAGAAAGCTGCAAGTGAGACTCCTTACTTCTCTCCCACTCTCTTCACAACTCTTACACCTTCTTCCTCTCCCATTCCTATGCTCCCCCTAAACCCTAAGTTCCTCAACCCTTAATCTCCATGACCTACAAGGGAGACGAGATCTCTGCCATGTACTCTACTCTAAACCTTGGAACCTCTTCTAAACTCTTGAACTCCTTCTAACCCTGGAACCTCCTTCTAAAGCTTGGAACTCCTTCTATCTGTAATACCATGTGAAGATAGTGGGAGAGAAGGAAGGAAGCTCACTTGCGGCTTTCTCACATACACAATGGGGGAATACACACAAAGGTGGAGGCTGAAAACAGTTTTCCTCTTCTTAGTTGTGAAAGCCAAAAGAACTCTAGTACAAAGAAATAGAAGAACCCTACATGTGGGTCTCAAACCAAACTCAACTAACTAAGGTGGCATACTAACTAAGCCATGAACTAGAGTACGTAAGGATAGCTATCATCCAGCTATTATTCATGGGTGGTGTACCAATCGCGTCTGCAGCTAACAAGTCAGTGACATAAATGCACAATGGTCACCCTGGCATATCACAAGTGGAGCTCTATATCTCAACATAAACTCCATGATCTACGAGGGAAACGAGTTCTCCACCACGTACTGTTAGCTCTTTCCTACGGCTTTCGTAGGAAGAGCTGGGTATTCTATGTTGCAGGGTTTTGAGGCTTTTTGTCACCTACAGATATATTGGAATTGTCGTTGTAGTATATATGTAGCTTAGGACCTCGAGTCGTGTTCCGGTGAGAGACGTAGGCTTAAGTGTGGTGAGTAAACATAATGCAAGCATGTGTAAAAGGCACGTAAACCATTGTTGTTGGGGTAATGAAGGCTTTCGCCTTCATTGGGGGTTGTAGGGTTTAGGAGGAGTTTAAGGGTTCAGAAGGAGGTTCCAGGGTTTAGGAAGAGTTCAAGGGTTCAGAAGGAGGATCCAGGGTTTAGAAAGAGTTCAAGGTTTAGAAAGAGTTCCAAGGTTTAGAAGGGGGTTCCAAGGTTCAGAAGGAGTCTAGGGTTAGAAGGAGGTTCCAAGGTTCAGAGTAGAATACATGGTGGAGAACTCGTCTCCCTCGTAGATCATGGAGTTTAAGGGTTTAGGAAAGCATAGGAGTGGGAGAGGAAGAAGGTGTAAGAGCATGGGTGAAGGAAGAGAAAGAGGAGGAAGGAGGAGGAGGGAAGAGGAGGAGGGAGAGGGAGGAGAGAGGAGGAGGAGGAGGAGGGAGGAGGAGGAGGAGGAGGGAGGAGGAGGAGGAGGAGGAGGGAGGAGGAGGAGGGAGGAGGAGAGGGAGAGGGTGGGTTGCAAGGTTGGAGGAGAGGGGAGAAGGGTTGCAAGGTTAGGACATGCTTTTGGACGTGCAGTGCAAGGAAGCATGGACACTTGAGACAAATGCTTGGAATACCAATGTAGACTCAACACAATGCCCCAAGAGTGTGGGCTTCATTCCATTATGGGGTATTTATACAAGTTGGAGAGCTTCCCTCCCTGCATGTAACACAAAGTCGTATCACAAAGTTGTAACGCAAAGTTGTGTCACAAAGTCGTAACACATTCTCTCTCTTCATGTAGAAGATGTAACACAAAGTTGTTACACAAAGTTGTTACACAAAGTTGTAACATAAACTTGTAACACAAACTTGCAACACAAAGTTGTTACACAAAGTCGTAACATAAAGTTGTGTCTAGAAGTTGTAACACAAAGTTGTAACACCTTCTCTTTCTTCATAAGTTCATGTTGGCACAGAGTCAACATACCCCCGGATCCATTTTATTACCCGTCCTCGGGTTATGGCTTATTGCGATCACGTACCTGGGTTGCCATGTTTTTAGTCCAGTGGCTGTGGAACTTGTGTCGTGCCAGACGGTCCTGCTGTAGAGCCTTAGCACCATACAATTTTTGCGCAGTTTCCAGGTAGCCTGTATCCACCATTTGCTCGAACAGAGATATGTGGCGTGCCTCCAAGAAGATCACTCTTTGGTATAGTCTGCTTGTAATATGAGCATCAATCCGTTCATTGGGATTAAAGCTGAGTGGAGGCAAATGGGAATCAAGGTAGCATGGGACTTCCAGAATTAATGCTAATGTTTTGCAGAATATGGCACTTTGGCGAAGGAAGCGATCAATGTTGCCGCGCATTGTTTGTTCATGCTGCTGAAGTGCTCGGATCATGGCGCCTTGGATAGTCCATTCTACACCAGAGTAGGATTCGATCATTGGCCAATTAATGACTCGATCTTCAGCCAAAGTGTGCATGTTGGCTTCCCATCTTTTACGCCGTGGAACTGCATAGAACTTGGGATGGGTTCTGAGACATGGAGGTGCCCATAAGTACTCCTTTAAGAAGCTTACATCAAAGAGCTTGGGACGGCGCCAATCAGGTTGTGGATCCAATTTGCTAATCCAAGCTTCACTTATTTGGTGCTGACGAAGATTGGTAGGAAAGTTACCCAGGGTGCATCCACCGCGAGTTTTCATATCAGGATATTTGCTCCAAAATTCCTTGATGGGGTTACTGGGAAGTGGTATCTCATCAAAATCATACTCATCATTGGAACTTGGCATGGGTGTACGAATTGGATTATCCGGATCCTGATATTCAAAATCAAATACTGCATCATTTTCTGCTGATGGCAGCACCAGAAGTGTCGGAGGTGATGACGGGGCCGGGAGAGAAGCAGGGGACATGGGGGAGAAATATGGCTGAGTGATAGTGGCGGAAGGGGGAGCAGAGGGGAGGGGGGGAAGAAATGGGCAAATGGTTTGAGTAGCTTGGTAATCCTCAAGGGTAGGATTAGCAAGGAAGGGGAAAAAGCTAGGTGTGAGGGGCTCGTAAGTTTGGGACTGTTGGGTGAGTTGAAAATGGTGAGAGGCATGAGCAAAGAGACGATGGAGGGAATAGATGTTAGGATGGAGCTCGGGAAAGGTTAAGAGGGTGGCAGCAGCAAGGGGAAGTGAGGTTATGATGTTGGCAGAAAGAGTGGTTAGATATGGGAAGTTGGATGTGAGATAGGCCTTGTCATCGTCCGACACTTCTTTTTGCTGGTGCGATGGGATGATCAGCTGCATGGGTTGGATGCCCGTTATGTCATGCCGTGGAAATAATAGGGATGGCCTTTGCAGCAACGGCAACAAACCTACAATAATCCTGAGGGGAGGACTACCCATGAGGCAGGCATATGCAATGAAAGCATCTGGCCTGAGAGTTATAAACCCGGCATGTGTAGACAGGCAGAAGATATTCTTCTCATCTTCAGACAAGTCTTGGCAAATGATGCGCAGGGTTTTAATCCCGATGGATCATTTCCAGTCGATTGTTGGATGAGCAGCTATGATCTTGAGTTGGAGTTGCTTCCATTGGATCAGCACGCGTGCGTGGAGGTGATCTTCCATTTGGAGAGCAGTCACAAGCTCTTCATACACCACGATTGTGCATTGTAGTGGGCCGTCATTGGTGTTGTCTTCCAATGCCTCATTGTTATGCACTAGCAATTGGAGTTCAAGCTTGGAGATGGCTATTTTTTGGGAGTGCATCTCATTCATCTTTTCTTTGTACTGATGGTAGATGCTTGTGTATGCCTCTTTAAGTTTTTTCATTTGCAAGGTGACCTTTGCCTGTTGAGGGATGTCTTCAGTGGTATTGGACCATTGGTCCAAGAACTGGGCTTGTAAAGTGCTGGCCTCTTGAACAGTAGCAAGTTGGTCTTTTAAGAGTCGGCATTCCCTTGTAAGCTCATCAATGCTAAAGGCACGTACTGCCAAAGATTGTTGCATGTCTTCTAGCTTGTCCTTGCATTCCTGGAGCTCGTCTTCTTTGTGAATGAGAGTGAGTCGAGCTTGTGCCACTTCCTCTGTTTGTTGCGCATGTGCAGTTGTCAGGGAGTTATAGGAGGTCTGTAGGATTGCCATTGCTTCTACTGCCGCAGTCAGCTGTGTTTGACTTTGATGGAGATTGGAGGTCACATCCCTTACGGCCTTTTCTTGAGCTTGGAGAGCCTGGTTCATGCGCACTTCTTCTACCTCCTTCTCATCTATCTGTGCCCGAAGAGCCTTGACCTCGATGGTGATTGCCTGGAATTGGTCTTCGATTTCTGATGCCGTCTGCCTTTCCAATTCTCTTGCATATGCTTCCTTAGCCAAGCTAGTGAAGAGTTCGGACATTTGGATCATTTGGCTAGCTTGATGCTGGAGAATGACAGATGGTAATGAGGTCTGGCAATATTGCTGATACAAGTGGTGCCCATGTACCCATCCCGAGGGTTCTGTAGTACTTGGGGGAGGTTGTTCCAATGGCATTTCACTCCCTTGTGGACAATAGTCATACTGCTGATCTGGCACGAGCTCTCCTTGGGGCTGATCGACTGGCATGACGTCGATGGGCGGTTCGAGTGCTGATGTGGTCTCAAGCTCTGGTGCTGATCGTTCCTCAGGTTCGGGTGCCAACCTTGTCTCGAGCTCGGGTGGGTGCTGTTGGGGGAGACTTAGTGGTTGCAATTGTGCACCGAGCTGAAGCATTTCCTGGGGCAATTCTGCAATCCTGCTTTCCAGAATAGGTACTTCTGTTAAGGCATCTGTACTGATCAATGTGATAGCTGGAGCAGTTGATGATGGCTCCCATACTGGTGAGAAGGGTATGTCCAACTCCTCAATTGGCTTTGGAGACTGGGGCAGAGTCATTTCTCTTTGTTGTAGTTCCTTTTTGATGATGATAGCCAATAAGTGCGGAATTTTACATTTCGGGCCTGAAGAACCATCGAGTTTTTTGGTAAAGAAAATGACGAAGTGTTGGACCCAGTCTTGTTTGAGCTTCCTACTCAGCAAAACAAATGTGCGGAGTGGAAGGCAGCGTTCCTTGCCGTTCTTTATTCCCAGGATGGTGGATAGAAATTGTGCTGCTTCCTTGAGATGAGGGTCAAGGATTGTGCGAAGCAAGATGCCATCTCTATGGATCAGGGTACCCTTGGTGAGGAGAGACTGTACTTCGATAAACTTTGCATCCGCAGACCTTTTAGGGTACTCGCCACCTTGCCTTGGCAGAGAGAAAGCCCTTTGAATGACTGTACTGTTGAGGATAATGTTCAGTGGGCTCTGCTGTACAGTGATTGTACCGTACTTGCCATCCGTTGCATTGCTGGAGTAGTAAGAGTGGAGAAAGTCCTTAATGTAGGTGGTCATGATAGGACTATCCTCCAAGGATTTGAGGCTCTCATGCAAATTGCCTAGACCCCGTTGCTCTAAGTAAGATGTTGCTTCCTGGGAAAGAGCATAAGTCGAGGTGGGTGGCCAGACAAGTTCCAATGATTGGGCCTTGTTAACAGTTGTGCACGCCGGCTGTGACTGGGGTGGCATTTGTTCTGCTTGGGCATGCACTGAATCTTCTTCGGAGCTATCGCTTTGGACCACGAACGCCTGTGGTCTCCGTGGTTGAGAGGATGTAGATGGCTGCAAACTCGGGAGGGGGTCTCGTGGTTGAGGTGGTGGGCTCTTTCTGCGCATCCTCTTTAGTGGCGGCATCTTTTCTGAACCTGCATCCATGTACATGTAGTGTACCATTGATCATTACATTGATTGGCATGCCTGTATGACCTTTCTGTGTGGGTGTGGGAGAGAGATCTTTTTTTTTTTTTTTTTAAATACATCTTTTGAGAGGGTGGAATGAAAGTGTGTTGTACAATTATTCATGCAATCATCTATGTGTCTAAGCGAAAGCGTGTGAGTGCACGTGACCTAGTAGCTAAGTAGGGACTAACTATATGCTTTTTTTGCTGGGATTTTCATAGGGCAGCTAGAACTCATTCACCAATCCTGAGCTCTAGGTAAAATCGATTGAGGCTACCTATATGTGCGAAGACGTACATATGCAAGTGAGTGCTCGTGATACAATCTAATCCTAACTAAGGAAGACTTGGTTTCCCAAATCTTCATTTTTGTCAGGGATGGCTCGCGTGTTGATGTAGTAGCGCTTCAGTCGGCTCCCGTTTATTGTTGTGTTGAATTGGACTCCATCTAGTGTTTCAAGTAGCACAGCTCCAATGGGATTCATCTTGCGTACTCGGTAGGGTCCTTGACCTAGATACTTCAGTTTGCCCTTGTGTACTTTGGCATTGTATAACAGGACTAAGTCGCCTTCCTTGATGTCTTTAGCTTTCAGATTCCTGTCAAACCATTCCCTTCTTCGACGTTTTTCTATTGTCATGGCATGATAAGCGACTAGTCTTGTCTCTGTATGCTTTTCCAACTGACAGAGCCTTTCTTTCAAGGACTCATGATCACCCATGCGTTCCTGTATTGCGATGCGCAGACTTGGTATTACAAATTCGAGTGGGACCACGGCTTCAAGACCGTACACCAATTGAAAAGGTGTGTTCCCTGTACTGACCTTGAATGTGGTTCTGTATGCCCATAAGGCTGCATTCAGTTTCTCTGCCCAATCAGAGCGCTGCGGTTCTACTACCTTGGTGAGGATATTGCATATGATTTTGTTTGTGGATTCTGCTAATCCATTCCCTTGGGGGTAGTAGGGTGTGCTTTTTCTATGAATGACCATGAAGCCAGACAAGAGTTCTTGGATTACCTCATTGACAAAATGTGTGCCTCTATCCGACACAATTTCAAGGGGGCATCCGAATCGGGTGATCACATGTTCGTACAAGAATCTTGCTGTGCTTTTGGCATCTGCCTTTCTGACTGCTTTAGCTTCAGCCCATTTTGTAAAGTAATCAGTGGCCACAATGATGTAGCGTGCCTGTGTTCCTTTTGCTGCTGGATGTATGGGACCCACATAATCAATCCCCCATTTTTCAAATGGCTGTTGTGCAACAATTGTTGTTAGGGGATTGAAGTCTTTGTGTTGTGGTTTAATAGTTCGTTGGCAAACATCACAGCCTTTTACATATTCATAGGCATCTGCCCACAGTGTTGGCCACCAGTAGCTTGCGAGGAGAACTTTTCTTGCTGTGGCTTCCCCTTGGAAGTGTCCTCCTGCAATGCCTTCATGAACTTCACTCAGGATTGGCAGGATCTCATGAGGCATTACACATCTTCTTAATATCTGGTCCTTGCCCATCTTGTATAGTTGTCCTGCAATGAGTTGATATGGTGCAGCCTTTAGAATCAATTTTCTAGCATCTACTGCTTTCATGTCAGGGGGTGGTCTTCCTGCCATCAAGTACCCAATGATATCTCCACACCATTCTGGAATAGCATCTATTTGAAATAGTGTGACATCTGGTAAGTCATCTTCTACTCCAGTGGCTTATTCTCCTATCTTTACTCGAGACATGTGATCGGCAATGTAGTGTTGGGCACCTTTGCGGACCACAATTTTGAAGTTGAATTCTTGTAGCAAGAGGAGCCATCTGGTTATTCTTCCTGTGGTACACGGACGGTTCACAAGATAAAGCAATGCTTGATGGTCGGTGTAGAAGACAAAATCATTTGCAAGGAGATAGTGCCGAAATTTCTTTACACTGTACACCATTGCTAGGGCTTCTCTTTCTGTGGTTGTATAGTTGATCTCTGCATCATTGAGTTGTCGACTGGCGAAGTAGACTGGGTAGTCTTTCTTATGTTCACCAGGTTGACAAAGCACACTCCCAATTGCATACTTGGATCCATCAGTATGAACATGAAAATCAATATACCAATTGGGAGATAGAAGGATGGGTGCTGTGATTAGGCGCCACTTTAAAAGCTCAAAGGCTTGGTCGCACTCTTCGGTCCATAAGAACTCCACTAATAATTTGTAAAGTGGTCTAGCTATCATGGCATACCACAATATAAATCTTCTATAATAGCCGGCATGTCCCATAAAGACCTGTACACCTTTGGAATTTGTAGGAGGAGGCAATTCCATGATGATTTTGATTTTGTCCATGTCAGTTGCAATCCCATGTTGAGAGACGATGTGTCCTAAAACAACTCCGTGGGTGACCATGAACTAGCATTTTGTTGGATTTAGGGAGATGCCATACTCCCTGCATTTGATTAGTACTTCTTCCAGACATTTGAAGTGGTCCTGTTTGGTTGAATGGATGCACAAATCATCCAAGAACACCTGTAAAAACTTATTCAAGAATGACTTGAAAGCTGTGAACTTGACTCGCTAGAATGTGGCCGGGGCATAACAAAGGCCGAATGGCATGACTCTATATGCAAAAATACCCCATTCTGTAGCAAATGCTGTTTTTGATTGGTCTTGAGGAGCAATTTGTACCTGGTTATAGCCACTGAAACCATCCAAGAAGCTATAAATTTCGGATCCTGCCACCTTTTCCAACACTGTTTCTGTTAAGGGTAGGGGGTAGTGATCCCTAATTGTGGCGGCATTCACATTTTTCAAGTTTACGCATATTCTGAGCTTCTTGTTGTGTTTAGGCACAATGACAATGGGTGAAACCCAATCAATGTGCTCTATCTCGTAGATGAATCCGGCATCTAGGAGTTTTTCCAGCTCGTCATAAACCATGGTGCCATATTTAGGATTTGTGCGATAAGGTCCACATACCTTAGGGCGAGCACCTTCCCTTATAGGGATCGTGTGAACTGCCACTTCTGGTGAAATTCCTTTCATCTCTTTGTATGACCATGCGAGGCAGTCACGGTATTCCATTAGGAGGTCTTTGAGTTTGATTTCATCTTCTTGACGGAGCTGTTTCCCAATGAAAACCAACTTTTCTTCCTCCCCTTCAAGGGCGAGGTTTATTGTGCGTGTTTTTGCCGGTCCCTCATAGATTGGAGTTTCTCCAATGCTATCGGTTTCTTGAACTTCAGATTCTCTGATTGGTCTTGGCATTGCTATTGGTGCACTTCCACTTGTATAATTCTTAAAGTATTCTGGCACTGCTCGAAGATCGGCCTCTGATGGGGTTGAACTAGCCTGAGATGTGTCATGAGTACTGGGTGGCATAGTTGCATTAAGTAATTTGTTAGGCTCTTCTTTCCTTTCTTTTTCTGAAGTCTCTTGATCGAGCTTCATCCGCACATGTGGCTTATATTTCCGAAACTTCTTACGTTGGGAACTGTGGGGTAACTTTTCCACTGGTAAGGTGTTTCCAAGTAAGGGTTCATGTGCTGCACATACTCCTTCCAGTCCTTCAGGGGACCATTCAAGAGGTGGTGGCAGCTTTCTTGCGGGATCTTCTACTGTTATGCAACTGTGGAGGTTCAACTTTTGGGAGCTCAACTGCCATTAGGGCATGCAGAATGGCTAGGTCATTATCAAAGATTTGATCTTCAATTGCAGCATTCGCAGCTTCTGTTTCAAGGTCCCAAGGAAAATCTGAGTCATCATTGGTATGGGTACCTTCTTCAGGTTCATTATCCCATTCAAGATCAGCCATAAAGAATGGCATCTCTAGAGCGATTTGTTCTTCATGTGTCGGTGGAGGATCGACCTGTAGTGCGTTAACATTTATTTGTGAGAAGATGGGGTCTAATGAATGGCAGTTGTCGATGGTTGCCAATGTTTGTATCCAGTTATTGACATTGCTTTGTGAGTCACCTGCTATGGCATGCTGTTGCAAGGGATCTGATTTGCTCGAGATTGTCGTGGAAGATGTGTCATCCAATGCTCTAGGAACAATTGGTTTAATAACTCCTGTCCCCACATTCACCCTGACTGCAGTATCTCGATTCTGGATTGTCAATCTATCCGTTCCCCAGTCATGGAGGACTGATGCTTCCCGTAACCAAGGACGTCCCAGTAAGATTTGATAGGATTTTTTGGGGAGATCCAAGATTGTGAATTGAAGGGAAAAGCGGACTCCTGCGATCTTTGTGGACACGCCATTCACTATTCCCAAGGGTTTAGCCCGTGAATCATCGGCAAGGCGTATGTTGAAATTAGCCTTTTGCATTGGTGGGAGACCCCATTCTTCGTAAAGCTCCTTTGATAGGACATTGACACCTGCTCCACCATCCACTATGGCTTGGATTTCATTATATGCCTTGTGGATCAAAGGCATAGTGATGTTGCGTATGTCATCTTTCTCACCCATCCGCACAGGGATATCATCAATGTCGTTCATAGGTGGAGAGGGATTTGCGAGTTCAATCCATCCTTTGAAACTCTCCCAGAGATTGGGACAATTTCGTAAGAGGATTCCGATGGGAATGGACACAGGGCAACTCAGGATGCTAGAGAGTGCAGCTCCTTCAAGTTGACGGGGTGGTACATTCTATTGTGGAGTCTGTTGTTGGAACAAAGGCTCGAGTACAGTATCAATACTTTGTTGGGCCAAGTCATGGAGTGGGTCTTGAGCTTGTTTCTGAGCCTCAAATTGAGCTTGTTCATTTTGGACCCATTGCTGAAGTGCCTGAAAACGAGCCTTCTCCACCTCTGCATTCGGGAATGGAGCTTCTTTTATTCGAGGCTCGGGAGTTGATGTAGATGAACTCGGCTGCTCATTGCTTGGCGGAGGTGGAGGAACTTGTGCTTTCTTTCTCAGAAGTCGCTTCGGTTGGATCGGAATGATAGGGTCCTTCGTAGCCGCTTTCTGTTGGCGTGTAATTACATTGATAGGTTGTGACCTTAGACTTGCCGATCCCAGACTTTGATGGTCCACCCCAATGATGCCGATGGGGACGTCGGGCTTAACCTCTGTTTGTTCTGGGACCTTATTTTTCATGGGACAATCCATACAGGCATGTCCTATGCCACAATCTCTGCAGAGTGGTTGAAAAGTGGCTGGGCTACCGCGATGAGGGCACTCTGCGATCCTATGATTTTCTCCACAACCGTAACACTTGATTGGTGCGCGAAATGTGTTGGGTCGCACTTGATTTGCATAGACTGGTATTAAACCCTCTGCACCTTCGACGTAGTACACTGGGTACTCTGCTTCATACTCAAATAGCGAGTCGACTTCCTCGGCTTGTAATTGATGTATTGGAACTGCCTGAGGAGCTGGATTTGCTGCTCTTGGATACGGTCGTGGATTCGGATTCCTGAGTAGTTGTGGGACTTGTGTCCGAACGGGAACAGGATTTAGTCTCGGAGCTGGGGGCGCTTGTGCAAGTGCCGGTTGCCTGTATACTGGCATGGGTGCCGCTTGGTATTGTGGTGGTCGAGGCGGATTGTTGCGCATGTTGAAGATGCAACTGGTCTCATCATGGCCGCCGACGACACAGATATGGCACCACAACCGTGGCGGTGGATTTGCTTGTGCATTGATTCTTGCTCTTAGGACTGGGCATTCATTTGCTGTATGATTTGCCAAGCAGTGTGGGCACCAGACATTTTCTCGCCGTGGGTATGTTTGAGTTGGCGGCTGAGACAAGTGAAGTTTTTGATCCATGGCCTGCATCATATCTTCTTTCAGCTTCAAGGTCATGGCCTCGAGGCGATCTTCATTGGATGGTTCGGCAATGTCCTTTGATTTACCTTTTTTCGAGCGCTTATCTCGTGTATTGGATCTAGCATCATCACTGCTAGTGTCTGAATCTGTCATGCCATCTTCGATGTCAATGGCTGCCGCATGAGCAGCACTGAATGTTTCATAGCTACTTATCTTTTTCATCTCCTTGCGGATTTTCTTTCTGAGGCCTGCTATGAACCATGCCGTGAGGTGCTTTGCATCTGGGCGTGGGTCACATTTGGCGATCAATCTCTTCATCTTTCCCAGGTATGTGCGTACATCTTCCCTCCGGCCTTGTTCGATCTTGCTGAGTTGGAGAGCGGGGTCATCTTGTAGCCTCTCCGTTTGAAAGCGACGTTTGAATTCGGTTTGAAGTAGGTCCCATGTGGCACGTTCTTCCACAAGAAGGTCGAGGTACCATTCCGATGCCTCATCAGTTAAGGCCATTGGAAACCAAGCCACCTTAGTTTCATGGGATTGATCACCACCTGCTCGACATGCGGCATCAAAATGTTGGAGGAAGCGAGCAGGGTCTCCCCTACCATTATATTTGGGAAGTTCCAGTTTTCCCAAGGGGCGTCGGCCGTGATTGTTGTGATTTCGTCGATTGAAGAAGTTGTCAACCTCGGCATCGAGCTCGATGTCCCCATCATGCTCAGGACGGCGTCCAGCCATGTTGGGGCGTGGAGTGTTAAGGGCAAAAGCAGCAACAGCAACGAGGAACTAGGGGGGGAGTCCTTAGATCATTAGTCCTTAGATTATTATCATTAATACGTTGTATCTAGTTTATAGTGAGATATGAAAAGATGGAAGTTCTAGGACTAGGTGGAGAACTGAATAGGCACGGTAACTGTCACGGCAACCGTCATGGCAACCGTGAAGGAGTTATGTGTGCCGGTTAGATAAGAGAGAAGAGAGCGATCATTCAGAAGGCTCATTGGGGATCATTGGGGCTCATTGATGAGGATCGGAGCAAGGATCAGTGCTATGTATTAGAGAGTACGGTGTTGTACTGCTCGGAGAAATGTAATACAGAGATTCTATTGCATCTACCTTATTGTTTTATCATGAATGATTCTGTCGATCACTGTTCTACTCTATGAATTTTCATACACAGTTCTGAAGTACGATTACGCATGTAAATCTGTCGCAGTAGTGCGTTTCGAGTTAGTCTTCAGAGTAGAGAGGGCTAACACTTTGGCGACCACGAAAGATTTCCATGTTCGTCGCGGTGGATACCCCGGAGAGGTTGGATGCTCCCCATCTGTAATACTCTGATTCCTCGGTGCGTGGACTAGCACATGAATGACGCTGGGAGTGAGCCAGGGGGAACATCGCGCTCTCGGGAACGGCCTCGGGAGCCTGCAACTCCAGTATCGGCACGTACAACCCACGAGGAACGGCATGACAGATATGTGGCTCAACGTGATCTTCTCTTCGGCTTCTTCACGGATAGTGAGAGTAGTAGCCGCTCTGACACACCTCCGCTGATCCCAGGAGAGGAAGGTCCAGTCGTTTCCGGTGTTCAGGAGGAAGGCGAATCCTCTGGACGCAGTAGCCCGTTCGATTTAACAAGTACTCCTCCGGAAGACGAAGCGTCACCGTTGCGGAATTCCCCACCACCGAGTCCCAGGAGACGGAGGGGTGGTGTGCCTGCAGGAAGCGGAGCCCCAGGTCCTCACCAGATCTCGGTAGGGGAGGTGGAGGCGGTGGAGGCGGAGGCGGGGGTGGAGTTCCGGCGGTAAGTAGCGCGGCTATTCCACCACTGGTACCCAGGATGACGGTGAAGTACCCCAAGTTTTCGGGACGGGATAAGGAGGATGCGGATGCACATATACTGTCATTTGAGATGGCATGGATGGTGAATACGGCTCCACCAGTGCAGGCGACAGATCTTATGAAGATGGCGACTTTCATCCCGACACTGCAGAAGCAGGCGGCAGTATGGATCGCGCAATATGGAGCTACCCATTTCGCCACGTTTGATCTACTGCAGGATGCCTTTTTGCTCCGGTTTCGGGAGGACAAGACCCGTGTTCATGTCCTGGCCAAACTGGGGAAACTGGAACAGAAGAACCAAGAAGTGGAGGCGTATGCGGCCAGGTTTCGATCGTTGATCCGCCGCCTCGATGCAGCAACTACCCCGGCAGTCCCCATCCAAAATGCTTACTTCATGGAGGGGCTGAATAAAGGATTGAAAAGGTCCCTGGCATCGTTGGATCTGGAAGCTCTTTCATTGGAAGAAGTCGTCCAAGCAGCGGTGAGGGCGGAACAAGTCCTGTTTACTTCCAAGGGAAGGAAAGGAAAAGTGAAGTATGAGGAGGCTGAGGGAGACTCCGATATCGATAATGAGGAGGAGTCGGATCAGTCGGATGAGGAGGAGGACAAACGTTCCATGAGGCGGAAGGCTGGAAAAGCGGCAGGGAAGTCATTTCCGGAAGGATCTGCTACCGGAGCCAAAAGCCGGGATAGTGGAATAGGGTCCTCTTCAAAAGTTCGCAAGGATACTTGGTGTAATCGGTGCCGGAATGCAGGACACTTAGCAGAGGAATGCGGTTTGAATGAGCGGTGGTGTGCGATTTGCCAAACAGCGATGCATACCACGGAGATCTACCGCTATAACGCACGAATAGCCCCGACACCAGCGGTGGCGGCGGTAGTTGCGGCACCAGCCGCAGCACCAGCCGCGGTACCAGCCGCACCGGCGAAAAGACCTTGGCGGCCGAGAACGGCTGGAACAGGTGCAGATGAACCAGCAGGGGAACGGACGTTCCTATGTTTTTATTGCAATCAACCCGGACATCGAAAGGTAGATTGCAAATTATTCAAGCGCCACAAGGCGGAAAGGGAAGCAACCCGGGGATCCGGAGAAGGCAAGTCTGCACCAACAGTGAATGCGGTTCTGATTATCGAATGCGATGATGCCAGTCAGCAACAGGATAGCAAGGAGCCTAGTCCGAAGTCCGAAGAAGTACCGGAAGTACCGGCGGGTGTCCCTATTGAAGGCAAAGTGGGAGGAAGTGCGAGCGGAGATGTGCTCGTGGTCACACGATCCCAGGAAAAGGTGCGGGAATACACGGCCCAGTAAGAGAAGGGGAGACCTACGACGTTGGACTGGCAGGCACAACAAAAGGTGCGGTCGACGGTCGGTGAATGGGTCCAGAAAACCCCAACGGTGTTACCTAGGCCGAGCGCGGAAAAGGCAGTCTCGGTGACGGAGAATGGTGCAAAGGTGGCAAGGCGCCTGCAAGGAGAGCAGCTAGAAGCGACTTGTCTACCTACCAGTCAGAAGGACAGCCTGATGACCGGCGAGGAGGGTGTTGAACCATATGATTTATGGCAGGATTTGCGGAAACAGCAAATACACATGACAATGGAGCAATTGTTAGCATTGGTACCCAATTTCCGGAGTTCTCTCATCAAACAATTGACGGAACCAGTCAGGGCGATGGAGTTGGAGATGGAAGCGGTAACAATGGAAGTGTCGTCAGACGGATCTGCAAAGCCTGAAGCGGAAGTACAGCCTCCTGTTTTTGATGAAGCAGTCCCGGTAATTTCCGTAACACTGGAGAACAGCCGTGTGGGAGGGGTGTTGCTGGACGGAGGGTCTGGGGTCAACATCCTGTCCGAACAAATGCTGGTGCCATTGGGTATCACAAAATGGGAATCAGCACCCTTCGCCATTCGGATGGCAGACCAACGGAGAGTGCAGCCGTTAGGATTGCTCCGTGGATTGAAAATGGAGGTTTGCGGCGTGAAGTTCGAAATCGCTGCGGTGATTCTCCGGATGGAGGATATTAGCGGGTCATACCCGTTATTGCTCGGAAGACCGTGGTTGCGGCAGGCCCGTGTGAAACAAGACTGGCAATCCGACCGCATCACCATTCGGAAAGGAAAAAAGAAGCTGAAGCTCTCGGTACATACCAAACAAGGGCTGAGGACACCATTCCGACCGATGATGGCGGAAGGTATCCATATGATGGACAGAATGGGGGTCGAAGAGGAGGATGACTACTTCAGTAGGAATACGGAGCTGGTAAGCTTGTTCGAGGTCGATGTGGTTGCCGTTTTAAAGCAATATCAGCATCAGATTCCCTCGGCTACGCAGGAGTCATCCAGTTCCACGAAAGAACCAGTCGAAGGGAGTCTACCGGAAGGCACAGGAGACATGCCGGACGAAGCGGGAGTGGCGGAGGCGGAAAGAGTTTTCGAGCAGGAACTCCGTCGCTCGCGGAGGGTCAAAGAAGACGAGCTGCTGGATCTTAACCTCGGGACGGAGGAGGAGCCAAAGAACGTCCGTGTCAGTGCGAAGCTCGATAAAGGATTTCGGGGAAAATTGGAGACATTGCTGAAATCCTTCAAAGACGTGTTCGCCTGGGACTACATAGATTTGCTCGGCATCGATCCCAAATTCTATCAGCACAGGATCAATCTGCAGAAGGATGCGATACCGGTTCGGCAACAACGGTATCGAATGAACCCGAACTATGCCCAGAGGGTGAAGGAAGAGCTAGACAGGCTGCTAAAGGTCGGGTTTATCTATCCGGTTGACCGTGCAACGTGGCTTTCGCCAATAGTGATTGTTCCGAAAAAGAATTTGAAGTTGCGGGTCTGTGTTGACTACAGAAAGCTTAACGCGGCGACAATCACGGATCCGTTTCCCTTGCTGTTTAATGATACTATGCTGGATACAGTGGCAGGTCACGAGATGTATTCTTTTCTGGATGGCTTCAGTGGGTATAACCAGGTGCAGATGGCACCAGAAGATCGAGAGAAAACAGCCTTCATCACGGAGTGGGGAGCCTTTGTTTTCCTGGTGATGGCATTTGGGCTAAAGAATGCTCCGGCAACATTTCAACGCATGGTCCAAGAAATATTTCATGATTATTTACTAATCTTTATGCAGGTATTTCTGGACGATTTCAGTGTTTTTGGGAGTCGCGAGCAGCACCTTGAGCATCTGAAGAAATGCTTAACCCGGTGTAGGGAGGCACGGTTGTGTCTGAACCCTATGAAATGTGCATTCGCCGTGGGCAGCGGTATGCTGCTGGGTTGCATTGTCTCGGCGGAAGGTATTGCGGTAGATCCGGCGAAGGTCGAAGCGATTCGGCAGGCAAAGGTTCCTGGCAACGGTAAGCAGCTCGGGAGATTCCTAGGGCAGGTTAAATGGCACAGCCGAATGCTGCGGTATCTGGCGGATGTGGCGACACCACTGTATGACCAACTCAACAAAGTACCGGTAGTCTGGTCTCCTGCTTGTGACTTAGCTTTTCGACGGCTCAAACTGATGTTGGCGACAGCACCGGTGGTTCAGCCGCCAGATTGGACGAAGATGTTTCATGTCTTCGTGGATGCCTCGGACGTGGCTATTGGTAGTGTCCTCATGCAGGAAGCGACAAGCAAGTGGTTTCGACCGGTGTATTATGCAAGTCGCAGGTTATCAAAAGCCGAACGGAATTACTCTACGACGGAGCGGGAAGCATTGGGGATGATTTATTCCGTAACAAAGTTTCGTCACTACCTGTTGGGGAATCGGTTCACGTTTCATGTGGATCATTCCGCCTTGTTGTATTTGGTACACAAGCCCGAGCTCACTGGAAAGTTGGCCCGGTGGATGCTGCTTTTACAGGAGTTCGACTTCACGGTGGTCCATCGACCAGGAAGTACACATGCCGTAGCGGATTACCTTTCGCGGTTGGAATCTCGATGGGTGTGGAAGACGATTTTCCGGATGCCCAGCTGTGGTACCGGCAGCTCCAAAGACGTGGTACGACGACATGTTTCACTTTGTCGACACGGGCCAGATGCGCGACGGAATGTCGCGAGACCAGCAGAAACGGCTCGCGCTCAAGAGCAGAGACTTCCGGATCATTGCTGACCAATTGTATAAGCAGGGGCTAGATGGTGTGTTGCGACGGTGTGTGTACCCACATGAGTAGGAGGTCATCCTGGAAGAGGCTCACCAAGGAATCAGCGGTGGACACTTCGCAGGAGAAGTAACCGGACGGAAGGTACTCCAAGGAGGTCTGTGGTGGCCAACATTAATGGGGGATGCGCATAGGTTCGTCAAAATATGCGATGTGTGCCAGAGGTTGGGCCAGCCATCAGGTCGGGACCGGATGCCGCATAATCCCATACTGGCCCTCGAACCGTTCATGAAGTGGGGGCTGGACTTTGTAGGTCCGTTTTCGCCACCGGCGCGGAGGACAGGTAACCGGTATATCCTGGTGGCGACGGATTACTGTAGCAAATGGGTGGAGGCCAGAGCACTGAAGGATAATTCGGCAAAGGCTGTGGCCAGATTCCTTTATGAAGCCATTATGACACGGTACGGATGTCTGGTTGAGCTCGTCACGGATCAAGGTGGGCATTTCCTTAATGCGGTGTTACGGGAACTGGTTACCCGGCACCTAATCATTCATAAGAAGTCCACAGTGTATTACCCTCAGGCAAACGGACAGGCGGAGTCCTCGAATAAGGTGTTGCTAGTCATTCTGAAAAAGCTGGTCAATGAAAATCGGACAGATTGGGATGAAAAACTTTACTCCGCATTATGGGCGTTCCGGACTTCCTATAAGGTTGCGACGGGGTTCACGCCATTCAAGTTGGTTTACGGAGTTGAAGCAGTGGTCCCCATGGAATTCCTAGTACCGAGTCTGCGGATTGCAGCGGCAGAGAAATTGGGCTGGGACGAGTCCGTAGACCGGAGGATTGAACAGCTGGATCGGCTGGGTGAGGAGCGGTTCAATAGTGCGTATCTTGCACAGGTAGTCCAGGACAGATGGAAGATCTGGGTGGACCGTCATTCAAAGAAGAAGACCTTCAAACGGAGAGATGCCGTGATATTGTTTAACACTCGGATGGGTCCGCATCCGGGTAAGCTGAAGTTACGGTGGGGAGGTCCGTATTGGGTGGTGGAGCGTTATGGTGATGGCACGTTCCGATTAGGAACACTACAGGGGGAGCTGTTGCAGAAGCCGGTAAATGGATTTCGTCTCCGACCATATACAGGGCCCATGCCACCTTACCCATTTCCGGAGAAACCACCTGTGATGATCATTTCCAATGCATTTGTAGCCATTTCGGTGGAGAAACCGATGATGGGGGCTATTAGTACGCACGTGTGGTCTCACTCACTTTATTCCGAGAAACAGTGGGAGCAAAGCCTCGTGTTGCGGAGCGCGGACGCCGCCATGCAATCTACTGAATCTTCGAAGTGGGGCTTTTATCAGGATGATGGGACACTTGATCGTTGCATGCAAACAAGGAGTTCACCAGGGCATCCAAAAGGCAATTTGGAAGCAAAAGGGGGCTTATTTCCAACTCTTTGTTTTCCAGAACTCTTCTCCCTCGCATCCCAGCTTCTCGCCGCTATGGTGGTCTTCCATCTGATCAATCCGTTACCTGTTGGGGATGAGGCTGTGCAGTCTTGGCTGACACGAACTCGTCTGGTGGAGTTCGCGGGTTTGCCATGGGCTACGACACCAGTTCATCCATTGGCGCAAGATATCTTGGCGCAGCTTGCACGCGGGCGCAAGGTCGTGGTGTATGGAAAGACTTTCACCTTGTGCAAGGAGCTGGTAGCGGCCCGGTTGCACTTGCCGGTGGATGGTCCATGCAAAGTCACGAAGCTTACCAGCAGTGCCATGGAGGCAGCTCTCGGCGCAGGTTGCAAGGGGGAGTACAATATGAAGAAGCTGGATGCTTCGAAGAAGACCTGCTACAAGTTTATTGCGGAGGCACTCTGGCAGAAGGTGAAAGCAGAGCTACTGGGACAGACCCAGTTTACCTATTTCCAGAGGGCGGAGCAAGGGAAACCGGTTCCCTGGGCGAAGCTGCTGGCGGACAGAATTCTGGAGGTGGCCAAGAAGCTCTTGAAGCCAACGGCAACTTCCCGGATGGGGCAGGTCTTATTTCTTTTGTTCGGACCAGATGCGGAACCGGTAGTCCCAGGATCGTATGTGGAGGTGGAGGAGTCCACAGACGATGGTTCAGACAAGGAGTCCAAGGAGGTGGAACCAGCGAGATCAACAACGGAGGGAGCTCTGACGCTGATGCCAAGGAACCAGGTGACTCCGGTAGTACCTGCGGTGGAGGTTACGGCGGTAGTACCTGCGGTGGTGGTTCCGGCAGAAGTTCCACAGGGCAGCCAGAGGAGTAGGCCAGCGGTCTCAGCAACATCGAGCCGCATGGCCAGTTTATTGAAAAGAAAGTTGGCTCTCGTGCCGGAAGGAGCAATGTTGAAGAAAACCCGCCCGGAAGCGGAGGCCTTGCAAGGGGAAAGCTCAGTCCACACTCGGGAGGACAGCTCGGGGAGACAGGCATGTCCGGAGGAAACCCGTGTAGTCCCGAGGGGGAGTGGTGAGCTGCAGCTATCTCCGCCGGTGGAGACTTATGATCTGGTCACGGCACGACGGTTGGCGGAGCGCTTGCTCCAATGTTTTCAGAAGGGGCAGCTGGAGGAGAATGAGGCGAGGTTGCGCCAGGAAAATGCCAGGCTGCTCGAACGCAATCAACAGCTGCAGGAGCAGTTGGTACGACTCCAACAGATGGATGCACGGCGACAGCAGGATATGGAGGAAGCAAGGACGGCGATTGTCGCCCAAACTCAAGAACACCTGCGGCTGACGGAACAATTGACGGAGAAGGCTACAACTGCGACCGCCAGGGTGCAGTTGTTGGAAGCGGAAGTGATGGCGTACCGGCAACCCTCTAGCTCTACACGCATGCTGGACGAGGCACTTTTGTTGGATTTATCGGAAGCCTTCGTCGCAGAGATGCAGGGTATTTTTCTTGATCATCAACATCAATTGCGAGTAGAGCTGGAGCGGGCTTGCAGGCCTCTCGACCGACGGTTGGCCCGGAGGGATGAGGATGATCCGGCGGGAGGGGGCGCAGGAACCGCATTTTTACCACCAGTACCGGTGACGGAGACTGCGGCACAACCGGAGGGTGGAAGTTCTACATCGGCAAATACTCTCGGGAAGCAGACAGCGACGGGACCGGTGGATTCTTCCGAAGGCTATGTCAAACGGATCGCCGAACTAGAAGAAGCCCTCCGAAGAGCGAAGGCCAGAGGAAAAAGACCCGAGATCGCGATGAAGCCACGACCCCAAGCAGACGCAGCAGTCGCTTTTGTGGCAGCTTTTCCGGAGCCAGCGGACGGGGAATCCTTGGACGCAAGGCACTTTTTGCAGCTGAAAGAACACGTCGCGGTGGTGCAACAGCAGTGTGACGATGCCAGATCTCAGCTGTTGGCACTCAAGCTCGCCCGGAAAGAAGAGCACCAGCAACATGAAGTTGAGGTGAAGAGCCTCATGGCAGATTTGCTGCAGATCAGAGCTACTACGGCAGATCAATCAACAGGTGCCCAAACCAAGGAATTGGGGCGGGTAATGAAACGACTGGATGGTGTGGCGAAGAAAGCAGATCGCAGTATGCGGGTAACCGATCTCCAACTCGCTCTATCTGAGAAGACCCGGCTGCATGAAGAGGAGCTACAACAGCTGCGGAGAACGAGTCATGTTGAGAGAGCAGCTATGATGGTCGACCTGCGGACAGCATGCCGCTATATTCATCGGATGGCGGCAGTAGCTCAGCAGGCGGGGGCGGCGGCACCACCTTTCTATGGACAGCTCCAAATTTTTGTGGATGCCCATGCTCTCAACCCGCAGCAGCTACCTGTACTTCGACCGGCGCAAGCGGCTCCGGCAGTACAAGTACCGGCGCCGGCGGCTCCAGCAGTTCCGATGGCGGCAGCGCCAGCAGTTTCGGCAGCGGCAGCAGCGGCGGCGGCGGACGATGACGGTGGCGATGTCGAGGATGAACCGTAGCGGAGAACCGGTGGGTTCGGATGCGGATCCGGAATCCGATTCACCGGGAGTGCCAAGTGTTAAGGGCAAAAGCAGCAACAGCAACGAGGAACTAGGGGGGGAGTCCTTAGATCATTAGTCCTTAGATTATTATCATTAATACGTTGTATCTAGTTTATAGTGAGATATGAAAAGATGGAAGTTCTAGGACTAGGTGGAGAACTGAATAGGCACGGTAACTGTCACGGCAACCGTCACGGCAACCGTGAAGGAGTTATGTGTGCCGGTTAGATAAGAGAGAAGAGAGCGATCATTCAGAAGGCTCATTGGGGATCATTGGGGCTCATTGATGAGGATCGGAGCAAGGATCAGTGCTATGTATCAGAGAGTACGGTGTTGTACTGCTCGGAGAAATGTAATACAGAGATTCTATTGCATCTACCTTATTGTTTTATCATGAATGATTATGTCGATCACTGTTCTACTCTATGAATTTTCATACGCAGTTCTGAAGTACGATTATGCATGTAAATCTGTCGCAGTAGTGCGTTTCGAGTTAGTCTTCAGAGTAGAGAGGGCTAACATGGAGGAGTTCAAGGAAGTTGTTGAATCTCAGGGGGGAATTCGGGGTAGAGGATTGGTGGGGGCGATTGTTGCAGTGGAGTAAGTTGCGGATTGGGCGAGCGTTGGAGTCGAAGTCGTTGGCCGGAACGTAACTGCATGCAGATGGTGCGTGATTTGCTAAGGGGATCGCTACCCCAAGTGTGGGTGTGGAGGTGGTGTCATTAGGAGAGTTAGAGTGATGTTAGTTTGTGTAGGGACCGTCGTGTTAAAAATGTGCCTAGGATTGTCCTACGTGTGTAGGGAAATGTGCCGGTGCAGACGGATCGTTAATCGGAGGTCGCGGCGTGAAAATACGAGTGAATTAATGCAAAATGAGGCCCACACGGGGGCGCGAACGAACGTGTGCTAGGGATGCCGAAATGGTATGCAATGGGCTGGAAAAATACCCCGTAACGTGGTGGTTCCGTGTGTGAAATCTGGGTTCAAACGGGGTTCAATTTGGGTCCCAAACGGATGAGTTTCGAGGGGTTAAAGGAGGGGTAAATTTGGCGTTTGGGGGGGTCCTAATGGTGGTGTGAAGGGACTTTAAGTCCAACCGAGGGGTTGAAACCAAGTGACTCTAGTTAGACTAACTAACTGAGGTTCTCCCAGTTACTGTAACTGGGAGGTTGAACTGACTGGAGTTAGTTAGTAATTGTAGTTGAATACGAACCTAACCTAGGTATTCTAACCTAACCAAGTTAGACTAACTAACCTAGGGTTAGCCGACCTAACCTAACCTAACCTAGGTTAACCACTAACCTAACTGCAGTTAGCAACTAACCTGAGGTTAGTTTAGGTTAGGGTTTTGTTTTGTTTTTTTTTTTTTTTTTTGGGGGGGGTGGAGGCTTTGCCGACGGCGGCGCCCGGGGGGGGGGTTTTTCCGCAAGGGGGGGGGGTAGAGGGGGAGGTGAGGGTGGAGGGGGAGGGAGAGATGGAGGGGGAGGGGGAGGGGGAGAGGGGGAGGGGGAGAGGGGGAGGTGGAGATGGAGGGGGAGGGGGAGAGGGGGAGGTGAGGGTGGAGGGGGAGGGAGAGATGGAGGGGGAGGGGGAGGGGGAGAGGGGGAGGGGGAGAGGGGGAGGTGGAGATGGAGGGGGAGGGGGAGAGGGGGAGGTAAGGGTGGAGGGGGAGGGGAAGATGGAGGGGGAGGGGGAGAGGGGGAGGTGAAGAGGGGGAGGTGGAGATGGAGGGGGAGGGGGGGAGGTGGAGATGGAGGGGGAGGGGGAAGAGGGGGAGATGGTGGTGGAGAGGGGGAGAGGGGGAGGTGGTGGGGGAGAGGGGGAGGGGGAGAGGGGGAGGTGGTGGTGGAGGGGGAGGGATAAAAGAGCAACAACAAAAAACTGAAAGACGGAAATTGAAAAGCAAGGCGAAGTGGTTACCTGACGCTCTCCAAGTCTTTCTCGATAGAACGGGATTGTCGCGGAACAATGGACGGTGGGTGGAAGGCTAGGTCATCGCTGCGAGAAGGGCTCGATGTCACTTACATGGCGAGGATAGGAGTAAGGGGGCGGTCGATGGAGAGGGAGGAGTGTCTTGCGTGGGGCTCGGAAGGAGGAAGAGAATGGAGGCAAAAGTGAAAGATGAAGAATGAGGGGGGGTGGAGTAGGTTTTAATAGGTTTGGATTTTAGGTTTAGGGTTTAGGTTTAGGGTTTAACCCTAAACTCTTCCCGAGCCATAACTCTTTATGGAGAGCTCGGTTTGCCTTTCTGTAAAAAGGTAAAATGATCGTAATTGAAAGCTCTACGCAACCATGTCCACTACCTAGCCTAATTGAACATCATGTGGCTTTTATTTAAGAAATTAAGAAAATCTCTTAAGGTAGTAATCCAAAGTGGATGTTTGGGGTTGATATGTTTGGCTAGATTTGGAAAAATTTTTACTCTCCTTGCCCTTGAGTGGTATGTGCATGAAAGTTTGAAGTAGTGACTTGTTTTACACCTACCTACGCATGTTTACTCGCTACTTGAGATGCTAGTCTCCCCGGCAGCGGCGCCAAATGTTAGCTCTTTCCTACGGCTTTCGTAGGAAGAGCTGGGTATTCTATGTTGCAGGGTTTCGAGGCTTTTTGTCACCTACAGATATATTGGAATTGTCGTTGTAGTATATATGTAGCTTAGGACCTCGAGTCGTGTTCCGGTGAGAGACGTAGGCTTAAGTGTGGTGAGTAAACATAATGCAAGCATGTGTAAAAGGCACGTAAACCATTGTTGTTGGGGTAATGAAGGCTTTCGCCTTCATTGGGGGTTGTAGGGTTTAAGAGGAGTTTAAGGGTTCAGAAGGAGGTTCCAGGGTTTAGGAAGAGTTCAAGGGTTCAGAAGGAGGATCCAGGGTTTAGAAAGAGTTCAAGGTTTAGAAAGAGTTCCAAGGTTTAGAAGGGGGTTCCAAGGTTCAGAAGGAGTCCAGGGTTAGAAGGAGGTTCCAAGGTTCAGAGTAGAATACATGGTGGAGAACTCGTCTCCCTCGTAGATCATGGAGTTTAAGGGTTTAGGAAAGCATAGGAGTGGGAGAGGAAGAAGGTGTAAGAGCATGGGTGAAGGAAGAGAAAGAGGAGGAAGGAGGAGGAGGGAAGAGGAGGAGGGAGAGGGAGGAGAGAGGAGGAGGAGGAGGAGGGAGGAGGAGGAGGAGGAGGGAGGAGGAGGAGGAGGAGGAGGAGGGAGGAGGAGGAGGGAGGAGGAGAGGGAGAGGGTGGGTTGCAAGGTTGGAGGAGAGGGGAGAAGGGTTGCAAGGTTAGGACATGCTTTTGGACGTGCAGTGCAAGGAAGCATGGACACTTGAGACAAATGCTTGGAATACCAATGTAGACTCAACACAATGCCCCAAGAGTGTGGGCTTCATTCCATTATGGGGTATTTATACAAGTTGGAGAGCTTCCCTCCCTGCATGTAACACAAAGTCGTATCACAAAGTTGTAACACAAAGTTGTGTCACAAAGTCATAACACATTCTCTCTCTTCATGTAGAAGATGTAACACAAAGTTGTTACACAAAGTTGTTACACAAAGTTGTAACATAAACTTGTAACACAAACTTGCAACACAAAGTTGTTACACAAAGTCGTAACATAAAGTTGTGTCTAGAAGTTGTAACACAAAGTTGTAACACCTTCTCTTTCTTCATAAGTTCATGTTGGCACAGAGTCAACATTAGTGGTAAGTATTCCCGCCTGTCACGCGGGTGACCCGGGTTCGTTCCCCGGCAGTGGCGCCAAATGTTAGCTCTTTCCTACGGCTTTCGTAGGAAGAGCTGGGTATTCTATGTTGCAGGGTTTCGAGGCTTTTTGTCACCTACAGATATATTGGAATTGTCGTTGTAGTATATATGTAGCTTAGGACCTAGAGTCGTGTTCCGGTGAGAGACGTAGGCTTAAGTGTGGTGAGTAAACATAATGCAAGCATGTGTAAAAGGCACGTAAACCATTGTTGTTGGGGTAATGAAGGCTTTCGCCTTCATTGGGGGTTGTAGGGTTTAGGAGGAGTTTAAGGGTTCAGAAGGAGGTTCCAGGGTTTAGGAAGAGTTCAAGGGTTCAGAAGGAGGATCCAGGGTTTAGAAAGAGTTCAAGGTTTAGAAAGAGTTCCAAGGTTTAGAAGGGGGTTCCAAGGTTCAGAAGGAGTCCAGGGTTAGAAGGAGGTTCCAAGGTTCAGAGTAGAATACATGGTGGAGAACTCGTCTCCCTCGTCGTAGATCATGGAGTTTAAGGGTTTAGGAAAGCATAGGAGTGGGAGAGGAAGAAGGTGTAAGAGCATGGGTGAAGGAAGAGAAAGAGGAGGAAGGAGGAGGAGGGAAGAGGAGGAGGGAGAGGGAGGAGAGAGGAGGAGGAGGAGGAGGGAGGAGGAGGAGGAGGAGGGAGGAGGAGGAGGAGGAGGAGGAGGGAGGAGGAGGAGGGAGGAGGAGAGGGAGAGGGTGGGTTGCAAGGTTGGAGGAGAGGGGAGAAGGGTTGCAAGGTTAGGACATGCTTTTGGACGTGCAGTGCAAGGAAGCATGGACACTTGAGACAAATGCTTGGAATACCAATGTAGACTCAACACAATGCCCCAAGAGTCTGGGCTTCATTCCATTATGGGGTATTTATACAAGTTGGAGAGCTTCCCTCCCTGCATGTAACACAAAGTCGTATCACAAAGTTGTAACACAAAGTTGTGTCACAAAGTTGTGTCACAAAGTCGTAACACATTCTCTCTCTGCATGTAGAAGATGTAACACAAAGTTGTTACACAAAGTTGTTACACAAAGTTATTACACAAAGGTGTAACATAAACTTGTAACACAAACTTGCAACACAAAGTTGTTACACAAAGTCGTAACATAAAGTTGTGTCTAGAAGTTGTAACACAAAGTTGTAACACCTTCTCTTTCTTCATAAGTTCATGTTGGCACAGAGTCAACACGTACTCTACCTTGAACCTTGGATCCTCCTTCTAACCCTAGAACTCCTAAAGCTTGGAACTCCTTCTAACCCTGGAACCTCCTTCTAAGACCTTGGAAGTCCTTCTACCCCTGAAACCTCCTTCTAAACCTTGGAACTCCTTCTAACCCTGGAACCTCCTTCTAAACCTTGAAACTCCTTCTACCCCTAAAACCTCCTTCTAAACCTTGGAACTCCTTATGAACCTTGGAACCTTCTTCTAACCCTTAAACTCCTCCTAAACCTTGCAACCCCCAATGAAGGCAAAAGCCTTCATTACCTGAATCATGATGATACATGTTCCTTTTACACATGCATGCACTTTGTTTGCTTACCACACTTAAGCCTACATCTCTCATTGAAACACGACTCGAGGTCCTAAGCTACACATATACTATAGCGTGATAAAAAGCGTGATAAAAAGCCTCACAACCCTGCATACTGAGAATACCCAACTCTTCCTACGAAAGCAGTAGGAAAGAGCCAACAAATTGGCAAAAGAGTCTGCAGCCTCAGCAACGGGACCCCTGCCAAACATCATAGCCATCTCCTATATGCAAAAATATCAGACATGCATACAAACTTGTCTACAAGCTCAATTATACAGGTGCAATCGCATCCAAAATGTATGCAAGATAGTAAGAAATGCTAGCCTCAACAACGAGACCCCCACCAAACCTCTTTCCAAGAAGATTTGATGGCAAAATCTGCAACCTCAGCAACGGGATCCCCTCTGAAATTCATAGTTGTCTACCCCTCCTTAAGAGGAGATAAGCTTCCTGACTATAGACCACAAATTGTATGGTGCAAAAGCATCATAGTAGGAATGATTCGCATGCCACATGCTCAACAGCCACTGGATTACGCACATGGCATCCCAACTCTAAAATCAAAATAAGCCATAACCCAAAAATGGGTAATAAAATGGATTCGGGAGTATGTTGACTCTGTGCCAACATGGGCTTAGGTAGAACAGAATGTGTGTGTGGAGTAGCGGCAAAGCTCTTCTTGTACTTGCATAAGGCTAGAAATAATCCCTCTTAGAAATCCAACTTGCATGTTCTACATGCAAGTTGTACATGCAACTCCTACATGCGAGTTGTACATGCAAGTTCTACATACGACTTCTACATACAACTCCTACATGCAACTCCTACATGTGAGTTGTACATGCGAGTTGTACATGCAAGTTCTACATGCAACTTGTACATGTGAGTTCTACATGCAAGTTCTATATGCGACTTCTACATGCAACTTCTATATGTGAGTTCTACGTGTAGAAAGAGAATGTGTTACAAGTTCTACATGCAAGTTCTACATGTAGAAAGAGAATGTGTTACAACTTCTATTGCGAGTTCTACATGCAAGTTCTACATATGACTTCTATATGCAACTTATATATGTGAGTTCTATATGTAGAAAGAGAATGTGTTACAACTTCTATATGCAAGTTCTACATGTAGGAAGAGAATGTGTTATAACTTCTATATGCGATTTCTACATGTACAAAGAGAATGTGTTACAACTTCTATATGCGAGAGAAAGAGAACGTGTTACAACTTCTACATATGACTTCTACATGTAGAGAGAGAATGTGTTACAATTCTCACATGAAGAGAGAGAAGCTCTCCAACTTGTATAAATACCCCATAATGGAATGAAGCCCACACTCTTTGGGGCATTGTGTTGAGTTCTACTTTGGTATTCCAAGCAATTGTCTCAAGTGTCCATGCTTCCTTGCACTCCATGTCCAAAAGCATGCCCTAACCTTGCAACTCCTCCTCCCCTCTCCTCCAATGTTGTAACCCATCCTCTCCCTCTCCTCCTCCCTCCTCCTCCTCCCTTGTCCTCCTCCCTCTTCCTCTTCCTCCTCCCTCCTCCTCCTCCTCTCTCCTCCTCCCTCCTCCTCCTCCTCCTCCTCCTCCTCCTCCCTCCTCTCTCTTCTTCCCCCATGCTCTTACACCTTCTTCCTCTCCCACTCCTATGCTCCCCTTAAACCCTTTGTTCCTCAACCCTTAAACTCCATGATCTACAAGGGAGACGAGTTCTCCACCATGTACTCTACCTTGAACCTTGGATCCTCCTTCTAACCCTGGAATTCATTCTAAACCGTGGAACTCCTTCTAACCCTGTAACTCCTTCTAAACCTTGGAACCTCTTCTAAACTTTGGAACTCCTTCTACCCCTGGAACCTCCTTCTAAACCTTGGAACTCCTTCTAACCTTGGAACTCCTTCTAAACCCTACAACCCCCAATGAAGACGAAAGTCTTCATTACCTCAATCATGATCCTTTTACACATGCATGCACTTTGTTTGCTTACCACACTTAAGCCTATGTCTCTCACCGAAACACGACTCGAGGTCCTAAGCTACACATATACTACAACCGATAATCCCGATATATCTGTAGGTGACAAAAAGCCTCGAAACCGTGCATACTGAGAAAATCCTTCTCTTTCTACAAAAGTTGTAGGAAAGAGCAAACATTTGGCACCGTTGCCGGGGTAAGTATAGTGGTAAGTATACCCGCCTATCACGTGGGTGACCTAGGTTCGATCCTCCACAATAGTGCCAAATGTTTACTCTTTCCTATGGCTTTCATAGGAAGAGCAAGGTTTTGTCAGTATGCAGGGTTCCGATGCTTTTTGTCACCCACAGATATATTGGGGTTGTCATTTGTAGTATACATGTAGCTTAGGACCTCGAGTCATGTTCTGGTGAAAGACGTAGGCTTAAGCGTGGTAAGCAAACATAGTGCATGCATGTGTTAAACGAACGTGTACCATCATGGTTGAGGTATTGAAGGCTTTCGCCTTCATTGGGGGTTGCAAGGTTTATGAGGAGTTTAAGGATTAGGAGGAGGTTCCAGGGTTAGAAGGAGGTTCTAAGGTTTAGAAGGAGGTTCCAGGGTTAGAAGGAGGTTCCAGGGTTAGAAGGAGGTTCCAGGGTTTAGAAGAAGGTTCCAAGGTTAGGAGGTTCCAGGGTCTAGAAGGACGTTCTAGGGTTAGAAGTAGGGTCCATAGTTTAGGAGGATCGAAGGTTCAGGGTAGAGTACATGGTGGAGAACTCATCTCCCTCGTAGATCATGGAGATTAAGGGTAAGGAACTAAGGGTTTAGGGGGAGGATAGGAGTGGGAGAGGAAGACGGTGTAAAAGCATGGGGGAAAGAAGAGAGAGGAGGGAGGAGGAGGAGGGAGGAGGAGGAGGAGGGAGAGGGAGGAGCAGGAGGGAGGAGGAGGAGAGAGTAGGAGAGGGAGAGGATGGGTTGCAAGGTTGGAGGAGAGGGGAGGAGGAGTTGCAAGGTTAGGACATGCTTTAGGATGTGGAGTGCAAGGAAGCATGGACACTTCAGACAATTGCTTGGAATACCAAAGTAGAACTCAACACAATGCCCCAAAGAGTGTGGGCTTCATTCCATTATGGGGTATTTATACAAGTTGGAGAGCTTCTCTCTCTACATGTAGTAGTTGTAACACATTCTCTCTCTACACGTAGAAGTTGTGTGTAGAAGTTGTAACACATTCTCTTTCTACATGTAGAAGTCGTATGTAGAAGTTGTAACACATTCTCTTTCTACATGTAGAAGTCGTATGTAGAAGTTGTAACACATTCTCTTTCTACATGTAGAAATCGCATATAGAAGTTGTAACACATTCTCTTTCTACATGTAGAACTCACATATAGAAGTTGTAACACATTCTCTTTCTACATGTAGAAGTCATATGTAGAATTTGCATGTAGAACTCGCATGTACAAGTCGTATGTAGAACTTGCATGTACAACATGCAAATTGGATTTCTATGAGGGATTGTTTCTAGCCTTATGAAAGTACAAGCGCATTGTTTGCTCATGCTATTGAAGTGCTTGAACCATTGTGGCTTGGATATTCCATTCTACACCAGAGTGTGGTTCGATCATTGGCTAATTAATGGTTCAATCTTTAGCCAAGGTGTGTAAATTGGCTTCCCATTTTTTACGCCGTGGAGCTGTATAGAACTTGGGATGGGTTCTGAGACATGGAGGTGCCCGTAGGTACTCCTTTAAGAAGATTACATCAAATAGCTTGGGGTGGCACCAATCAGGTTGTGGATTCAACTTGCTAATCCAACCTTCACTAATTTGACGCTGACGAAGGTTGTAGGAAAGTTGTCTAGGGTCCATCCACCTTGGGTTTTCATATCAGGATATTTGCTCCAAAATTCCTTGATGGGGTTACTGGGAAGTGGTATCTCATCAAAATCATACTCATCATTGGAACTTGGCAAGGGCGTATGATTTGGATTATCCAGATCCTGATATTCAAAATCAAATACTGTGTCATTTTCTACTGATGGAAGCACAAGTAGTGTCGGAGGTGATGATGGGGCAGGGAGAGAATCTGGGGACATGGGAGAGAAATATGACAGAGTGTTAGTTGCAGAAGGGGGAGTAGAGGGGAGGGGGGGAAGAACTAGGCAAATGGTTTGAGCAGCTTGGTAATCCTCAAGGGTAGGATTAGCAAGGGAGGGGAAAAAGCTAGGTGTGAGGGGCTCGTAAGTTTGTGATTGTTGGGTTAGTTGAAAATGGTGAGAGGCATGAGCAAAGAGACGATGGAGGAAATAGATGTTAGGATGGAGCTCGGGGAAGGTTAAGAGGGTGGTAGCAGCAAGGGTAAGTGAGGTTATGATGTTGGCAGAAAGAGTGGTTAGATATGGGAAGTTAGATGTGAGATAGGCCCTGTCATCTTCCGACACTTCTTATTGCTGGTGCAATGGGATGATCTGCTGTAGGTGACACATATACTAAGCTCCCTCCTCCTCCTCCCTCCTCCTCCTCCCTCCTCTCTCTTCCATCGATCTGTAGGTGACAAAAAGCCTCGAAACCGTGCATACTGAGAAAATCCTTCTCTTTCTACAAAAGTTGTAGGAAAGAGCAAACATTTGGCACCGTTGCCGGGGTAAGTATAGTGGTAAGTATACCCGCCTATCACGTGGGTGACCTAGGTTCGATCCTCCACAATAGTGCCAAATGTTTACTCTTTCCTATGGCTTTCATAGGAAGAGCAAGGTTTTGTCAGTATGCAGGGTTCCGATGCTTTTTGTCACCCACAGATATATTGGGGTTGTCATTTGTAGTATACATGTAGCTTAGGACCTCGAGTCATGTTCTGGTGAAAGACGTAGGCTTAAGCGTGGTAAGCAAACATAGTGCATGCATGTGTTAAACGAACGTGTACCATCATGGTTGAGGTATTGAAGGCTTTCGCCTTCATTGGGGGTTGCAAGGTTTATGAGGAGTTTAAGGATTAGGAGGAGGTTCCAGGGTTAGAAGGAGGTTCTAAGGTTTAGAAGGAGGTTCCAGGGTTAGAAGGAGGTTCCAGGGTTAGAAGGAGGTTCCAGGGTTTAGAAGAAGGTTCCAAGGTTAGGAGGTTCCAGGGTCTAGAAGGACGTTCTAGGGTTAGAAGTAGGGTCCATAGTTTAGGAGGATCGAAGGTTCAGGGTAGAGTACATGGTGGAGAACTCATCTCCCTCGTAGATCATGGAGATTAAGGGTAAGGAACTAAGGGTTTAGGGGGAGGATAGGAGTGGGAGAGGAAGACGGTGTAAAAGCATGGGGGAAAGAAGAGAGAGGAGGGAGGAGGAGGAGGGAGGAGGAGGAGGAGGGAGAGGGAGGAGCAGGAGGGAGGAGGAGGAGAGAGTAGGAGAGGGAGAGGATGGGTTGCAAGGTTGGAGGAGAGGGGAGGAGGAGTTGCAAGGTTAGGACATGCTTTAGGATGTGGAGTGCAAGGAAGCATGGACACTTCAGACAATTGCTTGGAATACCAAAGTAGAACTCAACACAATGCCCCAAAGAGTGTGGGCTTCATTCCATTATGGGGTATTTATACAAGTTGGAGAGCTTCTCTCTCTACATGTAGTAGTTGTAACACATTCTCTCTCTACACGTAGAAGTTGTGTGTAGAAGTTGTAACACATTCTCTTTCTACATGTAGAAGTCGTATGTAGAAGTTGTAACACATTCTCTTTCTACATGTAGAAGTCGTATGTAGAAGTTGTAACACATTCTCTTTCTACATGTAGAAATCGCATATAGAAGTTGTAACACATTCTCTTTCTACATGTAGAACTCACATATAGAAGTTGTAACACATTCTCTTTCTACATGTAGAAGTCATATGTAGAATTTGCATGTAGAACTCGCATGTACAAGTCGTATGTAGAACTTGCATGTACAACATGCAAATTGGATTTCTATGAGGGATTGTTTCTAGCCTTATGAAAGTACAAGCGCATTGTTTGCTCATGCTATTGAAGTGCTTGAACCATTGTGGCTTGGATATTCCATTCTACACCAGAGTGTGGTTCGATCATTGGCTAATTAATGGTTCAATCTTTAGCCAAGGTGTGTAAATTGGCTTCCCATTTTTTACGCCGTGGAGCTGTATAGAACTTGGGATGGGTTCTGAGACATGGAGGTGCCCGTAGGTACTCCTTTAAGAAGATTACATCAAATAGCTTGGGGTGGCGCCAATCAGGTTGTGGATTCAACTTGCTAATCCAACCTTCACTAATTTGACGCTGACGAAGGTTGTAGGAAAGTTGTCTAGGGTCCATCCACCTTGGGTTTTCATATCAGGATATTTGCTCCAAAATTCCTTGATGGGGTTACTGGGAAGTGGTATCTCATCAAAATCATACTCATCATTGGAACTTGGCAAGGGCGTATGATTTGGATTATCCAGATCCTGATATTCAAAATCAAATACTGTGTCATTTTCTACTGATGGAAGCACAAGTAGTGTCGGAGGTGATGATGGGGCAGGGAGAGAATCTGGGGACATGGGAGAGAAATATGACAGAGTGTTAGTTGCAGAAGGGGGAGTAGAGGGGAGGGGGGGAAGAACTAGGCAAATGGTTTGAGCAGCTTGGTAATCCTCAAGGGTAGGATTAGCAAGGGAGGGGAAAAAGCTAGGTGTGAGGGGCTCGTAAGTTTGTGATTGTTGGGTTAGTTGAAAATGGTGAGAGGCATGAGCAAAGAGACGATGGAGGAAATAGATGTTAGGATGGAGCTCGGGGAAGGTTAAGAGGGTGGTAGCAGCAAGGGTAAGTGAGGTTATGATGTTGGCAGAAAGAGTGGTTAGATATGGGAAGTTAGATGTGAGATAGGCCCTGTCATCTTCCGACACTTCTTATTGCTGGTGCAATGGGATGATCTGCTGTATGGGTGGGATGTCAGTTATGTCGTGCCTTGCAAATAATAGTGATGGACTTTGTAGCAATGGCAACAAAACTACAATAACCCTGAGGGGAGGACTACCCATGAGGCATACATATGCAATGAAAGCATCCATCCTAAGTGTTATAAACCCGGCATGTGTAGACAGACACAAGATATTTTTCTCATCTTCAGACAAGTCTTGGCAAATTATGCGCAGGGTTTTGGTTCCGATGGAATGTTCCCATTTGATTTTTGGATGATCAGATATGATCCTGAGTTGGAGTTTCTTCCATTGGATAAGCACGTGTGCATTGAGGTGATCTTCCACTTGTAGAGTAGCCACAAGCTCTTAGTACACCACTGTGGTGCATTGTAGTGGGGCATCATTGGTGTTGTCTTCCAATGCCTCATTGTTGTGCACTAGCAATTGGAGTTCAAGCTTGGAGATGATTATCTTTTGGGAGTGCATCTCATTCATTTTTTCTTTGTATTGATGGTAGATGGTTGTGTATGCCTCCTTAAGCTTTCTGATTTGCAAGGTGACCTTTGCCTATTGAGGAATGTCTTCAGTGGTATTGGAAAATTGGTCCAAGACTTGTGCTTGTGAAGTGTTGGCCTCTTGAATGGTAGCAAGTTGGTCTTTTAAGATTCTACATTCCCTTGTAAGCTCGTCAATGCTGAAGGCACATACTGCCAAAGATTGTTTCATGTCTTCAAGCTTGTCTTTGCAATCCTGGAGCTTTTCTTCTTTGTGAATTAGAGTGAGTCAAGCTTGGGCCACTACCTCTGCTTGTTGCGCATGTGCAGATTTCAAGGAGTTATAGTAGGTTTGTAGGATTTCCGTTGCTTCTACTACTGCAGTCAGTTGTGTTTGACTTTGGTGGAGGTTGGAGGTCACATCCCTTATTGCCTTCTCTTGAGCTTGGAGAGCTTGGTTCATGTGCACTTCTTCTACCTCCTTCTCATCTATCTATGCTCGAAGTGCCTTGACCTCTATGGAGATTGCCTGGAATTGGTTTTTGATTTTTTATGCAGTCTATCTTTCCAGTTCTCTTGCATATTCTTCCTTGGCCAAGCTAGTGAATAGTTCTATCATTTGGATCATTTGGCTAGCGTCATGTTGGAGAATGATAGATGGTGATGAGGTCTGGCAATATTGTTGATAAAGTGGTGCCCATGTAGCCATCCCAATGATTCTGTAGTACTTGGGGGAGGTTGTTCCAATGGCATTTCAGTCCCTTGTGTACAGTAGTCATACTGTTGATTTGGCACTATCTCCCCTTGTGGCTCATCGACTGGCATGGAATCGATGGGCAGTTTGAGTGCTGATGTAGCCTCAGGCTCTGGTGCTGATCCTTCCTCAGGTTCGAGTACATGTGCACCCAGCTGTAGCATCTCGTGGGGCAATTCTGCAATCCCGACCTCTAGAATGGGTATTTCTGCTAAGGCATATGCACTTATCAATGTGATAGTATGAGAAGTTAGTAATGGCTCCCATACTAGTGAGAAGGGTATGTCCAACTCCTCAATTGGTTTTGGTGACTGGGGTAGAGTCATTTCTCTTTCTTGTAGTTCTTTTTTAATGATTATAGCCGATAAGTGTGGAATTTTACATTTTTGGCCTGAAGAACCATCGAGTTTCTTTCTGAAGAAGATGACGAAGTGTTGGACCCAGTCTTGTTTTAGCTTCCTACTCAGCAAAACAAATGTGCAGAGTGGAAGGGAGCGATTCTTGCCACACTTTGTGAAGATAGTGGGAGATAGGGAAGGAGTCTCACTTGCAGCTTTCTCACATGCACAATGGGGGAATACCTCGGGGGGGTCACTATGTATAAACCCTCTATACCACGTGCGTTCAAGGCCTATTTCTAAAATCCCTTATCTGTAAATTTTTCATTAATAAAATGTACCCCTTTTCTATACAAATCTGTAAATTTTTCCCAAAACTATTTTAAATAGTCCCTTATGTATATTTATTTCTGTAAATTTTAGAAATAAAAAATATCCTTCTGTTGAACTCACGTGATAGGGTTACATATGATGAGTGACCCCCCCGAGGGGAATACACAAAAAGGAGGAGGCTGAAAACAGTTTTCCTCTTCTTAGTTGTGTAAGCCAAAAGAACTCAAGTACAAAGAAAATAGAAGAACCCTATATGTGGGTCTCAAACCAAACTCAACTAACTAAGGTGCCTTACTAACTGAGCCACAAACTAGAGTAGATAAGGATAGCTATCATCCAGCTATTATTCATGGGCGGTGTACCAACCGCATCTGTAGCTAACAAGTCGGTGACATAAATGCACAACAGTCACCCTGGCATATCGCGAGTGGAGCTCGATATCTCAACACTCCCCCTCGAGCTCAATCCCAATTCCTGCACACCAAGCAGGTCTCTGAACTTGTGCAACTTCTCTGCGCCCAATGCTTTCACGAATATGTCAACTACCTGATCCTCTGTGCTGACATAAACTAGATCAATAAGACCTAGTAAAACCTTCTCCCACACATAGTGATAATGCACCTCAATGTGCTTTGTTCTAGCATGAAAGACTGGGTTCTTTGCCAAGTGTATACTGCTCATGTTGTCACAATAAATGACAACTTGCCCATCTGTAGACTGATGCATATCATAAAGTAGCTTATGCAACCAAGATACCTCACATGCAGCCATTGTTGCACCCCTGTACTCAACCTCTATGCTTGACAAGGCAATTGTAGGCTATTTCTTGCTGCTCCAAGTGACTGCAGCACTCCCAAAAGAGAACACCTATCCACTGGTAGATCGTCTATCAGAAATACTACCAGCCCAATCAGCATCAGTGTATCCATGGAACTGTATCTGGACCCCAGCCTCATAAAATAGTCCATACTGCAATGTGGACTTCACATACCTGAGTATGCATCTAGCTGCATCCAAATGCGGTTTCCTTGGAGCCTGCATAAACTGACTTACCAATCCAACAGCATAGCTTAGATCTGGCCTTGTAATAGTCATATAAATCAAACTTCCTACTATGCGTCTGTACATAGTAGGGTCTTCCAAAAGCTCACCTGCATCTGTACTTAGCTTCACATTCTGCTCCAAAGGAACTGAAATAGGCTTACAGCCTGTCATCCCATATTTGGACAGCATGTCCAATCCATACTGCCTCTGCAAGAGCTGTATCCCACTTGGTGATCTAATCACCTCAATGCCCAAGAAATAACGCAGCTCTCCCAAATCCTTCATCTCAAACTTTTGCCTCAATAGCATTTTCACATGAAGGATATCTTCATCACTATCACCTGTGATGATCAAATCATCAACATAAATGACAAGCAGCATAATCCCTTTCTCTGTTTTTCTCACATAGAGTGAGAAATCTGCCTTGGAAATCTGAAAGCCAATAGTGACAAGATACTGTCGTATCTTGTTAGACCATGCTCTAGGTGCTTGCTTCAAGCCATACAAGGCTTTCTTCAACCTACAAACAAACTCAGGATGAATAGCATGAACATAACCTGGTGGCTGCTCCATAAAGACCTCTTCTTGCAAATCACCGTGCAAGAAGGCATTCTTTACATCCATCTGATGTAAAGACCATCCCTTTGATGCAGCCATAGCAATGGCTACTCTTACGGTTGCCATCCTTGCAACCGGACTGAAAGTTTCTTCATAATCAATGCCATATGTCTGTGCATACCCCTTCACAACTAATCTTGCCTTGTATCTATTCACAGAACCATCTGCATTGTGCTTGATCTTATAAACCCACTTACAGCCAATTGTGTTCTTATCTTTAGGTAAAGGCACCAATTCCCATGTAGCATTTGCTTCCAAGGCATCCATTTCTTCATCCATGGCTTTCTCCCATTTTTCATTTCCCATGTCTTGCTCAAAAGAAGTGGGTTCTGGTTCCTGTATCACTTTGACCATATAGGCATAGTGAATGGCTGCAAATCCATCATATTTCAGCCTATCCACAGGATACCTAACCCTGGTAGACCTGTGCAAAATAGGCTCACTTCCTGGTGCTTTGAAAACATCCCTGGTCTTCCTTACTCCATGTGTAACAACAGAAGCAATACCCAACTCATCATCAATGCTCTGTTCTGAGCCACTGGATTCACCATCCACATAAGAGTGACCTACATTCACATCAAACATGGGCTGATCTACCTTCTCTTTTCCTTTTCGTGATACCTGCATACCACTTTTTGCATTGCTTTGAGGAGATTCTCCTGATCTCAATCTGCGTGTCCATGGCAAAGTATGTGAACCACTACTAGAGGACACTCCAGGTCCACTGATATTTTGTGATTGCTGCTGTGAATTCTGTGCAGCATTACCATTTTGTGCATCTACATCAATCATCACATTTACTGGTTTATACCAGCTGCTCATCTCATCAAAAACAACATCTCTGCTCACTGTAAACTTACGTGTAGAAGGGTTATAGCATCTATACGCTTTCTGCTGCGGAGAATAACCAATAAAGATGCACTTCTCAGCCTTTGGATCCAACTTGGACCTCAACTCATCTGGCACATGAACATAGGCAATGCAACCAAAAATTTTCAAATGAGAAATGTCTGGTTTCCTACCAGTATACATCTCCTCTGGCGTCATGCCATGTATTGCTGCAGTGGGAGTCCTGTTCATTATATAAACTGCTGTAGCAACTGCTTCAGCCCAATAATAATCTGGTAGATCTTTTTCATTTAGCATGGCCCAAGATACCTCTCCAATATGCCTGTTTTTCCTTTCTGCAATTCCATTTTGTTGTGGGGTATGACTGCATGAATATTGCTGCTTTATACCATGCTCCTGCAAGAACCTTGCAAACTCATTTGAGAGGTACTCTCCCCCTCCATCTGACCTTAGGCATTTTATTTGTAGGCCTGTTTCTTTTTCAACCATAGCTTTAAAAGCTTTGAAGTGCCCAAACACTTCACTTTTCTTTTTCATAAAATACACCCAAAGTTTTCTGCTGAAGTCATCAATAAATGTGACAAAATAGTGATAGCCTCCAATAGATGCAGCTTTAGTAGTCCACACATCAGAGTGGATTAATTCCAATAGCTTTTTACTCTCTTGAACATTCCTAGGAAAAGGTTTCCTTGCCTGTTTCCCAAATTGACAGGCTTCACAAACCTTGTGCATTTCTGCAACCTTGAATTTAGGCAATCTTGCAACAATATTTTGGGCTTGCATTGATTTAAGTCGTTGTATATTAACATGACCAATGCATTTGTGCCAGATATCAATATCTGCAACTACACCTGTCCCATGTGCAAACATTGCTGCACTCAATTCAGGCATGTCCACATCCAACGTAAACATAATGCCCTTCTTCTTTCCTTTTGCTATCAAGCGACCGTTATTTTTCATATCCTCAACAAAGCATCCATGAGGATTAAATCTGACCTGCAAGCCCTGCTCAACCATTTGACCAATAGAAACCAGGTTCTTGGTGATGTTTGGGACATGAAATACATCGGACATATATTTCTTTTTCCCATCCTGCATAGACAAAGGAATTTTACCAATCTGCACAATAGGATGTGGAGTATCATCACCAGTGTCCACAAATCCTGGATTTTCCATTTTCCTTGCATCCTGCATCCATTCTGCGTGACCTGTCATGTGGTTTGACGCACCTGAGTCAACATACCACACATCATTTCGTTCTTCTGCACTTGTCACAGAATTGGTCATATGCTGCACCATAAATAGATGCTCATTTCTGTCATCACCCTATCTACTGGAAGATGCATAATTGCCTTGCTGCAATTTTCCATTCATAACGTCATTCTGCTTTTTGTAGCAATCCTTAGCCATATGACCCATTTTACCACAATAGTAGCATTCAACATTGCTGTTTCCATTTTGGCCTCTCTGCCATCTACCACGGCCTCTTTGGCTCCCCCTGCCTCTAGAGTTACCACGTCCTCCTGCATAGGACTGGTTTTCTTGAGTTTGGTGCATATTTTGATTTCTACCACGGCCTGCAGATCGGCCTCCTCTGCCTCTACCTCTACCTCTTCCAGCATTTGAGTAGAAGACAGTTTCTTTTGAAGTTCCTCCTGAAGAAGATGCACCCCCATTTCTCTGCTCTTTAGAAATTAGAAGAGCAAACAACTCTTCAAAATCATGAAATTTTTCACGGACGGCAATGGATGTCTGGAACTGTGCATAATCCTTTCCTAGACCATTCAAGGTCACAGAAACTAGATCATCATCTTCCACCGGCGAGCCAATGGAAGCAAGTGCATCTGCAATTTTCTTCACCTTCACGTGGTAGTCATTTATGCTCAAATTTTCTCTCTGCACATTGTGCAACTCCTGTTTGAGCTGCATTTTCCTGGCTTGCATATTTGTGTTGTACATTTTTGCCAAAGTATCCCATGCCTCCTTTGGCGTACTTGCATCCTGAATATGCACAATCATAGAATCCAAAATACTGATAGACAGCCAGTACATAACTTTCCTGGATCTCTCATGCCATCCTTTAAATGCTTGCATTTCCTGTTGATTGGGAACATTAGGAAGAACAGGTTCTTCTTCATTTCCTGTAATGAACTCCCAATAGCATTTTCCCATAAGGAAATTTGTCATTCTAAACTTCCATGCCTGGAAGTTGTTCTTGTCAAGCTTTTCAGTGACAATCTGTGAAAGAGAATCAGATGCCATTACAGAACACTACAAAATATTCTGTCACTGCAAAAAACACATCTTTTGCCTCACACGAGCAGATCTGCAAAACTGACGAAAGTGGTATTTCACCACACAGTCACTTCCTAGTGACGATTTTGCATCAACAGGCAACAAGCATGATTCTGCAACTCCCAATATCTCTGCACATAGGCATACGATGCAATTTCTGTGGAAATTTTTCACCGACTAGCCGAGCAGTGGTCGCACAGCAAAAACAGGGCCTTTTTCTGAGTGCCTGCGAAGAACTCCCGCCTTCAAAACGGGCCCCGAAATGCTGCGCTCTCACCACACCACAAAGGGCATCTCAATCTGAGACAGTGTACTCTTGCACTTCTGGCTGTGCTACCTACAGAGATTTGCTCTCAAACTCGAAATAGGAAAGCAACACTGGTCCTCTTACGAGGACACCACGAACTTGGTTTACTTTCTTGAGCTCCTTACCATGAACAAGGCTCTGATACCATGTGAAGATAGTGGGAGAGAGGGAAGGAGTATCACTTGCAGCTTTCTCACATGCACAATGGGGGAATACACACAAAGGTGGAGGCTGAAAACAGTTTTCCTCTTCTTAGTTGTGTAAGCCAAAAGAACTCAAGTACAAAGAAAATAGAAGAACCCTATATGTGGGTCTCAAACCAAACTCAACTAACTAAGGTGGCTTACTAACTGAGCCACAAACTAGAGTAGATAAGGATAGCTATCATCCAGCTCGTGGGCGGTGTACCAACCACATCTGCAGCTAACAAGTCGGTGACATAAATGCACAACAGTCACCCTGGCATATCGCGAGTGGAGCTCGATATCTCAACACACTTAACCCCCAGGATTGTGGATAGGAATTGTGTTGATTCCTTGAGGCGATGGTCAAGGATTGTGTGAAGCAATATGCCATCTCTATCGATCAATGTGCCCTTAGTGAGGAGAGACTGTACTTCAAGAAATCTTGCATAAGTAGGCCATTTATGGTATTTGCCACTCTGTGTTGGCAGTGAGAAATGACTGTACTATCGAGGATAATATTGAGTGGGCTCTGCTGTACAGTGATTGTACCGTACTTGCCAACCATTGCATTGCTGGAGTAGTAAGAATGGAGAAAGTCCTTGATGTATGTGGTCATGGTAGGACTGTCCTCCAAGGATTTGAGGCTCTCATGCAAACTGCCTAGACCCCATTGCTCTAAGTAAGATGTTTCTTCCTAGGAAAGAGCATAAGTCGATGTGGGTGGCCAGACAAGTTCCAGTGACTGGGCCCTGTCGATGGCTGTGTAGGCCGATGGGGACTGGGGTGGCATTTGTTCTGCTTGGTCATGCATTGAATCCTCTTTGGAGCTATCACTCTGGACCACGAATGCCTGTGGTCGCCATGGTTGAGAGGATGTAGATGGTTGTGAACTCTAGAGGGGGTCTCGTGGTTGAGGCGGTGGGCTTTTTCTGCGCATCCTCTTTAGTGGCGGCATCTTTTCTGAACCTAGATCCATGTGTATGTGGTGTACCATTTGCCATTAGATTGATTGACATGCCAGTATGACCTTTTGTGTGTGTGTGTGTGAGAGAGAACTTATTTTTATACATGCTTTGAGAGTGTGGAATGAAAGTGTGTGGTACAATTATTCATGCAATCATCTATGTGTCTAAGCGAAAGCATGTGAGTGCACGTGACCTAGTAGCTAGGTAGGGACTAACTATATGCTTTTTTTTTTTTCCTGGGAGTTTCATAGGGTAGCTAGAACTCAATCATCATGGCATACCATAATATAAATCTTCTATAATAGTCGGCACGTCCCATAAAGACTTCTACACCTTTGGAATTTGTAGGAGGAGGCAATTCCATGATGATTTTGATTTTTTCCATGTCAGTTGCGATCCCATGTTGAGAGACGATGTGTCCCAAAACAACTCCATGGGTGACCATGAACTAGCATTTTGTTGGATTTAGGGAGATGCCATACTCCTTGCATTTGATTAGTACTGCTTCAAAACATTTGAAGTGGTCTGGTTTGTTTGAATGGATGCATAAATCATCCAAGAACACCTGTAAAAACGTATTGAAAAATGACTTGAAAGCTGTAAACATGACTCACTAGAATGTGGTTGGGGCATTACAAAGGCCGAATGGCTTGACTCTATATGCAAAAATACCCCATTCTATAGAAAATGCTATTTTTGATTGGTCTTTAGGAGCTATTTGCACTTGGTTATAGCCACTGAAGCCATCAAAGAAGCTATAGATTTTGGAGCCTACCACCTTTTCCAACACTGTTTCGGTTAAGGGTAGGGGATAGTGATCCCTAATTGTGGTGGCATTCACATTTTTTAAGTTTACGCATATTCTAAGCTTCTTGTTGTGTTTAGGTACAATGACAATGGGTGAAACCCAATCAATGTGCTCTATCTCATAGATGAATCCGACATCTAGGAGTTTCTCCAGTTCGTCATAAACCATGGTGCCATACTTAGGATTTGTGTGATAAGCTCCACATACCTTAGGGTGAGCACCTTCCCTTATAGGTATCGTCTGTACTACCACTTCTGGTGAAATTCCTTTCATCTCTTTGTATGACCATGCTAGGCAGTTGCAGTATTCCATTAGGAGTGCTTTGAATTTGGTTTTATCTTCATGACGAAGCTATTTCCCAATGAAAACCAGTTTTTCATCCTCCCCTTCAAGGGCAAGGTTTATTGTGTGTGTTTTTGCCGATCCCTCATAGATTGGAGTTTCTCCAATGCTATCGGTTTCTTGGACTTCAATTCTCTTAGTGGTCTTGGCATTGCTATTAGCGCACTACCATGTGTAATTCTTGAAGTATTCCGGCACTTCTCAAAGATCCACGATGGTGTTGAACTAGCCTGACATGTGTCATGTGTAATGGGTGGCATAATTGCATTTACTAATTTGTTAGGCTCTTCTTGACTATTTTTTTCTGAAGTCTCTTGATCGAACTTCATCCGCACATGTGGCTGATATTTCCAAAACTTCTTATGTTGGGAACTATGGGGTAACTTTTCCATTGGTAAGGTGTTTCCAAGTAAGGGTTCATTTGCTGCGCATACTCTTTCCAGTCCCTCAGGGGACCATTCAAGAGGCAGTTGTTTTGATTTTGAGGGAGCTACCTTTGCAAGGTCTAATTTGACAATCCTTGTTTGGACTCATTTGAATTCATTGAAGTGCTCAGCCTTGGCTTTTTTGTGATTTCCTCCTTTAGCTTTCATGTGGTACCTTCTGCTATAATTCAACTTTGGAGGCTCAACTTTTGGGAGCTCGACTGCCATTAGGGCATGCAGAATGGCTAAGTCATTATCAAAGATTTAACCTTCAATTTTAGCATTCTCAGCTTCTGTTTCAAGGTCCCAAGGAAAATCAGAGTCATCATTGGTACGGGTACCTTCTTCAGGTTCATTATCCCACTCAAGGTCAGCCATAAAGAATGGCATCTCTAGATCGATTGGTTCTTCATGTGTAAGTGGAGGATCTACTTGTAGCACCTTAGCATCTATCTGTGAGAAGATGGGATCTAATGAATGGTAGTTGTCGATGGTTGCCAATGTTTGTATCTAGTTATTGACATTGCTTTATGAATCACCCGCTATGGCATGCTATTGCAAGGGAGTTGATTTGCTTGAGATTGTCGTGGATGATGTGTCATCCAATGCTCTAGGCACAATTGGTTTTATAGCTCCTATTCCCACATTCACCCTGGCTGTGGTATCTCGATTCTGGATTGTTAGTCTATCAGTTCCCTAGTCATGGAGGACTGATGCTTCCCGTAACCAAGGATGTCCCAGTAAGATTTGATAGACGTTTTTGGGGGGATCCAAGATTGTGAGACGCCATTCACTATTCCCGAGGGTTTAGCCCGTGAATCATCGGCAAGGCGTATGTTGAAATTAGCCTTTTGCATTGGTGGGAGACCCCATTCTTTGTAGAGCTCCTTTGATAGGACATTCACACCTGCACCACCATCCACTATGGCTTGGACTTCATTATATGCCTTGTGGATCAAAAGGCACTGTAATGTTGCGTATGTCATCTCTCTCACCCATCTGCACAGGGATATCTTCAATGTTATTCATAGGTGGAGGGGGATTTGCGAGTTCAATCCATCCTTTGAAATTCTCTTAGAGATTGGGATAATTTGGTAGGAGGATTTCGATGGGAATTGTGACACAGGGCAACTCAAGATGCTAGAGAGTGCGGCTCCTTCAAGTTGACGTGATGGTACATTATGTTATGGAGTCTGTTGTTGGAACAAAGGCTCGAGTATAGTATCAATACTTTGTGGGGCCAAGTCATGGATTGGATCTTGAGCTTGTTTCTAAAACTCAAATTGAGCTTGTTTCTTGGCCTCAAATTGAGCTTGTTCCTTTTGTACCCATTGTTGAAGTGCCTGAAAACGAGCCCTCTCCACCTCTGCATTTGGATATGCAGCTTCTTTTATTTGAGACTCGGGAGTTGATGTGGATGAGCTCAACTGCTCTCATTGCTTGGCAGAGGTGGAGACAGTTATGCTTTCTTTTTCAGAAGTCGCTTTGGTTGGATTGGAATGTTAGGGTCCTTGGTGGCCTTTTTCTGTTGGCATGTAATTGCATTTATAGGTTGTGATATTACACTTGCTAGTCCCAGACTTTGATGGTCCACCCCAATGATGCCGATTGGGATGTCAGGCTTAACCTTTGTTTTTTCTGGGACCTTATTTTTCATGGGACAATCCATACAGGCATGTCCTATGCCACAATCTTTGCAGAGTGGTTGGAAAATAGCTGGACTACCACGATGAGGGCACTCTATGATCTAGTGGCAACCGTAGCACTTGATTGGTGCATGATATGTGTTGGGACGTACTTGATTTGTAGAAACTGGTATTAGATGTTGAGATATCAAGCTCCACTCGTGATATGCTAGGGTGATTGTTGTGCATTTATGTCAACGACTTGTTAGCTACAGATGTGGTTGGTACACTACCCATGAATAATAGCTAGATGATAGCTATCTTTATGTACTCTAGTTAGTGGCTCAGTTAGTATGCCACCTTAGCTAGCTGAGTTTGGTTTGAGACCCACATATAGGGTTCACCTATTCTTTTGTACTTAGAGTTCTTTTGGCTTTCACAACTAAGAAGAGGAAAACTATTTTCAACCTCCACCTTTGTGTATATTCCCCCACCTTTCACAACTAAGAAGAGGCGTGGGATACTTTGACAAAAATTTATAGCACAAATGCGCAAGCCAGGAAAATGCAGCTCAAGCAAGAGTTGCATAATGTGCAGTGAGAAAATATGAGGATCAATGACTACCACATGAAGGTGAAGAAGATTGCAGATGCACTTGCTTCTATTGGGTCACCAATGGAAGATGATGATTTAGTTTCTATGACCTTGAATGGTCTAGGAAAGGATTATGTACAATTCTGGACATCCATTGCCGTTTGTGAGAATTTTCCTGATTCTGAGGATTTGATTGCTCTTCTAATTTTTGAAGAGCAGAGAAATGGTGGTGCATCTTCTTCAGGAGGAGCTTCAAAAGAAGCTTGACAAAATATGAAGAGGGGAGAGGAGAAAAGTGGAGATGAGGAGAGAGGGCACAGCTAGAGAGCACACCACAAATGACTAACTGTACACTAGATTTAGTTGAAAAAATAGAATATATACAAACCCATTTAGGGTTAGGGTTAGGGGTTCTAACCCTTTCCTTTATAGCACTCTATAAGGTTAGTGCTATGCACATATGATCACGTGATGGTGCTATCCACACATGATCACATGATGTTGAGCGTGAACTCTCAAGACCTTCCCTCAAGATCAACATCATGAAGTAGGCCTTCCCTCAAGATGATGATTCTGGGGAATCGAAGAAGGACTGAGCATTACATTCCATCACACCCCTTTAATGGGAATCTCCTTCCTCTATGTCAAACCAAGAGCTAATCGGTGTTTTTCGAAAAGCTCTTTACCGAGTGGTTTGGTAAAGATGTCTGCAACATTTTCTTCGCTATCACAATGCTACAGTGTGATGTCACCAAGTAACACTCTTTCTCTAATGAAGTGCTCTCTGACATCAATGTGCTTTGTCCTGGAGTGATATACTGGATTTTTGGCCAATGCTTGAGCTGATTGATTATCACAATATATTGTTGCTGGCTTTGACTCATCATCAAAGTAATATGTTTCTGGCAATAGTCTTCTAAGCCATAAAGCCTCACATGCACCTGTAGTGAGTGCTCTATATTCAGCTTTAGTCGAAGACAAAGAAACAATTGGTTGTTTATTTGAAAACCATGACATAGCACCTTGACCAAGGAAAAATGCATAGTCAATGTCACAGTATCCATGCAACCGTGGATGACTTCCTCTATATTCTATCCCAAACTGTCTTGTACCTCTTATGTATCTCAAGACTTTTTTGGCTGCATTCCAGTGAGACTGTTTTGGATTTGCCATAAACTGTGCTAGTGAGCTTACTGTATAACAAATATCTGGCCATGTGATTGTCATATATATAAGAGATACGATGAGTTGCCTGTAGTATTTGTCATTGACTGTAGGCTTTTTTGAATCTTTAGTAAGTTTCACACTGTTCCATGAGAGTGGCTGCAATCTTGCAATCTGCCAGATGAAACTTCTTCAAGAGACTATCAACATACTTGAGTTGACTCATGAATGTGCTATCTGAATCTCTCCAGAACTCAATTCCAAGACAATAGTGCATAAGTCCAAGATCTTTCATGTCAAACTCTGCAGATAAGTCTTGTTTCAGTTTTTTGATGAAGCTATCCTCGCTTCCTATAATAATCAGATCATCTACATACAAAAGTGCAATAGTAATGTCTTCCCCTTGAACTTTGTAGTAGAGAGTATGATCTGCATTGGACTTCATGTATCCAAATTAGCAAAATACTTGTCGATTCTGTTGTACCAACTTTTGGGTGCTTGTTTTAAGTCGTAGAGAATTTTCTTGAGATGGCAAACCTTATTCTCCTTTCCTGATTCAACATAACCTGCTGGTTGTTGCATGTAGACTTCCTCGTCTAGATAACCATTGAGAAATGCATTCTTAACATCAAGCTGATACACATTCCATTTGTTGAGAGTCACTAGTGATATCAAGAACCGTATGGAATCCATCTTTGCTACTGGAGCATAAGTCTCATCATAGTCTCGACCATATTGTTGTGCAAATCCTTTTGCAACTAGTCTGGGTTTGTATCTTTGAATACTTCCATCTAGATTGTATTTCACTTTGTATACCTATTTGTTTGCTATGGCCTTCTTTCCTTGTGGAAGGTCGCATAATTCCCAAGTGTTATTCTTATACAAAGCATCCGTTTCTTCATTCATAGTAGTTTGCCATTCTGGCTTGTCTACTACGTCATCAAAGTACACTGGCTCTTCTGTAGCTATGATGGCAGTCATAAGAGCATAGTTGGTGGTTTCCACCTAAATTTCTTTGCCTTTCTGAGCATATGTCAATCTTGCTTGGGGTCTGCTTTCCCTAGTAGACCATCTGAGCTGTTGTGGCTCTGCTTGGGGTGTTGCTGGCAATTCTTGCTCTTCTTCATCAACCTGTTCTGTAGATGACTATGAAGTCGATGCTTCTATCTCTTGTGTAGGTGAGGTTTTCCATTCTGATTCCTCATCAAAAATTACATCTCTGGAGATAATGACCTTGCGGTTGATGGGATCATACAATTTGTATGCTTTGCTTTCTTCACTGTAGCCAGCCATGATGCATTTGCATGACTTTGCATCCAATTTTCTACAATGATCATCATGTATGTGGGCATATGCTATGTAACCAAATATGCGGAGATGCCGAATGTGTGGCTTGTGTCAAGTGAATGCTTCATAATGCCCTGTATCAGTTTGGTAGGAAGCGAATTAAGCAAATAGTTTGCTGTAGCTATTGCTTCTGCCCAATACTAATTTGGAAGATGCTTTTCACTAAGCATTGCTCTAGCACTATCTGCTAAAGTCCATTCTTCCTTTCAACTCTTGAATTATCTTCGAATGCCATGATTTCTGCAAAAGTTCATGAATGCTGAAGACATGTATTCACCTCCTCTATCTGATCTCATGACTTTGATCTTTCTGTCTGTCTAGTTTTCTACCATGGCTTTGAATTCTTGAAATCTAGAAAACACTTCAAATTTCTCTTTTAGAAAGTAGACCCAACAATATCTGCTGTAGTCGTCGATGAAAGTCAAGTAGTAAAGTGAACCATTGATGCTGTGGGTCTGGGCATAACCCCATACATCTGTATGTATCAAATCAAGAATACCTCGTGCACAAGAGGTACTTTTGACAAAGTTGGTTCGCTTTTGTTTGCCGAAGCAACATGCTTTGCAAACTTTTCCAAGAAATTATAGCTTCGGCATCCCAATTGCCATATTCTGATTCCTGAGATCTAACAAGTACTTGAAGTTGCCATGACCATATCTCTTGTGCCATTTTGCAAATAGTGGCATCTGTTGTGGTTGAGCTGACATGGCATGCTTATCTGGTACTATAGCTAGCATTCTGTATAAGCGTCCTTCCTTAACACCTTTTGCTACTAGCTGACATCTTTTGGATTTATCTCTGATAGTGCATTCATCACCATTGAAGATGACTCGATAATTGTGTTCCATCATTTGACCTAATGATAAGAGGTTCTTGCTAAGCTTCGAAACATAGAGCACATCTTTCACTAATCCTTTTGTACCAGTGAAATTATTCATAGGGGTAACACCTGTCCCTTGAACTAGATTCGGTGTATTGTCTGCTGTGTAGATGACTTTTTTTAAACCTTTTAATGGCTTCATTTCTGTGAACCATTCCTGATGATTTGTCATGTGAGATGATGCACCGTTGTTGATGTACCAAGGATTTTGTTCCACTTGGTCGACTTGATAGCTGCAATCCTCTTTGGGATTGAAATTAGTGTCTAGGTACACTGTATCATTCTGATGCAATTCCTCGCTTTCAAGAAACATATTTCCATGTTCATTTGCAAAATGACTGTGACTCGAATGTCCATTACGATGATTTTCTCTACCTCAGGAATTCCCTCGGATTGACCGCCTTGGTCGTATTGCTTCTTGCAGCAATCTCTTTCATAGTGTCCAAACTTGTGATAGTAATTGCACTGGATGTTTGACACATTGGTGGATGCATTCCCTTGTCCTTGAAATCTTCCTCGGTTGGAATGATTTCCTCTTTGCTGATTTTGATGTTGCTGAGAATGATGCTGATGCTGACTTTGATTTTGTTGTTGATGATGACCACTTTTCTGATATGATCTACCTCTGCCTTTGCCTTTGCCTCTGCTTCTTTCTGAAGCTGTGAATGCATGATCATTAGAATGATCTTTTTTAACTTGAATAGCTTGAGTTCTGAGTTCTTCACCAAGTAGAACTGACTGAAGTTATTTGCCATTGAATGGCAATACTCTTGACTAGATTCTCATATCCCTCTCCTAGTCCATTTAGAATGACTTGAACCATTTTTGCGGGGTTCATAGTCTCTCTTACTGCTGCAAGTTGATTGTTGTAGTCTTTTATGCGAAGTACATAAGCATGACCGATTTCACTATTGTTGCAGAAACTCTGGTTGATCTGGTTTCTCAGGGTGAGAATCCTAGATGTGTTCTTGGACTCGAAGAGAGCTGTGAACATATCCCATGCTTCTTTTGATGTATTGACTGTGTTGATCTGTCCTAGCATGACACCTTGCACATTCTGCTTGATTAGGTGATAGGCATACTTGTCTTTCTTATCCCATTCTGCCTCAGCTCGGGCAATGGCAGGATCTGCTACTGGTGCAGAAACTATTTGTGTAGATGTAGATCCCATTGTAGATCACGTTGCTGGTGCTGTGACAACAGATGGAGTGGAGCTATTGGTGGCTTGATTGTCCAATGGTCTAGGTGTAGACCCATCGACATACTCCCATTTGTCCTAAAGTACAAGAATGGTCTCCATTTGGTATTTCCATGTACTATAATTGGAGTTGTCTAACTTAGCAGATGCCTCCAGATTGAGGTTGCTAGTCGTAGACATGGTGCAAGAAATGTACTCAAAAGTGTCGTGAAAATCTCTGTATGAATCAACTGCAAATACACTAACTATGCCAAGTGAAAATTTTAAACTATCGGTGAAGATAGAACTGCAATATATAAAATCTGATCTGTGTTACAAGGCTTGTGGCAATGATGCTGAGAATAGCCAAGAGGCTTTACAAGGCTGAAATGATGTGCACGATGCTGTGAGATAGCCAAATAGGCTTTACAATGGTGGCATGTGTGTGTGAAATCAAATGCTATCTACCCACTGAAACAATCTACAATGCCTCTGAACTCTGAAGTCTACTCATTGAACAGGTGAACATAAGGTTTCACGTAATGTAATGATGTGAAACCATATGTGAGCATATGGACTGTCCGAATAGGTACTAGTTGGGAATTTTGGGCATGGCTTAGATTGGCAACTTGGGGAAATTCAAAGCGTCCCCTCTATGGTGATCTAGTCTATTCTGATCTAGATCTATACCAACCATCGATCGATGAAATAATAGCAAGTAATTCCTTTTCTTTTGTTCTTTTTAAGTGCTGGGTCAGATGCATCGATGTAGAGGCAAATGTGTGTGAAGGAAGTTTTTTTGTCGACGAGGCTCAAATGTGAGTGTAAGTTGTGCCGAAATGTGTGCATGATGTGACAACCACGTAGAGCACAAAAAAATGATCGACTTTCGTTTTTGGAGCACCCTCAAATTCTTCCTGGATCAAGAGATATGACTTGATCTAGGTGGAGGGGCAAAAGGAGTGCAAATGTGCTCAATGATGATGTGTCAGTGTGGGTCACATGCAGCGATGATGTGGCATTGTGCCTAGCAAGAGGTGTGCCTGTGAAGCCCTGTGTTGAGGTGGTAGGAGTGGTCACATGCAGTGACTATGGAGCACTATGTGTGCTTGCAGAGGTCAGTGTTGACTGGACAACTGAGGTGGCACAGATGATGATGTCAGTAAGGTGACATGGCAATGATGATGTGGCAAATGATATGGCATTGATGATGTGTCCCTGATGATGTGGCAAGTGATGTGTCACTGGTGATGTGGTAGGTGATGTGTCATTGATGATGTGGCAAATGACGTGTCAGTGATGATGTGTCCTTGATGATGTGGCAGGTGAGCTGGTAGGGGTCACATGGCACCGATGATGTGTCTGCTAACATGGCAAGATAAGATGAGTTAATGATGTGGCAATCTCATAGAACTACTGACATGGCAGCTGAAGGTAAGGTGATGATGCGACAAGCGAGACGGATAAGTATGCCACGTGGCATAAATTTGGCCAACCAAAGCTAACCCAAGGAAACCTAACCGGATCTAACCATAGTTAGAGGTGACTTGCCACATGCTAGGACTGCTGGCTTCACCAGAATCTAGCACAAGATTTTGTTGATGCACCGTTTGTTGGACCGTCTATGAGAAGATCCTTGGAGCTAGCTGAGATGGAGCCTCGGGGGGGTCACTCATCATATGTAACCCTATCACGTGAGTTCAACAGAAGGATTTTTTTTATTTCTAAAATTTACAGAAATAAATATACATAAGGGACTATTTAAAATAGTTTTGAAAAAAATTTACAGATTTGTATAGAAAAGGGGTACATTTTATTCATGAAATTTTTTACAGATAAGGGACTTTAAATATAGGCCTTGAACGCACGTGATATAGAGGGTTTATAGATAGTGACCCCCCCGAGGATGGAGCGTCATTGCTATTGGTAGAAGCTAGAGCGCTCATTGCTTGGTCGGTGGGCTGTGTGTTGAGGGAGCCTGTGCTCCTAGTCGATGGAAATGGAGAGGCTTTGCTATAGCTTAAGTCATTTGCAGTCGACTGTTGATGGCGCGCTGTGCATGAGGCACTGAGGCTAGTTGTGGAGAAGTGGCTACTCATAAAGGAGCCTGCTCGTTGATTGCTTGCTGGCTAGAGACTAGAGCATTGGTAGCTAAGAGGCTAGAGAGGTCGTGGCTGCAATGTATGGAGCTGCAGAATCATCGTTGAGGCTTGTCGTTGGTGGCTAGCTACAAGTAGGCTGTGTCGCTGCTACTAGGATGAGTCATCCACTGAAGGAGTCCCAAGCAGAAGCTATGGAGTCGATGCTTGGAGCTTTAAACTGTTGCAGTAATCGGTGGTCGTTGGCTTTTTGGAGCGTTGCCCATGAGTCCGTGAGCTAGGCAGTGCAGATCTAGTTGGCTACTGGAGTTTGTTGGCTACGAGTAGGAGGTAGCCATTGCAAGTAGCAAAGAGCGAGTAGCAATGGCAGCACCAACAAAAGTTCCGTGCACCAAAGCCAACCATCTAGAGGAAGCCATGTGTGGAGTGAGGTTATGTGAAGCCAACGTTGGCCTTGGGACTTGCTGAAGGAGTTGACTGCAGACTAGTGTTGGTTCTGGAGGTGCAAGCTATTGGATGCGCAGGCTCTATAAGCGGCTGTCTCCTTTGACTATGTGTACTAGCACCCTGAGTCTCTACGACCTCCAACGAGCGCTCCACTAGTCTGCTAGTCGTGTGCAGTGCTGTAGCAGTGAGGCGGGTGTTGGTAGCTTTGCTTTTGTTGTGAGCTCATTTGAGCACAAGGCATATCCACAATATTCTTGGATGACATGCGATTGCTACAGGAATGGCCTCATTCAGAGAGAAGTTGAATGTAGGATTCGAGAGAGAGTATGATCTCTCAGCTCTCTCTCAATCCACAAGTAGAACAATAGATAGAGATCTATCTCTCTCTTTCTCTCCCAAACTCAATAGATCTCTCTCACAAAGGACTCTCACAAACTCAAAAGAAATGAACTCTCAACCCTCACAATTGAAATGAACGAAAATCTCTAGAGGAATGACGGAAATTTTCTCTCAAATGGATGGATGAAGATCTCTCACCGAAAGTGGACTCTCACGGAGAACACTCAAGAGAACTCTCAATCTCACAATCTCTCTCTCACTCTCAAGGACTGCAATGCCTTGACGAAAGGCAAGGGAGCTCTGATACCATGACAAAATATGAAGAGGGGAGAGGAGAAGAGCGGAGATGAGGAGAGATGGCAGAGCTAGAGAGCACAACACAAATGACTAATTGTACACTAGATTTAGTTGAAAAAATAGAATATATACAAACCCATTTAGGGTTGGGTTAGGTGATCTAACCCTTTCCTTTATAGCACTCTATGAGGTTAGTGCTATGCACATATGATAACGTGATGGTGCTATGCACACATGATCACATGATGTTGAGTGTGAACTCTCAACAAAGCTGTCTTCTACTCAAATGCTAGAAGAGGTAGATGCAGAGGTAGAGCAGATTGATTTGGAGGCCATGGTAGAATTCAAAATATGCAGTAAATTCAAGAAAACTAGTCCTATGGAGGAGGACGTGGTAACTTTAGAGGCAGGGGAATCCAAAGAGGTCGTGGTGGATGGTAGAGAGGCCAAAATGCAAATAGCAATGTTGAATGCTACTACTGTGGTAAAATAGGTCATATGGTTAAAGACTACTATAAACAGAAGAATGACATCATGACTGGAAAATTGCAGCAAGGCAATCATGCATCCTCTAGTAGACAGGGTGATGACAGAAATGAGCATCTGTTTATGGTGCAGCACATGAACAATTTTGTGACAAGTGCAGAAAAATCCAATGATGTGTGGTAGGTTGACTCAGGTGCATCAAACCACATGACAGGTCATGTAAAATGGATGCAGGGATGCAAGGAAAATGGAAAGACTAGGATCTGTGGAGACTGGTGATGATACTGCACATCCTATTGTGCAGATTGGTAAAATTCCTTTCTTTATGCAGGATGAAAAAAACAAATACCTATCTAATGTATTTCATGTCCCGAATATCACCAAGAACCTAGTTTCCATTGGTCAAATGGTTGACAGGGCTTGCAAGTCAGATTTAATCCTCATGGATGCTTTGTTGAGGATATGAAAAATAAAGATCACTTGATAGCAAAAGGGAAGAAGAAGGGCACGATGTTTATGTTAGATGCGGACATGCCTGAATTGAGTGCAGCAATGTTTGCACATGGGACCACTGTTGTTGCAGATATTGATATCTGGCATACACGCATTGGTCATGTTAATGTACAACGACTTAAATTAATGCAGGCCCAAAATATTCTTGCAAGGTTGCCTAAGTTCAAGGTTGTAGAAATGCATAAGGTATGTGAAGCCTCTCAATTTGGAAAAGAGGCAAGGAAACCATTTCCTAGACATATTCAAGAGAGTAAGAGGCCGTTGGAATTAATCCACTCTGATGTGTGTACTACTAAAGATGCATCTATTAGAGGCTTTCATTATTTTTTCACTTTTATTGATGACTATAGCAGAAACGTTTGGGTGTATTTTATGAAAAAGAAAAGTGAACTGTTTGGGAATTTCAAAAGTTTTAAAGCTATGGTTGAAAAAGAAACACGCCTGCAAATAAAATGCCTAAGGCTAGATGGAGGGGGAGAGTACCTCTCAAATGATTTTGCAAGTTTCTTACAGGAGCATGGCATAAAGCAGCAATATTCATGCAGTCATACCCCACATCAAAATGGACTTGTAGAAAGGAAAAACAGGCATATTGGAGAGGTATCTCGTGCCATACTCAACGAAAAAGACCTGCCAGATTATTATTGGGCTGAAGCAGTTGCTACAGCAATCTGCATAATGGACAGGACTCCCACTATAGCAATACATGGCATGATGCTAGAGGAGAGGTATATTGGTAGGAAACCAGATATTTCTCATTTGAAAGTTTTTGGTTGCATTGCCTATGTTCATGTGCTAGATGAGTTGAGATCCAAGTTGGATCCAAAAGCTAAGAAGTACATCTTTATTGGTTATTCTCTGCAGCATAAAGGGTATAGATGCTATAACCCTTCTACTCGCAAGTTTACAGTGAGCAAAGATGTTGTTTTTGATGAGATGTGCAGCTGGTATAAACCAGTAAATGTGATTGACGATGTAGAAGCACAAAATGGTAATGCTGCATAGAATTCATAGCAGCAATCACAAAATATTAGTGGATCTATAGTGTCCTCTAGCAGTGGTTCACATACTTTGCCATGGACAGGCAGATTGAGATCAAGAGGATCTCCTTAAAGTAATGCAGATAGTGGTATGCAAGTATCCCAAAAAGGAAAAGAGAAAGCAGATCAGCACATGGTTGATGTGAATGCAGGTCACTCTTATGTGGATGGTGAATCCAATGGCTCAAAACAGAGCCTTGATAATGAGTTGGGTATTCCTTCTATTGTTACACCTGGAGTAAGGAAGACAAGGGATGTTTTGAGAGCACTTGCTAGTGAGCCTATTTTCCACAAGTATTCTAGAGCTAGGTATCCTGTGGATAGGCTGAAATATGATGGATTTATAGCCATTAACTATGCCTATATGGTCAAAGTGATACAAGAACCAGAACCCACTTCTTTTGAGTAAGCCATGGGAAAAGAAAAATGGGAGAAAGCCATGGATGAAGAAATGGATGCCTTGGAAGCAAATGCTACATGGGAATTGGTGCCTTTGCCTAAAGACAAGAATGCAATTGGCTGCAAGTGGGTCTATAAGGTGAAGCACAATGCAAATGGTTCTGTGAGCAAATACAAGGCAAGATTAGTTGTCAAGGGGTATGCACAGACATATGGCATTGATTACAAAGAAAGATTCGGTCTGGTTGCAAGGATGGAAACTGTAAGAGCAGTCATTGCTATGGCTGCATCGAAGGGATGGTCTTCACATAAGATGGATGTAAAGAATCCCTTCTTGCATGTTGATTTGCAAGAAGAGGTCTATATGGAGCAGCCACCATGTTATGTTCTTGCTGTTCATTCTAAGTTTAATTGCAGGTTGAAGAAAGCCTTGTATGGCTTGAAGCAAGCACCTGACATGGTCTAACAAGATAGAACAATATCTTGTCACTATTGGCTTTCAGATTTCCAAGGCAGATTTCTCACTTTATGTGAGAAAAATAGAGAAAGGCATTATCTTGCTTGTAAGTTATGTTGATGATTTGATCATCACAGGTGATAGTAATGAGGATATCCTTCATGTGAAAATGCTATTGAAGCAGAAGTTTGAGATTTAGGATTTGGAAGCGTTGCGTTACTTCTTGGGCATTGAGGTGATTAGATCCACAAGTGGGATATGGCTCTTGCAGAGGCAGTATGGATTGGACATGCTGTCCAAATATGGGATGACAGGCTGTAAGCCTATTTCAACTCCTTTGGAGAAAAATGTGAAGTTGAGCACAGATACAGGTGACTGGAAGACCCTACTATGTACAGATGCATAGTATGAAGTTTGATTTGTATGACTATTACCAGGCCAAATTTGAGCTATGCTATTGGGTTGGTAAGTCAGTTTATGTAGGCTCCAAGGAAACTACATTTGGATGCGGCTAGACAGATACTAAGGTATGTGAAGTCCACATTGTAGTATGGACTATTTTATGAGACTGGGGTTCAGATACAGTTGCATGGATACACTGATGTTGATTGGGCTGGTAGTATTTCTGATAGACGATCTACCAGTGGATATGTGTTCTCTTTTGGGAGTGCTGTAGTCACTTGGAGTAGCAAGAAATAGCCTACAGTTGCCTTGTTGAGCATAGAGGCTGAGTACAGGGGTGTAGCAATGGCTGCATGTGAGGTAGCTTGGTTGCATAAGCTACTTTATATAGGCATCAATCTACTGATGGGCTAGTTGTCATTTATTTTGACAACATGAGCAGTATACACTTCGCAAATAACCCAGTCTATCATGCTAGAACAAAGCACATTGAGGTGCATTATCAATATGTGTGGGAGAAGGTTCTAGTAGGTATTTTTATCTAATTTATGTTAGCACAAAGGATCAGGTAGCTGACGTATTCATGAAGGCATTAGGTGCAGAGAAGCTGTGCAAGTTCAGAGACATGCTTGGTGTGCAGGAATTGGGATTCAGCTCGAGGGGGAGTGTTGAGATATCAAGCTCCACTCATGATATGCCAGGGTGACCATTGTGCATTTATGTCACTGACTTGTTAGCTGCAAATGTGGTTGGTACACCACCCATGAATAATAGCTGGATGACAGTGTTGAGATATCGAGCTCCAGTTGTGATGTGCCAGGGTGACCATTGTGCAGTTATGTCACCAACTTGTTAGCTGCAGATGCGATTGGTATAGCACCCATGAATAATAGCTAGATGACAGCTATCTTTATGTGCTCTAGTTAGTAGCTCAGTTAGTATGCCACCTAGGTTAGTTGAGTTTGGTTTGAGACCCACATATAGGGTTCATCTCTCGTTCATCTATTCCTTTTTGTAAGGGAGAGTTTTTTGGCTTTCACAACTAAGAAGAGGAAAACTGTTTTCAGCCTCCACCTTTGTGTGTATTCCCCCATTGTGTATGTGAGAAAGTTGCAAGTGAAACTCTTTACCTCTCTCCCACTCTCTTCACATGGTATCATAGCTCAGTTCGTGGTAAGGAGCTCAAGGAAGCAAACCAAGTTCGCAGTGTCTTGGCAAGAGGATCAGTGTTGCTTTCCTTTCTCGAGTTTGGGAGCAAATCTCTGCAGGTAGCATAGCCGGAAAGGGCAAGAGTGCACTGTCTCAGATTGAGATCCCCTTCACGGTGCGGCGAGAGGGTAGTATATGCTACGGATAGGGCAAAGCACTTAGTGACATTATTTTTCTGATTTGAGGCCATTTTAGGGCCCGTTTCGGTGGCAAAAGTTTTTTTGCAGGCACTCCGAAAAGTGGCCTGTTTTGGCTATGCGACCATTGTTCTGCAGGTTGGTGAAAAGTTGCTGTAGAAATTTCATCGTATGCCTATGCGCAGAGATATTGGGAGTGATAATATCATTCATATTGCCTGTTGATGCAAAACCATCACTAGGAAGCGACTGTGTGGTAAAATACCACTTTCATCAGTTTTGCATATTTTCCTTGTGAGGTAGAAGTTGTGTTTTTTGCAGTGACAGAATATTTTGCAGTGTTCAGTAATGGCGTCTAACTCTCTTTCATAGATTGTCACTGAAAAGCTTGAAAGGAACAACTTCCAAGCATGGAAGTTTAGAATGACAAATTTCCTTATGGGAAAAGGCTATTGGGAGTTCATTAGAGGAAATGAAGAAGAACGAGTTCTTCCTAATGTTCCCAATCAACAGGAGATGCACGCATTTAAAGGCTGGCATGAGAGAGCCAGAAAAGTTATATGTATTGGCTATCTATCAGTATTTTAGATTCTATGATTGTACATATTCAGGATCCAAGCATGCCAAAGGAGGCATGGGATACTTTGGCAAAAATGTACAACACAAATATGCAAGCCAGGAATATGCAGCTCAAGTAGGAGTTGCACAATGTGCAGAGAGAACATATGAGCATTAATGACTACCACATGAAGGTGAAGAAGATTGCAGATGCACTTTCTTCCATTGGGTCGCCAGTGGAAGATGATGATTTAGTTTCTGTGACCTTGAATGGTCTAGGAAAGGATTATGCACAGTTCCGGACATCCATTGCTGTTCGTGAAAAATTTCCTGATTTTGAGGAGTTGATTGCTCTTCTAATTTCTGAAGAGCAGAGAAATGGTGGTGCATCTTCTTCAGGAGGAACTTCAAAAGAAACCGTCTTCTACTCAAATGCTAGAAGAGGTAGAGGCAAAGGTAGAGCAGGCTGATCTAGAGGCCATGGCAGAAATTAGAATATGCAACAAATTCAAGAAAACCAGTCATATGGAGGAGGACATGGTAACCTTAGAGGCAGGGGGAGCCAAAGAGGTCGTGGTGGATGGCAAAGAGGCCAAAATGCGAACAGCAATGTTGAATGCTACTATTGTGGTAAAATGGGTCATATGGCTAAAGACTGCTACAAAAAGTAGAATGACATTATGAATGGAAAATTGCAGCAAGGCAATTATGCATCCTCTAGTAGACAGGGTGATGACAGAAATGAGCATTTGTTTATGGTGCAACACATGACCAATTCTGTGACAAGTGTAGAACAAAGCAATGATGTGTGGTATGTTGACTTAGGTGCGTCAAACCACTGTATGACAGGTCATGCAGAATGGATGCAAGGAAAATGGAAAAACTAGGATTTGTGGAGACTAGTGATGATACTACACATCCTATTGTGCAGATTGCTAAAATTTCTTTGTCTATGCAGGATGGGAAAAAGAAATACCTGTTTGAAGCCCTGTTTTCTTTGCTTTGAAGAGTGAGATACAAGCCCTCCAAGATCAGGTCTCTGTTTTGGACAGTTTTGACAATGTTGTGAGTTTGGTGCTACATTAGATGCTACTTTATCATTTCTGATGTTTTAAAGTGTTGAATAGCATCAGTACAATTGTTCCTTCTAGAGAGGAGAAAGCCTATGGCATTATTGCTCTTGGCTTAGGAGATGACTATATTCATCATATTTCTGATTTGGAGTCTCCTTCTGAAGCTTGCGAGAAGCTTGATATTATTTTTGGTGCTAGCTCCTCACATCTCAAAATTGTCACTTAATATTGCTTTCTTTGAATTGAAGATGGCTAGTGGCACTCCCTTGGCTGCCCATGTCAATCACATGCGGAGTCTCATGACTCAACTTGCTTCTATCAACTCTCCAATCACTATAGATGATGCAATGGTAGTATTGCTCAAAAGTATGCTTGAAGATTATGATCATGTTGTTACCACATTGAAAAATATTCCTAATCCTACTCTTGAAGGTCTTATCACTACTCTTCAAGAAGAAGAAAGGCACATGGAACTCCGGAGAGGCAATGACACAGCCTATGCCATAAAAACTCAAAAGGGCAAGTTTTCACCTTGCAAACATTGTGGGAAGACTAATCACCTCTCAAAAGATTGCTTCAAGATCAATCCCTGCAAATATTGTGGCAAAAACAATCACCATGAAAAGTTTTGTAAGGCCAAAAAGGAAGCAACTACAAAACCAGAAACTGCCAATTTACTTTCAGTTGATGTGCCTCCACAAGATAAGGCCTCCTATGAAGATTATGCTTTTTGAACCATCTCCATATATGCTCCAGATCTCTCTTTTATGTTGAGTCAAGGTACTCTGCCTGGATAGTCCTCCAAAATGAATGGAATAAACTATTGTGTTCTTTGTAAACACCTCTGGTCACCATATGATGTAGGCCATGTGTATGTGTTTTGCTCCATGGTACCTCCTGCAGACATTGTGTGCATGTACATGTAGGGGAGATAACCATTGGAAGGTCTTATGTATCCCTTTGTTTACTTCACACCCTTGGGAACCCTTGCTAGCATGAGATCCTAGCTATAAATTTATCCTTGACCACCATGAGATGGCATGAGAAACTATGAGACTAGATGTATCCTTAACATAGCCTGAGGCATTCCCTTGAGGGGGGTTTGATGGGATATCTCAAGGTCTATGCCCCAGGCACACCTTGGGTTCTATGTGTGTGTGCTAGAGGCACAGTTAGGTGCCCATAAGCACTGTTAGGTGGTGGTAGATGCCATATAGGATGATTGAGAGATTCTAGGAGCTGATTGAGGAGATGATTGTGGAGCTTGGTGGCTCATGTAGAGGTGCCTACATATGGACCTCACCTTTCTTCATTCCATAAGCAAGCAAGCATTCTCATTTCATGTTCAGCTTCATGCTTTCCTTTCACTTCTTCAACAAAATATTGTTGCAGGATTGCCCAAGTTCAAGGTTGCAGAAATGCATAGGATATGTGAAGCCTGTCAATTTGGAAAATAGGCAAGGAAACCATTTCCTAGACATGTTCAAGAGAGTAACAGGCCATTGGAATTAATCCAATCTAATGTGTAGACTACTAAAGCCGCATCTATTGGAGGCTGTCATCATTTTGTCACTTTTATTGATGACTACAGCAGAAAAGTTTGGGTGTATTTTATGAAAAAGAAAAGTGAAGTGCTTGGGCATTTCAAAGTTTTTAAAGCTATGGTTGAAAAAGAAACAGGCTTGCAAATAAAATGCCTAAGGTTAGATGGAGGGGGAGAGTACCTCTCAAATGAGTTTACAAGGTTCCTACAGGAGCATGGCATAAAGCAACAATATTCATGCAGTCATACCCCACAGCAAAATGGACTTGCAGAAAGGAAAAACAGGCATATTGGAGAGGTATCTCGTGCCATGCTCAACGAAAAAGACCTGCCATATTTTTTTTGGGCTGAAGCAGTTGCTACAGCAGTCTACATAATGAATAGGACTCCCACTATAGCAATACATGGCATGACACCAGAGGAGAGGTATACTGGTAGGAAACGAGATATTTCTCATTTGAAAGTTTTTGGTTGCATTGCCTATGTTCATGTGCCAGATGAGTTGAGATCCAAGTTGGATCCAAAAGCTGAGAAGTGCATCTTTATTGGTTATTCTCTGCAGCAGAAAGGGTATAGATGCTATAACCCTTGTACTCGTAAGTTTACAGTAAGCAGAGATGTTGTTTTTGATGAAATGAGTAGCTAGTATAAACCAGTAAATGTGGTTGATGATGTAGATACACAAAATGGTAATGCTGCACAGAATTCACAGCAGCAATCACAAAATATTAGTGGACCTATTGTGTCCTCTAGTAGTGGTTCACATACTTCACCATGGACAGGCAGATTGAGATCACGAGAATCTCCTCAAAGCAATGCAGATAGTGGTATGCAAGTATCACAAAAAGGAAAAGAGAAAGTAGATCAGCCCATGGTTGATGTGAATGCAGGCCACTCTTATGTGGATGGTGAGTCCAATGGCTCTGAACATAGCATTGATGATGAGTTGGGTATTCCTTCTAATGTTACACCTAGAGTAAGGAAGACCAGGGATGTTTTGAGAGCACCTGGTAGTGACCCTATTTTGTGCAAGTCTACCAAAGTCAAGTATCCTGTGGATAGGCTGAAATATGATGGATTTACAGCCATTCACTATGCCTATATGGTTAAAGTGATACAAGAACCAGAACCCACTTCTTTTGAGCAAGACATGGGAAAAGAAAAATGGGAGAAAGCCATGGATGAAGAAATGGATGCCTTGGAAGCAAATGCTACATGGGAATTGGTGCCTTTGCCTAAAGACAAGAATGCAATTGGCTGCAAGTGGGTCTATAAGGTGAAGCACAATGCAAATGGTTCTGTGAGCAAATACAAGGCAAGATTAGTTGTCAAGGGGTATGCACAGACATATGGCATTGATTACGAAGAAAGATTCGGTCTGGTTGCAAGGATGGAAACTGTAAGAGCAGTCATTGCTATGGCTGCATCGAAGGGATGGTCTTCACATAAGATGGATGTAAAGAATCCCTTCTTGCATGTTGATTTGCAAGAAGAGGTCTATATGGAGTAGCCACTAGGTTGTGCGCATGCTGTTCATCCTGTTTGCAGGTTGAAGAAAGCCTTGTATGGCTTGAAGCAAGCACCTAGAGCATGGTGTGACAAGATAGGACAGTATCTTGTCACTATTGGCTTTCATATTTCCACGGCAAATTTCTCACTTTATGTGAGAAAAACAAAGAAAGGTATTATGCAGTATACACTTGGCAAATAACCCACTCTATCATGCTAGAACAAAGCACATTGAGGTGCATTACCACTATGTGTGGGAGAAGGTTCTAGTAGGTTTTATTGATCTAGTTTATGTCAGCACAGAGGATCAGGTAGCTGACATATTCATGAAGGCATTGGGCACAGAGAAGCTATGCAAGTTTAGAGATCTGCTTGGTGTGCAACTCGTGTGCAAGAATTGGGATTGAGCTCGAGGGGGAGTGTTGAGATATTGAGCTCCACTTATGATGTGCCAAGGTGACTGTTGTGCATTTATGTCACCGACTTGTTAGCTGCAGATGCGGTTGGTACACCGCCCATGAATAATAGCTGGATGACACCTATCTTTATGTACTCTAGTTAGTAGCTCAGTTAGTATGCCACCTAGGTTAGTTGAGTTTGGTTTGAGACCCACATATAGGGTTCATCTATTCCTTTTTGTAAGGGAGATTTTTTTGACTTTCACAACTAAGAAGAGGAAAACTATTTTCAGCCTCCACCTTTGTGTGTATTCCCCCATTGTGTACATGAGAAAGCTGCAAGTGAGACTCCTTACCTCTCTCCCACTCTCTTCACAAATAGCTATCTTTATGTACTCTAGTTAGTGGCTCAGTTAGTATGCCACCTTAATTAGCTGAGTTTGGTTTGAGACCCACATATAGGGTTCAGAGTTCTTTTGGCTTTCACAACTAAGAAGAGGAAAACTGTTTTCAGCCTCCACATTTGTGTATATTCCCCCATTGTGTGATAAAGCTGCAACTAAGACTCCTTCCTTCTCTCACACTCTCTTCACATTAGACCCTCTGCACCTTCTACATAGTTCACTGGGTACTCTGCTTCATACTCAAATGGCAAGGCTACTTCCTCGGCTTGTAATTGATATATTGGAACTGCCTGAGGAGTTGGATTTGGTGCTCTTGGATATGGTCATGGATTTGGATTCTTGAGTAGCTGTGGGACTTGTGTCTGAATGGGAATAGGATTTTAGCCTTGGAGCTTGGGGTGCTTGTGCAAGTGTCAGTTGCCTGTACACTAGCATGGGTGCTGCTTAGTCTTGTTGAGGTCGAGTTGGGTTGTTGCGCATGTTGAAGATGCAACAATTTTCATCATGACTGCCGACGACACAGATATGGCACCACAAACTTGGTGGTGGATTTGCTTGTGCAATGATCCTGGCTCTTAGGATCGGGCACTCATTTGCTATATGATTGGCCATGCAGTGTGGACAACACACATTTTCTTGTCGTAGATACGTGTGAGTTGGCGGTTGAGACAAGTGAAGTTTTTGTTCTGTCGCCTGCATCATGGCTTCTTTCAGCTTCATGCTCATGGCCTCTAGATGATCTTCATTTGATGTTTCGACAATGGTCTTTGATTTGCCCTTTTTTGAGCGCTTATCTTGTATACCATATCTGTCATCATCACTGCTAGTGTCTGAGTCGGTCATGCCATCCTCGATGTCAATGGCTGCCGTATGAGCAGCACTAAACGTTTCATAGCTGCTTATCTTTTTCATATCCTTTCATATTCTTTCTTAGTCTGGCAATGAACCATGCCGTGAGGTTCTTTGCATTTGGGTGTGGGCCACATTTGGCAATTAATCTTTTCATCTTACCCATGTACGTGCGTACATCTTGTCGTTGGCCTTGTTCGATCTTGCTTAGTTGGAGAGCGACTCGGGGGGGTCACTCATCATATGTAACCCTATCACGTGAGTTCAACAGAAGGATATTTTTTATTTCTAAAATTTACAGAAATATATATACATAAGGGACTATTTAAAATAGTTTTGGGAAAAAATTACAAATTTGTATAGAAAAGGGGTACATTTTATTGATGAAAAATTTACAAATAAGGGATTTTAAAAATAGGCCTTGAACGCACGTGATATAGAGGGTTTATACATAGTGATCCCCCTGAGGAGAGCGAGATCATCTTGTAGCCTCTCCGTTTGAAAGCATCGTTTGAATTCTGTTTGAAGTAGGTCGCATGTGGTGCACTCTTCCACTAGAAGGTCTAGGTACCATTCAGATGCTTCATCAATTAAGGCCATGGGAAACCAAGCCACCTTGGTTTCATGGGATTGATCTCCACCTGCACACAGCATGTGGCATCAAAATGTTGGAGGAATCGGGCTGGATCTCCCCTACCATTATATTTGGGAAGTTCCAATTTTCCCAAGGGGCATCTGCCTTGATTGTTATTATTTCTTCGATTAAAGAAATTGTCAGCCTCTGCATCGAGGTCGATATCCCCATCATTGTCGCGATGTTGTCCAGCCATGTTGGGGCGTGGAGGAGTTAAAGGGAGTGATTGAATTTCTAGGGGGGGATTCGGGGTAGGGAATTATCAAGGGTGTTGAGATATCGAGCTCCACTCGCAATATGCCAGGGTGACTGTTGTGCATTTATGTCACCGACTTATTAGCTACAGATGCGGTTGGTATACCGCCCATGAATAATAGCTGGATGACAGCTATTCTTATCTACACTAGTTCGTGGCTCAGTTAGTATGCCACCTTAGTTAGTTGAGTTTGGTTTGAGACCCACATATAGGGTTCTTCTATTTCTTTGTACTAGAGTTCTTTTGGCGTTCACAACTAAGAAGAGGAAAAACTGTTTTCAGCCTCCACCTTTGTGTGTATTCCCCCATTGTGCTTATGAGAAAGCCTCAAGTGAGACTCCTTCCCTCTCTCCCACTATCTTCACATGGTATCAGAGCCTTGTTCGTGGTAAGGAGCTCAAGAAAGCAAACCAAGTTCATAGTGTCCTAGTAAGAGGACCAGTGTTGCTTTCCTTTTTCGAGTTTGGGAGCAAATCTCTACAGGAAGCACAACCGGAAGTGCAAGAGTGCACTATCTCAGATTGAGACGCCCTTCACGGTGTGGTGAGAGGTCATTTCGGGGCCCGTTTTGGAGGCGGAAGTTCTCCACAGGCACTCAGAAAAAGGCCCTGTTTTTGCTATTTTTGCAGGTCGGTGAAAAGTTACTGCAGAAATTGCATCGTATGCCTGTGCGCAGAGACATTGGGAGTTGCAGATTCATGCTTGTTGCCTTTTGATGCAAAATCATCACTAGGAAGTGACTGTGTGGTGAAATACCACTTTCGTCAGTTTTGCAGATCTACCCGTGTGAGGCAAAAGCTGTGTTTTTTGCAGTGACAGAATATTTTGCAGTGTTCTATAATGGCATATGATTCTCTTTCATAGATTGTCACTGAAAAGCTTGACAAGAACAACTTCCAGGCATGGAAGTTTAGAATGACGAATTTCTTGATGGGAAAAGGCTATTGGGAGTTCATTACAGGAAATGAAGAAGAACCTGTTCTTCCTAATGTTCCCAATCAGCAGGAAATGCAGGCATTTAAAGGATGGCATGAGAGAGCCAGGAAAGTTATGTACTTGCTATTTATCAGTATTTCGGACTCCATGATTGTGCATATTCAGGATGCAAGTACGCCAAAGGAGGCATGGGATACTTTGGCAAAAATGTACAAATACGCAAGCCAGGAAAATGCAGCTCAAGCACGAGCTGCACAATGTGCAGAGAGAAAATATGAGCATCAATGACTACCACATGAAGGTGAAGAAAATTGCGGAGGCACTTGCTTCCATTGGGTCGCCAGTGGATGATGACGATTTAGTTTCTGTGACCTTGAATGGTCTAGGAAAGGATTATGCACAGTTCCGGACATCCATTGCCGTCCGTGAAAAATTTTCTGATTTTGAGGAGTTGATTGCTCTCCTTATTTCTGAAGAGCAGAGAAATGGTGGTGCATCTTCTTCAGCAGGAACTTCAAAAGAAACTGTCTTCTACTCAAATGCTAGCAGAGGTAGAGGCAGAGGTAGAGGAGGCCAATCTGCAGGCCGTGGTAGAAATCAGAATATGCAGCAAACGCAAGAAAACCAGTCCTATGCAGGAGGACGTGGTAACTCTAGAGGCAGGGGGAGCCAAAGAGGTCGTGGTGGATGGCAGAGAGGCCAAAATGCAAACAGCAATGTTGAATGCTACTACTGTGGTAAAATGGGGCATATGGCTAAAGGCTGCTACAAAAAGCAGAATGACATTATGAATGGAAAATATTGCAGCAAGGCAATTATGCATCCTCTAGTAGACAGGGTGATGACAGAAATGAGCATTTGTTTATGGTGCAGCATATGACAAATTCTGTGACAAGTGTAAAAGAAAGCAATGATGTGTGGTATGTTGACTCAGGTGCATCAAACCACATGACAGGTCATGCTGAATGGATGCAGGATGCAAGGAAAATGGAAAAACCAGGATTTGTGGAGACTGGTGATGATACTGCACATCCTATTGTGCAGATTGGCAAAATTCCTTTGTCTATGCAGGATGGGAAAAAGAAATACTTGTCTGATGTATTTCATGTCCCGAACATCACCAAGAACCTAGTTTCTGTTGGTCAAATGGTTGAGCAAGGCTTGCAGGTCTGATTTAATCCTCATGGATGCTTTGTTGAGGATATGAAAAATAATGGTCGCTTGATAGCAAAAGGAAAGAAGAAGGGCAGGATGTTTACGTTGGATGCGGACATGCCTGAATTGAGTGCAGCAATGTTTGCACATGGGACCGGTGTAGTTGCAGATATTGATATCTGGCACAATCGCATTGGTCATGTTAATATACAACGACTTAAATCAATGCAAGCCCAAAATATTGTTGCAGGATTGCCTAAATTCAAGGTTGCAGAAATGCACAAGGTTTGTGAAGCCTGTCAATTTGGGAAACAGGCAAGGAAACCTTTTCCTAGGCATGTTCAAGAGAGTAAAAAGCCATTGGAATTAATCCACTCTGATGTGTGGACTACTAAAGCAGCATCTATTGGTGGCTGTCACTATTTTGTCACATTTATTGATGACTTCAGCAGAAAACTTTAAGTGTATTTTATGAAAAAGAAAAGTGAAGTGTGTGGGCACTTCAAAGCTTTCAAAGCTATGGTTGAAAAAGAAACAGGCCTGCAAATAAAATGCCTAAGGTCAGATGGAGGGGGAGAGTACCTCTCAAATGAGTTTGCAAGGTTCTTGCAGGAGCATGGTATAAAGCAGCAATATTCATGCAGTCATACCCCACAGCAAAATGGAATTGCAGAAAGGAAAAACAGGCATATTAGAGAGGTATCTCGGGCTATGCTAAATGAAAAAGATATACCAGATTATTATTGGGCTAAAGCAGTTGCTACAGCAGTTTATATAATGAACAGGACTCCCACTGCAGCAATACATGGCATGACGCCAGAGGAGATGTATACTGGTAGGAAACCAAATATTTCTCATTTGAAAATTTTTGGTTGCATTGCCTATCTCCATGTGCCACATGAGTTGAGGTCCAAGTTGGATCCAAAAGCTGAGAAGTGCGTGTTTATTGGTTATTCTCTACAGCAGAAAGGGTATAGATGCTATAACCCCTCTACTCGTAAGTTTACACTGAGCAGAGATGTTGTTTTTGATGAGATGAGCAGCTGGTATAAACCAGTAAATGTGATGATTGATGTAGATGCACAAAATGGTAATGCTGCACAGAATTCACAGCAGCAATCACAAAATATCAGTGGACCTGCAGTGTCGTCTAGCAGTGGTTCACATACTTCACCATGGACAGGTAGATTGAGATGAGGAGAATCTCCTCAAAGCAATGCAGATAGTGGTACGCAGGTATCACGAAAAGGAAAAGAGAAGGTAGATCAGCCCATGTTTGATGTGAATGCAGGTCACTCTTATGTGGATGGTGAATCCAGTGGCTCAGAACAGAGCATTGATGATGAGTTGGGCATTCCTTCTATTGTTACACCTGGAGTAAGGAAGACCAGGGATGTTTTGAGAGCACCTAGAAGTGAGCCTATTTTGCGCAGGTCTACCAGGGTTAGGTATCCTGTGGATAGGCTGAAATATGATGGATTTATAGCCATTCACTATGCCTATATGGTCAAAGTGATATAGGAACCAGAACCCACTTCTTTTGAGCAAGCCATGGGAAATGAAAAATGGGAGAAAGCCATGGATGAAGAAATGGATGCCTTGGATGCAAATGCTACATGGGAATTGGTGCCTTTGCCTAAAGACAAGAATGCAATTGGCTGTAAGTGGGTTTATAAGATCAAGCACAATGCAGATGGTTCTGTGAATAGATACAAGGCAAGATTAGTTGTCAAGGGGTATGCATAGACATATGGCATTGATTATGAAGAAACTTTCAGCCCGGTTGCAAGGATGGCAACCATAAGAGCAGCCATTGCTATGGCCGCATCAAAGGGATGGTCTTTACATCAGATGGATGTAAAGAATGCCTTCTTGCATGGTGATTTGCAAGAAGAGGTCTTTATGGAGCAGCCAGCAGGTTATGTTCATGCTATTCATCCTAAGTTTGTTTGCAGGTTGAAGAAAGCCTTGTATGGCTTGAAGCAAGCACCTAGAGCATGGTCTGACAAGATAGGACAGTATCTTGTCACTATTGGCTTTCAGATTTCCAAGGCAGATTTCTCACTCTATGTGAGAAAAACAGAGAAAGGGATTATGCTGCTTGTCATTTATGTTGATGATTTGATCATCACAGGTGATAGTGATGAAGATATCCTTCATGTGAAAATGCTATTGAGGCAGAAGTTTGAGATGAAGGATTTGGGAGAGCTGCGTCATTTCTTGGGCATTGAGGTGATTAGATCACCAAGTGGGATACAGCTCTTGCAGAGGTAGTATGGACTGGACATGCTGTCCAAATATGGGATGACAGGCTGTAAGCCTATTTCAGTTCCTTTGGAGCAGAATGTGAAGCTGAGCACAGATGCAGGTGAGCTTCTGGAAGACCCTACTATGTACAGACGCATAGTAGGAAGTTTGATTTACATGACTATTACCAAGCCAGATTTGAGCTATGCTGTAAGTCAGTTTATGCAGGCTCCAAGGAAACCGCATTTGGATGCGGCTAGACGCATACTCAGGTATGTGAAGTCCACATTGCAGTATGGACTATTTTATGAGGCTGGGGTTTAGATACAGTTGCATGGATACACTGATGCTGATTGGGCTGGTAGTATTTCTGATAGACGATCTACCAGTGGGTATGTGTTCTCTTTTGGGAGTGCTGCAGTCACTTGGAGCAGCAAGAAACAGCCTTGTCGAGCACAGAGGCTGAGTACAGGGGTGCAGCAATGGCTGCATGTGAGGTAGCTTGGTTGCATAAGCTACTCTATGATATGCATCAGTCTACAGATGGGCCAGTTGTCATTTATTGTGACAACATGAGCAGTATACACTTGGCAAAGAACCCAGTCTTTCATGCTAGAACAAAGCACATTGAGGTGCATTATCACTATGTGCGGGAGAAAGTGTTACTAGGTCTTATTGATCTAGTTTATGTCAGCACAGAGGATCAGGTAGCTGACATCTTCACAAAAGCATTGGGCGCAGAGAAGCTGCGCAAGTTCAGAGACATGCTTGGTGTGTAGGAATTGGGATTGAGCTCGAGGGGGAGTGTTGAGATATCGAGCTCCACTCGCGATATGCCAGGGTGACCGTTGTGCATTTATGTCACCGACTTGTTAGCTACAGATGCGGTTGGTACACCACCCACGAATAATAGCTGGATGATAGCTATCCTTATCTACACTAGTTCGTGGCTCAGTTAGTATGCCACCTTAGTTAGTTGAGTTTGATTTGAGACCCACATATAGGGTTCTTCTATTTCTTTGTACTAGAGTTCTTTTGGCTTTCACAACTAAGAAGAGGAAAAACTGTTTTCAGCCTCCACCTTTGTGTGTATTCCCCCATTGTGCTTATGAGAAAGCCTCAAGTGAGACTCCTTCCCTCTCTCCCACTATCTTCACAAAGGGTGGTGGTTGCGATGAAGTTATATGTGGATTTGGTGAGCATTAGAGTCAGAGGCATTGGCCGGAATGTAGCTACATGCAGATTGGGCAAGATTTGCAAAGGGTGTCTCTGCCACAAGTGTGGGTGTGGATGTAGTTTTGTTGGGAGGGTTAGATTGGTGTTAGTTTGTGTAGGGACTGTTGTGTTAATAATGTGCCTACGATCATCCTATGTGTGTAGGGAAGTGTGTTGGTGCAGATGGATCGTTAATCGGAGGTCACAGCGTGAAGATATGAGAGAATTCGTGTGAAACAAGACCCAAACAGGGGTACAAATGAGCGAGTGCTAGGGATGCCTAAATGGTGTGCAATGGGCTAGAGCTATACCCCATAGCATGGGGTTTGCTTGTGTGAAATCTGGGTTCAAACAGGGTGCAGTTTGGGTCCCAAACGGATGAGTTACAAGGGGTTAAAGTAGGGGTAAAATGAGCTTTGGGGGGGGCGGTCTTAAGGTTTGGTGTGAATGGGCATTAAGACTAACTGAGGTGTAGTAACTGACCCAGTTTACTTGACCTAAGTGGCCCAATTAGTGTAGCTAACCTAACTATCTAGTTAGATGCTAATCAGTTAGTCTAACCTAACCTAGTTTTGGTTAGGCTGACCACACTTAGTACAACTAACCTAGTACAATGAGCTAACCTAATGGTCCAGTTAGTGTAACTAACTAACAATTAACCTAACTAAAGTTAAAACTAACTTAACCTAGGTTAATACTAACATGACCTAGGTTAACCTAACCGAACCTAAGATTAGCTTTAGGTCAGTTTTTTTTTTTTTTGGGAACTTAGGGGAGGGGGGAAGTGTCTGCGGCGGCCGAGGGAGGGGGGTTTCAAATAGAGGGGAGGGGGGGGAGTGTCCGCAGCGGCAGGGGGCATTTTTGCGAGCAGGGGGGGAGGGGAGGGCACGGGGGAAAGAGGGGAGGGGAGCAGGGGGGAAGAGGGGAGGGGAGCGGGGGGAAGCGGTTGAGGGCTGGCGGGTGCGAGCTCATCCACATCAACTCTTGAGCCTCAAATAAAAGAAGATGCATACCCAAATGCAGAGGTGCAAAAGGCTTGTTTTCAGGCACTTCAACAATGGGTACAAAACGAACAAGCTCAGTTTGAGGCTGAGAAATAATCTCAAGACCCAATCCATGACTTGGCCCCACAAACTATTGATATTGTACTCGAGCCTTTGTTCCAACAACAGACTCCACAACATAATGTACTGCCACGTCAACTTCAAGGAGCCGCACTCTCTAACATCTTGACTTGCCCTGTGTCAATTCCCATCGAAATCCTCCTATGGAATTGTCCCAATCTCTGGGAGAGTTTCAAAGGATGGATTGAACTCGCAAATCCCCCTCCACCTATTAATGACATTGAAGATATCCTTGTGCGGATGGGTGAGAGAGATGACATATGCAACATTACTATGCCTTTGATCCACAAGGCATATAATGAAGTCCAAGCCATAGTGGATGGTGGAGCAGGTGTAAATGTTCTATCAAAGGAGCTCTACGAAGAATGGGACCTCCCACCAATGCAAAAGGCTAATTTCAACATACGCCTTGCCAATGATTCACGGGCTAAACCCTTGGGAATAGTGAATCACAAAGATTGCAGGAGTCTGCTTTTCCCTTCAATTCACAATCTTGGATCTCCCCAAAAAATCCTATCAAATCTTACTGGGACGTCCTTGGTTATGGGAAGCATCAGTCCTCCATGACTGGGGAACTAATAGACTGACAATCCAGAATCGCGACACCGCAGTCAGGGTGAATGTGGGGACAGGAGCTATTAACCCCATTATGCCTAGAGCGGTTGATGACACATCTCAACAATCTCAAGCAAATCAGCTCCCTTGCAACAGCATGCCATAGCAGGTGACTCACAAAGCAATGTCAATAACTGGATACAAACATTGGCAGCAACCATCGACAACTACCATTCATTAGACCCCATCTCCTTAGAAATAGATGCTAAGGTGCTACAGGTAGATCCTCTGACACAAGAAGAACCAATCGATCTAGAGATGCCATTCTTTAAGGCTGACCTCGAGTGGGATAATGAACCTGAAGAATGTACCCATACCAATGATGACTCAAATTTTCCTTAAGCCTTGAAACAGAGGCTGAGAATGCTGAAATTAAAGATCAATTCTTTGATAATGACTTAGACATTCTGCATGCCCCAATGGCAATCGAGCTCCCAAAAGTTGAACCTCCAAAGTTAAATAATAGCAAAAGATCCCGCAAGAAATCTAAAGGAGGAAATCATAGAAAAGCCAAGGCCGAGAGCACTTCAATGAGTTTGAATGAGTCCAAACAAGGATTGTCAAATTGTACCTTGCAAAGCCAGCTCCCTCAAAATCAGAACCACTACTTCTTAAATGGTCCCCTAAGGGACTGGAAGGAGTATGCGCAGCAAATGAACCCTTACTGGGAAACACCTTACCAGTGGAAAAGCTACCCCACAATTCCCAACGTAAGAAGTTTAGAAAGTATAAGCCACATGTGCATATGGAGATCGATCAAGAGAATTCACTCAAAAAAAAAAAAAAAGAAAAAAAAAAAAGATCTCCAAGAGCCAAACAAAGTGGTTATGATACTATGCCATCCCATATACATGGCACATGTCAAGCTAGTTCAACACCATCAAACGCTGATCTTCAAGAAGTGCGGGAGTACTTCAAGAATTACACAAGTGGCAGTGTCCCCATTGTCAAGAGAGTGGGAGAGAAGTAAGGAGTCTCACTTGCAGCTTTCTCACATACACAATGGGGGAATACACACAAAGGTGGAGGCTGAAAATAGTTTTCCTCTTCTTAGTTGTAAAAGCCAAAAGAATCTCTCTCTTAGTACAAAAGGAATAGGTGAACCCTATATGTTGGTCCCAAACCAAACTCAGCTAACCTAGGTGGCATACTAACTGAGCCACTAACTAGAGTACATAAAGATAGCTATCATCCAGCTATTATTCATGGGTGGTGTACCAACCGCATCTGTAGCTAACAAGTCGGTGACATAAATGCATAACGGTCACCCTGGCATATCACAAGTGGAGCACGATATCTCAACACTCCCCCTCGAGGTCAATCCCAATTCCTGCACACCAAGCAGGTCTCTAATCTTGCATAGCTTCTCTGTGCCCAATACCTTCGTGAATATGTCAGCTACCTGATCCTCTGTGCTGACATAAACTAGATCAATAAAACCTACTAGAACCTTCTCCCGCACATAGTAATAATGCACCTCAATGTGCTTTGTTCTAGCATGATAGATTGGGTTATTTGCCAAAGGTATACTGCTCATGTTGTCACGATAAATGACAACTGGCCCATCTGCACACTGATGGATATCATAAAGTAGCTTATGCAACCAAGCTGCCTCACATGCAACCATTGTTGCACCCCTGTATTCATCCTTTTTGCTTGACAAGGCAACTATAGCCTGTTTCTTGCTGCTCCAAGTGACTGCACCAGTCCCAAAAGAAAACACATATCCACTCGTAGATCATCTATCAAAAATACTACTAGCCCAATCAGCATCAGTGTATCCATGCAACTGTATCTAATGAACCCCAGTCTCATAAAATAGTCCATACTGCAATGTGGACTTCACATACCTCAGTATGCATCTAGCCGCATCCAAATGCGGTTTCCTTGGAGCCTGCATAAACTGACTTACCATCCCAACAGCATAGCTTAAATTTGGCCTGGTAATAGTCATATAAATCAAACTTCCTACTATGTGTCTGTACATAGTAGGATCTTCTAGAAGCTCACCTGCATTTGTGCTTAGCTTCATATTCTACTCCAAAGGAACTGAAATAGGCTTACAGCCTGTCATCCCATATTTGGACAGCATGTCCAATCCATACTGCCTCTATAAGAGCCATATCCCACTTGCGGATCTCATCACCTGAATGCCCAAGAAGTAACGCAGCTCTCCCAAATCCTTCATCTCAAACTTTTGCTTCAATAGCATTTTCACATGAAGGATATCTTCATCACTATCACCTATGATGATCAAATCATCAACATAGATGACAAGGAGCATTATGGCTTTCTCTGTTTTTCTTACATAAAGTGAGAAATCTACCTTGGAAATCTAAAAGCCAAGGAGCATTTTGCTCTGGGTGCTTGCTTCAAGCCATACAAGGTTATCTTCAACCTCTGCAAACAAACTCAGGATGAACATCATGCACATAACCTGGTGGTTGCTCCATATAGACCTCTTCTTTCAAATCACCATGCAAGAAGGTATTCTTTACATCCATCTGATGTAAAGATTATCCCTTTGATACAACCATAGCAATGACTGCTCTTATAGTTGCCATCCTTGAAACCAAACTGAATGTTTCTTCATAATCAATGCCATATGTCTGTGCATACCCCTTGACAACTAATATTGCCTTGTATCTGCTTATCTGCTCACAGGACCATCTGCATTGTGCTTCACCTTATAAACCCACTTGCAGCCAATTGCATTCTTATCTTTAGGCAAAGGCACCAGTTCCCATGTAGCATTTTCTTCCAAGGCATCCATTTCTTCATCCATGGCTTTCTCCCATTTTCCTTTTCCCATGGCTTGCTCAAAAGAAGTGGGTTCTGGTTCGTGTATCACTTTAACCATAACTTAAATCTAGTAGACCTATGCAAAATAGGCTCACTACCAGGTACTCTCAAAACATTATCTTCCTTACTCTAGGTGTAACAATAGAAGGAATACCCAACTCATCATCAAGGCTCTGTTCTGAGCCACTGGATTCACCATCCACATAAGAGTGACCTGCATTCACATCAACCATGGGCTGATCTACTTTCTCTTTTCCCTTTCGTGACACTTGCATACCACTATCTGCATTGCTTTGAGGAGATTCTCTTGATCTCAATCTGCCTATCCATGGCGAAGTATGTGAACCACTACTAGAGCAGACTACGTGTCCACTAATATTTTGTGATTGCTGCTGTGAATTCTATGCAGCATTACCATTTTGTGCATCTACATCATCAATCACATTTACTAATTTATACCAGCTGCTCATCTCATCAAAAACAACATCTCTTCTCATTGTAAACTTACAAGTAGAAGGGTTATAGCATCTATACTCTTTCTGTTGCAGAGAATAACCAATAAAGATACACTTCTTAGCTTTTGGATCCAACTTGGATCTTAACTCATCTGGCACAGGAACGTAGGTAATGCAACCGAAAACTTTCAAATGAGAAATATCTGGTTTCCTACCAGTGTACCTCTCCTCTGGCGTCATGCCATGTATTTCTGCAATGGGAGTCCTATTCATTATGTAAACTGCTGTAGCAACTACTTCAGCCCAATAATAAATTGGCAGGTCTTTTTCATTGAGCATGGCACAAATAACCTCTTCAATATGCCTGTTTTTCCTTTCTGCAAGTCCATTTTGCTGTGGGGTATGACTGCATGAATATTGTTGCTTTATGCTATGCTCCTGCAGGAACCTTGCAAACTCATTTGAGAGGTACTCTCCCCCTCCATCTGACCTTAGGCATTTTATTTACAGGCCAGTTTCTTTCTCAACCATAGCTTTAAAAGCTTTGAAATGCCTAAACACTTCACTTTTCTTTTTCATAAAATACACCCAAACTTTTCTGGTGTAGTCATCAATAAAAGTGAAAAAATAATGATATCCTCCAATAGATGTAGCTTTAGTAGTCCACACATCAGAGTGGATTAATTCCAATGGCCTCTTACTCTCTTGAACATGTCTAGGAAATGGTTTCCTTGCTTGTTTTCCAAATTGATAGGCTTCACATACCTTATGCATTTCTGCAACCTTGAACTTAGGAAATCCTGCAACAATATTTTGGGCCTACATTAATTTAAGTCATTGTACATTAACATGACCAATGCATTTATGCCAGATATCAATATCTGCAACTACACCGGTCCCATGTGCAAAGATTACTATACTTAATTCAGTCATGTCCACATCCAATGTAAACATCCTGCCCTTCTTCTTCCCTTTTGCTATCAAGCGATCTTTATTTTTCATATCTTGAACAAAGCATCCATGAGGATTAAATCTGACCTGCAAGCCCTGCTCAACCATTTGACCAACAGAAACCAAGTTTTTGGTGACATTCGGGACATGAAATACATCACATAGGTATTTCTTTTTTCCATCCTACATAGACAAAGGAATTTTACCAATCTGCACAATAGGATGTGCAGTATCATCACCAGTCTCCACAAATCCTAGTCTTTCCATTTTCCTTGCATCCTGTATCCATTCTGCATGACCTGTCATGTGGTTTGATGCACCTGAGCCAACGTACCACACATCATTGCTTTCTTCTGCACTAGTCACAGAATTGGTGATGTGCTGCACCATAAACAAATGCTCATTTCTATCATCACCCTGTCTACTAGAGGATGCATACTTGCCTTGCTACAATTTTCCATTTGTGATGTCATTCTACTTTTTGTAGTAGTATTTAGCCATATGACCCATTTGTATCCCCGCCAAACCTCTTCCCAAGAAGATTCGATGGTAGAATCTGCAACCTCAGCAACAGGATCCCCTCTGAAATTCACAACTATTTATCCCTCCTTAATAGGAGATAAGCTTCCTAACTACAGACCACAAATTGTACAGTGCAAAGGCATTACAGCAGGGATGACTCGCATGATGCCACAAGCTCAACAGCCACTGGATTATGCACATATGGCATCCCAACTCTGAAATCAAAATAAGCCATAACCTGAGGACGGGTAATAAAATGGATCCGGGAATATGTTGTCTCTATGCCAACATGGACTTAGGTAGAACAGAATGTGTGTGTAGAGTAGCGGTAAAGCTCCGCTTGTACTTGCATAAGGCTAGAAACAAATCCCTCTTAGAAATCCAATTTGCATGTTCTACATGCAAGTTGTACATACAACTACTACATGCAACTCCTACATGCGAGTTGTACATGCGAGTTGTACATGCGAGCTCTACATGCAAGTTCTACATACGACTTCTACATGCAGCTCCTACATGTGAGTTGTACATGCAAGTTCTACATGCGAGTTGTACATACGACTTCTACATACGACTTCTACATGCAAGTTCTACATACGACTTGTACATGCGAGTTCTACATGCAAGTTCTACATACAACTCGTACATGCAAGTTCTACATATGACTTGTACATGCGAGTTCTACATGCAAGTTCTACATACGACTTCTACATGCAACTTCTATATGCAAGTTCTACATGTAGAAAGAGAATGTGTTCCAACTTCTATATGCGAGTTCTACATGTAGAAAGAGAATGTGTTACAACTTCTATATGTGAGCTCTACATGTAGAAAGCGAATGTGTTACAACTTCTATATGCAAGTTCTACATGTAGAAAGAGAATGTGTTACAACTTCTATATGCGAGTTCTACATGTAGAAAGAGAATATTTTACAACTTCTATATGCGAGTTCTACAAGTAGAAAGAGAATGTGTTACAACTTCTACATACGAATTCTACATGTAGAGAGAGAATGTGTTACAATTCCTACATGCAGAGAGAGAAGTTCTCCAACTTGTATAAATACCCCATAATGGAATGAAGCTCGCACTCTTTGGGGCATTGTGTTAAGTTTTGCTTTGGTATTCCAAGCAATTGTCTCAAGTATCCATGCTTCCTTGCACTCCATGTCCAAAAGCATGCCCTAACCTTGCAACTCCTCCTCCCCTCTCCTCCAACCTTGCAACCCATCCTCTCCCTCTCCTCCCCCCTCCTCCTCCTCCCCTCTCCTCCTCCCTATTCCTCCTCCTCCTCCCTCCTCCTCCTCCTCCTCTCTCCTCCTCCCATCTCCTCCTTCTCCTCTCTCCTCCTCCCTCCTGTGCCTCCTCCTCCTCCTCCCTCCTCTCTCTTCTTCCCCCATGCTCTTACACCTTCTTCCTGTCCCACTCCTATGCTCCCCCTAAACCCTTTGTTCCTCAACCCTTAAACTCCATGATCTATAAGGGAGATGAGTTCTCCACCTTGTACTCTACTCTGAACCTTGGATCCTCCTTCTAACCTTGGAACTCCTTGTAAACCTTGGAACTCCTTCTAAGCCTTGGAACTCCTTCTCACCCTAGAACTCCTTCTAAACCTTCGAACCTCTTCTAAAATTTGGAACTCCTTCTACCCCTAGAACCTCCTTCTAAACCTTGGAACTCCTTCTAACCCTAGAACTCCTTCTAAACCCTGCAACCCCCAATGAAGATGAAAGTCTTCATTACCTCAATCATGATGATACACGTTCTTTTTATACATGCATGCACTTTATTTGCTTACCGCATTTAAGCCTACATCTCTCACTGGAACACGACTCGAGGTCCTAAGCTACATGTATACTACAACCGACAAGCCTGATATATCTGTAGGTAACAAAAAGCCTCAGAACCTTGCATACTCAGAGAACCCTGCTCTTCCTATGAAAGCCATAGGAAAGAGCAAACATTTGGTGCTGCTACCGGGGATTGGAACCCGCATCACCCACACAACAGGCAGGAATACTTACCACTATACTACAACTTCTACATGCCTCTCACCATTTTCAACTAACCCAACAGTCACAAACTTACGAGCCCCTCACACCTAGATTTTCCCCCTCCCTTGCTAATCCTACCCTTGAGAATTGATTCCTACATGCAGAGAAAGAAGCTCTCCAACTTGTATAAATACCCCATAATGGAATGAAGCTCGCACTCTTTGGGGCATTGTGTTGAGTTCTACTTTGGTATTCCAAGCAATTGTCTCAAGTATCCATGCTTCCTTACACTCTACATCCTAAAGCATGTCCTAACCTTGCAACTCCTCCTCCCCTCTCTTCCAACCTTGAAACCCATCCTCTCCCTCTCCTACTCTCTGCTCCTCCTCCCTTCTCCTCCTCCCTCTCCCTCCTCCTCCCTCCTCCTCCTCCTCCTCCTCCTCCCTCCTCTCTCTTCTTTCCCCCATGCTTTTACACCTTTTTCCTCTCCCACTCCTATGCTCCCCCTAAACCCTTAGTTTCTCAACCCTTAATCTCCATGATCTACGATGGAGACGAGTTCTCCACCATGTACTCTACCCTGAACCTTGGATCCTCCTTCTAATCTCTGGACCCTCCTTCTAACCCTGGAACCTCCTTTTAAACCCTGGAACCTCCTTCTAACCCTGGAACCTCCTTCTAAACCCTGGAACCTCCTTCTAACCCTGGAACCTCCTTCTAAACCCTGGAACCTCCTTCTAACCTTTAAACTCCTCCTAAACCCTGCAACCCCTAATGAAGGCGAAAGCCTTCATTACCTCAACCATGATGATACACGTTTCTTTTACACATGCATGCACTATGTTTGCTTACCACACTTAAGCCTACGTCTCTCATCAGAACATGGCTCGAGGTCCTAAGCTACAGGTATACTACAAACGACAACCCCAATATATTTGTAGGTGACAAAAAGCCTCGGATCCCTACATACTGAGAAAACCCTACTCTTCGTACTAAGGCCATAGGAAAGAGTAAACATTTGGCACCACTACTGGGGAGACTAGTGTCTCAAGTACGAGTAAACATGGACTCGCATAGAGTAAACGAAGGTACAAGTCATATGTAGAAAGAGAATGTGTTACAACTTCTATATGCGAGTTATACATGCAAGTTCCACATACGGCTTCTACATGCAACTTCTATATGCGAGTTCTACATGTAGAAAGAGAATGTGTTACAACTTCTATATGCAAGTTCTACATGTAGAAAGAGAATTTGTTACTTCTATATGCGAGTTCTACATGTAGAAAGAGAATGTGTTACAACTTCTATATGCGAGTTCTACATGTAGAAAGAGAATGTGTTACAACTGAGAGTGCTCTCAACGGAAGCAAGAACGGAAGAGGGAGAGAGAGAGAAACAAAGAGCCACACAAGTTTTGGTGGGTGCAGAACCACCCTAATCTTCTTTTTCATTCATTTATATATGTGTTTGAGTATTGTACATAACTGGGGTAAAGGCACAGTGACCTTTAACCCCCACAACCTCCCACTTAAAGGACAATGTGCCTTTAAGGGAGAACAACCAGTGAGCATACTATCCAATGCCCATCAATACATGACAATACTCAAACTGCTGATGACTAGGTAGACTCTTCGTCAGCATATCTGTAGGGTTATCATCTGTATGAACCTTGACAAGCTCTATGCGCTTGTCCTTACCTGACCTCAATGTGTTTGGTCTTTGCATGAAAGACCGGATTCCGTGCTAGCTGAATAGCACTCATGGAATCACTATGCAATGTTGGTACACCTATATGAATCCCCAAATCTCCCACTAGCCGATCAAGCCATATAGCCTCCTTGCAACCCTTTGTGGTTGCAACATACTTAGCCTCTGTGGTAGACAAAGCAATGCACTTCTGTGCGTGAGACATACACGACACTGCACCACCTGCAAAGGTGAACACATAACCAGAAGTGGATCTCCTACTATCCACATGCCCTACATAGTCTGAATCTGTGTACCCAAGTACATGCATGTCTCCTTTACCAAAGCAGATGCACATCTCCTTGGTACCCTTCATGTACCTCATGATGCTTTTAACTGCCTCCCAATGCCTCTTTCCTGGATTAGCCATATACCGACTAACAACTCCCACTGCAAATGCAATGTCTGGTCTAGTAGCTATCATAGCATACATAAGACTCCCAACCGCTGATGCATAAGGAACCTTGGCCATCATGGCCCTTTCCTCATCTGATTTGGGACTATCTGTATGACTCAGTTTCACATATGGAGGCAATGGGGTGCTCACTACCTTCCCCCCCTCCATATTGAAATGTTGCAATACTTTTGTAACATACTCTTTTTGTGAAAGCCAAAGGAGTTTCCTACTCCGATCACGCGTGATGCGCATACCAAGAATATGACCTGCAAGTCCCAAATCCTTCATATGAAAGGCCTCATGCAACTTGGACTTTCATGCATCTAGCTCATAAGTATTCTTGCTAGCCAATAGCATATTATCCACATATAGTGCCAAGATTATCAGGCTATTATCCTTAGCCCTTTTAGTGTAGAGACAGTGATCGATTTCACTCCTTCTAAAACCTTGGGACGGAATGAAAGCATCAAACTTCTGATACCATTTTCTAGGCGCTTGCTTAAGACCATAGAGACTCTTCTGCAGCTTGCAAACTAAATGGTCTTTGCCCTTTTCTTCAAAGCCTTCTGGCTCCACCATGTAAATTTCCTCATGCAGATCCCCGTGCAAGAAAGCTATCTTGACATCCATCTGCATAAGCTCCATATCCTCGGATGCCACTAGTCCAAGCATGCATCTAAGTGTGGCCATCTTCACAACCGGAGAGAATATCTCATCAAAGTCCACACCCTTTTCTTGCTTGAACCCTTTAGCGGCCAAACGGGCCTTGTACCTAGGCACATCATCACCTGTGACCTTCATTTTGTAGACCCATTTACATGGCAATGCTTTCTTTCCATGTGGCAAAGAAACCAAGTCCCAAGTCTTATTCTTCATAAGTGAACTCATCTCTGATTGCATAGCATACTCCCACTTTCATTGATCCTCGTGCATCATAGCCTCTCTGTAGCAAGAAGGCTCCCCGCAATCAGTAAGCATCACATAGTCTACCCCTGGAACAAACCTATCAGGTGGTCTAGACACTCTAGATGATCTTCTCAAAGGCATTTCAGCTTGCTGTCCCACTTGCATATCAGCCACATTTGGCTCATCATTTCCACCAATAGATGATCCATCATCTACCCTTGATTGTATACCTGTGGGAGTACTTGGTGGTACCATTTCTTGCACATTTGGTGCATGGACAGCTTGCTGTCTATCAACATATGTAGGTGGATTCACATCCTGGAAAGTGATTCTCCTCATTTCCACATCCCTCATGGGTGCCTTATGCATCTTCTTCTCATTGAAGACTACATCATGGCTACATATGATCTTCTTTGCTTCTTGATCCTAGAGACAATAGCCCATCTCTCCACTTTCACCATAACCCAGAAAGATGCATTTCCTAGACTTAGGATCTAGCTTCTTTCGAAGCTCTTTTGACACATGTGCATATGCCTCACACCCAAATATACGCCAATGAGAGTAAGAGGGCTTCTTGCCACTCCATGCCTCTTCAGGAATACCACCATCCAAACTCTTACTAGGTGATCTATTGATCACATGCACTACAGTCTTCATTGCCTTAGCCCAGAAACCACCAGAAAGACTTGCATTGGAAAGCATGCATTGCAACCTTTCTTGAATGGTACGGTTCATCTTTTCTGCAACTGGATTTTGCTCTAGAGTATGAGGGGATGTGAGCTCCCTCTTAATCCCACGTGTATCACAGAAATGCTGAAAGTCATGAGAGAGATACTCTTTACCATTGTCAGTCCGTAGGCATTTAGCGTTCTACCTGACTGATTCTCAACCAAGGCCAGCCATTTCTGAAATACCTAGAACACATCACTCTTTCGAGCTATAGCATAAGCCCACACTTTCGTAGTTGCATCATCAATGAATGTCACATAGTATTCAGCCCCGCCTAATGACCGTGTAGGCATGGGACCACATACGTCTGAATGCACCAAATCAAGCATTTCAAACTCTTTCTTTCCCCTTCTTTTATGGGTTGATTTAGTCTGCTTCCCATAGAGACAATGCTCACAAAATTCAAAATCACAGAAACTCAAATGCGGTACATAACCCAAATGGCATAAGAGTTTCATTCCATTCTGGCTCATGTGCCCCAACTTCCAATGCCACAAAGAAGTGCTTGGCTACTCGGTTATTGCAACAACATGATCAAATACCCCTGATACATGTAAGGGATACAAAGTCCCACACTTGGCACCCCTGGCCAAAAGCATAGAGCCCTTTTGAATTTTCCAACTCTGAAAGCCAAAAGTGGTGTGAAAACCAGCATCATCTAGCTGACCCACTGAAATAAGACTCTTGGTCAACTTAGGCACATGTCTCACATGTTTCAAAATAAATGCAGACCCATTTGCAAAAGAAAACTTTATGTCACCTGCTCCGACTACCTGCTCCGACTATGTCACATGCATAGTCATTTCCAAGATGCACACAACCTGTCTTTCCACTGTCATAAGTGGAGAACCATTCCCTATGGGGAGTAACATGGAATGAAGCACTAGAATTGAAAATCCAATCCTGGGAATATGCATCATCTGAAGTGGTAAGCAACTCTGTAGATAAACTAGACATGAAGAGGACATCATTGTCACTATAATGTGTGACTGCATTAATCTCCTCAATCTTCACTTTTCCTTTCTCCTCCCTTGGACTCTCTTCCTTTTGATTTGCACCCCAATTTGCATTCTTTTTCTTATCCTTTTGCTCTCTTTTTAGCTTGTAGCAATCCTTTTTCATATGGCCCTTCTTGCCACAATGGTAACACTCAATGTTCTGTGCCCTGGATTTGCTACAAGACTTCCCTCTTTCTTGGGACTTCCCCCTTAATTGTGATCTGCCCCTTTGCACATTTAAGGTTGCATCCTGCTTGTTGCCATCCATAACTTCCATATAATCTCCTTGGCCAACAAGCTACCCACAACATCATCAAATTTCAGTACTCCACCAGGTGCAGAGTTACTGATAGCTGTACAGAAGGCATCCCATGAGGATGGCAATGAACATAAGAGAAATATTGCCTTAGTCTCCACATCAAAATTCATCTTCTGAGCCTGAAGCTGGCTGAAAATAATATTGAATTCATTCAAGTGAGAAGCAATGGAGACCCCTTCCTTCATCTGCAACTCAAACAACCTCTTCATGAGGTAAACTTTATTAGAGGTAGTTTCCTTCTCATAAGTGGCACACAGTTTCTTCCACAAATCTTCCGTAGTCTGCTCATTTACTACTGTGAAATAAACTGACTCTGCAAGATGAAGTCTAATAGTAGACTTTGCTAATGCATCCAACTCATTCCAATCATCCTCAGACATATTTGCACGCTTAGCTTCAATCCCTGCCAAGGGTTTAATCTGCTTCTTTTGAATAAGCACATCCCTTATTTGTTCTTTCCACAAAGAAAAGTTTGTCCCATCAAACTTTTTGATGTTGAAAAACTCCTTTTCAGACATGGAAGAGGATGCCATGATGCAAATGAAGCAAAATCCCAAATGCTAGTGCCTACAAGAGAGAATCACACCAAATACCAGGTGCACCCAAATGTGTATGCCACAATAGAGTGAAATTTCACCAAAACTCAAAGCTCAAAGCATCAAAAGATGCATTTGACTCATGTGCATATACTATGCATCCACGCACGCTTAGCTAGATCACCCGGGCTCTGGTACCAGTTGAGAGTGCTCTCAACAGAAGCAAGAACGGAAGAGGGAGAGAGAGAAATAGAGAGCCACACAAGTTTTGGTGGGTGCAGAACCACCCTAATATTCTTTTTCATTCATTTATATATGTGTTTGAGTATTGTACATAATTGGGGTAAAGGCACAGTGACCTTTAACCCCCACAACAACTTCTATATTGAACTTCTATATTGAACTCGCAAATCCCCCTCCACCTATTAATGACATCAAAGATATCCTTGTGCGGATGGGTGAGAGAGATGACATACGCAACATTACTGTGCCTTTGATCCACAAGGCATATAATGAAGTCCAAGCCATAGTGGATGGTGGAGCAAGTGTAAATGTCCTATCAAAGGAGCTCTATGAAGAATGGGGTCTCCCACCAATGCAAAAGGCTAATTTTGACATATTCCTTGCCGATGATTCACGGGCTAGACCCTTGGGAATAGTGAATGGTGTGTCCACAAAGATTGTAGGAGTCTTCTTTTCCCTTTAATTCACAATCTTGGATCTCCCCAAAAAATCCTATCAAATCTTACTGGGATATCCTTGGTTACGGGAAGCATCAGTACTCCATGATTGGGGAACTGATAGACTGACAATCCAGAATTGAGATACCACAGTCAGGGTGAATGTGGGAGCAGGAGCTATAAAACTAATTGTGCCTAGAGCATTGGATGATGCATCTTCCACGACAATCTCAAGCAAATCAGCTCCCTTGAAACAGCATGCCATAGCGGGCGATTCACAAAGTAATGTCAATAACTGGATACAAACATTGGTAACCATCGACAATTGCCATTCATTAGACCCCATCTTCTCACAGATAGATGCTAAGGTGCTACAGGTAGATCCTCCACTCACACATGAAGAACCAATTGATCTAGAGATGCCATTCTTTATGGCTGACCTCGAGTGGGATAATGAACCTGAAGAAGATACCCATACCACTGATGACTCTGATTTTTGTTGGGACCTTGAAACAGAAGCTGAGAATGCTGAAATTGAAGGTCAAATATTTGATAATGACTTAGCCATTCTGCATGCCCTAATGGCAGTCGAGCTCCCAAAAGTTGAACCTCCAAATTTGAATAACAGCAGAACGTCCCACAAGAAAGCTGAAGGAGGAAATCGCAAAAGGCCAAGACTTCAATGAATTCGAATGAGTCCAAAGAAGGATCGTCGAATTATACCTTGCAAAGCTAGCTCCCTCAAAATCAGAACCACCACCTCTTGAATGGTCCCCTGAGGGACTGGAAGGAGTATGCGTAGCAAATGAACCCTTGGAAACACCTTACCAGTGGAAAAGTTACCCCATAGTTTCCAACATAAGAAGTTTCAGAAATATAAGCCACATGTATGGATGAAACTCGATCAAGGGACTTCAAAAAAAGAAGGTTAAGAAGAGCCTAACAAATTAATAAATGCAACTATGCCACCTTGTACACATGACACATGTCAGGCTAGTTCAACCCCATTAGAGGCCGATCTTCGAGAAGTGCCGGAATATTTCAAGAATTACACAATGCCCAGACCACTAAGGGAATCTGAAGTTCAAGAAACCGATAGCATTGGAGAAACTCCAATCTATGAGGGACCAGCAAAAACACACACAATAAAACTCGCCCTTGAAGGGGAGGAAGAAAAATTGGTTTTCATTAGGAAACAGCTTCATCAAGAAGATGAAACCAAACTCAAAGCACTCCTACTGGAATACCGTGACTGCCTAGGATGGTCATACAAAGAGATGAAAGGAATTTCACCAAAAGTGGCAGTACACATGATACCTAGATGGGCAAGGACCAGATATTAAGAAGATGTGCAATGCCTCATGAGATCATGCCAATCCTGAGTGAAGTCCATGAAGGCATTGTAGGAGGACACTTCCAAGGGGAAGCCACAGCAAGAAAAGTTCTCCTTGCAGGCTATTGGTGGTGGCCAACACTATGGGCAGAGGCCTATGAATATGTAAAAGGCTATGATGTATGCCAATGGACTACTAAACCACAACACAAAGACTTCAATCCCCTAACAACAGCATGGGGGATTGACTATGTGGGTCCCATACACCCAGCAGCAAAAGGAACATAGACATGCTACATCATTGTGGCCACATATTACTTTACAAAATGGGCTAAAGATAAAGTAGTTAGAAAGGCAAATGCCAGAAGCACATCAAGATTCTTATACGAAAATGTGATCACCCGATTTGGATGCCCCATTGAAATTGTGTCAGATAGAGGCACACCTTTTTTCAATGAGGTAATTCAAAAACTCTTGTCTGGCTTCATGGTTATCCATAGAAAAAGCACACGGTACTACCCCCAAGGGAATGGACAGGCAGAATCCACCAACAAAATAATATGCATTATCCTCACCAAGGTAGTAGAACCACAATGTTTTGATTGGGCAGAGAAACTGAATGCTACCTTATGGGCATACATAACCACATTGAAGGTCAATACAGGAAACACATCTTTTCAATTGGTGCACAGCATTGAAGTTGTGGTCCCACTAGAATTTGTAATACCAAGCCTACGCATAGCAATACAGGAACGCTTGGGAGACCATGAATCCTTGAAAGAAAGGCTCTATCAGTTGGAGAAGCATACAGAGACAAGACTAGTCGCCTACCATGCCATGACAACAGAAAAATGTAGAAGAAAGGCATGGTTTGACAGAAACCTTAAAGCTAAAGACATCAAGGAAGGTGACTTAGTCCTGTTATACAATGCCAAAGTACACAAGGGGAAACTGAAGTATCCAGGTCAAGGACCATACCAGGTACGAAAGATGAATCCCATCAGAGCTGTGCTGCTAGAAACATTGGATGGAGTCCAATTCAACACAATAATAAACGAGAGCCAACTGAAGCACTACTACATCAACACGCAAGCCATCCCCAACAAAAATGAAGATTTGGGAAACCAAGTCTTCCTTAGTTAGGATTAGATTGTATCATGAGCTCTGACTTGCATATGTACATCTTCGCACATATAGGTAGCATCAATCGATTTCACCTAGGGCTCAGAAGTGATGACTGAGTTCTAGCTGCCCTATGAAAATCCCAACAAAAAAAGCATATAGTTAGTCCCCACCTAGCTACTAGGTCACGTGCACTCACACGCTTTCGCTTAGATACATAGATGATTGCATGAATAATTGTACCACAGACTTTCATTCCACACTCTCAAAGCATGCATAAAAATAAGATCTCTCTCTCACATACACACACAGAAAGGTCATACCAGCATGCCAATCAATCTAATGATCACTGGTACAATACATGCACATGGTGGAGGCAGGTACAGAAAAGATGCCGCCACTAAACATGATGCATAGAAAGAGCCCACCGCCTCAACCACAAGACCCCCTCTAGAGTTCACAACCATCTACCTGCTCTCAACCACAGTGATCACAGGCATTCATGGTACAGTGCGATAGCTCTGAAGAAGATTTAGTGCATGACCATGCAAAACAAATGCCACCCCAGTCACCACCGGCCTACACAACCATTGACAGGGCCAGTCACCAGAACTTGTTTGGCTACCCACATCGACTTATGCTCTTTCCCAGGAAGTAACATCTTACTTAGAGCAACGAGGTCTAGGTAGTTTGCATGAGAGCCTCAAATCCTTGGAGGACAGTCCTACTCTAACCACATACATCAAGGACTTTCTCCATTCTTACTACTCCAGCAATGGAAAGGTTGGCAAGTACGGTACAATCACTATACAGCAGACCCCACTCAACATTATCCTCTATAGTATAGCCATTCAAAGGGCTTTCTCACTACCAACACAAGGTGGCAAATACCCTAAACGGCCTGCTGATGCAAGGCTTCTCGAAGTACAGTCTCTCCTCCACCAAGGGCACATTGACCCATAGAGATGGCATATTGCTATGAAGAGAGTGGGAGAGAAGGAAGGAGTCTCACTTGCAGCTTTCGCACATACACAATGGGGGAATATACACAAAGGTGGAGGTCAAAATCAGTTTTCCTCTTCTTAGTTGTGAAAGCCAAAAGAACTCTAAGTACAAAAGACTAGGTGAACCCTATATGTGGGTCTCAAACCAAACTCACCTAACTAAGGTGGCATACTAACTGAGCCACTAACTAGAGTACATACAGATAGCTACCATCCAGCTATTATTCATGGGCCTGTACCAAAATCGCATCTGTAGCTAACAAGTCGGCTAACAAGTCGGTGACATAAATGCACAACGGTCACCTTGGCAAATCACGAGTGGAGCTCGATATCTCAACACTTCGCCTCGAGCTCAATCCCAATTCCTACACACCAAGCAGGTCTCTCAACTTGCGCAGCTTCTCTGTGCCCAATGCCTTCATGAATGTGTCAGCTACTTGATCCTCTGTGCTGACATAAACTAGATCAATAAAACCTACTAGAATCTTCTCCCTCACATAGTGATAATGCACCTCAATATGCTTTGTTCTAGCATGATAGACAACTGGCCCATCTGCAGACTAATGCATATCATAAAGTAGCTTATGCAACCAAGCTACCTCACATGCAGCCATTGCTGCACCTCTGTACTTAGCCTATGTGCTTGACAAGGCGGCTGTATGTTGTTTCTTGCTGCTCCAAGTTACTGCAACACTCCCAAAAGAGAACACATATCCAATGGTAGATCGTCTATCAGAAATACTACTGACCCAATCAGCATCAATGTATCCATGCAACTGTATCTGAACCCCAGTCTCATAAAATAGTCCATACTACGATGTGGACTTCACATACCTTAGTATGCGTCTAGCTGCATCCAAATGCAGTTTCCTTGGAGCCTACATAAATTGACTTACCAAACCAATAGCATAGATCAAATCTGGTCTGGTAATAGCCATATAAATCAAACTTCCTACTATGTGTTTGTACATAGTAGGGTCTTCTAGAAGCTCACCTGCATTTGTGCTTAGCTTCACATTCTACTCTAAAGGAACTGAAATAGGCTTACAGCCTATCATCCCATATTTGGACAGCATGTCCAATCCATACTGCCTCTGCAAGAGCCATATCCCACTTGCGGATCTAATCACCTCAATGCCCAAGAAGTAACGTAGCTCTCCCAAATCCTTCATCTCAAACTTCTGCTTCAATAGCATTTTCACATGAAGGATATCTTCATCACTATCACCTATGATGATCAAATCATCAACATAGATGACAAGCAGCATAATGGCTTTCTCTGTTTTTCTCACATAAAGTGAGAAATCTGCCTTGGAAATCTAAAATCCAATAGTGACAAGATACTGTCCTATCTTGTCATACCATGCTCTGGGTGCTTGCTTCAAGCCATAAAAGGCTTTCTTCAACCTGCAAACAAACTCAAGATGAACAGCATGAACAGAACCTGGTGGCTGCTCCATATAGACCTCTTCTTGCAAATCACCATGCAAGAAAGCATTCTTTATATCCATCTGATGTAAAGACCATCCCTTTGATGTAGCCATAGCAATGACTACTCTTATGGTTGCCATCCTTACAACCGGCTGAATGTTTCTTGATAATCAATGCCATATGTCTTTGCATACCCCTTGACAACTAATCTTTCCTTGTATTTGTTCATAGAACCATCTGCATTGTGCTTCACCTTACAAACCCACTTTGAGCCAATTGCATTCTTGTCTTTAGGCAAAAGCACCAATTTCCATGTAGCATTTGCTTCCAAAGCATCCATTTATTCATCCATGGCTTTCTTCCATTTTTCTTTTGCCATGGCTTGCTCAAAAGAAGTGGGTTCTCGTTCATGTATCACTTTGACCATATCGGCATAGTGAATGGCTGTAAATTCATCATATTTTAGCCTATCCACAGGATACCTAGCTCTGGTAGACATGTGCAAAATAGGCTAACTACCAGGTGCTCCCAAAACATTCCTTATCTTCCTTACTCTAGGTGTAACAACAAAAGGAAAATCCAACTCATCATCAAGGCTTTGTTTTGAGCCATTGGATTCACCATCCACATAAGAGTGACCTACATTCACATCAACCATGGGCTGATCTACTTTCTCTTTTTCTTTTTGTGATACTTGCATACCACTATCTACATTGCTTTGAGGAGATCCTCTTGATGTCAATCTGCCTGTCCATGGCGAAGTATGTGAACCATTGCTAGAGGACACTATAGGTCCACTAATATTTCGTGATTGCTGCTATGAATTCTGTGCAGCATTACCATTTTGTGCAACTACATCATCAATCACATTTACTAATTTATACCAGCTGCTCATCTCATCAAAGACAACATCTCTGCTCACTATAATTTTACGAGTAGAAGGGTTATAGCATATATATCCTTTCTGCTATAGAGAATAACCAATAAAGATGCACTTCTCAGCTTTTGGATCCAACTTGGATCTCAACTCATCCGGCACATGAACATAGGCAATGCAACCAAAAACTTTCAAATGAGAATTATCTAGTTTCCTACCAGTACCTCTCCTCTGGCATCATGCCATGTATTGATGTAGTGGGAGTCCTGTTCATTATGATAGTTTCCTTGCCTGTTTTCCAAATTGACAAGCTTCACATACCTTATGCATTTCTGCAACCTTGAACTTAGGCAATCCTGCAACAATATTTTGGGCTTGCATTAATTTAAGTCGTTGTACATTAACATGACCATCATCTTCCACTGGCAACCCAATAGAAGCAAGTGCATCTACAATCTTCTTCACCTTAATGTGGTAGTCATTGATTCTCATATTTTCTCTCTGCATATTATGCAACTCCTGCTTGAGCTACATTTTCCTAGCTTGCGTATTTGTGTTGTACATTTTTGTCAAAGTATCCCATGCCTCCTTTGGCATGCTTGCATCCTGAACATGCACAATCATAGAATCTGAAATACTGATAGACATCCAGTACATAACTTTTCTGGCTCTCTCATGCCAGCCTTCAAATGCCTGCAACTCCTGTTGATTAGGAACATTGGGAATAACTAGTTCTTGTTCAGCTCCAGTAATGAACTCCCAGTAGCCTTTTCCCTTAAGGAAATTCGTCATTCTAAACTTCCATGCTTGGAAGTTGTTCTTGTCAAGCTTTTCAGTGACAATCTATGAAAGAGCATCAGACGCCATTACAGAACAGTGCAAAATATTCTGTCACCACAAAAAAACACAACTTCTGCCTCACAAGGGCAAATCTACAAAACTGACAAGAGTGGTATTTGACCACACAGTCACTTCCTAGTGACGATTATGCATCGACAGGAAATAAGAATGATTCTGTCGCTCCCAATATTTTTGCACAAGGGCATACGATGTAATTTTTACGATAACTTTTCAACGACCTACAGAACAGTGGTCACACAGCAAAAATAGGGCACTTTCCTGAGTGCCTATGGAAAACTTCCACCACCAAAATGGGCCTCAAAATGGCCTCAAATCCAAAAAATAATTTCACCAAAATGTAGCATATACTGCCCTCTTGCCACACCGTGAAGGGCGTCCCAATCTGAGGCTGTGCACTCTTGCACTTTTTGGCTATGCTACTTGTAGAGATTTGCTCCCAAACTCAAAAAAAAGGAAAGCAACACTGATCCTCTTACTAGGACACACGAACTTGGTTTGCTTTCTTGAGCTCCTTACCATAAACTGAGCTCTGATACCATGTGAAGAGAGTGGGATAGAAGGAAGGAGTCTCACTTGCAACTTTCTCAAATACACAATGGGGGAATATACACAAAGGTGGAGGCTGAAAGCAGTTTTCCTCTTCTTAGTTGTGAAAGCCAAAAGAACTCTAAGTACAAAAGACTAGGTGAACCCTATATGTGGGTCTCAAACCAAACTCAGCTAACTAAGGTGGCATACTAACTGAGCCACTAACTAGAGTATATAAAGATAGCTGTCATCTAGCTATTATTCATGGGTGTGTACCAACCGCATCTGCAGCTAACGAGTCCGTGACATAAATGCACAACGGTCACCCTGGCATATCATGAGTGGAGCTGGATATCTCAACAATTGCTTTGCACAATCCTTGACCATCGCCTCAAGGAAGCAGCACAATTCCTATCCACAATCCTGGGGGCTAAGTGAGGCAAGAATCCGCTCCCTTCCACTCCCCACATTTGTTTTGCTAAGTAGGAAGCTAAAACAATACTGGGTCCAGCACTTCGTCATCTTATTTAGAAAGAAACTCGATGGTTCTTCAAGCCAAAAATGTAAAATTCCACACTTATTGGGTATAATCATCAAAAAAGAACTACAAGAAAGAGAAATGACTCTGCCCCAGTCACCAAAACCAATTGAGGAAGTGGAAATACCCTTCTCACTAGTATGGGAGCCGTCACCAACTTCTCCTAATATCACATTGATAAGTGCAGATGCCTTAGCACAAATACCTATTCTGGAGTTCTTGATTGCGGAATTACCCCACGAGATGCTATAGCTCGGTGCACAACTACAACCAATATGTCTCCACCAATAGCAGCAACCAAAGTTCGAGACAAGATCGGCACCCAAACCTAAGGAAAGATCAACACCAGTGCTTGAGGCTACATCAGCACTCAAACCGCCCATCGACGCCATGTCAGTTGATGAGCCACAAGGGGAGCTAGTGCCAAATCAACTGTATGACTATTGTACACAAGGGACTGAAATGCCATTGGGACAACATCCCTCAAGTACTACAAAATCATTGGAATGGCTACATGGGCACCACTTTTATTAGCAATATCACCAAACCTCATCATCGTCTGTCATTCTCCAACATCAAGCTAGCCAAATGATCCAAATGTCAGAACTATTCACTAGCTTGGCCAAGGAAGAATACAAGAGAATTGGAAAGGCAGACTGCATCAGAAATCGAAGACCAATTCTAGGAAATTGCCATAGAGGTCAAGGCCCTTCGGGCATAGATAGAAGAGAAGGAGGTAGAAGAAGTATGCATGAACCAAGATCTCCAAGCTCAAGAAAGGGTAGTGAGGGATGTGACCTCCAACCTTCACCAACGTCAAACACAGCTAACAGAAGTAGTACAAGCAACGGCAATCCTACAAACCTACTATAACTCCCTGACATCTGCACATGCTCAACAAATGGAGGTAGTGGCACAAGCCTGACTCACTCTAATTCACAAAGAAGAAGAGCTCCAGGATTGCAAAGACAAGCTTGAAGAAATGAAACAATCTTTGGCAAGGCTTGCCTTTAGCATTGACAAGCTTACATGGGAATGCAGAATCTTAAAGGACCAACTTGCTACCGCTCAAGAGGCCAACACTTCATAAGCACAAGTCTTGGACCAATGGTCCAATACCACTGAAGACATTCCTCAACAGGCAAAGGTCAGGTTGCAAATGAGAAAGCTTAAGGAGGCCTATAGAACCATCTACCATCAATACAAAGAAAAAATGAATGAAATGCACTCCCAAAAGATAATCATCTCCAAGCTCAAACTCCAATTGCTAGTGCACAACAATGAGGTATTGGAAGACAACACCAATGAAGCCCCACTTCAATGCACAACAGTGGTGTACCAAGAGCTTGTGGTTGCTCTACAAGTGGAAGATCACCTCAACGCACACGTGCTTATCCAATGGAAGCAACTCCAACTCAAGATCATATCTGCTCATCCAACAATCAAATGGGAACATTCCATTGGGACCAAAATGCTGTGCATAATTTGCCAAGACTTGTCCGAAGATGAGAAAAATATCTTCTGCCTGTCACATGCCAGGTTTATAACACTCAGGACGGATGCTTTCATTGCATATGTCTACCTCATGGGTAGTCCTCCCCTCAAGGTTATTGTAGGTTTCTTGCCATTGCTACAAAGGCCATCTCTATTATTTGCAAGGCATGCCATAACCGACATCCCACCCATGCAGTTGATCATCCCATTGCACCAGTAAAAAGAAGTGTCAGAAGATGACAAGGCCTATCTCACATCCAACTTCCCATATCTAACCACTCTTTCTGCCAACATCATAACCTCATTACCCTTGCTGCTACCACCCTCTCAACCTTCCCCAAGCTCCATTCTAACATCTATTCCCTCCATCGTCTCTTTGCTCATGCCTCTCACCATTTTCAACTAACCCAACAGTCACAAACTTATGAGCCCCTCACACCTAACTTTTTCCCCTCCCTTGCTAATCCTACCCTGACGATTACCAAGCTACTCAAACCATTTGCCCAGTTCTTCCCCCCTACCCCATCATCACCTCCGACACTTCTTGTGCTTCCATCAGCAGAAAATGACACAATATTTGATTCTGAATATCAGGATCTAGATAACCCAATTCGTATGCCCATGCCAAGTTCCAATGATGGGTATGATTTTGATGAGATACCACTTCCCAGTAACCCCATCAAGGAGTTTTGGAGCAAATATCATGATATGAAAACTCAAGGTGGATGGACCTTGGACAATTTTCCTACCAACCTTCGTCAACGTCAAATTAGTGAAGGTTGGATTAGCAAGTTGGATCCACAACCTGATTGGTGCCGTCCCAAGCTCTTTGATGTAATCTTCTTAAAGGAGTACCTACTTTGATGTAACCTGGTTGGCCAATGATTGAACCATATTCTAGTGTAGAATGGAATATCCAAGGCACAATGGTTCGAGCTCTTCAACAGCATGAGCAAATAATGCATGGCAACATTGATTGCTTCCTTCACCTAAGTGCTATGCTATATTCTATAAAACATTGGAATTCATTCTAGAGGTCCCATGTTACCTTGATTCCCATTTGGCTCCACTCAGCTTTAATCCCAATGAAAGGGTCGATGCTCAGATTACAAGCTAACTCTATCAAAGAGTGATCTTCTTAGAAGCACGCCAACATATCTCTGTTTGAGCAAATGGCGCAAAAATTGTATGGTGCTAAGGCTTTACAACAGGATCAACTGGCATGACACAAGTTCCATAGCCACTAGACTAAAAGCATGGTAACCCAGGTACGTGCTCACAATCAGCCATAACCCGAGGACGGGTAATAAAATGGATCCAAGGTATGTTGTCTCTATGCCAACATGGACTTAGGTAGAAAAGAATGTGTGTGTAGAGTAGTGGCAAAGCTCCGCTTGTACTTGAATAAGGCTAGACATAATCCCTCTTAGAAATCCAACTTGCATGTTCTACATGCAAGTTCTACATACGACTCCTACATGTGAGTTGTACATGCGAGTTGTACATGCAAGTTCTACATGCGAGTTGTACATACCACTTCTACATACGACTTGTACATGCAAGTTCTACATACAACTTATACATGCAAGTTCTACATACAACTTGTACATGCACGTTCTACATGCAAGTTCTACATGGAAGTTCTACATGTAGAGAGAGAATGTGTTACACTTCCTACATGTAGAGAGAGAATGTGTTTCAACTTCTATATGCGAGTTCTACATGTAGAGAGAGAATGTGTTACAACTTCTATATGCGAGTTCTACATGTAGAGAGAGAACTTGTTACAATTCCTACATGCAGAGAGAGAAGCTCTCCAACTTGTATAAATACCCCATAATGGAATGAAGCCCACACTCTTTGGGGCATTGTGTTCAGTTCTACTTTGGTATTCCAAGCAGTTTCCATGCTTCCTTGCACTCTACGTCCAAAAGCATGCTCTAACCTTGCAACTCCTCCTCCCCTCTCCTCCTCCCTCCTCCTCCTCCCTTCTCCTCCTCCCTCTTCTTCCTCCTCCCTCCTCCTCCTCCTCCTCTCTCCTCCTCCCATCTCCTCCTCCTCCTCTCTCCTCCTCCTCCTCCTCCTCCTCCTCCCTCCTCTCTCTTCTTCCCCCATGCTCTTACACCTTCTTTGTCTCCCACTCTTATGCTCTTACTCCATGATCTACGAGGGAGACGAGTTCTCCACCATGTACTCTACCCAACTAAACTGGGTGAGTTACAATCCCTCAGTTGGGCTGAAAGTCCATTCACACCACCCTTAGGACACCCCCCCCCCACAAAGCAAAATTTACCCCTAGTTTAACCCCTCGTAACTCATCCATTTGGGACTCAAACTGGACCTTGTTTGAACCTAGATTTCACACACGGAAACATCATGCTATGGGGTATTTTTCCAATATATTGCACACCATTTTGGCATCCCTAGCACTCGCTCATTCACGCCCCTGTGTGGGCCTCGTTTTGCACAAATTCGCTCATATCTTCACGCCGTGACCTCTGATTAACGATCCGTCTGCACAGGCACCTTTCCCTACACATGTAGGACAATCTTAGGCACATTATTAACATGACGGTCCCTACACAAACTAACACCACTCTAACCCTCCCAACAAAACTACATCCACACTCGCACTTATGGCAGAGACAACCTTAGCAAATCTCGCCCACTCTGCATGCAGCTACGTTTCGGCCAATGCCTCTGACTCTAATGCTCACCGCATCTGCATACAACTCCGCTGCAACAATTGCCCCCGCCAATCCTCTACCCCGAATCCCCCCCTAACATTCAATCACTCCCTTTAACTCCTCCACGCCCTAACATGTCTAGACGCCGTTGCGACAATGATGGGGATCTCGACCTAGATGCAAAGGCTGACAAATTCTTTAATCGACAAAATAATAACAATCCACAATGATGGGGATCCGGCCTACTTCCTCTAGCATTTTGATGCCACATGCCAAGCAGGTAAGCAGGTGGCAATCAATCCCCATGAAACTAAGGTGGTTTGGTTTCCCATGGCCTTAACTGATGAAGCGTCTGAATGGTACCTAGACCTTCTAGTGGAAGAGCGCGCCACATGCGACCTACTTCAAACAGATTTCAAACGATGCTTTCAAATGGAGAGGCTATAAGATGATCCCGCTCTCCATCTAAGCAAGCTTAAACAAGGCTGGCGAGAAGATGTATGCACATACCTGGGTAACATGAAAAGACTAATCACCAAATGTGACCCATGCCCAGATGCAAAGTACCTCACGGCATGGTTCATAGCAGGACTAAGAAAGAAAATCCAAAAGGATATGAAAAAAATAAGCAGCTATGAAACGTTCAGTGCTGCTCATGTGACATCCATTGTGATGACGGGAGATCTAACACACGTGATAAGTGCTTAAAAAAGGGTAAATCAAAGGACACTACCGAAACATCAAATGAAGATTGCCTAGAGGCCATGACCAAAAAGCTGAAAGAAGACATGATGTAGGCCATGGAACAAAAACTTCACTTGTCTTAACCGCCAACTCAGACATATCCACAACGAGAAAATGTCTAGTGTCTACATTGCATCACCAATCATACAGCAAATGAGTGCCTGGTCCTAAGAGCCAGGATCACTGCACAAGCAAATCCACCGCCAAGGTTGTGGTGCCATATCTATGTCATCGGCAGCCATGATGAGAACAGTTGCATCTTCAACATGCGCAACAACCGGCCTCCCCCTCAACAATAGCAAGCGGCACCCATGCCAGTATATAGGCAACCAGCACTTGCACAAGTTCCTTCAGCTTCGAGGCTAAATCATGTTTCCATTCGAACACAAGTCCCACAACTACTCAGGAATCCAAATCCATGACCATATCCAAGAGTACCAAATCCAACTCCTCAGGCAGTTCCAATACATCAATTTCAAGCCGAGGAAGTAGACTCACCATTTGAGTATGAGGCAGAGTACCCAATGTACTATGTAGAAGGTGAAGAGGGTCTAATACCAGTTTATGCAAATCAAGTACGTCCCAACACATATCGTGCACCAATCAAGTGCTACGGTTGTGGAATCACTGGATTGTAGAGTGCCCTCATCATGGTAGCCCAGCTACTTTCCAACCACTCTGCAGAGATTGTGGCACAGGACATGCCTCTATGGATTGTCCCATGAAAAATAAGGTCCTAGAACAAACAAAAATTAAGCCTGACGTCCCCATTGGCATCATTGGGGTGGACGATCAAAGTCTCAGCAAGTGTGAAATCACAACCTGTAAATGTAATTACATGCCAATAGAAAGAGGCCACCAAGGACCCTAACATTCCAATCCAAGCAAAGCGACTTCTGAAAAAGAAAGCACAAGTGCCTCCACCTCCGCCAAGCAATGAGCAGCCATGTGCATCCACATCAACTCCTGAGCCTCAAATAAAAGAAGCTCGATATCCAAATGCAGAGGTGGAGAAGGCTCGTTTTCAGGCACTTCAACAATGGGTACAAAAGGAACAAGCTCAATTTGAGGCCGAGAAATAAGCTCAATTTGAGGCTGAGAAACAAGCTCAAGACCCTATCCATGACTTGGCCCCACAAAGTATTGATACTATACTCGAGCCTCTATTCCAACAATAGATTCCACAACATAATGTACCGTCACATCAACTTGAAGGAGCCGCACTCTCTAGCATCCTGAGTTGCCCTGTGTCAATTCCCATCGGAATCCTCCTACGGAATTGTCCCAATCTCTGGGAGAGTTTCAAAGGATGGATTGATAGCTCAAACAACCTCTTCATGAGGCAAAATTTATTAGAGGCAGTTTCCTTTTCATAAGTGGCACACAGTTTCTTTCACAAATCTTCTATAGTCTGCTCATTTACTACTGTGAAATAAACTGACTCTGCAAGATGAAGTCTAATAGTAGATTTTGCTAATGCATCCAACTCATTCCAATCATCCTCAAACATATTTGCAGGCTTAGCTTCAATCCCTGCCAAGGGTTTAATCTGCTTCTTTTGAATAAGCACATCCCTTATTTGTTCTTTCCACAAAGAAAAGTTTGTCCCATCAAACTTTTTAATGCTAAAAAACTCCTTTTCAGACATGGAAGAGGATGCCATGATGTAAATGAAGCAAAAATCCCAAATGCTAGTGCCTACAAGAGAGAATCACACCAAATACCAGGTGCACCCAAATGTGTATGCCACAATAGAGTGAAATATCACCAAAACTCATGTCTCAAAGCATCTAACTCATGTGCATATACTATGCGTCCATATGAGCAAATCTAGCCCAAAAGAAAATGCCAACTGCAATGGCAATCCAAAATGCCAATAAGTGCCAAATGACTCAAGCATAAACACTGTCCACTGGCATATGCATTAATAATATCTCATCCAAGAGAGCTTGCAACCCCTCCTCCCCTCTCCTCTAACGTTGCAACCCAATCCTCTTTCTCTCCTCCTCCCTCTTCCCCCTCCTCCTCCCTTCTCCTCCTCCCTCCTCCTCATCCCTCCTCCTCCTCTCCTCCTCCTCCTCCCTCCTCTCTCCTCTTTCCCCCATGCTCTTACACCTTCTTCCTTTACCACTCCTATGCTCCTCCTAAACCCGTAGTTCCTCAACCCTTAACCTCGATGATCTATGAGGGAGACGAGTTCTCCACCATGTACTCTACCCTGAACCTTGGATCCTCCTTATAACCCTGGAACCTCTTTCTAAACCTTGGAACTCCTTCTACCCCTAGAACCTCCTTCTAAACCTTGGAAATCCTTCTAACCCTGGAACTCCTTCTAAACCCTAGAACCTCCTTTTAAACCTTGGAACTCCTTCTAAACCCTTAAACTCCTCCTAAACCCTACAACCCCCAATGAAGGTGAAAGCCTTCATTACCTCAACCATGATGATACACATTCCTTTTACACATGCATGCACTTTGTTTGCTTACCACACTTAAGCCTACTTCTCTTACTAGAACATGACTCGAGGTCCTAAGCTACACATATACTACAACCGACAACCCCGATATATCTGTAGGTGACAAAAAGCCTTGGAACCCTGCATATTGAGAATATGCAGCTCTTCCTATGAAAGCAATAGGAAAGAGACAACATTTACAACACTTGTATTAGCAATATTGCCAGACCTTATCACTGTCTGTCATTCTCCAACATCAATCTAGCCAAATGATCCAAATTTCAACACTATTTACTAGCTTGGCCAAGGAAGAATATGCAAGAGAATTGGAAAGGTAGACTGCATCAGAAATCAAAAACCAATTCTAGGCAATTGCCATAGAAGTCAAGGAAGTTTGGGCATAGATAGATGAGCTCTCCAAGCTCAAGAGAAGGCAGTAAGGGATGTGACCTCAAGAGAAGGCAGTAAGGGATGTGACCTCCAACCTCCACCAAAGTCAAACACAGTTGACTGCGGCAGTAGAAGCAACGGCAATCCTATAGACCTACTATAACTCCTTGACATCTGCACATGTGCAAGAGATAGAGGTAGTGGCCCAAGCTTAACTCACTTTAATTTGCAAAGAAGAAGAGCTCCAGGATTGCAAAGACAAGCTTGAAGACATGAAACAGTCTTTGACAATACGTGCCTTCAGCATTGATGAGCTTACAAGGGAATGCAGAATCTTAAAAGACCAACTTTCTACCATTCAAGAGGCGAGCACTTCACAAGCAAAAGTCTTGGATCAATGGTTCAATACCACTGAAGACATTCCTCAATAGGCAAAGGTCACCTTGTAAATGAGAAAGCTTAAGGAGGCATACACAACCATCTACCATCAATACAAAGAAAAAATAAATGAGATGCACTCCCAAAAGATAATCATCTTCAAGCTTGAACTCCAATTACTAGTGCACAACAATGAGGCATTGGAAGACAACATCAATGATGCCCCACTACAATGCACAATTCTATGTATGCAGGGTTCCAAGGCTTTTTGTCACCTACAGATATATTAGGGTTGTCGATTGTAGTATACATGTAGCTTAGGACCTCGAGTCGTGTTTCGGTGAGAGATGTAGGCTTAAGTGTGGTGAACAAACATAGTGCATGCATGTGTAAAAAGGGACGTGTATAATCATGGCTAATTTAATGAAGGCTTTCACCTTCATTGAGGGTTGTACGGTTTAGGAGGAGTTTGAGCGTTAGGAGGAGTTTCCAAGGTTTTGAAGAGATTCCAAGGTTAGAAGGAGGTTCCAAGGTTTAGACGGAGGTAGCCTAGTTTGTGGTAAGGAGCTCAAGAAATCAAACCAAGTTCACGGTGTCCTGGTAAGAGGACCAGTGTTGCTTTCCTTTTTTAAGTTTGGGAGCAAATCTCTGCAGGTAGCATAGTCGGAAAGTGCAAGAGTGCATTGTCTCAGGTTGAGACGCCCTTCGCGGTGTGGTGAGAGGGAAATATATGCTGTGGGCAGGGGCGAAGCCTTTGGTGACTTTATTTTTTTGATTCAAGGCCATTTCGGGGCCATTTTGGAGGCGGAAGTTCGTCACAGGCACTAAGAAAAGGGCCCTGTTTTTGCTGTGCGACCACTGCTCTGTAGGTCGGTGAAAAGTTGCCGCAAAAATTGCATCGTATGCCTATGCACAGAGATAGTGGGAGTTACAGAATCATCCTTATTGCCTATTGATGCAAAATCGTCACTAGGAAGTGACTGTGTGGTCAAATACCACTTTCGTCAGTTTTGCAGATTTGCCCATGTGAGGCAGAAGCTGTGTCTTTTGTAGTGATAGAATATTTTGCAGTGTTCTGTAATGGCATCTGATTCTCTTTCACACATTGTCACTGAAAAGCTTGACAAGAACAACTTCCAAGCATGGAAGTTTAGAATGATGGATTTCCTTATGGGAAAATGCGATTGGGAGTTCATTACAGGAAATGAAGAAGAACCAGTTCTTCCTAATGTTCCCAATCAACAGGAAATGCAGGCATTTAAAGGATGGCATGAGAGAGCCAGAAAAGTTATGTACTGGCTCTCTATCAGTATTTTGGATTCTATGATTGTGCATATTTAGAATGCAAGTACGCCAAAGGAGGCATGGGATACTTTGGCAAAAATGTACAGCACAAATACGCAAGCCAGGAAAATGTAGCTCAAGCAAGAGTTGCACAATGTGTAGAGAGAAAATATGAGAATCAATGACTACCACATGAAGGTGAAGAAAATTGCAGATGCACTTGCTTCCATTGGGCCACCAGTGGAAGATGATGATCTGGTTTCTATGACCTTGAATGGTCTAGGAAAGGATTATGCATAGTTCCGGACATCCATTTCCATCCGTGAAAAATTTCCTGATTTTGAGGAGTTGTTTGCTCTTCTAATTTCTGAAGAGCAGAGAAATGGTGGTGCATCTTCTTGAGGAGGATCTTCAAAAGAAACTGTCTTCTACTCAAATCTTCTACTCAAATGCTAGAAGAGGTAGAGGTAGAGGTAGAGGTAGAGGTAGAGGTAGAGGAGGCTGATCTGGAGGCCGTGCTAGAAATCAAAATATGTAGCAAACTCAAGAAAACCAGTCCTTTGGAGGAGGACGTGGTAACTCTAGAGGCAGGGGGAGCCAAAGAGGTCATGGTGGATGGCAGAGAGGCCAAAATGCAAACAGCAATGTTTAATGCTACTACTGTTGCAAAATGGGTCATATGGCTAAAGAATGCTACAAAAAGCAGAATGACATTATGAATGGAAAATTGCAGCAAGGCAATTATGCATCTTCTAGTAGACAGGGTGATGATAGAAATGAGCATCTATTTATGGTGCAGCACATGACCAATTCTGTGACAAGTGCAGAAGAAAGAAATGATGTGTGGTATGTTGACTTAGGTGTGTCAAACCACATGATAGGTCATTCAGAATGGATGCAGGATGCAAGGAAAATGGATAGACCAAGATTTGTGGAGATTGGTGATGATACTACACATCCTATTGTGCAGATTGGTAAAATTCCTTTGTCTATGCAGGATGGGAAAAAGAAATACCTATCTGATGTATTTCATGTCCCGAATATCACCAAGAACATGGTTTCTGTTGGTCAAATGGTTGAGCAGGGCTTGCAGGTCAGATTTAATCCTCATGGATGCTTTGTTGAGGATATGAAAAATAACGGTCGCTTGATAGCAAAAGGAAAGAAGAATGGCAGGATGTTTACATTGGATGCGGACATGCCTGAATTGAGTGTAGCAATGTTTGCACATGGGACCAGTGTAGTTGTAGATATTGATATCTGGCATAAACGCATTGGTCATGTTAATGTACAATGACTTAAATCAATGCAGGCCCAAAATATTGTTGCAGGATTGCCTAAATTTGGAAAATAGGCAAGGAAACCATGGATTTCCTAGACATGTTCAAGAGAGTAAGAAGCCATTGGAACTAATCCACTCTGATGTGTGGACTACTAAAGCTGCATCTATTGGAAGCTGTCATTATTTTGTCACTTTCATTGATGACTACAACAGAAAAATTTGGGTGCATTTTATGAAAAAGAAAAGTGAAGTGTTTGGGCATTTCAAAGCTTTTAAAGCTATGGTTGAAAAATAAACAGGCCTGCAAATGAAATGCCTAAGGTCAGATGAAGGGGGAGAGTACCTCTCAAATGAGTTTGCAAGGTTCCTGCAGGAGCATGGCATAAAGCAGCAATATTCATGCAGTCATACCCCACAGTAAAATGGACTTGCAGAAAGGAAAAGCAGGCATATTCGAGAGGTATCTCAGGCCATGCTAAATGAAAAAGACCTACCAGATTATTATTGGGCTGAAGCAGTTGCTACAGTAGTTTACATAATGAATAGGACTCCCACTGCAGCAATACATGGCATGACGCTAGAGGAGATGTATACTGGTAGGAAACCAGATATTTCTCATTTGAAAATTTTTGGTTGCATTTTCTATGTTCATGTGCCAGATGAGTTGAGGTCCAAGTTGGATCCAAAAGCAGAGAACTGCATCTTTATTGGTTATTCTCTACAGCAGAAAGGGTACTATAACCCTTCTACTCATAAGTTTACAGTGAGTAGAGATGTTGTTTTTGATGAGATGAGCAGCTGGTATAAACTAGTAAATGTGATGATTGATGTAGATGCACAAAATGGTAATGCTGCACAGAATTCATAGCAGCAATCACAAAATATTAGTGGACCTGTAGTGTCCTCTAGCAGTGTTTCACATACTTCGCCATGGATAGGTAGATTGAGATCAAGAGAATCTCCTCAAAGCAATGTAGATAGTGGTATGCAGGTATCACAAAAAGGAAAAGAGAAGGTAGATCAGCCCATGTTTGATGTGAATGCAGGTCACTTTTATGTGGATGGTGAATCTAGTGGCTCAGAACAGAGCATTGATGATGAGTTGGGTATTCCTTTTGTTGTTATACCTGGAGTAAGGAAGACCAGGGATGTTTTGAGAGCACCTGGAAGTGAGCCTATTTTGTGCAGGTCTACCAGAGCTAGATATCTTGTGGATAGGCTGAAATATGATGGATTTACAGCCATTCACTATGCCTATATGGTCAAAGTGATACAGGAACCAGAACCCACTTCTTTTGAGCAAGCCATGGGAAAAGAAAAATGGAAGAAAGCCATGGATGAAGAAATGGATGCCTTGGAAGCAAATGCTACATGGGAATTGTGCCTTTGCCTAAAGACAAGAATGCAATTGGCTGTAAGTGGGTTTATAAGGTGATGCACAATGCAGATGGTTCTGTGAACAGATATAAGGAAAGATTAGTTGTCAAAGGGTATGCACAGACATACGGCATTGATTATGAAGAAACATTCAGTCCGGTTGCAAGGATGGTAGCCGTAACAGCAGTCATTGCTATGGCTGCATCAAAGGGATGGTCTTTACATCAAATGGATGTAAAGAATGCCTTCTTGCATGGTGATTTGCAAGAAGAGGTCTTTATGGAGCAGCCACCAGGTTATGTTCATGCTGTTCATCCTGAGTTTGTTTGCAGGTTGAAGAAAGCCTTGTATGGCTTGAAGCAAGCACCTAGAGCATGGTCTGACAAGACAGGACAGTATCTTGTTACTATTGGCTTTCAGATTTCCAAGGCAAATTTCTCACTTTATGTGAGAAAAATAGAGAAAGGTATTATGCTGCTTGTCATTTATGTTGATGATTTGATCATCACAGGTGATAGTGATGAAGATATCCTTCATGTGAAAATGCTATTGAAGCAGAAGTTTGAGATGAAGGATTTGGGAGAGCTACATTATTTCTTGGGCATTGAGGTGATTAGATCACCAAGTGGGATACAGCTCTTGCAGAGGGAGTATAGATTGGACATGCTGTCCAAATATGGGATGACAGGCTGCAAGCCTATTTCAGTTCCTTTGGAGCAGAATGTGAAGCTGAGCGCAGATGCAGGTGAGCTTCTAGAAGACCCTACTATGTACAGACGCATAGTAGGAAGTTTGATTTATATGACTATTACCAGGCCAGATTTAAGCTATGCTGTTGGATTGGTAAGTCAGTTTATGCAAGCTCCAAGGAAACCGCATTTGGATGCAGCTAGATGCATACTCAGGTATGTGAAGTCCACATTGTAGTATGGACTATTTTATGAGACTGGGGTTCAGATACAGTTGCATGGATACACTGATGGTGATTGGGCTAGTAGTATTTCTGATAGACGATCTACCAGTGGATATGTGTTCTCTTTTAGGAGTGCTGCAATCACTTGGAGCAGCAAGAAACAGCCTACAGTTGCCTTGTCAAGCACAGAGGCTGAGTACAGGGGTGCAGCAATGGCTGCATGTGAGGTAGCTTGGTTGCATACGCTACTTTATGATATGCATCAGTCTACAGATGGGCCAGTTGTCATTTATTGTGACAACATGAGCAGTATACACTTGGCAAAGAACCCAGTCTATCATGCTAGAACAAAGCACATTGAGGTGCATTATCACTACGTGCGAGAGAAGGTTTTACTAGGTCTTATTAATCTAGTTTATGTCAGCACAGAGTATCAGGTAGCTGACATATTCATGAAGGCATTGGGCGCAGAGAAGCTGCACAAGTTCAGAGAATTGATTGGTGTGCAGGAATTGGGATTGAGCTCGAGGGGGCATTTTGAGATATCGAGCTTCACTCGTGATATGCCAAGGTGACCATTGTGCATTTATGTCACCGACTCGTTAGCTGCAGATGCGGTTGGTACACTGCCCATGAATAATAGCTGGATGATAGCTATCCTTACGTACTCTAGTTCATGGCTCAGTTAGTATGCCACCTTAGTTAGTTGAGTTTGGTTTGAGACCCACATATAGGGTTCTTCTATTTCTTTGTACTAGAGTTCTTTTGGCTTTCACAACTAAGAAAAGGAAAACTATTTTCAGCCTCCACCTTTGTGTGTATTCCCCCATTGTGTATGTGAGAAAGCCGCAAGTGAGCTTTCTTCCTTCTCTCCCACTATCTTCATAGTTTAAGGGTTGAGGAGCAAAGGGTTTAGGGGGAGCATACGAGTGGGAGAGGAAGAAGGTGTAAGATCATGGGGAAAGAAGAGAGGAGGGAGGAGGAGGAGGAGGAGGAGGAGGGAGGAGGAGGAAGAGGGGGAGGATGGGTTGCAAGGTTTGAGGAGAGGGGAGGAGGAGTTGCAAGGTTAGGGCATGCTTTTGGACATGGAGTGCAAGGAAGCATGGACACTTGAGACAATTGCTTGGAATACCAAAGTAGAACGCAACACAATGCCATAAAGAGTGTGGGCTTCATTCCATTATGGGGTATTTATGCAAGTTGGAGAGCTTCTCTCTCTGCATGTAGGAAGTGTAACACATTCTCTCTCTACATGTAGGAAGTGTAACACATTCTCTCTCTACATGTAGAAGTTGTATGTAGAAGTTGTAACCCATTCTCTTTCTACATGTAGAACTCACATATAGAAGTTGTAACACATTCTCTTTCTACATATAGAACTCGCACATAGAAGTTGTAACACATTCTCTTTCTACATGTAGAACTCGCATATAGAAGTTTCATGTAGAAGTCGTATGTAGAACTTGTATGTAGAACTCACATGTACAAGTCATATGTGCAACTTGCATGTAGAACATGCAAATTGGATTTCTAAGAGGGATTATTTCTAGCCTTATGCAAGTACAAGCGGAGCTTTGCTGCTACTCTACACACACATTCTGTTCTACCTAAGTCCATGTTGGCACAGAGTCAACATACTCCCAGATCCATTTGATTACCCCTGTTCTCGAGTTATGGCTTATTTTGATTTTAGAATTGGGATGCCATGTGCATAACCTAGTGGCTTTTGAGCTTGTGACATGCGAGTCATTCCTGTTGTAATGCTTTTGCACCATACAATTTGTGGTATGTAGTTAGGAAGCTTATCTCCTTTTAAGGAGGGATAGATGGCTGTGAATTTTAGAGGGGATCTCGTTGTTGAGGTTACAGACTCTGCCATCCAATCTTCTTGGGAAGAGGTTTGGTGGGGGTCTCGTTGTTGAGGCTTGCATTTCTTGCTATCTTGCATGCATGTTGGATGCGATTGCACCCGTATAATTGAGCTTGTAGATATGTTTGTATGCAAGTCTGATATTTTTGCATATATGAGACGGCTATGATGTTTGGCGAGGGTCTCGTTGCTGAGGCTGCAGACTCTTGAGTTTTGGCCTGGCTTCTTGTCCTGCTTGTGAATTCATTGCATGCTTTGAGAGTATGGAATGAAAGTGTGTGATACTATTATTGATGCAATCTATTATGTGCCTATGCAAAATCATGTGAGTGCACGTGATGTGTCTAACTATATGCTTATTTGTGGGATTTAATAAAGAAACTAAGACTCAATCATCCCTAATACTAAATTGATTAGGTCTTCCAAAATGTGCAAAAACATGCATACTCCAGTGAGTGTGCGTGTAACAATCTAGTGCAAACTATATGTGAAAAAACATGCATATGCTAGTGAGTGCTCGTGATACAATCCCGGGGGATTCACAGGGGGAAACTTATGATATCACGTGAGTGTACAATGGGGGTTTTTTTTGAAATGAGGCATAAGCTTATACATTAGGGGTGGGGGCCCTTTTTTTTTCCCCAATATTGAATTTAAGCTAGGGGGACCATGTCATATTTAAGAAGGGGGGACATAATATAGGTTACCTTGGGTAACTAGTCCAAACAAGTTTGATTTTGTGTATGGTTTTAAATAGTCATAGGGAAAGTAACCTAAATTTGCTTATTGTGTAATCTAAATGCTTGAGAAAGAATGTAGATTTAAGGAAAGGGGGGGACATAATGGAATTTTGGTGGTATCTTATAAGCTTAAATAGGGGTGTTTTATCATCCTACGTGGATCTTAAATAGGGGGTTTTCTTGAAGTTCATGCACGCAGGTGACGTCCCCCTTTAATGAAGAGTGAATTCCTCGGGGATACAATCTAATCCAAACTAAAGAAGACTTAGTTTCCAAAATCTTCGTTTTTGTCGGGGATGGCTTGCGTGTTGATGTAGTAGCGCTTCAGTCGGCTCCTGTTTATTGTTGTGTTGAATTGGACTCCATCCAATGTTTCTAGCAGCATATCTCTAATGGGATTCATCTTTCATACTCGGTATGGTCCTTGACCTAGATACTTCAGTTTCCCCTCGTGTACTTTGGCATTGTACAACAGGACTAGGTTGCCTTCCTTGATGTCTTTAGCTTTAAGGTTTCTGTCAAACCATGCCTTTCTTCTGCGTTTCTCTATTGTCATGGCATGGTAGGTGACTAGTCTTGCCTCTATCTGGTTCTCCAACTGATAGAGCCTTTCTTTCAAGGATTCATGGTCTCCCATGCATTCCTGTACTGCTATGCACTGGCTTGGTATTACAAAATTCTAGTGGGACCATAGCTTCAAGGCCGTACACCAATTGAAAAGGTGTGTTCCCTGTACTAACCTTGAATGTGGTTTTGTATGCCCATAAGGCAGCATTCACTTTCTCTACCCAATCAGAATGCTGTGGTTCTACTACCTTGGTGAGGATAATGCATATTATTTTGTTGGTAGATTCTGCCTATCCATTCCCTTGGGGGTAGTAGGGTGTGCTTTTTCTATGGATTACCATGAAGCTAGACAAGAGTTCTTGGATTACCTCATTGACAAAATGTGTGCCTCTATCCAACACAATTTCAATGGTGGGGCATCCGAATCGGGTGATCACATTTTCGTATAAGAATCTTGCTATGCTTCTGGCATCTTCCTTTCTGACTGCTTTAGCTTCAGCCATTTTGTAAAGTAATCAGTGGTCACAATGATGTAGCATGCATGTGTTCCTTTTGCTGCTGGGATGTATGGGACCCACATAGTCAATTCCCCATTTTTCAAACGGTTTTTGTGCAACAACTGTTGTTAGGGGATTGAAGTCTTTGTGTTGTGGTTTAGTAGTACGTTGGCATACATCACAACCTTTAACATATTCATAGGCATCTGCCCATAGTGTTGGCTGTGAAGAGAGTGGGAGAGAAGTAAGGAGTCTCACTTGCAGCTTTCTCACATACACAATGGGGGAATACACACAAAGGTGGAGGCTGAAAACAGTTTTCCTCTTCTTAGTTGTGAAAGCCAAAAGAACTCTCTCTTGGTACAAAAGGAATAGGTGAACCCTATATGTGGATCTCAAACCAAACTCAACTAACCTAGGTGGCATACTAACTAAGCCACTAACTAGAGTACATAAAGATAGCTGTCATCTAGCTATTATTCATGGGCGGTGTACCAACTGCATCTGCAGCTAACAAGTTGGTGACATAAATGCACAACGGTCACCCTGGCATATCACGAGTGGAGCTTGATATCTCAACACTCCCCCTTGAGCTCAATCCCAATTCCTGCACATCAAGCAGGTCTCTGAACTTGTGCAGCTTCTCTGTGCCCAAGGCCTTTGTGAATATGTTAGCTACTTAATCCTCTATGCTGACATAACCTAGATCAATAAAACCTACTAGAACCTTCTCCTGTACATAGTGATAATGCACCTCAATGTGCTTTGTTCTACCATGATAGACTGGGTTAATTGCCAAGTGTATACTACTCATGTTGTCACAATAAATGACAATTGGCCCATCTATAGACTCATGCATATCATAAAGTAGCTTATGCAACCAAGCTGCCGCAACTGTAGCCATTGCTGCACCCCTATATTCAGCCTCTGTGCTTGACAAGGCAACTGTAGGCTGTTTCTTGTTGCTCCAAGTGACTGCAGCACTCCCAAAAGAGAACACATATCCACTGGTAGAGCGTCTATTAGAAATACTACCAGCCCAATCATCATCAGTGTATTTATGCACCTGTATATGAACCCCAGTCTGATAAAATAGTCCATACTGCAATGTGGACTTCACATACCTCAGTATGCATCTAGCTGCATCCAAATGTAGTTTCCTTGGAGCCTACATAAACCGACTTACCAACCCAATAGCATAGCTCAAAGATGGCCTGGTAATAGTCATATAGATCAAACTTCCTACTATGCGTCTATACATAGTAGGGTCTTCCAGAAGCTCACCTGCATTTGTGCTCAGCTCACATTCTGCTCCAAAGGAACTGAAATAGGCTTACAGCCTGTCATCCCATATTTGGATAGCATGTCCAATCCATACTACGTCTACAAGAGCCATATCCCACTTGTGGATCTAATCACCTCAATGCCCAAGAAGTAACGCAGCTCTCCCAAATCCTTCATTCAAACTTATGCTTCAATAGCATTTTCACATGAAGGATATCTTCATCACTATCAGCTGTGATGATCAAATCATCAACATAAATGACAAGTAGCATAATGCCCTTCTATGTTTTTCTCACATAAAGTGAGAAATCTGCCTTGAAAATCTGAAAGCCAATAGTGACAAGATACTGTCCTATCTTGTCAGACCATGTCTGGGTGCTTGCTTCAAGCCATATAAGGCTTTCTTCAACCTGCAAACAAACTCAGGATGAACAGCATAAAGATAACCTGGTGGCTACTCCATATAGACCTCTTCTTGCAAATCACCATGCAAGAAAGCATTCTTTACATCCATCTAATGTAAAGGCCATCCCTTTGATGCAACCATAGCAATGACTGCTCTTACAGTTGCCATCCTTGCAACCGAACTGAATGTTTCTTCATAATCAATGCCATATGTCTGTGCATACCCCTTGACAACTAATATTGCCTTGATTCTACTCACAGAACCATCTGCTTTGTGCTTCACCTTATAAACCCACTTGTAGCCAATTGCATTCTTGTATTTAGGCAAAGGCACCAATTCCCACATTAGGAAAAAAGGGAGCTCATTTTGGGGCCTTGTAAGAAATTCACTATTTTCTCTTTTCTCTCTCTACAAAAGCAAGAAAATATGGATACTTGCGTGAGAAATGTCAGTGTGAAAAGGAATAAATATATTATTTCACATGCTTTACATTCAATCTTCATATAAGAGCAACACTTTTCTGTGCAGAATTTGGTGATTCTGACACCGCAGATGCGTCCGAAACGGCCCAAAACCCCAAAAACGGCACTGGAAACGCTGGAATCGGACATCCGAAGGCCCGAAAACGGCCAAAAAAGATCGAAAAGTGGGATTTGTAGCAAAACGCGATGATCTGGCACCTTTTGAAATCTCAAAAGGTGCCAGATCGCGTTTTGCTACAAATCCCACTTTCAAAAGGTGCCAGATCGCGTTTTGCTGCAAATCCCACTTTTCGGCCTTTTTTGGCCGTTTTCGGGCCTCCGGATGTCCGATTCTAGCGTTTCCAGTGTCGTTTTTGGGGTTTTGGGCCATTCCGGACGCGTCTGCGGTATCAGAATCACCAATTTCTGCACAGAAAATAAATTTTTAAAAGATTCAAATTAGATCACCTCATTAATGTGACATGCTTCTACGAACATATAGTACTATTTCTTTTTCTTATTTTCATCTTCTTTTGTTGAATTTTCAACGTTACGTTGGCCCACTCCTGATTGGTTGAGAGCCTATTTTCTCTCTCTTCTAAAAGGCCCCAAAATGAGCTCCCTTTTTTCCTAATGTGTAGCATTTGCTTCCAAGGCATCATTTCTTCATCCATGGCTTTCTCCCATTTTTCTTTTCCCATGGCTTGCTCAAAAGAAGTGGGTTCTGGTTCATGTATCACTTTGACCATATAGGCATAGTGAATGGCTGTAAATCCATCATATTTCAGCCTATCCACAGGATACTTAACTCTGGTAGACCTACACAAAATAGGCTCACTACCAGGTGCTCTCAAAACATCCCTTCTCTTCCTTACTCCAGGTGTAACAACAGAAGGAATACCCAACTCATCATCAAGGCTCTGCTCAGAGCCATTAGATTCACCATCCACATAAGAGTAACTTGCATTCACATCAACCATGGGCTGATCTACTTTCTCTTTTCCCTTTCATGATACTTACGTACCACTATCTGCATTGCTTTGAGGAGATTCTTCTGATCTCAATCTGCCTATCCATGGTGAAGTACATGAACCACTACTAGAGGACACTACAGGTCCACTAATATTTTGTGATTGCTGTTGTGAATTCTGTGCAGCATTACCATTTTGTGCATCTACATCATCAATCACATTTATTGGTTTATACCAGCTACTCATCTCATCAAAAACATCTCTGCTCACTGTAAACTTACCAGTAGAAGGGTTATAGCATCTATACCCTTTCTACTGCAGAGAATAACGAATAAAGATGCACTTCTCAGCTTTTGGATCCAACTTTGATCTCAACTCATCTAGCACATGAACATAGGCAATGCAACCAGAAAATTTCAAATGAGAAATATCTGGTTTCCTACCAGTATACCTCTCCTCTGGTGTCATGCCATGTATTGCTGCAGTGGGAGTCCTGTTCATTATGTAGACTGATGTAGCAATTGCTTCAGCCCAATAATAATCTGGTAGGTCTTTTTTGTTGAGCATGGCATGAGATACCTCTCCAATATGCTTGTTTTTCCTTTGTGAAAGTCCATTTTACTGTGGGGTATGACTGCATGAATATTGTTGCTTTATGCCATGCTCTTGCAAGAACCTTGCAAACTCATTTGAGAGGTACTCTCCCCCTCCATTTGACCTTAGGCATTTTATTTGCAAGCCCATTTCTTTTTTAACCATAGCTTTAAAAGCTTTGAAATGCCCAAATACTTCACTTTTCTTTTTCATAAAATACACCTAAACTTTTCTGCTGTAGTCATCAATAAAAGTGACAAAATAATAACAGCCTCCAATAGATGCAGCTTTAGTAGTCCACACATCAGAGTTGATTAATTCCAATGGCCTCTTACTCTCTTGAACATGTTTAGGAAATGGTTTCCTTGCTTGTTTTCTAAATCGACAAGCTTCACATACCTTATGCATTTCTGTAACCTTGAACTTAGGAAATCCTACAACAATATTTTGGGCCTACATTAATTTAAGTCATTGTACATTAACATGACCAATGCGTTTATGCCAGATATCAATATCTGCAACTACATTAGTCCCATGTGCAAACATTGCTGCACTCAATTCAAGCATGTCCGCATCCAAGGTAAACATCTTACCCTTCTTCTTCCCTTTTGCTATCAAGCGACCTTTATTTTTGATATCCTCAACAAAGCAATCATGAGGATTAAATCTAACCTACAAGCCTTGCTCGACCATTTGACCAACAGAAACCAAGTTCTTGGTGATATTTGAGACATGAAATACATCAGACAGGTATTTCTTTTTCCCATCCTGTGCATAGACAAAGGAATTTTACCAATTTGCACAATAGGATGTGGAGTATAATCACCAGTATCCACAAATCCTGGTCTTTCCATTTTCCTTACATCCTACATCCATTTAGAACATGACCTGTCATGTCGTTTGACGCATCTGAGTCAACATACTACACATCATTGCTTTCTTCTGCACTTGTCATAGAATTGGTCATGTGTTGCACCATAAACAAATGCTCATTTCTATCATCACCCTGTCTACTAGAGGATGCATAATTGCCTTCAACTGCAATTTTCCATTCATGATGTCATTCTTCTTTTTGTAGTAGTCTTTAGCCATATGACCCATTTTATCACAGTGGTAGCATTCAACATTGCTGTTTGCATTTTGGCCTCTCTGCCATCCACCACGACCTCTTTGGCTCCCCCTGCCTCTAAAGTTACCATGTCCTCCTCCATAGGACTGGTTTTCTTGAATTTGCTACATATTCTGATTTCTACCATGGCCTCCAGATCGGCCTGCTCTACCTCTGCCTCTACCTCTTCCAACATTTGAGTAGAAGACAGTTTCTTTTAAAGTTTCTCCTGAAGAAGATGCACCACCATTTCTCTGCTCTTCAGAAATTAGAAGAGCAATCAACTCCTCAAAATCAGGAAAATTCTCACGAACAGTAATGGATGTATAGAATTGTGCATAATCCTTTCCTAGACCATTCAAGGTCATAGAAACTAAATCATCATCTTCCACTGGTGACCCAATAGAAGCAAGTGCATCTGCAATCTTCTTCACCTTCATGTGGTAGTCATTGATGCTCATATTTTCTCTCTGCACATTATGCAACTCCTGCTTGAGCTACATTTTCCTGGCTTGTGTATTTGTGCTATACAGTTTTGTCAAAGTATCCCACACCTCCTTCGGCATGCTTGCATCTTGAATATGCACAATCATAGAATTTGAAATACTGATAAACAACTAGTACATAACTTTTCTGGCTCTCTCATGCCAACCTTTAAATGCGTGCAACTTCTGTTGATTGGGAACATTAGGAATAACAGGGTTCTTGTTCGGCTCCAGTTATATACTCCCAATAGCCTTTTCCCTTAAGGAAATACGTCATTCTAAACTTCCATGCTTGGAAGTTGTTCTTGTCAAGCATTTCAGTGACTATCTGTGAAAGAGCATCAGACACCATTACAGAACACTGCAAAAATATTCTGTCACTACAAAAAACACAACTTCCACCTCACAAGGGCAAATCTGCAAAACTAACGAAAGTGGTATTTGACCACGTAGTCACTTCCTAGTGACGATTTTGCATCAACATGCAATAAAAATGATTCTGTCAACACCTATTTCATTAATTTTGGACTTTTTCTGTTGTTTTTGGACGAAGCCCAAAAATCCTTCCCAAATGAAAAGTTTACTTTATGAAAATATCGTTCCCAAATCAAAATTTAGCTTTATGAAAATATTCTTCCCAAATCAAAAGTTCACTTTGTGGCACTATCATATTCACATAAAAATATTGATTTTTCAATCCATACTTTTGCACCAACATGCAAGAATTTGAAATAATCCTATATTAGACTTTGCACGCAAGTCTGTTTCAACTAGGTTGAGATGTGTGCAAAGTATTGTCACCATCAGATATGCTTTGCATGGTCGATCACGCATTATACAACATTTTTCCGGTAGTGATATGCACATCCGCAAAAAAACACGCCCTTACGTATGCTATCTGACCAAGTACTTATCGGATGGGTGTGCCTCTTTTGGAACATTTCAATACCACCTAGGTTAAGGTGTAGGAAAAGTATTGTGCCCATCGGATATGCTTTGCATGGTCGATCGAGTGTTAAATACCATTTTTGCCTTAGTGTCATGCACATCCGTAAAAAAACACGCTACTAGGTGTGTTATCTGATCAAGTACTTATGCGATGGGAATGCCACATTGCATGTAAGTCAATTCCACCTAGTTGAAGGTGTGTGCAAAGTATTGTGCCCATCAGATATGCTTCGATTGTCAATCAAGCATAAAACACCGTTTTTGCCTTTGTGTCATGCACAATTATAAAAAAACACGGTCCTAGGTGTGTTATTCAAACAAGTACTTATCGGATGGGGGCTCCACTTTGTATGCAAGTCCTTTTCAACTAGGTTGAGGTGCGTGCAAACTATTGTCACCATTGAATATACTTTGCATGGTCGATCACGTATTATACAACGTTTTTCCGGTAGTGATATGCACATCCGCAAAAAAACACGCCCTTAGGTATGTTATTTGACTAAGTACTTATCCGATGGGTGTGACCCTTTGAGAACATTTCAATACCACCTAGGTTAAGGTGTAGGAAAAGTATTGTGCCCATCGGATATGCTTTGCATGGTCGATCGAGCATTAAATACCATTTTTTCCTTAGTGTCATGCACATCCGTAAAAAAACACACTGCTAGGTGTGTTATCCGAACAAGTACTTATGCGATGGGAATACCACTTTGCATGTAATTCAATTCCACATAGTTGAATGTGTGTGCAAAGTATTGTGCCCATCGGATATTCTTTTCATTGTCGATCAAGCATAAAACACCGTTTTTGCCTCAGTGTCATGCACAACCATAAAAAAACACGGTCCTAGGTGTGTTAATCAAACAAGTACTTATTGGATGGGGTCTCCACTTTGCACGCAAGTCTGTTTCAACTAGGTTGAGATGCGTGCAAAGTATTGTCACCATCGGATATGCTCTGCATGGTCGATTATGCATTATACAACGTTTTTCTGGTGGTGATATGCACATCCGCAAAAAAACATGCCCTTAGTATGTTATCTGACCAATTACTTATCGGATGGGTGTGTCTCTTTGAGAAAATTTCAATACCACCTAGGTTAAGGCATAGGAAAAGTATTGTGCCCATCGGATATGCTTTGCATGGTCGATCGAGCATTAAATACCATTTTTGCCTTAGTGTCATGCACATCCGTAAAAAAACACGCTGCTAGGTGTGTTATTCGATCAAGTACTTGTGCGATGGGAATGACACTTTTCATGTAATTCAATTCCACCTAGTTGAAGGTGTGTGCAAAGTATTCTGCCCATCGGATATGCTTTGCATTGTGGATCAAGCATAAAACACCGTTTTTGCCTTAGTGTCATGCACAACCATATAAAAACACGGTCCTAGGTGTGTTATTCAAACAAGTACTTATTGGATGGGGGCTCCAGTTTGCACGCAAGTCCATTTCAACTAGGTTGAGGTGCGTGCAAAGTATTGTCACCATCAGATATGCTTTGCATGGCCGATCACGCATTATACACCGTTTTTCCCCTAGTGATATGCACATCCGCAAAAAAACACACCCTTAGGTGTGTTATCTGACCAAGTACTTATCGGATGGGTGTGCCTCTTTGAGAACATTTCAATATCACCAAGGTTGAGGTGTAGGAAAAGTGTTGTGCACATCGGATATCCTTTGCATGGTCGATCGAGCATTAAATACTATTTTTGCTCTTGTGTCATGCACATCCATAAAAAAACACGCTGCTAGGTATGTTATCCGATCAAGTACTTATGGGATGGGAATGCCACTTTGCATGTAAGTCAAATTCCACCTAGTTGAAGGTGTGTGCAAAGTATTGTGCCCATCGGATATGCTTTGCATTGTCGATCAAGCATAAAACACCGTTTTTGCCTTAGTGTCATGCACAACCATAAAAAAACACGGTCCTAGGTGTGTTATTCAAACAAGTACTTATCGGATGGGGGCTCCACTTTGCACGCAAGTCCTTTCCAACTAGGTTGAGATGCATTACCAGTCAAAATGGAATCATATATAGAAGCTGATCTACTAGCGTTTCGGGCTGAGAGTATTCAGCGTCTAATTGCTACCATTGGGAAACAACCTAAAAATATGACTACATTGCAGCATGTATAAAACCTTATCTTTATACTTATATGCTTGTTCAAGCCTTTAATCGGGATGTGTAAAACTCATAACTCTTTTATATTTTCCTTCAAGAGGAGAAGAGACTGAATCTCATGAAAGCATGCTATCTTTTTACTTCTATGATTATTTAAACCTTTATTTTTATTTAGGATGTGTAAATCTCATAACTTTTTAAAATTTTCCTCCAAGAGGAGGAGAGACTCACTCTAATGAAAGCATGTATGAAACCTTACTTTTTAAATTTTTGCTCCAAGAGGAGGAGAGACTCACTCTAATGAAAGCATGTATGAAACCTTATCTGCTTGTTTAAGCCTTTATTTGGGATGTGTACTGTTATGGATAAAATTGTCTAAGGAAAAAGGCATTAATATGTATGTGTGATTGTATATGTGGCAATAGTATAATCAATTATGTTGTGCATAGGGCCCAAGGTTGAGGTGGCAAGGCATGACCATGTGCCACCCTTCCATGTAAGAGGACCCATAAGGTGTGTTGTACATAATCCATAATAGTAATATTATAAAATGCAAGGTGGTATGGCTCCTCCATGCGCCACCCCTCCACCTAGGATGCAATAATTGAGATAAGGCTCAAAGTCCAAGGGAGAAGCAATATAAAATGGGTGGAGATGGCTATTATATTGAGTTATTCCCTCCATATGGGATAGGCCCATGTGGGGGAGGTATAGAAGGACAAAGAGAGCTAGTTAAATGTTGGCTCTTTCCTACTGCTTCCGTAGGAAGAGCTGGGTAATCTATGTTGCAGGGTTCCGAGGTTTTTTGTCACCTACAGATATATTGGAATTGTCGTTGTAGTATATGTGTAGCTTAGGACCTCGAGTCGTGTTCCGGTGAGAGACGTAGGCTTAAGTGTGGTGAGTAAACAAAATGCAAGCATGTGTAAAAGGCACGTAAACCATTGTTGTTGGGGTAATGAAGGATTTCGCCTTCATTGGGGGTTGTAGGGTTTAGGAGGAGTTTAAGGGTTCAGAAGGAGGTTCCAGGGTTTAGAAAGAGGTTCCAAGGTTTAGAAGGAGTCCAGGGTTAGAAGGAGGATCCAGGGTTTAGAAAGAGTTCAGGGTTAGAAAGAGTTCCAGGGTTCAGAAGGAGGTTCCAAGGTTTAGAAGGAGTCCAGGGTTAGAAGGAGGATCCAAGGTTTAGAGTAGAGTACATGGTGGAGACTCGTCTCCCTTGTAGATCATGGAGTTTAAGGGTTTAGGAAAGCATAGGAGTGGGAGAGGAAGAAGGTGTAAGAGCATGGGTGAAGGAAGAGAGAGAGGAGGAAGGAGGAGGAGGAAGGAGGAGGAGGGAAGAGGAGGAGGGAGAGGGAGGAGAAAGGAGGAGGAGGAGGAGGAGGAGGGAGGAGGAGGAGGAGGAGGAGAAGGGAGGAGGAGGAGGAGGAGGGAGGAGGGAGGAGGAGAGGGAGAGGGTGGGTTGCAGGGTTCGAGGAGAGGGGAGAAGGGTTGCAAGGTTAGGACATGCTTTTGGACATGCAGTGCAAGGAAGCATGGACACTTGAGACAAATGCTTGGAATACCAATGTAGACTCAACACAATGCCCCAAGAGTGTGGGCTTCATTCCATTATGGGGTATTTATACAAGTTGGAGAGCTTCCCTCTCTGCATGTAACACAAAGTCGTATCACAAAGTTGTAACACAAAGTTGTGTCACAAAGTCGTAACACATTCTCTCTCTTCATGTAGAAGATGTAACACAAAGTTGTTACACAAAGTTGCTACACAAAGTTGTTACACAAAGTCGTAACATAAACTTGTAACACAAACTTGCAACACAAAGTTGTTACACAAAGTCGTAACATAAAGTTGTGTCTAGAAGTTGTAACACAAAGTTGTAACACCTTCTCTTTCTTCATAAGTTCATGTTGGCACAGAGTCAACATACCCCCGGATCCATTTTATTACCCGTCCTCGGGTTATGGCTTATTGCGATCACGTACCTGGGTTGCCATGTTTTTAGTCCAGTGGCTGTGGAACTTGTGTCGTGCCAGACGGTCCTGCTGTAGAGCCTTAGCACCATACAATTTTTGCGCAGTTTCCAGGTAGCCTGTATCCACCATTTGCTCGAACAGAGATATGTGGCGTGCCTCCAAGAAGATCACTCTTTGGTATAGTCGGCTTGTAATCTGAGCATCAATCCGTTCATTGGGATTAAAGCTGAGTGGAGGCAAATGGGAATCAAGGTAACAGGGGACCTCCAGAATTAATGCTAATGTTTTGCAGAATATGGCACTTTGGCGAAGGAAGCGATCAATGTTGCCGCGCATTGTTTGTTCATGCTGCTGAAGTGCTCGGATCATGGCGCCTTGGATAGTCCATTCTACACCAGAGTAGGATTCGATCATTGGCCAATTAATGACTCGATCTTCAGCCAAAGTGTGTATGTTGGCTTCCCATCTTTTACGCCGTGGAACTGCATAGAACTTGGGATGGGTTCTGAGACATGGAGGTGCCCGTAAGTACTCCTTTAAGAAGCTTACATCAAAGAGCTTGGGACGGCGCCAATCAGGTTGTGGATCCAATTTGCTAATCCAAGCTTCACTTATTTGGTGCTGACGAAGATTGGTAGGAAAGTTACCCAGGGTCCATCCACTGCGAGTTTTCATATCAGGATATTTGCTCCAAAATTCCTTGATGGGGTTACTGGGAAGTGGTATCTCATCAAAATCATACTCATCATTGGAACTTGGCATGGGTGTACGAATTGGATTATTCGGATCCTGATATTCAAAATCAAATACTGCATCATTTTCTGCTGATGGCAGCACCAGAAGTGTCGGAGGTGATGACGGGGCCGGGAGAGAAGCAGGGGACATGGGGGAGAAATATGGCTGAGTGATAGTGGCGGAAGGGGGAGCAGAGGGGAGGGGGGGAAGAAATGGGCAAATGGTTTGAGCAGCTTGGTAATCCTCAAGGGTAGGATTAGCAAGGGAGGGGAAAAAGCTAGGTGTGAGGGGCTCGTAAGTTTGGGACTGTTGGGTAAGTTGAAAATGGTGAGAGGCATGAGCAAAGAGACGATGGAGGGAATAGATGTTAGGATGGAGCTCGGGGAAGGTTAAGAGGGTAGCAGCAGCAAGGGGAAGTGAGGTTATGATGTTGGCAGAAAGAGTGGTTAGATATGGGAAGTTGGATGTGAGATAGGCCTTGTCATCGTCCGACACTTCTTTTTGCTGGTGCGATGGGATGATCAGCTGCATGGGTTGGATGCCCGTTATGTCATGCCGTGCAAATAATAGGGATGGCCTTTGCAGCAACGGCAACAAACCTGCAATAACCCTGAGGGGAGGACTACCCATGAGGCAGGCATATGCAATGAAAGCATCTGTCCTGAGAGTTATAAACCCGGCATGTGTAGACAGGCAGAAGATATTCTTCTCATCTTCAGACAAGTCTTGGCAAATGATGCACAGGGTTTTAATCCCGATGGATCGTTTCCAGTCGATTGTTGGATGAGCAGCTATGATCTTGAGTTGGAGTTGCTTCCATTGGATCAGCACGCGTGCGTGGAGGTGATCTTCCATTTGGAGAGCAGTCACAAGCTCTTCATACACCACGGTTGTGCATTGTAGTGGGCCGTCATTGGTGTTGTCTTCCAATGCCTCATTGTTATGCACTAGCAATTGGAGTTCAAGCTTGGAGATGGCTATTTTTTGGGAGTGCATCTCATTCATCTTTTCTTTGTACTGATGGTAGATGCTGGTGTATGCCTCTTTAAGCTTTTTCATTTGCAAGGTGACCTTTGCCTGTTGAGGGATGTCTTCAGTGGTATTGGACCATTGGTCCAAGAACTGGGCTTGTAAAGTGCTGGCCTCTTGAACAGTAGCAAGTTGGTCTTTTAAGAGTCGGCATTCCCTTGTAAGCTCATCAATGCTAAAGGCACGTACTGCCAAAGATTGTTGCATGTCTTCAAGCTTGTCCTTGCAATCCTGGAGCTCGTCTTCTTTGTGAATGAGAGTGAGTCGAGCTTGTGTCACTTCCTCTGTTTGTTGCGCATGTGCAGTTGTCAGGGAGTTATAGGAGGTCTGTAGGATTGCCATTGCTTCTACTGCCGCAGTCAGCTGTGTTTGACTTTGATGGAGATTGGAGGTCACATCCCTTACGGCCTTTTCTTGAGCTTGGAGAGCCTGGTTCATGCGCACTTCTTCTACCTCCTTCTCATCTATCTGTGCCCGAAGAGCCTTGACCTCGATGGCGATTGCCTGGAATTGGTCTTCGATTTCTGATGCCGTCTGCCTTTCCAATTCTCTTGCATATGCTTCCTTAGCCAAGCTAGTGAAGAGTTCGGACATTTGGATCATTTGGCTAGCTTGATGCTGGAGAATGACAGATGGTAATGAGGTCTGGCGATATTGCTGATACAAGTGGTGCCCATGTACCCATCCCGAGGGTTCTGTAGTACTTGGGGGAGGTTGTTCCAATGGCATTTCACTCCCTTGTGGACAATAGTCATACTGCTGATCTGGCACGAGCTCTCCTTGAGGCTCATCGACTGGCATGACGTCGATGGGCGGTTCGAGGGCCGATGTGGTCTCAAGCTCTGGTGCTGATCGTTCCTCAGGTTCGGGTGCCAACCTTGTCTCGAGCTCGGGTGGGTGCTGTTGGGGGAGACTTAGTGGTTGCAATTGTGCACCGAGCTGAAGCATTTCCTGAGGCAATTCTGCAATCCTGCTTTCCAAAATAGGTACTTCTGTTAAGGCATCTGTACTTATCAATGTGATAGCTGGAGCAGTTGATGATGGCTCCCATACTGGTGAGAAGGGTATGTCCAACTCCTCAATTGGCTTTGGAGACTGGGGCAGAGTCATTTCTCTTTGTTGTAGTTCCTTTTTGATGATGATAGCCAATAAGTGCGGAATTTTACATTTCTGGCCTGAAGAACCATCGAGTTTTTTGGTAAAGAAAATGACAAAGTGTTGGACCCAGTCTTGTTTGAGCTTCCTACTCAGCAAAACAAATGTGCGGAGTGGAAGGGAGCGTTCCTTGCCGTTCTTTATTCCCAGGATGGTGGATAGAAATTGTGCTGCTTCCTTGAGATGAGGGTCAAGGATTGTGCGAAGCAAGATGCCATCTCTATGGATCAGGGTACCCTTGGTGAGGAGAGACTGTACTTCAATAAACTTTGCATCCGCAGACCTTTTAGGGTATTCGCCACCTTGCCTTGGCAGAGAGAAAGCCCTTTGAATGACTGTACTATCGAGGATAATGTTCAGTGGGCTCTGCTGTACAGTGATTGTACCGTACTTGCCATCTGTTGCATTGCTGGAGTAGTAAGAGTGGAGAAAGTCCTTGATGTAGGTGGTCATGATAGGACTATCCTCCAAGGATTTGAGGCTCTCATGCAAATTGCCTAGACCCCGTTGCTCTAAGTAAGATGTTGCTTCCTGGGAAAGAGCATAAGTCGAGGTGGGTGGCCAGACAAGTTCCAATGATTGGGCTTTGTTAACAGTTGTGCACGCCGGCTGTGACTGGGGTGGCATTTGTTCTGCTTGGGCATGCACTGAATCTTCTTCGGAGCTATCGCTTTGGACCACGAACGCCTGTGGTCTCCGTGGGTGAGAGGATGTAGATGGCTGCGAACTCGGGAGGGGGTCTCGTGGTTGAGGTGGTGGGCTCTTTCTGCGCATCCTCTTTAGTGGCGGCATCTTTTCTGAACCTGCATCCATGTACATGTAGTGTACCATTGATCATTACATTGATTGGCATGCCTGTATGACCTTTCTGTGTGGGTGTGGGAGAGAGATCTTTTTTTTTTTTTTTTTTTTTAATACATCTTTTGAGAGGGTGGAATGAAAGTGTGTTGTACAATTATTCATGCAATCATCTATGTGTCTAAGCAAAAGCGTGTGAGTGCACGTGACCTAGTAGCTAAGTAGGGACTAACTATATGCTTTTTTTGCTGGGATTTTCATAGGGCAGCTAGAACTCATTCACCAATCCTGAGCTCTAGGTAAAATTGATTGAGGCTACCTATATGTGCGAAGACGTACATATGCAAGTGAGTGCTCGTGATACAATCTAATCCTAACTAAGGAAGACTTGGTTTCCCAAATCTTCGTTTTTGTCGGGGATGGCTCGCGTGTTGATGTAGTAGCGCTTCAGTCGGCTCCCGTTTATTGTTGTGTTGAATTGGACTCCATCTAGTGTTTCAAGTAGCACAGCTCCAATGGGATTCATCTTGCGTACTCGGTAGGGTCCTTGACCTAGATACTTCAGTTTGCCCTTGTGTACTTTGGCATTGTATAACAGGACTAAGTCGCCTTCCTTGATGTCTTTAGCTTTCAGATTCCTGTCAAACCATGCCTTTCTTCGACGTTTTTCTGTTGTCATGGCATGATAAGCGACTAGTCTTGTCTCTGTATGCTTTTCCAACTGACAGAGCCTTTCTTTCAAGGACTCATGATCACCCATGCGTTCCTGTATTGCGATGCGCAGACTTGGTATTATAAATTCAAGTGGGACCACGGCTTCAAGGCCGTACACCAATTGAAAAGGTGTGTTCCCTGTACTGACCTTGAATGTGGTTCTGTATGCCCATAAGGCTGCATTCAGTTTCTCTGCCCAATCAGAACGCTGCGGTTCTACTACCTTGGTGAGGATATTGCATATGATTTTGTTTGTGGATTCTGCTAATCCATTCCCTTGGGGGTAGTAGGGTGTGCTTTTTCTATGAATGACCATGAAGCCAGACAAGAGTTCTTGGATTACCTCATTGACAAAATGTGTGCCTCTATCCGACACAATTTCAAGGGGGCATCCGAATCGGGTGATCACATGTTCGTACAAGAATCTTGCTGCTTTTGGCATCTGCCTTTCTGACTGCCTTAGCTTCAGCCCATTTTGTAAAGTAATCAGTGGCCACAATGATGTAGCGTGCCTGTGTTCCTTTTGCTGCTGGATGTATGGGACCCACATAATCAATCCCCCATTTTTCAAATGGCTGTTGTGCAACAACTGTTGTTAGGGGATTGAAGTCTTTGTGTTGTGGTTTAATAGTTCGTTGGCATACATCACAGCCTTTTACAAATTCATAGGCATCTGCCCACAGTGTTGGCCACCAGTAGCCTGCGAGGAGAACTTTTCTTGCTGTGGCTTCCCCTTGGAAGTGTCCTCCTGCAATGCCTTCATGGACTTCACTCAGGATTGGCAGGATCTCATGAGGCATTACACATCTTCTTAATATATGGTCCTTGCCCATCTTGTATAGTTGTCCTGCAATGAGTTGATATGGTGCAGCCTTTAGAATCAATTTTTTTGCATCTACTGCTTTCATGTCAGGGGGTGGTCTTCCTGCCATCAAGTACCCAATGATATCTCCACACCATTCTGGAACAGCATCTATTTGAAATAGTGTGGCATCTGGTAAGTCATCTTCTACGCCAGTGGCTTCTTCTCCTGTCTTGACTCGAGACATGTGATCGGCAATGTAGTGTTGGGCACCTTTGCGGACCACAATTTTGAAGTTGAATTCTTGCAGCAAGAGGAGCCATCTTGTTATTCTTCCGGTGGTACACGGACGGTTCACAAGATATAGCAATGCTTGATGGTCGGTGTAGAAGACAAAATCATTTGCGAGAAGATAGTGCCGAAATTTCTTTACACTGTACACCATTGCTAGGGCTTCTCTTTCTGTGGTTGTATAGTTGATCTCTGCATCATTGAGTTGTCTACTGGCGAAGTAGACGGGGTAGTCTTTCTTATGTTCACCAGGTTGACAAAGCACACTCCCAATTGCATACTTGGATCCATCAGTATGAACATGAAAATCAATATCCCAATTGGGAGATAGAAGGATGGGTGCTGTGATTAGGCGCCACTTTAAAAGCTCAAAGGCTTGGTCGCACTCTTCGGTCCATAAGAACTCCACTAATAATTTGTATAGTGGTCTAGCTATCATGGCATACCGCAATATAAATCTTCTATAATAGCCGGCATGTCCCATAAAGACCTGTACACCTTTGGAATTTGTAGGAGGAGGCAATTCCAGGATGATTTTGATTTTGTCCATGTCAGTTGCAATCCCATGTTGAGAGACGATGTGTCCCAAAACAACTCCGTGGGTGACCATGAACTGGCATTTTGTTGGATTTAGGGAGATGCCATACTCCCTGCATTTGATTAGTACTTCTTCCAGACATTTGAAGTGGTCCTGTTTGGTTGAATGGATGCACAAATCATCCAAGAAGACCTGTAAAAACTTATTCAAAAATGACTTGAAAGCTGTGAACATGACTCGCTGGAATGTGGTTGGGGCATTACAAAGGCCGAATGGCATGACTCTATATGCAAAAATACCCCATTCTGTAGCAAATGCTGTTTTTGATTGGTCTTGAGGAGCAATTTGTACTTGGTTATAGCCACTGAAGCCATCCAAGAAGCTATATATTTCGGATCCTGCCACCTTTTCCAACACTGTTTCTGTTAAGGGTAGGGGGTAGTGATCCCTAATTGTGGCGGCATTCACATTTTTCAAGTTCACGCATATTCTGAGCTTCTTGTTGCGTTTAGGCACAATGACAATGGGTGAAACCCAATCAGTGTGCTCTATCTCATAGATGAATCCGGCATCTAGGAGTTTTTCCAGCTCGTCATAAACCATGGTGCCATATTTAGGATTTGTGCGATAAGGTCCACATACCTTAGGGCGAGCACCTTCCCTTATAGGGATCGTGTGAACTGCCACTTCTGGTGAAATTCCTTTCATCTCTTTGTATGACCATGCTAGGCAGTCACGATATTCCATTAGGAGGTCTTTGAGTTTGCTTTCATCTTCTTGACGGAGCTGTTTCCCAATGAAAACCAACTTTTCTTCCTCCCCTTCAAGGGCGAGGTTTATTGTGCATGTTTTTGCCGGTCCCTCATAGATTGGAGTTTCTCCAATGCTATCGGTTTCTTGAACTTCAGATTCTCTGATTGGTCTTGGCATTGCTATTGGTGCACTGCCACTTGTATAATTCTTAAAGTATTCCGGCACTTCTCGAAGATCGGCCTCTGATGGGGTTGAACTAGCCTGAGATGTGTCATGAGTACTGGGTGACATAGTTGCATTTAGGAATTTGTTAGGCTCTTCTTGCCTTTCTTTTTCTGAAGTCTCTTGATCGAGCTTCATCCGCACATGTGGCTTATATTTCCGAAACTTCTTACGTTGGGAACTGTGGGGTAACTTTTCCACTGGTAAGGTGTTTCCAAGTAAGGGTTCATGTGCTGCACATACTCCTTCCAGTCCTTCAAGGGACCATTCAAGAGGTGGTGGTTTTGACTTTGAGGGGACTGCCTTTGCAAGATACAATTCCACAATCCTTGTTTGGACTCGTTCGAATTCATTGAAGTGCTCGGCCTTGGCTTTTCTGCGATTTCCTCCTGCAGCTTTCTTGCGGGATCTTCTGCTGTTATTCAACTGTGGAGGTTCAATTTTTGGGAGCTCAACTGCCATTAGGGCATGGAGAATGGCTAGGTCATTATCAAGGATTTGATCTTCAATTTCAGCATTCGCAGCCTCTGTTTCAAGATCCCAAGGAAAATCTGAGTCATCATTGGTATGGGTACCTTCTTCAGGTTCATTTTCCCATTCGAGGTCAGCCATAAAGAAAGGCATCTCTACATCGATTTGTTCTTCATGTGTCGGTGGAGGATCGACCTGTAGTGCGTTAACATCGATCTGTGAGAAGATGGGGTCTAATGAATGGCAGTTGTCGATGGTTGCCAATGTTTGTATCCAGTTATTGACATTGCTTTGTGAGTCACCTGCTATGGCATGCTGTTGCAAGGGATCTGATTTGCTCGAGATTGTCGTGGAAGATGTGTCATCCAATGCTCTAGGAACAATTGGTTTAATAACTCCTGTCCCCACATTCACCCTGACTGCAGTATCTCGATTCTGGATTGTCAATCTATCCGTTCCCCAGTCATGGAGGACTGATGCTTCCCGTAACCAAGGACGTCCCAGTAAGATTTGATAGGATTTTTTGGGGAGATCCAAGATTGTGAATTGAAGGGAAAAGCGGGGACTCCTGCGATCTTTGTGGACACGCCATTCACTATTCCCAAGGGTTTAGCCCGTGAATCATCGGCAAGGCGTATGTTGAAATTAGCCTTTTGCATTGGTGGGAGACCCCATTCTTCGTAGAGCTCCTTTGATAGGACATTGACACCTGCTCCACCATCCACTATGGCTTGGACTTCATTACATGCTTTGTGGATCAAAGGCACAGTGATGTTGCGTATGTCATCTCGTTCACCCATCCGCACAGGGATATCATCAATGTCGTTCATAGGTGGAGAGGGATTTGCGAGTTCAATCCATCCTTTGAAACTCTCCCAGAGATTGGGACAATTTCGTAAGAGGATTCCGATGGGAATGGACACAGGGCAACTCAGGATGCTAGAGAGTGCAGCTCCTTCAAGTTGACGGGGTGGTACATTCTGTTGTGGAGTCTGTTGTTGGAACAAAGGCTCGAGTACAGTATCAATACTTTGTTGGGCCAAGTCATGGAGTGGGTCTTGAGCTTGTTTCTGAGCCTCAAATTGAGCTTGTTCATGTTGAACCCATTGCTGAAGTACCTGAAAACGAGCCTTCTCCACCTCTGCATTCGGGAATGGAGCTTCTTGTATTCGAGGCTCGGGAGTGGATGTGGATGAGCTCGGCTGCTCATTGCTTGGCGGAGGTGGAGGCACTTGTGCTTTCTTTCTCAGAAGTCGCTTCGGTTGGATTGGAATGATAGGGTCCTTCGTGGCCTCTTTCTGTTGGCGTGTAATTACATTGATAGGTTGTGACCTTAGACTTGTCGGACCCAGACTTTGATGGTCCACCCCAATGATGCCGATGGGGACGTCAGGCTTAACCTCTGTTTGTTCTGGGACCTTATTTTTCATGGGACAATCCATACAGGCATGTCCTATGCCACAATCTCTGCAAAGTGGTTGGAAAGTAGCTGGGCTACCGCGATGAGGGCACTCTGCGATTCTATGATTTTCTCCACAACCGTAACACTTGATTGGTGCTCGAAATGTGTTGGGTCGCACTTGATTTGCATAGACTGGTATTAGACCCTCTGCACCTTCTACATAGTACACTGGGTACTCTGCTTCATACTCAAATAGCGAGTCTACTTCCTCGGCTTGTAATTGATGTATGGGAACTGCCTGAGGAGCTGGATTTGCTACTCTTGGATACGGTCGTGGATTCGGATTCCTGAGTAGTTGGGAGACTTGTGTCCGAACGGGTACAGGATTTAGTCTCGGAGCTGGGGGCGCTTGTGCAAGTGCCGGTTGCCTGTATACTGGCATGGGTGCCGCTTGGTATTGTGGTGGTCGAGGCGGATTGTTGCGCATGTTGAAGATGCAACTGGTCTCATCATGGCCGCCGACGACACAGATATGGCACCACAACCGTGGCGGTGGATTTGCTTGTGCAGTGATTCTTGCTCTGAGGACTAGGCATTCATTTGCTGTATGATTTGCCAAGCAGTGTGGGCACCAGACATTTTCTCGCCGTGGATATGTTTGAGTTGGCGGCTGAGACAAGTGGAGTTTTTGATCCATGGCCTGCATCATATCTTCTTTCAATTTCAAGGTCATGGCCTCTAGGCGATCTTCATTGGATGTTTCGGCAGTGTCCTTTGATTTACCTTTTTTTGAGCGTTTATCTCGTGTATTTGATCGGGCATCATCACTGCTAGTGTCTGAATCTGTCATACCATCTTCGATGTCAATGGCTGCCGCATGAGCAGCACTGAATGTTTCATAGCTACTTATCTTTTTCATATCCTTGCGGATTTTCTTTCTGAGTCCTGCTATGAACCATGCCGTGAGGTACTTTGCATCTGGCCGTGGGTCACATTTGGCAATCAATCTCTTCATCTTTCCCAGGTATGTGCGTACATCTTCCCTCCGGCCTTGTTCGATCTTGCTGAGTTGGAGAGCGGGATCATCTTGTAGCCTTTCCGTTTGAAAGCGACGTTTGAATTCGGTTTGAAGTAGGTCCCATGTGGCACGTTCTTCCACAAGAAGGTCGAGGTACCATTCTGACGCCTCATCAGTTAAGGCCATTGGAAACCAAGCCACCTTAGTTTCATGGGATTGATCACCACCTGCTCGACATGCGGCATCAAAATGTTGGAGGAAGCGAGCAGGGTCTCCCCTACCATTATATTTGGGAAGTTCCAGTTTTCCCAAGGGGCGTCGGCCGTGATTGTTGTGATTTCGTCGATTGAAGAAGTTGTCAGCCTCGGCATCGAGCTCAATGTCCCCATCATGCTCAGGACGACGTCCAGCCATGTTGGGGCGTGGAGGAGTTAGAGGAAGTTGGTGAACCTCAGGGGGGGATTCGGGGTAGAGGATTGGCGGGGGCGGTTGTTGCAGTGGAGTTAGTTGCGGATTGGGCGAGCGTTGAAGTCGAAGTCGTTGGCCGGAACGTAACTGCATGCAGATGGTGCGTGATTTGCCAAGGGGATCGCTACCCCAAGGGCGGGCGTGGAGGTGGTGTTGTTAGGAGAGTTAGAGTGATGTTAATATGTGTAGGGACCGTCGTGTTAATAATGTGCCTAGGATTGTCGGGAAATGTGCCGGTGCAGACGGATTGTTAATCGGAGGTCGCGGCGTGAAAATACGAGTGAATTAATGCAAAATGAGGCCCACATGGGGGCGCGAATGAACGTGTGCGAGGGATGCCGAAATGGTGTACAATGGGCTGGAAAAATACCCCGTAACGTGGTGTTTCCGTGTGTGAAATCTGGGTTCAAACGGGGTTCAATTTGGGTCCCAAACAGATGAGTGGCGAGGGGTTAAAGGAGGGCTAAATTTGGCGTTTTGGGGGGTCCTAATGGTGGTGTGAATGGACTTTAAGTCCAACCGAGGGGTTGAAACCAAGTGACTCTAGTTAGACTAACTAACCTAGATCCTCCCAGTTACTGTAACTGGGAGGTTAAACTAACTGCAGTTAGATACTAACCGAAGAGTTAGTTTAACCTAACTGAGGGCTAACTATACTAACCTAACCGTAGGTCCTACTAACCAAACCTACGTAACTAATCTAACTTAAGTTAACTAACTAACCTAGTTGGCCTAAGCTGACTAACCTAACCTAACTGTAGTTAGGACTAACTAATCGTCTGAGGGGGCGGGGTGTGAGGGGAGTGACGCAGGGGGAGGGCGCGCTGGGCGGGGTAGGAGGGCGCTGCGCGAGCGGGGGCGGGGCGGCGCAGGAGGTCGCGGCGCGGGGCGGCGGCGTGGCAGCGCGGCAGCGCAAGAGGGTGCTGCACGAGCGGGGGCGGGGCGGCGCAGGAGGTCGCGGTGCGGGGCGGCGGCGCGGCCGCGCAGGAGTCGCTGCGCGAGCGGGGGCGGGGCGGCACAGGAGGGCGCGGCGCGGGGCGGCGGCGCGGCCGCGCAGGAGGGCGCTGTGCGGGCGGGGGGGGGCGTTGGACGGCGCGGCCGGGGTGCACGGGCTGCACGCGCGGGGCGCGGGGCGGCGGCACCGCGGGCGGGGTAGGCGCGGGCGGGGGCGTGGTAGGCGGGCGGCGGCGGCGTCTCTGCGGAGCGCCGCCACGGGAGCGACGGGGGGTGGGGTGGGGGGTTGAGTGGGGTAAGGGGGAAGGGGAGAGAGGGGGATGGGGGGGCGAGGGGGGTGAGGGGGAGAGAGAGAGAAGGGGTGGGGGAGGGAATGAGGGGGAGAGAGGAGCGAGTGAGAGAGAGAGGGGGTGGGAGAGAGAACGAGGGGGTGGGGGAGGGAATGAGGGGGAGAGAGGAGAGAGTGAGAGAGAGAGGGGGTGGGAGAGAGAACGAGGGGGGGGAAGTGGGAGAGAGGAGAGAGAAAAGAGAGAGAGGGGGTGGGGGGAGGTGGTGGTGGAGGGGGAGGGGGAGGGGGGAGGTGGTGGAGGGGGAGGGGGAGGGGGAGAGGGGGAGGTGGAGATGAAGGTCGAGGGGGAGGGGGGAGGTGGTGGAGGGGGAGGGGGAGAGGGGGAGGTGGAGATGAAGAGGCGGAGGGGGAGGGGGGAGGGGGGAGGTGGTGGAGGGGGAGGGGGAGAGGGGGAGGTGGAGATGAAGAGGGAGGGGGAGGGGGAGATGAGAGGAGAGGGGGGGTGGAGATGAAGGGGGAGGGGGAGAGGGGGAGATGGTGGTGGAGGGGGAGGGGTAAAAGAGCAACAAAAAAAAACCGAAAGACGAAACTTGAAAAGCAAGGCGGAGTGGTTACCTGATGCTCTCCAAGTCTTTCTCGATGGAACGGGATTGTCGCGGAACAATGGACGGTGGGTGGAAGGCTAGGTCATCGCTGCGAGAAGGGCTCGATGTCACTTACATGGCGAGGAAAGGAGTAAGGGGGCGGTCGATGGAGAGGGAGGAGTGTCTTGCGTGGGGCTCGGAAGGAGGAAGAGAATGGAGGCAAAAATGAAAGATGAAGAATGAGGGGGGGTGGAGTAGGTTTTTATAGGTTTGGATTTTAGGTTTAGGTTTTAGGTTTAGGTTTTAGGTTTAGGTTTTAACCCTAAACTTTTCCCGAGCCATAACTTTTTATGGAGAGCTCGGTTTGCCTTTCTGTAAAAAGGTAAAATGATCGTAATTGAAAGCTCTACGCAACCGTGTCCACTACCTAGCCTAATTGTACATCAAGTGGCTTTTACACCTACCTACGCATGTTTACTCGTCGCGACTTGAGACGCTAGTCTCCCCGGCAACGGCGCCAAATGTTGGCTCTTTCCTACTGCTTCCGTAGGAAGAGCCGGGTAATCTATGTTGCAGGGTTCCGAGGCTTTTTGTCACCTACAGATATATTGGAATTGTCGTTGTAGTATATGTGTAGCTTAGGACCTCGAGTCGTGTTCCGGTGAGAGACGTAGGCTTAAGTGTGGTGAGTAAACAAAATGCAAGCATGTGTAAAAGGCACGTAAACCATTGTTGTTGGGGTAATGAAGGCTTTCGCCTTCATTGGGGGTTGTAGGGTTTAGGAGGAGTTTAAGGGTTCAGAAGGAGGTTCCAGGGTTTAGAAAGAGGTTCCAAGGTTTAGAAGGAGTCCAGGGTTAGAAGGAGGATCCAGGGTTTAGAAAGAGTTCAGGGTTAGAAAGAGTTCCAGGGTTCAGAAGGAGGTTCCAAGGTTTAGAAGGAGTCCAAGGTTAGAAGGAGGATCCAAGGTTTAGAGTAGAGTACATGGTGGAGACTCGTCTCCCTTGTAGATCATGGAGTTTAAGGGTTTAGGAAAGCATAGGAGTGGGAGAGGAAGAAGGTGTAAGAGCATGGGTGAAGGAAGAGAGAGAGGAGGAAGGAGGAGGAGGAAGGAGGAGGAGGGAAGAGGAGGAGGGAGAGGGAGGAGAGAGGAGGAGGAGGAGGAGGGAGGAGGAGGAGGAGGAGGAGAAGGGAGGAGGAGGAGGAGGAGGGAGGAGGGAGGAGGAGAGGGAGAGGGTGGGTTGCAGGGTTCGAGGAGAGGGGAGAAGGGTTGCAAGGTTAGGACATGCTTTTGGACATGCAGTGCAAGGAAGCATGGACACTTGAGACAAATGCTTGGAATACCAATGTAGACTCAACACAATGCCCCAAGAGTGTGGGCTTCATTCCATTATGGGGTATTTATACAAGTTGGAGAGCTTCCCTCTCTGCATGTAACACAAAGTCGTATCACAAAGTTGTAACACAAAGTTGTGTCACAAAGTCGTAACACATTCTCTCTCTTCATGTAGAAGATGTAACACAAAGTTGTTACACAAAGTTGTTACACAAAGTCGTAACATAAACTTGTAACACAAACTTGCAACACAAAGTTGTTACACAAAGTCGTAACATAAAGTTGTGTCTAGAAGTTGTAACACAAAGTTGTAACACCTTCTCTTTCTTCATAAGTTCATGTTGGCACAGAGTCAACATTAAATAATGGGGAAAGTAGGACGAGGTGGCAAGATTCCTTGTGCCAACCCTCCACTTGTCCTCCTAGAGGTTTGAACCTATTATAAAATTGGAAGAGACCTAGGGAGTATCATAAACTTGAGATATGGGGCTTGATTTATGCGGAAAAATTGAGGCAAAGGGTTGTCGCATACAATTGAGAGTGTGTACCCACCTAGCCCGCATGGGAGACTTTTCCACACACACCATGCATGTGGGAGGATACATTAATGTGGAGAGACCCCCTCTTTTGGCTATAAAAAGAAGGGGGAATTCCTTGATGTGACACGCTCATTCTTGTAAAGCCACCTAGCTAGTATTTTGATATTTCCCTCTCATCCCTCCTTTCCAATAAAGTATGGTTCACTTCCCTTGATGTCTACATCTCAACATTCCTCTTCCTATCATGTACTTGCTTCTCTTCCCACTCTCCCTTTCCCCTTGTGTCATAGTCTCCCTTTTCCTTCCCTCCACTTCTAATTCATTATTCACCCCTATGACATCCCTTCACCCTCGTGATCTCCTTTTCTCTATGGCCTTTGAGCGTCGCCATACTTAGTCTCTAGCCTTTGGTCTCGGTTTCTTTTTCGGCTAAAAGTACATTGCATAACTTTTTTATATTTTTATAGCAGAAGGAGGATGTAGAAGACATACAAGTGAAGAAGAATACGATGTAGAGTAGTCTCTCAATAAGATGAGTCATGAAAATATGACTCTATTGCAGCTGATTGGAAGTTCATTCACCGCTATGTTGTTAATTCAACAACAACCTCATTTTTTTGAATTTGGTGAAGAAGAGATTTTAATCCTCTTGAATCCTAAGAAAGAGGTTAATGTCAAAGTCATTACAACCATCCTCAGGTTTGATGCAGCCTTTTCCTTGGCTTTATACTTTGCTTATTTTGATTAAACCCAAGAAGCTAATACTTTTTTTTTTAATATAGTAATGTTATAGCAAATTTTCCTCAAAATATACAAAGCGTTTCATATATGCTCGATCCTCTTATTTCGGAAGTGCTTAGCAACAAAGAAGAAACCATAGAGGATGTTTGCAAGTGGTTGAAGCATGTTCCTATGAATGAGGCATGAGTTATCTTTACAGCATATTATGAGAAGTAAGCATCAAACCCTACTTGTTTTTTCTATTGCATTGCTAGAATTGTCTCAAACACACTAATTATTATTTATTGATAATGCAGCTCACATTGGATTTTGGTAGTCGTGGACATCTTTGCTAAGAAGTGCTTCTTTGCCAACTCAATGACATTCGTCCATGGCACTACGTTAGAGTAAGTATAGACTACACTTGTTGTCACTTCTTGACATGTAGATTGATATGCAATGCACATATTCATTGTTGTTATATGTTTTGATGTGCAGATCGGCTCGAAAGTTAGTTGGTGCTATCGACACAGTAATGCAATAATGTGACTTGGCACAACAAATAGAGTATATAACATGTCAGGTATCACATCAAGAGGATAGCCACATCTATAATTGTGGATGGAGGGTGGGCTACAATTGCTTTTTGGTACTTGGTCAAATTTTTTAGATACAAAATGACACCACACTGTCAACATATGTGGATTTGCATCTCTATGCATTTATAACATGTACTATTCGAGCAATCATTAAGGGTGACATTATGGACCCTCCCACAAGGCAAATAGATAATGGCTCAGAGGAGTGCGAAATGAATGCCATCAAAGAGTCAAAGGGGATAGAAGACCTCAACTCTACAAACATGGCTTCATTGGAAGAATTGGGAAGCTCTTTTAATGTTAGGGTTATGATTTAACATAGACCTCAGTATCTTGAATTTGGGGGAGAGGAGATTTCAATCCTCTCCAGAGCTTCAAATGAGGTCAATAACAACATTATGATGGCCATTCTCAGGTTTGATACAAACTTTTTCTCTGCTTGATAATTCAATATTTTGATTAAATCTAATAAGCTAATATTCATTTATTTGTTGGTGCAATATAGTTATCTCACGATTTTGTAGAGCCATACAAACCGTGTGTATATGTTGGATTCCCTCCTTTGTCCTATACTTAGCGATATCAGAAAGACGATAGCTGATGTTTGTAAATGGTTACAGCCTTTACATTTACATGGCATGCGAGTCCTATTTATGGCATATCACGAGATGTAAGTATCATGGCAACCTTTATTTTCATCTTATACTGGCAACATTGTGTTAAATAAGAATGGTTCTTAATTATTCGTGTAGGGAACATTGGAGTCTAGTGGTTTGGGACCTTGAAGACAACTATTGTTGGTTTGTCAACTCGATTGCAGGCTTTCATGGCTCAGTGCAAACGTAAGTATTCTATTAGTCTATTGTTACTTCTATATTGTGTACCTTATGTAATAGACACACTAAGTTTTTTTAATATGTCATGATGAGCAGGTCGATTGAGAAGTTGGTATCTGCTATCAGAGAAATAGGACTGTACAAAGACTTGCTAGACTTCCAAAAGCATTTAGTAGTAGAGCAGGAAGATGGGCATAGTTGTGGGTGGAGAGTTGCCTATAACTGCATGTCGATTTTCAAAGAAATTTTCTCACTTAAGCCACAGGTCTCATCGGAAGACTCTTTGGAGCTCAAATATTTAGAGGAGGATATACAATTGTTTAGGGCTAAAATCATTCGAGACCTAATTGCTGCCATTAGAATACAACGTGCAACTGAAGCAATATCAGAGCTTGCATTTAAAGAAGAGGAGACTGAGTCTACTATGAAAGCACTGCACACTACAGAAGAAGTAGAGACTCAGTGTACACCTACAGCACCACAGCCTCCACTGGAAGCATCAGAAGAGTTGCCACAGCCTCCGCTTACATTTAAGGAAGAGGATACTGAGTCTACTTCGAAAGCACTACATACTATAGAAGAAGTAGAGAAGAAGTAGAGACTGAGTGTACATCTAGAGCACCACAACCTCCATTGGAAGCATCAAAAGAGTTGCCACAGTCTCCACTAGAAGCATCAGAAGAGTTGTGATGCATGTATGATGTTGTGTTTGTATATATGCATGAGGAGCATATTCTCATGATGTTTATTCCATGAATATTATGGTTGACATTTATTTGTTGCAATGTATGAATCATGATGTAGTTTTTGTTGATTATACACCAATTTGTGACTTATTACTTAAGTGGCATGGCATTTAGTCATGATATTTATATATTTATTTCATGCTCACAATTTTATGATATGAATGTGTGATGATGTGATTATTTGGAAATATAACCTTCTGTGATGAGAATTTCGATATGAATATGTGATGATGTAATATTTGTAATATATTTCACTCCAAAGTATCAATTCCCAATGCTCCACTCACTTAAAGTACAACATTCCCAATGCTCTACAAAATTTTATTCAGTTGGACAGTCTCCACTCACTTAAAGTAGAGCATTTCCAATGCTTCTCTCACTTTATTCCAACCCTTATCCTTATCATAGCGAACACATCGTGCCTTAGTGCACTTGTATTCTTCCATCGTAATCCTTCCACAAACACTCTCTTATTTCTTAAATCCTAGTCCTTCTGATAAACTTGTATTCGTCTTTCACTTTACATCTTCCCTCACTTTCTATCACTCTTGAAGGAGGGGCAGCTCACTGTGCATCCCTCGCTATCACTCCCTCACTCTCCTCCCACTTTCCCTCTAAGACAATGACTAGTTACTACCCGACTTCATTTATTGAACTCAAATTCTATCTTAGATCTCTTTTGTATGGACCAATGAAGGGAAAATCATTCGAGGAGGATATGTTATGCACATGGCTGCTTGATTTGAACTCAACAGAAGAGGTGAATATCCCTAGCTTTCTTTTTCGCTTCTTTTAATCACGTACTTCTTATGCTAACGAGTTAAATTTTCGTACAAGATATGGCGGTGGCTAGAAGCTGTATTGAAAAAAATGATGAAGATGAGGAAAGCCAAGAGAGAAAAGAAGAGTTGTTGAATGCTTACAAGTCGGCGGAAGATTCGAAACAAGTTGTGAGGAGAGTCTGTGAGGAGATTTGTGATGCCAGCCCTGGTTACGCATGGCCTGCAAGTTTAAAGTCTACTTGTTTTCATGAAGCCAATGCCATAGTAGGCACTTTCGAGGACATATGCTCTCTCTAATGACTTGATAGTCAAGTGATGGAAATTTAATTCCATAGAGACTTATGTGTTTTCTAAAGTAACTGTAATAGACAAGAAATGAAACTACAGTTCCACAAAGACTTTTTAGTTCTCTAATGTAAAGTTGTAATAGAAAAGAGAGACAAAGATGAGATCTTCTAGGCTGAGCTAATGGAAGGTGTTTTTTAACACCATATGGCTTTGAGTTATATGATCTACTTCTTGTAGAAATGTGTCATGCTTTTTTTTAAATGTACTCTAGTTTTAATAACATGTCATGCCATTTTTTCTAATTTGATTTTTTAAAATCTTACTTTTTATCTCTTTTAACAACATGAAGTTCTCTTTTTTTAATGTACTCTAGTTTTAATAACATGTCACGTCATTTTTTCTAATTTGATTTTTTAAAATCTTACTTTTTGACTCAAAGTTTTGTTTTATAAGAGCCTCTTTTTTTTAAATGCTTTATCCAAAATTATCTCACAAAACGAATTTGGATAGTGCACCAGTCCAAAATTAATGAAATAGGTGTTTGTCACTCCTAATATCTCTGCACACAGGCATACGATGCAATTTCTGCAGCAACTTTTCACCGACCTACGGAACAGTGGTCGCACAGCAAAAAACAGGGCACTTTTTTGAGTGCCTGCAAAAACTTCTGCCACCAAAACAGGCCTCGAAATGGCCTCAAATAAAAAAAATAATGGCCCAAAAATGGCCCTGCAGCATATACTACCCTCTTGCCACACCATGCAGGGCGTCCCAATCTAAGACAATGCACTCTTGCACTTTTCGGCTATGCTACCTGTAGAGATTTTCTCCCAAACTCGAAAAAGGAAAGCAACACTGATCCTCTTACCAAGACACTGTGAACTTGGTTTGATTTCTTGAGCTCCTTACCATGAACCAAAAGCTCTGATACCATGTGAAGAGAGTGGGATAGAAGTAAGGAGTCTCACTTGCAGCTTTCTCACATACACAATGGGGGAATACACACAAAGGTGGAGGTTGAAAATAATTTTCCTCTTCTTAGTTGTGAAAGCCAAAAGAACTCTCTCTTGGTACAAAAGGAATGTGTTCAAACCCTATATGTGGGTCTCAAACCAAACTCAGCTAACCTAGGTGGAATACTAACTCATCCACTAACTAGAGTACATAAAGATAGCTATCATCCAGCTATTATTCATGGGCGGTGTACCAATCGCATCTGCAGCTAAAAAGTTGGTGACATAAATGCACAACGGTCAGCCTGGCATATCACGAGTGGAGCTCGATATCTCAACATCGGCCACCAGTAGCCTGCAAGGAGAACTTTTCTTATCGTGGCTTCCCCTTGGAAGTGTCCTCCTGCAATGCCTTCATGGACTTCATTCAGGATTGTAATGATCTCATGAGGCATTACACATCTTCTTAATATCTAGTTCTTGCCCATCTTATATAATTTTCCTACAATGAGTTGATAGGGTGCAGCCTTTAGAATTAATTTTCTCACATCTACTACTTTCATTTCAGGGGGTGGTCTTCCTAGCATCAAGCACCCAATGATATCTCCACACCACTCTAGAACAGCATCTATTTGAAATAGTGTGGCATCTGGTAAGTCTTCTTCGACTCTAGTGGCTTCTTCTCCCAACTTGACTCGAGACATGTGATCAGCAATGTGGTGTTTTGCACCTTTGCAAACCACTATTTTGAAGTTGAATTCTTAAAGCAAGATTAGCCATCTGGTTATTCTTCCTATTGTACACAGACAGTTCACAAGATAAAGCAATGCTTGATGATCGATGTAGAAGACAAAATCATTTGCCAGTAGATAGTGCTGAAATTTCATTACACTATACACCATTGCTAGGGCTTCTCTTTTTGTGGTGGTATAGTTGATCTCTGCATCATTGAGTTGTCGATTGGCGATGTAGAATGGATAGTCTTTCTTATGTTCACCAAGTTGATAAAGCACACTCCCAATTGCATACTTGGATCCATCAGTACAAACATGAAAATTGATATCCTGATTGGGAGATATAAGGATGGGTGCTGTGATTAGGCATCACTTTAAAAGGTCAAAAGCTTGGTTGCACTCTTTGGTCCATAAGAATTCCACTAATAATTTGTAAAGTGGTCTAGCTATCATGGCATACCATAATATAAATCTTGTATAATAGTCGGCATGTCCCATAAAGACCTGTACACATTTGGAATTTGGAGGAGGAGGCAATTCCATGATGATTTTGATTTTGTCCATGTCAGTTGCAATCCCATGTTGAGAGACGATGTATCCCAAAACAACTCCGTGGGTGACCATGAACTAGCATTTTGTTGGATTTAGGGAGATGCCATACTCCCTGCATTTGATTAGTACTTCTTCAAGACATTTGAAGTGGTCCTATTTGTTTGAATGGATGCACATATTATCCAAGAGCACCTATAAAAATGTATTCAAAAATGACTTGAAAGATGTGAACATGACTCATTGGAATGTGGTCGAGGCATTACAAAGGCCAAATGGCATGACTCTATATGCAAAAATACCCCATTCTATAGCAAATGCTATTTTTTATTAGTGTTTAGGAGCGATTTGCACTTGGTTATAGACAGTAAATCCATCCAAGAAGCTATATATTTCTGAACCTACCACCTTTTCCAACATTGATTCTGTTAAGGGTAGGGGATAGCGATCTCGACTCGTTCGAATTCGTTGAAGTGCTCGGCCTTGGCTTTTCTATGATTTCCTCCTTCAGCTTTCTTGCAGGACCTTTTGCTGTTATTCAACTTTGGAGGTTCAACTTTTGGGAGCTCGATTGCCATTAGGGCATGCAAAATGGCTAAGTCATTATCAAAGATTTGACCTTCAATTTCAACATTCGCAGCCTCTGTTTCAAGGTCTAAAGGAAAATCTGAGTCATCATTGGTATGGGTACCTTCTTTAGGTTCATTATCCCACTCGAGGTCAGCCATAAAGAATGGCATTTCCAGATTTATTGGTTCTTCATGTGTAAGTGGAGGATCTACCTATAGCACCTTAGCATCTACCTGTAAGAAGATGGGGTCTAATGAATGGAAGTTGTCGATGGTTGCCAATGTTTGTATCCAGTTATTAACATTGCTTTGTGAGTCACTTGCTATGGCATGATGTTGCAGGGGAGCTGATTTGCTTGAGATTGTCGTGGAAGATGTGTCATCCAATGCTCAAGGCACAATTGGTTTAATAGCTCCTTTTCCCACATTCACCTTGACTGCGGTGTCGCGATTCTGGATTGTCAGTCTATTAGTTCCCTAGTCATGGAGGACTGAAGCTTCCCATAACTAAGGACGTCCTAGTAATATTTGATAGGATTTTTTGGGGAGATCCAAGATTGTGAATGGAAGGGAAAAGCAGAGTCCTATGATCTTTGTGGACACGCCATTCACTATTCCCAAGGGTTTAGCCCGAGAATCATCGGCAAGGCATATGTTGAAATTATCCTTTTGCATTGGTGGGAGACCCCATTCTTTGTAGAGCTCCTTTGATAGGACATTTATACCTGCTCCACCATCCACTATGGCTTGGACTTCATTATATGCCTTGTGGATCAAAGGCACAGTAATGGTGTGTATGTCATCTCTCTCACCCATCTGCACAGGGATATCTTCTATGTTGTTCATAGGTGGAGGGGGATTTGCGAGTTCAATCCATCCTTTTAAACTCTCCCAGAGGTTGGGACAATTCCGTAGGAGGATTCTGATGGGAATTGATAGAGGGCAACTCAGGATGCTAGAGAGTGTGCCTCCTTCAAGTTGATGTGGCGGTACATTATGTTGTGGAGTCTGTTGTTGGAACAAAGGCTCGAGTATAGTATAAGTACTTTGTGGGGCCAAGTCATGGATTGGGTCTTGTGCTTGTTTTTTAGCCTCAAATTGAGCTTGTGCGTTTTGTACCCATTGTTGAAGTGCCTGAAAATGAGCCTTCTCCACCTCTGCATTGGGATATGGAGCTTCTTTTATTTGAGGCTCAGGAGTTGATGTGGATGAGCTCAGCTACTCATTGCTTGGCGGAGGTGGAGGCACTTGTGCTTTCTTTTTAGAAGTCGCTTTGGTTGGATATGAGTGTTACAGTCCTTGGTGGCCTCTTTCAGTTGGCATGTAATTACATTTACAAGTTGTGATTTTACACTTGCTGTGGGGGTTAAAGGTCACTGTGCCTTTACCCCGGTTATGTACAATACTCAAACACATATATAAATGAATGAAAAATAAGATTAGGATGTTCTGCACCCACTAAAACTTGTGTGGCTCTCTGTTTCTCTCTCTCCCTCTTCCATTCTTGCTTCCGTTGAGAGCACTCTCAAGTAGTATCAGAGCCTGGGTCATCTAGCTAAGCGTGCATGAATGCTTGAAGCTCAGCAGCTCTGTGGGAGGAAGGAGAAGCTCTGTGGGAAGCTTTGTGGATGACTTTACTTGCATCCGAGTGTGTAGAGACTTGGAGGAACCTTTGGAAAAGTCACTTTGGTTTTGCGAAGTGGTTTTGAGAGCCTATTAAGTGTTTTCAAAGAAAAAGTCGTTTTTTGAGCTTTTCCCTGTTCCGTTCGATGACAGAGACTCCGTATTGACTTGTAGAGGCAACTATTGCTTGCTTTTGGTGTCCACTTCACTTCAGGAGCTTGGAAACACCTTCATTCTTGAATCTAGGATCATTTCATTGGATTTCTGACTCACTGTGTCAGTTTCTGCGTTTTTCTACCCGGGTGTTGGAACTCAAGTTTGGAGCAACCATTTGCAGATCTATCAGTTTCGGTGGACTCAGGAGGTCCTAAAACTTCTGTGTTGCTCATCATTCACACTCCGGTGGAGTTTACAAACAGCTCTGTTTCCAAAAACATTTTTCAGTCCGTGTGTTGGACCCAGTGATTGAGACCACGGTTTCCAAAACCGTCTGTCCCATTGCATTTCAGACGCCCAAAAACCCCTACCTTATGCGATTCGGTGGAGGATTTTCAGAGTTATAGATGAAGGGGTCTCCATTGCTTCTCACTTGAATGAATTCAATATTATTTTCAGCCAGCTTCAGGTGCAGAAGATGAATTTTGATGCAGAGACTAAGGCAATATTTCTCTTATGGTCATTGCCATCCTCATGGGATACCTTCCGTAAAGCTGTCAGTAACTCTGCACCTGGTGGAGTACTGAAATTTGATGATGTTGTGGGTAGCTTGTTGGCCGAGGAGATTAAACGGAAGTCTATGGATGGCAACAAGCAGGATGCAGCCTTAAATGTGCAAAGGGGTAGATCACAGTTCAGGGGGAAGTCCCAAGAAAGAGGGAAGTCTTGTAGCAAATCCAGGGCATGGAACATTGAGTGTTACCACTGTGGCAAGAAGGGCCATATGAAAAAGGATTGCTACAAGCTGAAAAGAGAGCAAAAGGATAAGAAAAAGAATGCAAATTGGGGTGAAAATAAAAAGGAAGAGAGTCCAAGGGAGGACAAAGGAAAAGTGAAGATCGAGGAGATCAATGCAATCACACATGATAGTGACAAAAAGTGAAGATCGAGAAGATCAATGCAGTCACACATGATAGTGACAATGACGTTCTCTTCATGTCTAGTTTACCTACAGAGTTGCTTACCACTTCAGATGATGCATATTCCCAGGATTGGATTTTGGATTCTGGTGCTTCATTCCATGTTACTCCCCATAGGGAATGGTTCTCCACTTATGACAGAGGAAAGACAGGTTATGTGCATCTTGGAAATGACTATGCATGTGACATAGTGGGAGTAGGTGACATAAAGTTTTCTTTTGCAAATGGGTCTGCATTTATTTTGAAACATGTGAGACATGTGCCTAAGTTGACCAAGAGTCTTATTTCAGTGGGTTAGCTAGATGATGCTGGTTTTCACACCACTTTTGGCTTTCAGAGTTGGAAAATTCAAAAGGGCTCTATGCTTTTGGCCAGGGGTGCCAAGTGTGGGACTTTGTATCCCTTACATGTATCAGGGGTATTTGATCATGTTGTTGCAATAACCGAGCAGCCAAGCACTTCTTTGTGGCCTTGTAGGTTGGGGCACATGAGCCAGAATGGAATGAAACTCTTATGCCGTTTGGGTTATGTACCGCATTTGAGTTTCTCTGATTTTGAATTTTGTGAGCACTGTCTCCATGGGAAGCAGACTAAATCAGCCCATAAAAGAACGGAAAAGAAAGAGTTTGAAAAGCTTGATTTGGTGCATTTAGACGTATGTGGTCCCATGCCTACACGGTCATTAGGTGGGGCTAAATACTATGTGACATTCGGAAAGTGTGGGCTTATGCTATAGCTCGGAAGAGTGATGTGTTCCAGGTATTTCAGAAATGGCTGGCCTTGGTTGAGAATCAGTCAGGTAGAACGCTTAAATGCCTATGGACTGACAATGGTGGAGAGTATCTCTCTCATGACTTTCAGCATTTCTGTGATACACATGGGATTAAGAGCTCACATCCCCTCGTACTCCAGAGCAAAATCTAGTTGCAGAAAAGATGAATTGTACCATTCAAGAAAGGTTGCAATGCATACTTTCCAATGCAAGTCTTTCTAGTGGTTTTTGGGCTGAGGCAATGAAGACTGCAGTGCATGTGATCAATAGATCACGTGGTAAGACTTTGGATGGTGGTATTCCTGAAGAGGCATGGAGTGGCAAGAAGCCCTCTTACTCTCATTTGCATATATTTGGGTGTGAGGCATATGCACATGTGCCAAAAGAGCTTCGAAAGAAGCTAGATTGTAAGTCTAGGAAATGCATCTTTTTGGGTTATGGTGAAAGTGGAGAGATGGGCTATGGTCTCTGGGATCCAGAAGCAAAGAAGATCATATGCAGCCATGATGTAGTCTTCAATGAGAAGAAGATGCATAAGGCACCCATGAGGGATGTGGAAATGAGGAGAATCACTTTCCAGGATGTGAATCCACCTGCATATGTTGATAGACAGCAAGCTGTCCATGCACCAAATGTGCAAGAAATGGTACCACCAAGTACTCCCACAGGTATACAATCAAGGGTAGATGATGGATCATCTATTGATGGAAATGATGAGCCAAATGTGGCTGATATGCAGGTGGGACAGCAAGCTGAAATGCCCTTGAGAAGATCATCTAGAGTGTCTAGACTGCCTGATAGGTTTGTTCCAGGGGTAGACTATGTGATGCTTACTGATTGCGGGGAGCCTTCTTGCTACAGAGAGGCTATGATGCGCGAGGATCAACGCAAGTGGGAGTATGCTTGCAATCAGAGATGAGTTCACTTATGAAGAATAAGACTTGGGACTTGGTTTCTTTGCCACATGGAAAGAAAACATTGCCATGTAAATGGGTCTACAAAATGAAGGTCACAGGTGATGATGTGCCTAGGTACAAGGCCCGTTTGGTCGCTAAAGGGTTCAAGCAAGAGAAGGGTGTGGACTTTGATGAGATATTCTCTCCAGTTGTGACGATGACCACACTTAGATGCATGCTTGGACTAGTGGCGTCAGAGGATATGGAGCTTATGCAGATGGATGTCAAGACAGCTTTCTTGCATGGGGATTTGCATGAGGAAATTTACATGGTGCAGCTGGAAGGCTTTGAAGAAAAGGGCAAAGAGCATTTACTTTGCAAGCTAAAGAAGAGCCTCTATGGTCTTAAGCAAGTGCCTAGAGAATGGTATTAGAAGTTTGATGCTTTCATTCGGTCCCAGGGTTTTAGAAGGAGTGAAATTGATCACCGCCTCTACACTAAAAGGGCTAAGGATAATAGCCTGATAATCTTGGCACTATATGTGGATGATATCCTATTGGCTAGCAAGAATACTTATGAGCTAGATGCATTAAAGGCCAAGTTGCATGAGGCCTTTGATATGAAGGATTTGGGACTTACATGTCATATTCTTGGTATGCGCATCATGCGTGATCGGAGTAGGAAAATCCTTTGGCTTTCACAAAAAGAGTATGTTACAAAACTATTGCAGCGTTTCAATATGGAGGGAGGGAGGGCAGTGAGTACTCCATTTCCTCCATATGTGTAATTGAGTCATACAGATAGTCCCAAATCATATGAGGAAAGGGACATGATGGCCAAGGTTCCTTATGCATCAGCAGTTGGGAGTCTTATGTATGCTATGATAGCTACTAGACCAGACATTGCATTTGCAGTGGGAGTTGTTAGCCAGTATATGGCTAATCCAGGAAAGAGGCATTGGGAGGCAGCTAAGTGCATCATGAGGTATATGAAGGGTACCAAGGAGATGTGCATCTGCTTTGGTAGAGGAGACATGCATGTACTTGGGTACACAGATTCAGACTATGCAGGGCATGTGGATAGTAGGAGATCCACTTCTAGTTATGTGTTCACCTTTGCAGGTGGTGCAGTGTCGTGGATGTCGCACGCACAGAAGTGCGTTGCTTTGTCTACCACAGAGGGTTGCAAGGAGGCTATATGGCTTGATCGGCTAGTGGGATATTTGGGGATTCATACAAGTGTACCGACATTGCATAATGATTCCATGAGTGCTATTCAGCTAGCACGGAATCCGGTCTTTCATGCAAAGATCAAACACATTGAGGTCAGGTACCATTTCATCAGAGAGGTACTTGAGGACAAGCGCATAGAGCTTGTCAAGGTTCATACAGATGGTTCATACAGATGATAACCTTGCAGATATGCTGACGAAGAGTCTAGCTAGTCAGCGGTTTGAGTATTATCATGTATTGATGGGCATTGGATAGTATGCTCACTAGTTGTTCTCCCTTAAAGGTACATTGTCCTTTAAGTGGGAGGTTGTGGGGGTTAAAGGTCACTGTGCCTTTACCCCGGTTATGTACAATACTCAAACACATATATAAATGAATGAAAAAGAAGATTAGGGTGTTCTGCACCCACCAAAACTTGTGTGGCTCTCTGTTTCTCTCTCTCCCTCTTCCGTTCTTGCTTCCGTTGAGAGCACTCTCACTTGCCGGGACACAAACTTTGATGGTCCACCCTAATGATGCCGATGGCAATGTCAGGCTTAACCTCTGTTTGTTTTGGGACCTTATTTTTTATGGGACAATCCATAGAGGCATGTCCTATGCCACAATCTCTATAGAGTGGTTGGAAAGTAGCTGGGCTACCACCATGAAGGCACTCTACAATTCGGTGATTTTCTCCACAACCGTAGCACTTCATTGGTGCACGATATATGTTGGGGCGTACTTGATTTGCATAAACTGGTATTAGACCCTCTGCACCTTCTACATAGTACACTGGGTACTTTGCCTCATACTCAAATGGCAAGTCTACTTCCTCGGCTTGTAATTGATATATTGGAACTACCTAAAGAGCTGGATTTGGGGCTCTTGGATATGGTCATGGATTTGGATTCCTGAGTAGTTGTGGGACTTTTGTCCAAACGAGAACAGGATTTAGCCTTGGAGCTAGGGGTGCTTGTGCAAGTGT